>NC_057016.1:2098711-2701806 GCF_000002595.2 Chlamydomonas reinhardtii | reverse complement strand
GGGGGGGGGGCTGAATGGGTGGGCGAGTGGGCGGCACCGCACGGGTGTGGTTCAGGGCCTGTGTGTTTTTGGACGTGCCGACGGCGGCATTGGCCCTGTCAACAATTCTTCTGGGCCACCTGCACCACACATCTGCACACCCCGCCCTTCCCCCCACCCGCCCCCACCCGCCTGCCCCGCCTGCCCCGCCTTCCCCCCCTTGTTCCTTGCTACGCCTTCACTTCTTAAATAATCATCAATGTAACCCCCCCCAAACACACACACACACACGCACGCACACACACACACACACACACACACACACACACACACACACACACACACACACACACACACGCACACTGCAGGACGGCGAGGTTCAGGAGTTCCAGCTGCTGCCGCTGGAGGAGGTGGCGCAGCTGGTGGCCACCACCACCGAGTTCAAGACCAATTGCTGGTGCGAGGCACGGTGTTGGTGAGGCGTAGTGATGATGTGGCCTAGTGTGGGTGTGGGACCGGTGCTGCGCCCGAGCTGCCCCCACCCTCTATACCCCTCTCCTCCCCCACCTCCGCCCCCCTTCTCCCTCACCTCCGCCCCACCTCCTGCAGCCTGGTGATCATCGACTTCCTCATCCGACACGGCTTCATCACACCCGAGCAGCCCGGCTACCTGCAACTGGTGGCACTGCTGCGGAGTGGCGACTGCAGCTGAGGGCTGGAGCCTGGAGGAGGCAGCTGAGGGCTTAATTGAGGAGGGAGGCAGCTGGGAAGAGGGAAGGCAGTGATCGAACCTGAGCAGGTATTGCTGCTGAGGAGGCAACAGCTTAGGGCCAAGCATCCAAGGACAGGCCCCTGCCCTGGGGAGGGAGCTGAGGAGGCAGCTGAGGAGGCAACAGGGGCTGTGGAGCATTGCCACCTGCAGCTGAGGGCTTGATCAAGGAGGGGAGGCAGCTGGGAAGAGGACAGGCAGTGATCGAAGGCGGTAGCTGGGCAGAGGAGGCAGCTGAGGAGAGGCACCTGGCGGAGAGGCAAGTGGGCACTGGGGAGGCAACACTAGCCATTAAGCATCGGCTGCGGTATAGGTTCTTGAGAGATATGGTTTCTACTCTCTGACCGACCAAAGCAGTTCAGATTTGCGTGTGCATGCCTGTAAGGCTGTGATACAGTGCCCAGGTCAGTACCGCATGGGGGCCCAAGCGATGGTAGCTGCGCTTCCGTGTGTGAAGAGCCCACGCCTAAACATCTGTCCCAATCGTTCTTGCCCCACCATCTCGCTTACTTGTGTCGGAAGTAAAAGCGGCGGTGGGCACGATGGTGCCTTCAGCGTTCAGCAATTATTCTATGCGAAGATACGTCTAGCGTTATTGAAACCCACTTCCAGCTCCGTGCATGTCGTCAGCTTTCACAAGTGCTGCGCTCACATGTACAACATCCCTTCAACACACTCACACAGACCGCCCACACATCTTTGCTTCGTTAGTTTTCTTGGCTGCCGCTAGCGCTTCGCCTCCAGTACTACTCTGCTAATCCGCTTCTCTTGCTCTGGGCTAAGCTTCTCCTGCCCTGCCCGCTGGCGCCACCACGCAAGGCCCACCATCGCCGCCCGACGCTTGTATACAGTCATCTCCACCGTAGCCTCTACCTGCGCCACAACCCACTCTGCACCCAGAGGCGCGGCCGTGCCGCCGCCGCCGGCGGGCTGCTGCTGCGCCGCGCTGCTGACGAGCCCCCTGTCGCATAGCCAGTCCGCGGCGTCAAAGTTTCCGGCACAGGCCGCCGCCCACAGCTCCTTAGTCGACAGCGAGCAGTCGCTCACCTGCGGGATCCCGGGGGCGGGTCAGGCCGCAGTCAGTTAGGCCGCAAACCCGATTATTTGGGTGACGCACACGGAGAAGCGAGGCTTCAGGTGACAACATGTGCAATGCGTGTATCCGTGACATGCCGCCCGTGCACCTCCCCACTCATGCCCCTGCCACCAACGGCAGTCGCGCACGCACCTGCGCCCCAAACGCCGCTGCTGCCTCCCTATGGCAGCCAAGCCGCCGTCACGCCTGCCCTTTTCCAAGCCGCCGTCACGCTTGCCCTTTTCGCTGTCTTAAGTAGAAGGTCCCTTGAACAAGCAACGCACCTGCTCTGTCGCCGCCGCCCCCTGCAGCGCGTGCCGTGCCCACTCCAGCGCCTCCACGCTGCAGCCGCCTCGCACCATCGCGCCCAGGTCGATGGCGGCACCGCGCCGCTCGTGCAGCGCCCGCAGCAGCGCGAGTGGCATACCCCGCTCCGCCGCCGCACCAAACAGGAAGCCCCAGCCAGCCGCATTGTTCCCGCCCTCCATGCCGTCCACCAGTGCCCCTACTGCCTCTGGCTCCAGCCGGCGCTCCCTCCAGGAGATCCCGTCCCTGCTGCTGATCGCATCGAAGAGCTGGTGATCAGTGATGATGCCGCGCGCCCAGAGCATGTGCAGCCCGGCCAGCGACGCCTCGTCGCACAGCCCCCGCAGTACGTAAGGGTTGTCAGCGGGCCGGAAGTCCTGCTCGTCCAGCAGCCACTGCAGAATGCCCAGGTCGGTCGTCCCGTCCGCAGCTGCCGCCAAGGCAGTGCAGTCCAGTGTGTAACCGCGCGCCACCAGAGCCTGCAGCAGCCATAACGCAGCTGCAGGTCTTCAGAATCGGAGCGCCACGCGGGCTAAGCAAGCAGACGCAGCGCAGGTCGCTACCAGTGGTCGCCGTTGCATGGTGCACACATTGGAAGGCATCTTCCCCACAGCGCTTCGCATGGCAGGCACAGGTTGGAGACAAACTAGACAAGCAAGATAGATATCTGGGCAGTGCCGCACACGGGACTGCACACGCGGTTTCCATGGCCCCCGTATGATGAGCCACCCATGAGCACCCAAACAAGTACTCAACGGCGACGGACATGTATCTATGTGCGCTATCGGTCTGCAAACCCGTACCTCCAGCCGTTGTATGTAGTCTGGCGGCGTCTTAAGAGTAGTGTAGGTTTCGCTGGAGACCGTAATGTGCAGCCACGGCGAGCGCAGGCGCTTCTGGTGGTAGTTGTCGTCATCCGCTGTTCCCCGCCGGCCCGCCGTCGCCGCCGCCCAGCGTTGCTCCAGGTACTCCACCCTCTGCAGCCAGTCGGAGGCCGGGCTGGCGGCCGCCACGGACACGTACAATCCCAAGGGTAGTTGGTACAACTCCTCGGGCGTGTCTACTATGGCGTCAAAGTGCTGCTGCAGCTCCGACAGCGTACAGCCGTACACAAAGGAGGGCAGCACCGATGTGTGGCGATGGTGCCACCGCAGCATGGCGGGAAACGCACGCGACAGTACAGGCTTGCAGCCCAGAGCGGCGGCCACCATGACCCAGGTCCTGGCATCCTTGTTCTGGCAGGTAACCAGGTCCTGCTGAAGGAGCCATTCAATCACTGCGTCCTGGCGGCCTCGCGCGGCGGCCTCCATCACGCAGCGCCTCGACACGACGTTGTCCAGTGCGGCGCGGTAGTCCGGCCGCCGGTGCAGCCACTGCAGGACGTGCAGCTGGCCCGCGCCCGCCGCCGCACAGGCCGCCTCGAACACGCAGTCCCGGCCCCCCGGCAGCTGCAGCAGCCGCTCCAGGGCAGGGATGCTGCCGGCGGCGGCCGGCGGCACGACTGCCTCGCCCGCGCTAGCGCCACAGTGCGCAAGCGCTATGTCCAGGCTTGCAGCATCGCCGGACGCCGCTGCCAGGCCCAGGACCCGCCGCCGCTGCCGCAGCGTCAGGGCACGCCAGGGCTCGGGCCGGCCCCAGTGTGACACGAAGTGCGGCCCGGGCCAGGGCTCACAAGGCAGGTCCGGGTTGGTGGGATGCTGCAGGTGAACGGTGCGGTAGAGGCCACGCAAAGGTGCGGCGAGGACCTGGCTCGCGAGCTTGAGGCCGCAAGCGACGTCGTTCGGCGGCAGCTGCTCTGCTACTTTACAAATGATATCTGGCGTCAGCGGATCAACGCTGTTTGCCGTTTGTTGGCTTGTGCGGCGATCGTGAGCGCTACTTGCCATGTTTGCTCGCGTCCAAGCAACGCGATGCGAAGAGATAACTGTATGGTTCCTGGAGTTTCTATTATTGGGAGGCGCATTCACAAGACCATTGTTCCTCAAAACCCCCCAGGTCCGCAGCGACATTGCTCGCCCTAGAATGGCCCTGATACTTGACAGTAGGACAGTCGGAAAAAGACACATCTAGATGCCCCAGGTTTATATACTTGTGTGTCGTAGAACTTCCGCGTTCCGCCCACAGCATTACTCGCCCTCCCCGTGCGGTCTGCCACCATTCGCACTTCTGTCGCATCTGTCGCCCCTGTACCCGTCAATTTGCACAGCCCCCACATACACGTTCATGAGAGTATGAGCTGTCGCAGCCTGGTGCGACTCCCGAGTTTTGCCGGAATTTCGCCCGAGTTTCATGCGAGTTTTGCGCGAATTCCACGCCAGTTTTTGCCGAGTTTCCGCCGAGTTCCCCCCGCGCCCCGCCCGCGCGTGCCCACCAGCGACTATCATGCACTCCAGCGAGTCCCGCCTGCGCTTGAGCCCAAATGTCAACCGTGTGCGACCGTGTGCGCTTAGAGGCAGTTATGGAAACCGGGTCAGCCCCATGCGTCTCTCTGGGTTTACACGCGGCTCACACACGCAGCTCACACACGCAGCTTCCCAAACCCTTTTCTCCCTTGCCGCGCCCTGTTTTCACCCCTGCTTGTCAGACTGTCGCCCGGCCTCTCTGTGTGCATTTGGTGCTCATCCGTGGACGCTGGTCATCTTCCTGCAGGTGCGATGCGGCTATGCCTCGCGAGTGTGGCGTTGCGGTGTGTCTGTGGTGCTGTCGCCTGGCCGGGCGCCCGGAGGAATGCGCGTCAGCAAACTTCCAGCCAGCCAGCAACTCGTCGGTACAGTAACTCCGGCGTTCGACCGGCCGCGTACTCCTGCCCTGCCGTTGCAAATTGTTTGCCATCTGCTGGGTTCTGGGAATCAGCTGCACCCTACGGGACTTTACCAACCTGCCTTACCACTGTCCCATCGCACACGCAGCTTCCCAAACGGCACGCGCACGACTATGCACTCCCACTCGCGCTGCGCGCCAACCGCCAGCCTCCGCCAAGCCCCGCCGTACTCTGTTGCAGCTTCCCACACGCCTCGCTGTCCAACTACGCACTCCCACTCGCGCCGCGCGCCAACCGCCACGCCACGTGCCGCCCCTGTTCGCTGGCAGTTGCGCGAAAGCCCGTTTGTGATCCCCGTGTGTCAGTTAAACTGTCGGTAGTTGCGAGGATTGCCGCGCCGCACACCGCACGTGCAAAGTACACGCGGCACCACTGCTGCTCAGGCAGCCAGCCTGAGACTGCCCACGGCTGCGGCCAGACTCAGCCACCTCAGCCGCCCCACGCCCCACCCTGCCACCGCTGATACTGCCATCGCCGGCACGTGGGCCGCACGTCGCCTCAGCAACACGTCACCATTCCTGACTCCGCCGCGCCCGTCCCTCGCACGGCCTGATCTGCCACGCATGCCATTCCCACCACCCGTTGGGCGTCGCCGCGAAGCCATGGACAGCGGAGCGCCAGCGGGCAGGGGCGCTGCCCGGCAGGGCGCCAGCGGGGCCGGCACGATACCCAGCGGTGGGGGGGAGGGCACCAAGGCGGGTAGGGGGTAGGGAGCTCCCGCGGCCACAGCGGGTTCGTCTGCGGGGCCGAGGGAGGGGAAGAAGGCAGTACAGGTGACGAGAGCCGAGAGGGGCGATCGTGCACACGGAGCTGCCGCCAGGAGGTCTGCCCGCCATTGCGAGGTCCGCTCCGAGTCTGCCGCCTCCCACCCTCCGCTTGCGCCTCCCTCACAACCCGCGGGTCCTGCATCCGCCCACTCCGCCGAATCCGCCCACTCCGCCGCCTCCCCCCTCCATAACCCTTCCATTGCCCGAACCTCTCCACCCACGGAAGCATCCTCACCTGGCCTGCAGCCACCTGGGGCCGGGGGGCCATCAGCGCCAGGGCCAGCACCAGCATTTGGGGGCCGGCGCCGCCAGCGCTGCCGCAGCCGCCTCCCGCTGCGCCTGAGCCCGCCCCCGCTCCTCAGCAGCTTGCAACTGTGCCTGATGTTGCTCCTTGAGGGCGCGCAACTCTGCCTGATGGAGCTGCTCCCTCAACTGGACCACGTACGCCTCCGTGGCCTTGCGGAATCTCGCCCAGTCGTCAACCCACTTCCTCTGAGGGCTGCGGCCGACGTCCGGCGCTGACGATGCCGAAGAGCCTGGCTCCGAGGCCGGCCCCGCGGCTCCCGGCGCCGGCGGCTCGTCGGGCGGCCGCAGAGCAGGCGGCCGGGCGTTGGGCTCCACGCCGATTGCCCTCAGCGCGGCGGTGACCTCTAGAATGCTCCGTTCGTATTCTGTGGCAGCCTTGTGGAAGTCAGCGACCCAGCGGTACGCTAAGCTCGAGCCTGAGGTGGCGCTCGAGCTGGGCAGGCTGGCTCTAGACATTGTTTTGCGTCGAGGACGAGCTCGTCGCCACGAGTAAAGCACTGAACCGGAAAGGGTGCAAGCATTGCGCTCATCGATGGGCTCTAATCGCGGCATTTTACAGCGCCCGGCTTGTCAATTCCTAGGACTATGCAAAAGCAGCCCAGTCACTGTGGAGTCACTTGCAATGCTGGAAAAGTTTTGGTAGGCTATAATTCCAAATTGTGCAGTTTATAATTGAGACCGCGTGGACCAGGAACGAGGCCACCGGGGAGACAAACCCTGAATCCTAAATGGTGCGACCTTCCAACAGCCTCATCGCCCGGACATAGCCGGGGTCGGTTTCCACAGGCACATAGCCAAACCAGGTGCCTAGCAATCGCGATGCCACAGCAGAGCCAACCGCAGCCAGACGCGGCCACTTGCACAGCACAGTTGTCAACAGCCGCACTGCTTGTCATGCCGCTACGCATGCCCTGCCAGCCCCACCGCGGACCGCTACCTAGACACCGCCAGCCGGCTCCTCAGCCTGCGCGCTTGCGCCGCTTCTTGGGCGGCGCTGCGCTCTCCTCCTCCACGTGGCCTTTCCCGCCCCCTACGCTACCAAGATGCGCGCACGCGCCGCCGCCGCCGCCGCTGCCGCCGCTGCCGCCGCCGCCGCTGCCGCCGCTGCCGCTGCTGCCGCCGCTGCCGCCGCCGCCGCTGCCGCCGCTGCCGCTGCTGCCGCCGCTGCCGCCGCCGCCGCTGCCGCTGCCGCTGCCGCTGCCGCTGCCGCTGCCGCCGCCGCTGCCGCCGCCGCCGCTGCCGCCGCCGCCGCCGCCGCCGCCGCCGCCAGTCTGCAGCGATTCAGGTCGCTTGTGCCCCAGCAGCATCTCCACCAGCGCGTGCCGGATGTTGGTTGCGGAGTTGACGTCACGTCCCTGCACCGTCGGGAGGGTAGAGTGAGTGCGTCCCACTGAGCCCACGACTGAGCCATCACCCAGCCGTCACCCACTGAGTCCACGACTGAGCGCTTAGAAAAACCAGTTCCGCAGCAGTGCGGCTCGCCCCAAAAATAGGTTCGCATTGCAAAGCCGAGGACAGTTGTTCCGGTGGTTTCAGGCAAATAAGATTTGTGCAGCTTTGGACTATGTATGCCTAGGGGGAGGGGGCCCCCGGCCGGGGTGCTGGGAGGGTGAAGCAAGCAAGGGGTGCGCTTGCTTGACTATGCCGTGTGAGCAAGCATTAAGTAAGCCTGATGAATGTATTGTTAAAACATCAGGCACACAATGCTTGTTCAATGCACAATGGATATGGCACGCCGTACACCTCCCGTGTCCCGCAGTGTGTGCCCAAGAACCCGCCGGCCACGGGGGTGTGCCGCTTGCCAACCACACCTACTTTAAGTGAGTCAAGTGCCCGGCGTGGCTGCCTTGAACCTTTGAACCCCGGCGAGAGGAGGTGTAGTGATCAGACTGCAAGTGCCGTTCCAGTAGCTGGTGCCGTTCCAGGAGCGAGCCGGCTAGCCTGCATGTGGAATGAGCGAGGCGGCTGGTCCGTTTGTTTCTTCTGCCCGCCACGCATGCCCGCTCCATTCTTCTTGGAGTCGTTGCCGCCCATTTCCGGTCCCCCGCCAACAATGGGCGTGTGCATGCCTCATGGCCCATATGCCACACATGCGTGCAGTTACCTCATGCGCCAGCCCTGCATGCGACCTCCCGGTGTGTTGATTGCTATCTTCAGAACCTCAGAACGCGTAATTTAGCGTTACGTGCTACGGAACTGTTACCAACTGTTGGTCACTGCCAGCTTTGGTACATGCGGACAGCCCGACAAGCAGCGTCGCTCACCACCCAACAACCAACCGCCGCATACTTTATACGCACATTCCAAGTTGTGCGGATACTGTTGCATGCACGCAATTGTTCCACACCAACTCGCTGGTGCTGTATCAGAACCAGCCCTTCCTGGCCCACTTCACACGGTGCGCGCGTGCGCATACGAGACCTGCTGGGTGGTGCGAAGCTACTGGTAGTGGTGCTGGTGCTGCCGTTAAGCCTTTGCCATATGCCCATGACCTAGCGCGCCAGCCAAGCATTACGGTTATGGTGCGCGTACTTCCTGCCATTTTGCATGCCTCATGGCACCCCTTGCACATGCCTGCTTCCGCCTCACAATGCTCGCACGCAGGTCGCTGCTGCAGCCCAATGTGGAATACGTGCCGTTTTGGAACACAACCTCACGAGGCATGGGTGCGGAGGACATCTACGACGTAATGCAGGTAGGTTATGCATGTGTGTGTTGGGAAAGCAAATAGGAGAAAGGGTTGACGCTGTGGGTGCCAATGCTGCTGGTAAATGTATGGGTGTGTGGTTGTGTGTGTTCTGCCTGGCCTTAGGTTGGGCGCTGGAAGGCATAGACCGGGAGGGCACCCAGCCAAGGGCTGTATGTGCCAGGCCGGGAAGAACCCCGGACAGGTCCATGCGCGTATGCCACGCTCAACTCCTCCCTACCTCTCATGCCCCACACACGACAGATCGATGCGTGCTACAAACACCTTCAGCCGCTGTTGGACCGCGGTGATTTGGAGCTGCCGGACGAGCGGTTTGTGCACAATGTGGACGATAACATGTGAGAGAGCACTGAGCTGACAGCGCTTTGTCGGCACCGGTCAGACTACCACCGATTCGTACACTGAAATTGGAATTATGGATCCTGCATGAATCCTGTATGGAGACACATGGGCCACATGGGCCACGAAGGGAGACAGGATTAGGCTGTTAAAATGCCCAGGCCGGGGAGGCTGGGCTAGTGTGCTGGGGTCCGTGGTACCGTATGTAGGGTACAGCGACCCAGAGGGGGCCACCCCTCACGCACGTGACTTGGCGTACACGGGGTGCTAAACCAAGCTGTGCCTCCGCCTCTCTGCCTCAGGCCGCGCTGGTGTGGTCCCGACAAGAACTGCACAGCGCCGCTGCTCAGCATCATCAAGACGGCAGACGGGGCGGCGGGCATTGACACGAATATCCTCATCCCGCAGTTCCTGTTCCTCGCCAAGTCCACGTACCACTACCCCTAGAAGGACATCGGTGAGCGCTCGATATCAAAGGTGGCAGGGGACAGAGACTCCTCTTATGGCCACGTTGCCACATGAGCTTTACTAGCTGAGTGTGACGAATGCAACTTGCGCTTTGGTGCTTTGTGGAAAGCGTGCTAGCTCAGTCTGGCCTATGTTTGCCTCTGCATTTTCCACAGCATAGGCCTTTTGTAGCCATGCATGGTGGGTGCGCTAGGCTCCAGTACACCTCGGTGCACATGCCATTACTTGAGGCCTTGACCCACTTCAGTATGCGAGACGTCAGGCTGCATGCTCACGCGCTCGGCTCTGTGAACGGCGCGCCTAGTTTGCCTGTACGGAAACCCACAGCCCAGTTTTCGCCTTGCCCTCATGGCCAGTGCTGGCCTACAAGTCCTCACCATGACCTTCCCCGCTCCCTGCCCTCCTGTAGGACCATCAGGTTCCTGCCCAAATGCGACACGACCTGCGTCAGGCCGTGGATGGCATACCTGTCAATGCAGGTGTGCGGGAGCGTAGGGCAGGTCATCTGCTTAGCGGAGTGCGTGCTGCAGTACACGTGTGTGGTGGCCAACGGGTTGTGTGCGGGGAGGAGGTGTTCCCGGGCCCCACTCAAGCTCCGCCCTGAGGGTTGCCTTTTCACTTGAGTTTCTGCAGGATGAGGAGCAGGGCCGGGGGCAGTCAGTGCTGGATGTGGCTCTCGTGGAACCTTGGCAGGGCAGCAGCTCGGTAGGTGAAGGAAATGCAATCAAGAGGAAATGCTTCATGTGGATGGTCAAAATGGTACCTAATTTGCCTGGTGAGGGCCATAAGAATGCGGATGTTACAGAGGGGACAGTCCCAGCACCCGAAGACGCCGAGCCATCACATGCTATCAGGGCCCAACTTGACTCCACCAACCACTATAACGACGGGTCCATGCGTTAGAGCATGCGTTAGCATGCGTGCCGCATGGCCCAAACGCATGCTTAACGCGTGAAAAGCATGTGCTGTACGCATGCGGTGCCCGCCCATACGCATGCGTGCGCTACCAGAGCATGCGTTACCTAACGCATGCTGGTGTTGGCTAGCGGCCGCAGCGACTCTTTCTGGATGTACGCATGCGTCTCGAACGCATGCCATACGCATGCTTGAAGCACATATGCCGGTTGCGTGAAGTACTACGCATGCCATGGCGCATGCGGGACGCATGTGCGTTACCTAACGCAAGCAGCTGCCCCCAACTGCACGCTTCCCACCCGCATGCATGCACGCACACGTGGGGCACACGAAGCCAATTCCCTCAACTGCTCATTTGTGTTACAGTTCATGCAACGGCACGTGCCGCGCGTCCAGTGTAAACGAGGATTCGGCCTGTTTCTCTGAAGGCGTGAGTCCGCCTCCATCCACCAGCCTCTCCTTACGCTTTTAGTCCGCCATCGCACACCCTGGAAAGGAAGTCTGCCCGCTCCACATGCCCTGTCACCCATCGACCTCCTCGCTCACCGAACGTGCCCTACCGTAACATGAATACAGATGCGTATGTAGCCGCTTCCGGGTAACAACCAAATGCCACCCGCCAAGGCATAAGCGGCAGAGGTGTGCCCATACTAAAGTCTTGCCAAACACACAACGACAACCACAACGTCCGACCTGCTGCACAGTGCTACCGCAGACTCTGCATGCTGCCGGTGCCGGCACTCCAGTCCGTAGCTAGCCACAGATGTGCATGTAGCCACTTCCGCGGAACAACCAAACGCCACCCGCCAAGGCATAAGCGGCACAGGTGGACCCATACTAAGTCTTGCCAAACACACAACGACCTCAACCACAACGTCCGACCTGCTGCACAGTGCCACCGCAGACTCCGCATGCTGCCGGTGCCAGCGCTCCAGTCCACAGCTAGCCACACCCGTGCTGCCCTTCGTAAGCCTGCATAGTGTTCAGGACGATTCGGTCAGGAACCAAACCACAAAACCAGGCATATCAGAGGGTAAGACGCAAGGTACCTTTCCCCCCATGTTCAGCTGCAGACACGCTACTCATGCAGTGCTTACTTCAGCAATTGCGAAATATTATCTGGACATAGACTTGCCTGTTGGGGTTAACGTGTGAGTGCGCCACGTCTAGCCCACCCAGGGGTGGTCCGCACGGGTGGCCCTTCGTGCGGCCGGAGTCCTGAGGGAGGGCGGGAGGGTACCAGGACTGAGAACTGAGCATGAACTGATGACAGGCTTGTACGGTGCCATTATACAGACACCTTAGCATGCGCATGCTCTCAGCTGACAGCCTCGGAAGCTAGCAACCAAGTCGCGCGGATGGTACCCCCGCCTCACCTGCGCCACGCGTGATGGCTCTGTAGCCTTTTGAAATGCTTTTGTTGAGCCTGAACCTGAACGAATTGAAGGTGGGCGATGAATATTGCGCTCGGTCAACGACGTCACCACCCCTGCAACAACCCAGCGTTATGGCCGCTGCAAGGCGCACCTGTGCGCCTAATAGCGTTACTAGTGGAGACTGGGCCTTAAAAGCAAACATAGCAGGGCGAGGGCGTCCTCTGCCGAGTGGCAGAGAACTGTTTGCGGGTCTCTACATACTGACACCTTGACGTGTCTGTAGTCTTTAGTAATGTGTGATATGCATAGAAGGATACAGTATATATAAATTGAACTGGCAAAGAAGGAAGTGCCGCAAAGAGTTTGGAAGCAGTGCCCCATGCAACACTTAAACTTGGTTGGCCGCATACTTGATACTTGCTTGTCTTGCCATGTGCGGTGTTGAAAGGGGGATTAATATGAACGCACACGGGGCCTTCTCTGCGCTCGCGCCTCAGCTGATGCCCAACGCCGACAGCCGGGGAACGCCTTGTGCTCGGGGCTGGATACGGGGCACTGCTCTCAGGCACACGCACCGCCGCTCACGCCCAGTGCCGCAGCAGGAAAAGCCGGGAAAACGTATTGTGCCTCGTGCTAGATACGGGGTAAAGCTCTCAGGCACACGCACCGCCGCTCACGCCCAACGCCATCTGAAGGAAAGCCGGGGGAACGCCTTGTGCCCTGGGCTGGATACGGGGTAAAGCTCTCAGGCACACGCATCGCCGCTCACGCCCAACGCCGTCTGAAGGAAAGCCGGGGGAACGCCTTGTGCCCTGGGCTGGATACGGGGTAAAGCTCTCAGGCACACGCACCGCCGCTCACGCCCAACGCCGTCTGAAGGAAAGCCGGGGGAACGCCTTGTGCCCTGGGCTGGATACGGGGTAAAGCTCTCAGGCACACGCACCACCGCTCACGCCCAACGCCTTATCAGGGACAGCCGGGGGAACGCCTTTTGCCCTGGGCTGGATACGGGGTAAAGCTCTCAGGCACACGCACCACCGCTCACGCCCAACGCCTTATCAGGGACAGCCGGGGGAACACATTATGCCCAGGGCTGGATACGGGGTAAAGCTCTCAGGCACACGCACCGCCGCTCACGCCCAACGCCGTATGAAAGAAAGCCGGGGGAACACCTTGTGCTCGGGGCTGGATACGGGGCATTGCTCTCACCGCCGCTCACGCCCAACGCCGTCTGAAGGAAAGCCGGGGGAACGCCTTGTGCCCTGGGCTGGATACGGGGTAAAGCTCTCAGGCACACGCACCGCCGCTCACACCCAACGCCTTATCAGGGACAGCCGGGGGAACGCCTTGTGCCCTGGGCTGGATACGGGGTAAAGCTCTCAGGCACACGCACCGCCGCTCACGCCCAACGCCTTATCAGGGACAGCCGGGGGAACACCTTATGCCCTGGGCTGGATACGGGGTAAAGCTCTCAGGCACACGCACCGCCGCTCGTGCCTAGCGCCTTTAACGGGACAGCCGGGGAAACGCTTTGTGGTCGGGGCTCGGTGCTGTGCAATCCTCAAAGTCATAACACAGGACTTGAGGCGCTTAAAAGCACCGTGATATGGCGTCTGCGACCATAGCCCCTGCCGCGGCTGCTGCTGCGGACAAGCATCGTCGCAGCCACAACTGCACCTATCCACTGCCTTGAGCTACCTCGCAGTCCCCGGGAATGTGAGTAGCGGCAGCGGCCAGCCCGCTGCCCCAACGTCAAACGCCCAGGCCCACGCCAGTGCTGTCTCGTCGCCTGATGCGACGGCGCAGCTGATGGTGCAGCCGCGGGGGTGACGCCGGCGGGGGGCAACGCGCGTCCAACGTTAGCGCTGGCGACGACGGCAGCCATGGCATGTGGGGGGCCACCGCCGCAGCACCGCCGTTGCGCTCACTGGCGCCACCGCCGCCCGCGGCACTAATCCCAAGCACCCAGCCCCACGCCAGTGCTGTCTCGTCGCCTGATGCGACGGCGCAGCTGATGGTGCAGCCGCGGGGGTGACGCCGGCGGGGGGCAGCACGCGTCCAACGTTAGCGTTGGCGACGACGGCAGCCATGGCATGTGGGGGGCCACCGCCGCAGCACCGCCGTTGCGCTCTCCCACGACGCCGCTGCCCGCGGCACTAATCCCAAACACCCAGCCCCACGCCAGTGCTGTCTCGTCGCCTGATGCGACGGCGCAGCTGATGGTGCAGCCGCGGGGGTGACGCCGGCGGGGGGCAGCACGAGTCCAACGTTAGCGTTGGCGACGACGGCAGCCATGGCATGTGGGGGGCCACCGCCGCAGCACCGCCGTTGCGCTCACTGGCGCCACCGCCGCCCGCTGCCCCAATCACAAACGCCCAGGCCCACGCCAGTGCTGTCTCGTCGCCTGATGCGATGGCGCAGCTGATGGTGCAGCCGCGGGGGTGACGCCGGGTGGGGGCAGCACGCGTCCAACGTTAGCGCTGGCGACAACGGCAGCCATGGCCTGTGGGGGGCCACCGCCGCAGCACCGCCGTTGCGCTCTCCCACGACGACGCCACCCGCGGCACCAATCCCAAACACCCAGCCCCACGCCAGTGCTGTCTCGTCGCCTGATGCAACGGCGCAGCTGATGGTGCAGCCGCGGGGGTGACGCCGGCGGGGGGCAGCACGCGTCCAACGCTAGCAATGGCGACAACGGCAGCCATGGCATGTGGGGGACCACCGCCGCAGCACCGCCATTGCGCTCACTGTCGCCACCGCCGCCCGCTGCCCCAATCACAAACGCCCAGGCCCACGCCAGTGCTGTCTCGTCGCCTGATGCGACGGCGCAGCTGATGATGCAGCCGCGGGGGTGACGCCGGCTGGGGGCAGCACGCGTCCAACGTTAGCGCTGGCGACGACGGAAGCCATGGCCTGTGGGGGGCCACCGCCGCAGCACCGCCGTTGCGCTCACTGGCGCCACCGCCGCCCGCTGCCCCAATCACAAACGCCCAGGCCCACGCCAGTGCTGTCTCGTCGCCTGATGCGATGGCGCAGCTGATGGTGCAGCCGCGGGGGTGACGCCGGCGGGGGGCAACGCGCGTCCAACGCTAGCAATGGCGACGATGGCAGCCGTGGCCTGTGGGGGGCCACCGCCGCAGCACCGCCGTTGCGCTCACTGGCGCCACCGCCGCCCGCGGAACCAATCACAAACGCCCAGGCCCACGCCAGTGCTGTCTCGTCGCCTGATGCAACGGCGCAGCTGATGGTGCAGCCGCGGGGGTTACGCCGGCGGGGGGCAGCACGAGTCCAACGTTAGCGCTGGCGACAACGGCAGCCATGGCATGTGGGGGGCCACCGCCGCAGCACCGCCGTTGCGCTCTCCCACGACGACGCCACCCGCGGCACCAATCACATACGCCCAGGCCCACGCCAGTGCTGTCTCGTCGCCTGATGCGACGGCGCAGCTGATGGTGCAGCCGCGGGGGTGACGCCGGCGGGGGGCAGCACGCGTCCAACGTTAGCGCTGGCGACAACGGCAGCCATGGCCTGTGGGGGGCCACCGCCGCAGCACCGCCGTTGCGCTCACTGGCGCCACCGCCGCCCGCGGCACCAATCACAAACGCCCAGCCCCACGCCAGTGCTGTCTCGTCGCCTGATGCGATGGCGCAGCTGATGGTGCAGCCGCGGGGGTTACGCCGGCGGGGGGCAGCACGCGTCCAACGTTAGCGCTGGCGACAACGGCAGCCATGGCATGTGGGGGGCCACCGTCGCAGCACCGCCGTTGCGCTCTCCCACGACGCCGCTGCCCGCGGCACTAATCCCAAACACCCAGCCCCACGCCAGTGCTGTCTCGTCGCCTGATGCGACGGCGCAGCTGATGGTGCAGCCGCGGGGGTGACGCCGGCGGGGGGCAGCACGAGTCCAACGTTAGCGTTGGCGACGACGGCAGCCATGGCATGTGGGGGGCCACCGCCGCAGCACCGCCGTTGCGCTCACTGGCGCCACCGCCGCCCGCGGCACCAATCACAAACGCCCAGGCCCACGCCAGTGCTGTCTCGTCGCCTGATGCGATGGCGCAGCTGATGGTGCAGCCGCGGGGGTGACGCCGGGTGGGGGCAGCACGCGTCCAACGTTAGCGCTGGCGACAACGGCAGCCATGGCCTGTGGGGGGCCACCGCCGCAGCACCGCCGTTGCGCTCACTGGCGCCACCGCCGCCCGCGGCACCAATCACAAACGCCCAGCCCCACGCCAGTGCTGTCTCGTCGCCTGATGCGATGGCGCAGCTGATGGTGCAGCCGCGGGGTTGATGCCGGCGGGGGGCAGCACGCGTCCAACGCTAGCAATGGCGACAACGGCAGCCATGGCCTGTGGGGGGCCGCCACCGCAGTGCCACCGTTGCACTCAGTTGCGCCGTCGCCGCCCGCGACCTTCATCGTGCACGCCCAGTCCCACGCCAGTGCTATCTCATAACCATAACCCCCGCCGCGGCTGCTTAACAAAGGCACTGTCGCAGCAACAACCACGCCTACGCACTCTACGCACACCTTGAGCTGCCTCGCAGTCCCCGGCCTTGCGAGCAGTGCGCGGCAGCGGCAGTGGCCAGCCCTCTACACGCCAGCCACACAACCCGCCTTGTCAGGTGCAGCCTCCATGCTGGTTGCTTGGTGCGACGCCCAGATAGTACAGCATACCATATATACACATGCGTTCACTCGTTTAGGCCCGACCGTCTAAAGACTAAAAGTCTAGCACTATGTCCGAGTGAATACTTCGCAAGGCCTGCTAGCCTACTTATACTGTTCGTTTTGATATACACATTGCATCATATAGCAGGGTCTGACGCTGTTGAAGTGTTGGAGTGCCGCGTCCGGCGATCACGCGACCCTACGAGCGAGCGAGCCGTGCTTGCTGTCTACGACTATGTCGTGACTTACAGGAATACGTGCGTCTCTTAGTGCTTGCGTCAGGTTGGTGCGCATGCGCCTGCATGCGGCCCGCATGCGTGCTTGTACGCACGGCTGTGCGCCCGACCCGGCCCCCCGCCCCTCATGCTTCATGCGTTCTGGCACGCATGCGTCCAGTCCCAGACGCATGCGTAGCGCACAATAAGCATGCGTAACGCACAAACCCGTCCTTATAGTGAACCCCGACTTTGCTGCAAACCCTCCCGCCGGCAAAGTCCGTGTGACTCCGCGCACAGTGAGTCCTAGCCAAGCCTCAACCCGCCAGAGCCCCACCGCTGTGCCTCAACGCCACAAGCCTAGGCACAGGAGTGCCGGGAAACGTCTAGGCAGCAGGACACACGCACAGCGGTTAGGCCATAAGGCACGTCGATGACTCACGGCGGCACACAGCGGTTCATGCTTCGTGTCTCGGTTTCTTCGTTCTAACATACATATCATATATACAACACATATACACATATGGCACGCAGTACCTAAGCCCTACGAACGCCACCTCATTTTAATCTCTTCACCACCGCATGCAGCTCCTCCACACCAATTCGCTGGTGCTGTACCAGAACCAGCCCTTCCTGGCCCACTACACACGGTGCGTGCTTGCAAAACCCCGCTTGGCTCTTGCTGGTGCTGCTGCTATTGCCTACAGGGCCGCTGTTCTTCCCCTTGACCTAGCGCGCAAATCAAGCAGTGTTAAAGCGTACGCCACTGCACACTGTGTTCCTTGTGGTCCCCCTGCGTGCACGTGTGCCTGCCTCTATTTTCCGCACGCAGGTCGCTACAGCCCAATGTGCACTACGTGCCGTTTTGGAACACGACCTCACGAGGGATGGGCATGGAGGACATCTACGACGTGATGCAGGTAGGTGCGCGCCGTACTTGTGGGGCCCTGACCTCCTTACTTCGTCCAGCAGAGCACCCGCCCCCGCCAATGCACCCATGCATGCGCACAAGCCAGTTGCCCGATTGAATATTGTGGCATGCAGTTCACAGGCGGTGCGGCACACGGACTCCGTCCGCCCGCAAGACATCTTACGTATTGTCCGGGAGGCGCAGACCTTCGCCGTCAAGTGAGTTAGGAGTGTCTGTTGGTCTCCCGCTGGGGTGCTGGTGAGCCCTGCTCACCTGCTGTGCGGCGTGTGCGCGTGCAGTTTGTTCCCACGGTACCGTGCCAGCTTCTCCCCCTTGCTTGTGCAGGTACCTAACCGTGTCTTCCCGCGCCCGCTACCTGCGCGACGCGCTCCAGTCCTAAAAGTCGCTGTTTGAGGACATGGACCCCTTCATTGAGCAGCTGGTGGCCCGCATGCGGGAGCGGGGGTTCAGGATACCGCCTGCAAGAGCACCGGCACATAGGAGTAGAGCGCGGAGGCGGGCGAGCTGACAGGTCGTCTACTCGTCTGGCCAGTGGAGGTGCGAGATGGGAAGGTGCATGAGGGGAAGGGTGCATGTGTGTGCCGCTGGGGTGTGGCCGCGTGGGTGAGAACTGGGCCTTAAGTACGGTAGAGGAGCATTGAGTACGCAGACTTGCCGGCAACACCAGCGCCAGCATTACCAGACTTTCTGCAGGATGAGGAGCAAGCAGCAGTGGTAATGCGTGTACTTTGCACGTGCGGCGTGCGGCGCGGCAATCATCGCAGCTACCAACACCCTAACTGACACACGGTGGGAGCTGGTAGTTGTACAGGGGGGCGTGTGGGAAGCTGCGGTGGAGTACGGCAGAGCTCGGCGGAGGCTGGTGGTTGGCGCGCTGTGCAAGTGGGAGTGCATAGTCGTGCGCGCACCGTGTGGGAAGCTGCGTGTGAGCTGCATGTAAACTTAGCGAGACGCATCAGCTGCACCCTACGGGACTTCACCACCTGCCTTACAACTGTCCCATCGCACACGCACATCCACAAGCTGCCTCTGAGCGCACACGGTTTTCACACAGTTGACATTGGGACCCTCGCAGGGTGGCGCCAGCCGCCCCTGCCGCCGCGCTGAGGAGTTGTATGACAGTATGAGTAGCCGCGGAGCGCGCGTGGGACTCGCTGGAGTGCACGAGAGTCGCTGGGGGCACGCGGAGGCGGTGCGCAGGGGCGGCTCGCAGGAAACTCAGCGGAAACTGGCGGGGAATTTGCGCGAAACTCGTGCAAAAACTGGGGCGTACTTTACGTATCATTTGGAAGTTCCGTCATAACATGCTCACGTCGTTACAAACATTTGTCTCATTCGATTTTGTTCGAGTTCAAAGAGATCTGGTGAGCAGAGTGAGGGACTGAATCCGACCAGGACTCGTCCAGACTGGGGAGAGCATGGTGCGTCGAAAGCAGCCTGCGAAGGCTTCCCCAAACTGGAACTCGTGAATCGAGGATGTGCTGCTCTGTGCGCAAGTTAGTCCGGGGTGGGCCACAGGGACCAGTCAGTGGAAAGGGACAGCGGGTCAACTGCGTAGTGCGTACGAAACGAACTTAGGCCCGCTCGTCCTATAAGTCTCACCACAGAGCCCGGCCCCCGTCACACCAGCGCCGAACAAAGCATCAATCAAGCACACACGAGTTTACATACACGCCCTGAATACGCAGCACCTGCCACCACACTACGTCTTGGCGTCGGCGCCCTTGCCCCGCGCCTGCTTCTCCCGCTCCTCCCTCTCAATGGCCTCAATCTCCTGCGCCAGCGCGTCGTCAATGGCCGCCTGCACCGCCTCCATGTCCACGTCGCCGTCCAGCTCCAGGTCAATGGGCGCGCGGCCCTCCGGATCCACGCCCAGATCCAGGTCCTCCAGGTCCTCCAGATCCAGCTCCTCGCCCGCGCCCTCCTGCACGTCCACCAGGTCGCCGCCATCGCCCTCAATGTCGTCGTCGCCGCCGCTGCCGGGCCCGTCCACCACCGACAGCTGCATGCCGTCGTGGTTGATGATCTCTGTGCTGCTGGCGCGGGAGCCGGCGCCGCCGCCGGGCGCCACCTCCAGCTTGTCCACAATCTGCACGCGCACGCCGTCCACCTCCATCTCGCGAGTCAGCTCCGTCAGGCCCTGCGCCGGTGAGGGGGAGGCAGCGGGTGGAGTGGAGTCGTCAGAATTTTGAGCACGGCGGAACATGTTGAAGGGGAGGCAGCAATGGCAGGCAAGCTGGACGCTCCCGCGGCCCCGCACGCCCTCCCGTGCCCTCACACCAGTAACCCCTCCCAGCCTCCACACCCCCTCTACGCACTCACGAACTAACCATACACAAGCACCCCCCCCCCACACACAAGCCAAGAACCACCAGTCCGCTGCTGCTCTGCGTATGTCGGGCCGGGTGATGCCGCCCGATATCCGGAGCACAGCGGCTGGTGCGCACGAAACCATCCATATCATAGTAATGGCGCCGACATCAAGACCGACTACATGTTCCGTACCGTCCAGCGCCTGTGCTTGTGCCTGTGCCTATGCCTGTGCCTGTGCTGCCGAGTGCCGTTCACTGCCGCCCCCAACAGGACGGCCGCCGGGTTTCCAGGGAAAACACACCGTCCACGCGGCAAAGGATAGCAGGGCACCCCACCCACCTGCGACTCTCTGGGCCACCACCCCGTGGCCCGGAGAGTTGCGTGGTGGTGGGAGCTCTTAGGAGCCCCGCCACGCAGCCCCTAGTCCCCCTCCCCATGCCAGCATGGGTCCGATTCCGTGGCCTACTTAGCGTTTGCGCGCGTCCATTCCCGTCGCGGCGGCCATAGCATTTAGGTTCTTTTGCTTTTGCCTTTTGCCTCTCACCTCGCCCTCCCGTTTCTTGCTATGCATGGATGTCTGGACGTCACGCGGCGTGGGTTCCAATGCCACGCCGCAGGTGAGTACACGCCGGGGTATGTAGGAAAGCTATTAGGGCAGCGAGCGTCCGTAGATCGCGACTAGTCGCGCGTAGTAGTGTCGCCGTGCCGCCGCGAACTTAGGTCGTGTCAGGCTATGCAGCAGCTTTATATCAAACGGGAACACTACTTCGGAGGGTCTACGCGCTGGAGCTGGAGCTGGAGCTCGGGCTGGAGCCAGGAGCTGGTCGACATCGTCGGTAACGCTTCATGTTCCGCAAGATGGTCTACCGTCTACCACTTCCTTAACTAATCATGAATGTAACCCCCACACACACGAACCAACCACACCCAAACCCCCCGACACACTCTGGACTGCTCCTTCAACCTGCTGCTACGCTGCCCAAGCCCGCCCGACTACCTATGGTGATGTACCACAGCTCGCATATGCGGCTGCAGTTTCTCCTTGCAGCGCGACTGTTTCCTTACAGGATTGGTTCAAAGTTAACCCCCCACACACACACACACACGCACACAAACACAAGAGCCCGCCCCCACCTGCGCCTGCATGACGCTCATCTGCTCCAGCCCCTCCATGTACGTCTCCAGCCCCTCGGTGAGCTGCTGCAGGATTTGCTCCGTCACGTAGCCGTAGCGCAGGATGACCGACTCGATGCGGAACTCAGCGGCGAGGTCGGCGCCGTCCTTGAGCGCCTTGAGCTTCTTGCGGTCCAGGGCGCTGATGGCCTTCTTGCGGCCGCGGCCCTCGCGCTTGAGCATCTCGCTGAACGTCTCCAGCCTGAGGGGTTGGGTGGGTTGAAAATGGTTTGGCATTGGGAAGGAAGGGTCAGGAGCGGACATGGGATTTGGTGCAGGCGCGGTAGGCGCAGGCACGGTGCACAGATATACAGTCCCGGTGCACACAAAGATTGAAACCTTTAAGCCTTCCCCAGCCCTCCGAGAGCCCTCCCCATCCGTCCTCCCTAGCCCCCCGCCTCACCGGTGCACGCGCAGGCTCTCGTGCTTGAGCGCCACCTCAAAGTGGCTGTCGCTGCCGGGCCCGAACACGCGGATGAGCTGCAGGCAGGTCTGTAGGTACTCCAGGTCGGCGCCGTCGGCGTTGACCAGCTCGTCCAGCGTGACGAGCATGTCGTACACGTCGTACACCGACGCCCGGATCCAGTCCTGCTGCTCGTCGTCCAGCCCCGGCTCGCCCTGCACCGCCTCCTCCACCTCAGCCACGATGGTCTCGGCCTCTGCCAGCAGCCCGCGCAGCAGCGACATGTCCTCCTCCTCGTTGGCGCGGGAGAAGGTGGCGGTAGCCTCCTGCTCGTACCAGGCGAACGCCGACTCCAGCGTGTCGCGCAACGACTCCGACACGCTGGCCTCCAGCTGGCAGCGCCGGCAGCGGCACGACGTGAGCAGTGCCTCGCTCGCCGCAAGGATGCCGCCCTCCTCGGCGGTTACCGAAGCCGGCACGGGTGCTGAGGAAGAGGCGGAGGAAGTGGAGGCGGAGGCGGAGGAGGTGGAGGCGGAGGAGGTGGAGGCGGAGGCGGAGGAAGTGGCGGAGGGGGCGGGGAGCAGGTCGGACATGGCCTCAGCAACGGCGGCCTGGCGAACCGACAGCGGGGATGTGATGGCGGTGCCGATCATGTTGCGGGTCAGCGGCGCGCCCTTGGCCAGCTCGTCGGTAGCGTGCATGAACAGCCGGTCCCCCACCACCAGGGCCGAGGTGTTGGGCACGCAGCTGTGGCCCAGCAGCGCGTACTCGGGCCACAGCGACACGAAGCCCACCGGCTTCTGGTGCCGCGCCTGCATGGAGGCGGGGTCCTGGCTGTCGAACGAGGCGGCGGTGCGGCCCAGCAGCCCCATCAGCCGCTTGGAGCTGAAGGCCGGCGCGCTGGCGTCCTTGCCGCGCCCCGACCAGAACTTGGCGTCGAGCGTGGAGAGGGAGGGCAGCGGCGCCGTAGGCGCCGCTGCGGCGCCGGCGGAGCCGGCGGCCGCCGCCGCCGTGGGGTCGGGTCGCAGCCCCTCCAGCACGTCCATGACTCGGCGTTGTGCGGGCGTGGGCCCGTCCTCCATCATGGCTGCATGCAGGTCCTCCAGCTCCGGCAGCTCGTTGAAGCCGCCCTCCACGAACGCCAGCGCCGGCGTGACCAGCAGCAGGTCGCCGGGCAGAGTGGCGCCGCCGGCGGCCAGCTGCGCGAGCGGCTCGCCTGCGGGGTAGCGGAAGGTGGATAGGTGATGAGGGGGGAGGGGGTTAGCAGCAGGTTTCATGTGGGCTGGAGGGTTGCGGAGGTTGCGAAGTGAAAAAGGTGTGGAGTGTTCCCCGATGCTTCAGTTACAGTGCTCAGCAGGTCGATAGCTGCTGGCCCGTATCGGGTGCCCAGGTGGTTGATATGCGGTGGGTCTAGAGGCTCTCCTTGGTAGGTTCTGCAAGGTGTGCCTGCTGTAACCACCGCGTGCTGCGCACTTGCGTCTACCGGCAAACAGAAACAAGCATAGTGTGATGTCGTGTAATTGCATGTCGTAGCTTCCACCTAATGACAGAACCCAACCCAGATGGAGTCAGCCCGCAGCACGCCCCCCGGCCCGAGTGCCGCGTCACAGCGCAGAAGGTGTTCCCCGATGCTTCAGTTACAGTGCTCAGCAGGTCGATAGCTGCTGGCCCGTATCGGGTGCCCAGGTGATTGATATGCGGTGGGTCTAGAGGCTCTCCTTGGTAGGTTCTGCAAGGTGTGCCTGCTGTAACCACCGCGTGTCGACGGCACAAACCGCTGCAGCCCCGCTACCCCTGCCCAACCCAACCATTCCGAGTTGCAAAGCCCAGGGCTGCAGAATCCCGTACATGCGCTATAGCACTCCGCTGTGGCGACCCGCCAGCCCAACGGAGCACGGTCCCTCTCAAGCCCAACAACGGCCAACGCACGCCCCCTTCCGTGCCAACGCCGTGGTGGCACTACTTGCCTTCCGGACGCGTGAGCGCCAGCGACGGTGCGATATAGCGCTGCGCCTTGAAGCCGGCGTCGACATACATCTGGTAGGCGGGTTTCAGCCGGATTTCGTTGTAATCCTCGTCGCCGAGCTGTTGCGCGGCGGCGGCAGCGGGACCGACGAGCTCCTCATCGGAGTCCCGTTCGAAGCTCAGGTCGCGCTTCTGCTGCTGCGGAGCGGGCTTGGGAGCCTCGCCGAAGCCCTTGAAGCCCTGGCCGCCACCCGACTTGCCGCTCTTGGCTGCCTTTGAGGCTGCGCATGTTGTGGACTGCCGGCGAGCCGCCGGCAAGCCGTGAGCAGGGCAGCATGCGCGACCAGAAGTGCTGGGTGAGCAGTGAAAGGATGAGAGAATCCGCTCGCGCACCGACAGGGGTGCGCTCTGCGGGACGTTGGCGGCCACTGAGCGCATTTTGCAATTCTTTCGAGCGGAACCGCAGCTTCGGTGTATAGGCCCGACTGTAGAGCTAGCAGTGGAGTGGGCCCATTTGGGTGTATACGCTGTATGTGGCGCTGCGCGTCTCAAGAACATCGGCACTGCGTTTCATGCGGCCTCCACGCCACTCGCTCTGAATGGAGTTCAGGGATACGCTCCACCCTAGCGTCATACCACCGTGTTCTTCGCTGACTAGACGGCGCCTTCTATTGCAAAGAATATTTACTTGCAGTTCCGTTGGTGGAAAGCCCTTTCTTCTGCGCACCAAAAACAGAGCGACCCTGCTGACCGCGGAGCGCAGTTAGAGTGATAATATAGAATGCAGCAGCTGCATCAGCAGCGCGCTCTCGGGCGAAGGGACGCCCGGATAGGGGCCATGCTGGGCGGGTCCATCCAAAGCCGTGGTCGTGCTGTAGGCCTGCGCTGCCAGGCAGCAGTGACAACGATATCACCTGCGCGTGCTGCAACAGCGCTTGCCCCGAGGTGAGCTTTTGGGAAAAGCTGAGTGTGCCATCGTCGCTTTGGGCGCACCGCGAACGCGTGAAAAATCCGCGCAAAAGTTATTAAAAAGCGTCCCACGGACCCACCTTTGGGAAGTGGTCGCCCCACGCGCCGGCGGACGGTCAAGCTCAACACGCGTGTCCCGCCCGCAACCAACCACACGCACGGCACAGTCAGCATTTTCTGGGCCTGTTGTCCCCACCGCCCCCCTCGCTGTGCTATCATATGCACAGCACCCGTCTGCGGCCGCTGGGCGGCATTGACAATCCCCTGGAAATGGAGAAGGACATCTGCAACATTATCAGCAAGTACTCCCCCGACTACGTGAAGAGCCGCGTGCTGCGTGGGCCCGGCGATGCAGCGCTTGTTGCGGTGAGCAATGTGGCAGACAAGGCGCAGGGTGTAATGGCTGGTCCTGTAGAGCTGGGATCGGTACGCAGGGGGCCGCCCGGGGACGGGCCTTGGGACGGGCGCATCAGCCTAAAGCGGGAGGAGGGTGGTGGAGGGCTGAGGTAGGTTCTTGACCAGCCACGCTCGCCGCTGAGGCATAGAAGGGGCATCATTCTGTGGCGCCGATGTATGTCTCGGTGGTCTTTGCAAGGGATGTTTGGGGTTACGCTGCCGTGGTCCACTTCCGACCCCCGACCCAACTTGGTTACCGTGAACCCAGACGCCTCTGCCCCTGCCCTCCCATCCTCCATCCTTACCGGTACTGACGCGACCTCCCTCCCTCCCTACCCACTTACCCACCCACCTATCTTCCCACCTTTGCTCCGCAGCTGCGTATCGCGGAGATCACTGCGCGCGTCAGCTGGTTCACCGCCACGCTGTACGCGGACAGGCTCATGGGGCACGAGGACACGCCGGAGCGCGTGCGCCTGCGGGCGGCGGAGCTGCGGTGAGCAGCCGACCCGAATGCGGGTGGACCGTGGGGGGGGCGCAGTGGTGGAGAGGCTTGGAGGGGAGGCGTGGAGGAGAGGCACGGAGGGAAAGCGTGGAGGGGAGGCGTGGAGGGGAGGAGTGGGGGAGAGGCGTGGAGGGGCAGGCGCGTAGAGGGGAGGCGTGGAGGGGAAGCGCGGGGGCGCCGGGCTGGCCGGTTGGGAAGGCGAGGGATTGTAAGTCTTTGGGGGGGTGTAAATGGGGGCAGGTGGTTTGCATCCCGGTGCGGAGCGGGACGGGACGGGCTCTGGAGGGCTTGGGCTTGGAGGCAGGCGGCAGGGGCCAGCGGGTGGCCACTTTGACGTGGGGACTGGGGGACGGGGAGTTGGGGACGACAGGGGGCTTGGGGGACCGGGAGGGGAGGATGCGGACTGGGGACGAGTGGGCAGCGGCTCAGCGGGGCCGACCTCGCTCACGTGTAGCGGGGGGGAGGGGGGGAGTTGGCACGGCGCGGGCCAATGACGAGTGGCCGGCGCGACCGAGGACTGTGTTGCCGCCGCGGCGCATGCCGCCCGCTCCGGCGCCCTGCTGCCCTGCCGCTTCTTCTTATTCCGCCCTCCGGCCTTCTCGCTCCTCGCTCCTCGCTCCTCCCCGCGCGCAGCGAGCTGCTGACTGTGCTGGGCCCCTCGTTCATCAAGGCGGGCCAGGTGCTAGCCAACCGGCCCGACATCGTGCGGGAGGACTACATGAACGAGCTGTGCGTGCTGCAGGTGAGGGGGAAGGGAGCGCGGGGGGGGGGTGTTGGGGGGAGCGGGGAAAGGGAGAGAGGGAGGAGAGAGGGGCGAAGTCAGTGTTGAGTATTTGTATTGGAGCCCGGGCAGCGGCAACAGCCGAGGGGAAGGGGAATGAGAAAATGTGTCACGGAGGGTGAGCGGACTCGGTATTCTGTTCGCATGGCCAGGCGAGACGGAACGAGGGGCTGGCAATGCACCGCAGGAGAGGGGAGTGTTTGGGGCGGTCTGTCGGGTCGTGTGTGATCAGACCCATTTCTTCTTATTCACGCACCGACCTCCCGCACCAATGCCCAAACCCAACCCCGAATCCCACCTGTCAACATCATCTCGCCTTACTTACTCATGCATGGAACCCCAATCCCAACCCCAACCCCAACCCCACCGCCACCCTTTCACCTCATCTCCCCGCCAGGACGACGTGCCGCCCTTCCCCGACGCCGTGGCGTTTGCCATGATGGAGGAGCAGCTAGGGCGGCGGCTGGAGGAGGTGTTCAGCTCCATCAGCGAGCGGCCCGTGGCGGCGGCGTCGCTGGGGCAGGTGCGTGGGTGACTCGGGAGGGGGGCAGTGGGGCGCTGGGGCGGTGTGTATCAACGATGGTAGGGGCGTAGGGGCAGTGGGGCGCAGTGTCGGGAAAGGGGGGGCACGGAGGGGAAAGAACGGAAGGGGAGAGGGGGCGGGCGGGTGTGGGGAGGTGGGCGTTGAGACGCACGGGAATGTAGGGGGATTGTCAACACACGGCCTACTTGACTTGCGGAACCCATAACCCACCCCTGCTGGACTTCACGGATTCCTGGCTACGCCTTCACTTTGATAGTAGTCATGAATGCAACATCTCCCCTCCCCACCCAACCCCCCTGGACCTGTGGACGCCGTCGGTCATCGGTACGCGCAACACCTCACCGGCTGTCTACTTCGCTACATTTCTCTGTACCAATCCTTGCAAATCCCCAGGTGTACAAGGCCGTCCTTCGCGACACGGGCGAGGAGGTGGCCATCAAGGTGCAGCGGCCGGGCGTGGAGCCCACCATCCTGCGCGACCTCTACATCTTCCGCACCTGCGGCGGCCTGTTCAACGCGCTGTCGCGCAAGCGCCTGGGCTGCGACGCGCAGCTCATTGTGGACGAGTTCGGCGAGAAGCTGCTGGAGGAGCTGGACTACACGCAGGTGTGTGGGGCGCGGGGGCGGGGCAGCGGGGGGGGGCGGGGGGAGGGGGGAGGGGCAGCGGGGCGGGATGGGGGTTTGCAAAGATGGCACAGAGAAATGTAGCGAAGGAGATTGCATGGGATGGGGGGGGGCGGGGCAGGGCGGGGGATGGGGACAGGACGGGGGATGGGAGACGGGGCGGGAGACGGGGGACGCACGGGGGACGGGGCACGGGGGGTGGGAGCGAGAGTGGGCTCTTTGTGTGGGAGGGTTTTGCACGTCCATGGAAGATGGGGCGTTGAGGGGGGGACCACATGGAAGGAGTGTGGGGCGGGCGGTTGACAAGCTATGTGTGACTGCACCCTTTGCAACCCCGCAGGAGGCCAAGAACATTGAGGAGTTCGAGCGCAACTTCAGGTGTGTGTGCGCGTGCGTGTGTGTATCAGAGAGCACAGAAAGGGAAAGGGTGTGCGCGTGTGCGTGCACGTGTGCGTGCTGGGGGCGGCGGCGTGTGTGTCGTGTGATGGGACTGCGCCAGAGCGGCGGACGCTTCCTTCGCTCCGGAGACACTCCGTCATACGCTGTCGGCAACCACATGCCCAGTCCTCAGCCTCAAACCCGTACATGCCTCCCGTCCCCTCGCCCCCACCCCCGATTGCTGTTTCCCCAAGATCGCCTGCCATCTGCCACTTCCTTAGCTAGCCATGAATGCACCCCCCCCACACACACACATACACACACACACGCTTGCGCCGACAGGGACGATCCCACCGTCAAGATCCCCTGGGTGCGCCCCGACCTGTGCGGCACCAAGATGCTGGTGATGGAGTGGATCGACGGCATCCGCTGCACCGCGCCCGACTCCATCCGCAGCAGCGGCGTGCGCGTGGACGACTTTATCAAGTGCGGCGTGGTCAGCGGCCTGAGGCAGCTGCTGGAGGTGGGCGGATAGGAACGGAGGAAGGGAAGGGTTTTAGCAACCAGCCCAAATTACACCGAATCCGGTGCAAACGAACGAAGGGCAGGATGGGGTTTGGTATAAGCTAATCGCAAGTAAAGCTCGTTCGAAGGGGGCAGGAGAAGGTGGGGAAGGAGGGGGATGGCAGTGTGGATTGACACGGGGGTCGGCCACGGGGAGCGACCATCTTTCTCAAACAACACACTCCCGACACGCAAATTGCCCTCCCTCCCTCCTCCCTCCTCCCTCTGGCTACGCCTTCACTTCTCGATTACTCTTCGGGTGCAACCCCCTTCCTTCCTTTTCCCTCCCCTGCCAGTTCGGCCTGTTCCACGGCGACCCGCACCCCGGCAACATATTCTGCCTGCGCGACGGTCGCATCGCCTACGTGGACTTTGGCAACGTGGCGCAGCTGAGCGCGCGCAACAAGGCCGTGCTCATTGATGCGGTGGTGCACGCCGTGAACGAGGACTACAGGTGGGGTCGGGCGGGGGGGGGTTACATTCATGATTAATTAAGAAGTGAAGGCGTAGGCAGGTACAGTAGCATACGGGGGGGTGCAAGGATGTTTGGAAAAGCGGTACAGGATGCACTGGGGGGGCGGCAGCGGGGTGTGTGAGGGTGGGGGCGTGGAGGCTGGAGGATGGGACGGGGCTGCGTGCTGCGGGCGGCGAGCTTGTGACACGGCCAGGGCTCTCTACTTGCACAGCTTGACTGGCATGTTTGTACGCCACAAACTTGTGCGCCGCGGCCCCCACTCTCATGTGTTAGAAGTCACGCCTGTTGGTCGCTCCGACAATCCGCGCAGGGCCATGGCTGAGGACTTCATCAAGCTGGGCTTCCTGGCGCCGGGTGAGCGCACTGGGCAGGGAGGGGGCTTGTTTGGGGAAAGCGTTGGGGATGGGTCGGATGGGGGGCGATCCCCCTGTCCCCGACGTGCGCCTGTTCATTAAAGCCTAAGAACTACAAATGCACCTAACTACATGTACCTGTAGCCCCTGTAGTTTGGTCGGGTACTTACAACCCCCCTTTCGCTCTTTATCAATCAATCATGAATGTAAACCCCCGCCGTTCTGCTTTGCCTTTCCCACCACACAGGCACGGACATCACGCCCATCGTGCCCGCGCTGGAGAAGATCTGGGCCGACTCCAAGGGCCAGCAGCTGAGCGACTTCAACTTCCGCACCGTCACCTCCAAGTTCAACGAGCTGGTCTACCAGTACCCCATTCGCATCCCCGAGCGCTACTCGCTCGTCATCCGCTCGCTGCTCACGCAGGTGCGCGCGGGTGGTGGGTGGTGCGTGGCACCGGGCGCGATGCAGTGCGGCGCGGCTCTGGGCGGTGCAACGTGGTGTGGTGCGGCACTTCCAACTTAGGGCTTCCTATCTTAGAGTGGACTCACGGGCGCACGGGCGCGCGCACGGTCAGCAACTGCCTTGCAGACGGCTACACATGCCTCAAACGCCGCCGCCGTGGCCTCAACTGCCCCCACCCGGCATCGCGCACGGGCTTCCCTCGTGACCCAAACAGTCCCCACCACCCAAACCGACACCTCAGCCCCGCCTCCGTTCACCTTCCCATCGCGTGCTGGCCTCCCCCACCACCTCACCACCATCTCACCAATGGTTCCTCTCCGCCCCCTTTGCTTGGTGGCCCGCAGGAGGGCATCTGCATGACGCTCAAGCCCGAGTTCCACTTCCTGGAGGTGAGCGGCCGGCGTGTGTGCGCGTGTATATGTGTGGGAGGGGCGAGGCGGGGCACGGCGGGCTGTGGTGGCAGGGGCCCTGAACCACGCTGACCGCACTGCCACTGCTACCCCCGCCCAGCCCTGGGCGTCCTTGTAACGCGCTCCGCACTGCCGAACCATACCGCACCCTGCCGCACCCCAACGCCAACAATCGACCTGCTGCAACGACCAAACTTATCATGTATCTTGTCGTCTTCATTGATCATGCATGGCACCCCATCACCCCACCCAGGTGGCGTACCCCTACATCGCGCGGCGCCTGCTGACGGACGAGGACCCCGCGCTGCGGGAGCGCCTGTTCCAGGTGCGTGTGGGCGAATGTGTTGGGAGCATGTGGTAGGAGCGTGTGGTGGGGGCGTGTGCGTGTGCGTGTGCGTGTGTATGGACGTGTTGGCTACCAGCCCCCCCCTGACTGCGGCCCCCTGCTCCACAGCACTGTGTTCGCCATGCGCACATACTTAAACCACCCATGTGCATCGCTAAACACAGAAACAAAATCTCTTTCCCATCTGCTTAAATAATTTTTGTAAAAGTAAAACCCCCCTCCTTATTGCTGTTCACCCACGATTGCCTACCGTACCGACTGCCAATTCCTGAGCTAAGCTTGAATGTAACCCCTCCTCCCCACGCCGCGCGAGTGTTTCCTTACGGGATTGGTTCAACGTTAACCGCCTCCCCCTCTTTGTACCTGGCTACGACTTCACTTCGTAAACTTAATGCATGTAACCCCCTCCCCCACGCCCCTCCCCACACACAGGTGCTCTTCCAGGACGGCAAGTTCCAATGGAAGCGGCTGGAGAACCTGCTGGCGCTGGCCAAGGAGGGCGCCAGCGGCGGCCGCGCCTCCAACGGCCCGGACGCGGCGGGCGGGCTGGACCTGAGCGACACGGCCAAGGACGCGCTGCGGGTGCTGCTGCTGGACGACCGGCTGCGGACGCAGGTGGGGTGGGCGTGGGTGAGGCGTTGTGTTTTTTGGGGGGGAGGGAGGGGCACAACCATTCATGGTGGATGGAGTGGTTGGATCACAAGGTTGAAGGGGGAGGGGTGTTTGCACCAGTTTTTGGAGTTTTTGTTGGGATTAAACACGTCAGCAAGGGGGTTCGGAGACTGTGGACCACACCGGCACACAGTGGGTATTCCATGCCAAATGGTGACGGGCACCGCTCTATAATGAGCCCTGCAACCTCTCTGAACCTCCCCCTTCAGCGTTCAAATCACCTCCATCGGCTGGCTGAGCTGCCCCGCCCTCCAGCCCGCATCCCAACCCGCACCCCCTTCGCCACCCTTCTCTGTACCAATCTTCGCAACCCGCACCCGCACCCGTGCTCCTCCCCCCCTCAGCTGATGCTGGCCCTGACGGAGGACAACAAGCTGCACATCAGCGAGGTGCTCAACCTGCTGCGCCTGGTGCAGGTGCGCGTGTGCGTGTGCGTGTGCATGTGCGTGTGTGTGTGTGTGTGTGTGTGTATTTGTGCGTGTGTGTTGTAGAGAGAGTGAGTGTATGTGTGTATAGGAGGAAGAGCAGAGGAAACGCGTGGGGGAGGCGCAGACTGTGTGTGTTTGTGTGTGTGTTTGTGTTTGTGTTTGTGTTAGAGAGAGGGTGTGCACATGTGAGTTTATATGCGGCAGGGAAAGGAGGAGCAGGGGAAACGCGTGGGGGAGGCGCAGACAGACGCGGACAGGCGCTCGCCTTGACATCCTCCTAAACGCTAGCCTGCCCTAGCAACACCGTATCACGGCCTACGCGACCTGCTGCTTGCCGTGTCCAGCGGGCTCCTTGCCTGACGCGCCTCCCCGCCCGCGCTCTCCCTCTCGCCCGCCCCGCCGCCGCCCCGCCGCAGAACGACATCAACCCCCAGAAGCTGGTGACGGAGGTGGTGCGCGACGCGCCGTCGCTGGGCCGCCAGCTGCTGCTGAGCTGGGCGGACCGCGTGCTCGTGTCTTAGAGCCCCTGTGGGGAACAAGCACACGGCGCAGGGGCGGGGAAACCGCACCTGGCGTCGTTAAATCTCCTTTGGGGAACAAGCGCGCATGGCTGGGACGAGGGGCGGAAGAGTCGCCGCGGGTGCACGGGTGTTGCGGGGGACCTGGAGGAAAGCGTGGAGTGCCATGGGGGTAGGGGTTGAAGGATGAGCGGAGGGCATAGGTATACGAGTGTGACGCGCCTGCGTACTATACTTGAGAGTGTTGCTAAGGTATTTGGATGTGCGACTTGGCTTGCGCGCGCGCGCATATGCGTGGTGGTGAAGCGGTTTGCCGCGCCAGCACGCTCCAACTGGCTCAAAAATATTTTGGGGCGGCGCGTCTGATCAGGCGCCGGGTGAGGGTTGTGACGCCTGGCGGGGCGGACTGCGAGGGCAGCAAGGAAGAGAGTGTATGTGCTGGGGTGGTGGAGGCACGGGTAGTGGCAGCGCAAGCAGGAAGAGCTCCATTGTGTTTGCAGGGCGCTGGTCGCGGGATGGTCACTGACGCTAAAGCGGCGCCTGCTTGCACGGTTGCGTCACGCATGCGTTGTGGGAGTGTGTGTGCGCGTGCCCGGTGCGTTCGGACGGAAACGGATTTTGCCTTCATGTATTCTGGGGCTTATTGCACGTGCAGGTGTGCCCACGTGATCCCGCTTACGTGAGTGCGGTGCAAACAGTTTACGGTTGGCTGTGTTGGTCGACGAGCACGCCGGTCAGTCGCATGAGGGAGAATGCAATGCAGCGAAGGTAACGGAGAGATTGAGCGTGGTGTGTTGTTCAGTTTGAGATGTCTTATGCTGTTATCTCTGCTGTTGGAATTCGGTTGTTTTGGCGGTTTGCTCCACGGGTGTGTCGTGGGACCCCGGTTGTTCGCACCGCTTGTCAGCCGTCGTCAGCGCAGCTGACCAGGTGAGGGCGCGGGAGGATCCCTCCGTGGGACGGTGGCACTAACTATGCCTTTGCGGCAGAGCGCCCAAGCGACAGAAACAGGAGCCAAGGCATGGACAAATAATGGAGTTGCGCATTAGAGTGAGCATTGACTTTTGTAGTGCGTCCGGTTACGGTATTGGAGTCTGTTGGAAGCGTTTTGAGTGCCCGGAATGGTAGGGACCGGCCGCGCCTCAGCCTGGAGTAAGGAGAGAGCGGGGCTGCAGGCTCGGGCCACGGTGTATGCGTGTGCGGTTTGCTGGTCGAGTGGTCGGTTTGTACTTTGGTGCGCAGCGGACATGAAGACATGTCAGGAACGTACGTGACGGGATTTGATATACGGTAGGGTTACATCGAAGATTTGTCGGACGCGACACCGCGAGACGGATGTGCAGGCGGCAGTGCAGCGCGGCGCCGGTTGCGCCGTGTGCTGCTCTGTGTGCAACGAGCTGTGGAGTGTGGGGATCACACACGCCACGGGGCCGCTGCGATCTGGCGCTCGGGCGGGCCGACTGCGGCACCAGCGCACTGCTGCTTACAATTTGTGCACGTCACCCCCGGTAGGACGGTGTAACATGCTCTCATCACCAGTTACCATGCCTGGTGTCGATCACAGGGAGCTGCAGGGCTTCCAACTCTCACAGTCTCAGCCAAGCCGCATCAGCGATGCAGCGGTAACGGGAAGCGGTCGAGTGCGTGTTACAGGAACACACGCGTGCATCTTCGCTGCGTCGCCTCGCGTCTCCGATGGCAAGCAGTTGCAAGATTGTCCCAGCTGCATAAGGAACATGACCCGTTGTAAAAAACGTCAACAAGCGCCCCCTCGTGTGCTGGTGCGGCATCCCCTCGTGTCACTGTCCCACAGCCCCACCATCACCCCGTCCGCCTCCACCGCCGCCGCCGCCGCCGCCGCCACGGCCTCTCCCACCCCGAAAACCGTCACCCCTGCCACCATGACCATGACCGCCGCCGCCACCTCCACGCCCCGCACCGAGCGCCTCCGCTGCGCTGCCATTCACGTGGCCTACTGCCGCCTGCAGCTCGACCTTGCTCTGCTCGGCCCGCCCCCGTCCCCGGCCGCCACCTTCCCCACGACCGCCACCGCCGCCGCCAGCCTCCCGGCCGCGGCCCCCGGCTTTTCCATCCCGGCCGCCGCCACCCGAGCGCAGCTGCGCGCTAGCTCCGGCAGAGGGGGGCGTGATCGCAGCCATAGCCGTCGCCGCCGCTGCAGATGCCGCTGTCGCCGCCGCGGCCACCGCCCTGCCGGCTGCGGCTGTTGCATCCGCCCCATCCTCATGGGACTGCGGCTGCGAGCCCTGCGCCGAGCCCTGCCGCTGCCGGCCGTCTCCGCCGCCGCCGCCACTGCCACCGCCTCTCCCGCCAGCGCCGCCCGTACCGCGGCCTTCGCCGCCTCCCCGGCCGCCCCCGCCGCGCCGCCGCCTGTCGGCCCTATCGTGCTGCTCCCCACCGCCCGCAGCCTGCTCGCCATTTGCACCTGCCGTACCGGCACTGACACGCGCGCCTCCGCCGCCTCCTCCGCCGCCTCCGCCCCCGCCACCACCCTCACCGCCCCCGCCCCCTCCGCCGCCGCCACCCTCAACGTTGCCTCCGCCGCCGCCGCCGCCTCCATGTCTGTCAGCGCCGCCGCGACCGCCGCCGTGTCGGCCCCGTCCAGGCTCGCCGCCGCCTCTCCCTCTCCCCTGCCCGTGCCGGCCGCCGCCAGCACCGCCGCCTGGCTTCTCATGCTGCCCCGACGACGACGCCCCAGACCCTCCCAACTGCTGTTGTCGCTGCTGCTGCTGCTGCTGCTGCTGCCTCTGCGAATGTAGTGCCTGCACCTGCTCCGGCAACGACGGCTGCGGTTGCTGCTGCTGCTGCGGCGGCGGCGGCTGCTCGGCGGGCCCCTGCGTCCACCCGCTGATGGAGTAGCTCGCCTGCTCAATCAGCCCGCCCGCCGCCTGCTGCCGCGCCAGCACCGCCGCGTGTCGTGCCTGCACACCCGCATACTCCCGCAGCTGCTCCGGCCGCAGGTGCCGCGCGCGCTCCGCCTCCTCCCGCTGCGCCGCCAGCCGCGCCGCCGCCGCCGCCGCCACCTGCAGCCGCCGCAGCCGCTCCGCCAACGCCTCCTCGTCCACCTCCCCCTCCTCCTCCCCGGCGCCATGCCGCTGCTCCTCCTCCTCCTCCTCCTTCCCGAGCTCGCCATGCGCCCACGCCCGGCCCTGCTCCCCCTCCGCGCCGTGCTGCCTGCCCCCCTGCTTCTTACTCCTCGCCCCCTGCCCCTTGCCTCTGCCCCTCCCGCCCCTCCCTCCGCCTGCTGCTGCTGCTGCCGCCGCCGCCGCCTCCTCTGCAGCGAAGGCGGCGGCCAGGGCTGTGTCGACCAGCTCGGTCTGCAGCTGCGGGCCCAGGCAGTCCAGGGGCGCAGCGGCGCGGCACACGGGGCAGGAGGTGGCGTACACGCCGTCGCCGTCGCGCGGCGGCAGGCCCTCGCCCTGTGCGTGCGGCGGCAGACGCCAAAGGGGTTGCATTCGAATTTATTCAACAGGGGGAAGGCCAGGCAGGTTTGGGTCCAGGCAGATTGGGTCAGGGCAGGCAGGCAAGCGGAAAAGACAGAGACCCCACCCCACAGCGCGTGTCTCAATGTGCCAGCCGGCATCGGTACCGGTAGCGCACGCGTGCTTGTCCGCCAGCCGAGGAACCCCGCGCGCTCTGTGGGCTGATCTTGTGGATCTTGGTTTCTTTGGGTTGGAATTTACGATCCCCTCCCCCATGCTACTGTACCTGGCTACGCCTTCACTTCTTCAATAATCATGAATGTAACCCCCCACCCCACCGGTACACACGTACATACACACACACGCACGCACGCACCCGCAGCACGGACGCGGCGCTGGCCCCTGTGTGCGCCACCAGCGCCGCCTCCTGCTCGCGCAGCGCCGCCTGCCGCCACAGCCACCAGCTCGAGTAGCACTCCCTGTGGCGGAGGGCCGTGGGGGGCGGCAGAGCGGCAGGCGCGGTGGCGGCTGTAGCGGTGGCGCAAGCACACACATCCACACATACATTGCGCTTTATTTTCCATGTGCTCGTTAAGAAGCACTCACGTTGTATCTGTATCTGTATCCTTTACCGCACATCGAAGAGCGCACCAATTTCCCGCGAAGAGTCGCACCGCATCTCCTACACGCAACCCTGCGTCCCTTTCGACAGGCACACCTGTGGAAGGCGTGGAAGCACTCCAGCCGCACCAGCCCCTCCCGCCCGCCCTCGGCGCCGCCCCCGTCGCCGCCACCGCCGCCCCCGCCGGCGCTGGCGCCCTGGCCCGCCGCCGGCGGCGCCAACTCAACCGAGGTGAGACAGAAGGCGCACATGCCTGCCGCAGCACAAGGCGATTGGGCTACGTAGGGGTCGTGAAGGAGCATGTGCAAGGCATGGTGCAATAAACACACGGCTCCTGCGCTTGCGGGCACGGGCTGTCATGAAACCCGCTGGTCCGCTGGTCTGCTGGTCTGCTGGTCTGCTGGTCTGCTGGTCCGCTGGTCCGCTGGTCCGCCGTGGCACCGTCCACCACCTTGTAACGCCTACATACCCAGCAAGCTGCCAATGCCTGCTGCCCACGGCCGTGCCCCATCATCAGCATACCGAACCCAAAGCTGCCTGCCCACCAAAGCTCAGCCCCAGCACAACCACGCGCACACACAAGCCCATCCACAAGCACACGTGCACATGACCACGCGCACACACACGTCCGTTCACAAGCACATACACAAACAACACACGCGGTCACACAGCCATTGCACCCCCCCCCACCACCACCTCCTCACTCCCCCCCCCCCACACACACACACATGTACACCCTCCCCCGCCCGCACCCTCGGGTGTGTTTTCCGCCGTGATCACGTCCAGCGCGTGCTCGCACAGCGCGCCCAGAGCCATCTCCCCCGCCAGCGTCGCCGCCTCGTCCCGCAGCGTCTGCACCAGCACCACACGTGCCGTACGACAGGTGTTAGCACCCTCATTGGCACTCTTCGTCTACTGCTGTGATGAAGGGCTGTGGTGCGTGTGTGTGCCAGGAGCATGGGCAAATGGGAGGGGCGCCGAGCTATGCGACCAACTGGACACGCGGCCACGCAGCGGTGGTGAGGTGGAGGCGGATCGCGAACCCGGCGAGTCCCTGCTGGGTTCATCAGCTGGTGCGCCGCCCACGGCCTGCTCACGTTGCCCAATGCAAGTTGTTAAGCCACGCCGCCGCACCTGGTGCAGCCGCGCCAGGCGGGTGTCCCCAATGCCCTTTGTGTCGAGCAGGGCTATCGTGGGCGGCTGGTCCGGGTATGACGCGGTCACGCCAAGCCGCAGCCGGCCCGTCACGAAGGCGTGGTGAGCTGGGCAGCCCCTCGGCGCCAGCGGCAATAGAACCTCTAGTACATGTGCGGCATCGGTGCAGTTCTGTCCGCGTTGCACTATTAGCTCGTCCGGGAAGGTGGCTTCGAGCGCCTCAAGCTCCACGCCCAACAATTCCTCGTCCATCGCAGTCGGCGAACGAGGGCCTGAGTTGCTGAAGCCTTGCTACTGATACCTGGTAAATAAAAGGCGATGCATGATAATGCCCGAAGCCGCTCGTTCGTGCAGTCGCAATTTAGTATGGCACACTGCACCGATCTACAGCCCAGTGTGTAAGCCGCTGTTCCATTTTATTATTCATGAGTCTAATCAACATACTATCACGAAGTATTAACCCCAGTCGACAGAACAACCTGTTCCCGCCCAATGATGGTGCGGGGCGTTAGCCAGCTTGTCCTAATTGTTAGCTATTAGTAGCTTGCTCCAAAGCACTTGGAATACCTCTTGGCATACGTATTGAATCGCCAGTGGAAGGCAGGGCCGATTGCCCACTTTAGCCTGAACGCTGGCCTCAGCGCGTCAACAGCGACACGCACGCACTCCTCTGGCACACCAGCACATGGTACATGAAGCAAAGCTGTAGAGGGTAAAGCTTGGCGCAGCGTAGCGGGCCAGCCAGCTCGGGGCGTGCGACGCCTGCTGGGCACGAAGTCGCCCCAGGCCCCCCTGGCCCCGGGCGCACGCTCGCGCCGGCCTCGCAGCGTCAGCACCATCTTCGGCACTCTCAGCGCAACAGCCGCCGCAACCCCCCAACAAACCACGGCCATGGAGCCCGATGCCGAAGACGAGGTCCTGCGCGGCGAGCTGGACCCCGCCAAGGCCCGGCTGCGGCCCTACATCCTAGCGCTGGAGCGGCTGCAGGCGTGGCGCAACAACGTGCCGCTGTTCTACGACACCATGGTCCAGGACAGATACGCCGTGCCTTGGTGAGATGCTTGCGTGCGCGCGTGCGTGCTGCTGCGTGCGGGCGTGCGGGCGCGTGCCGTGCTGCGCTCCGCGGCCCGCACGAAGGCCCAATGCTCCGGTGTGTTTTCGTGTACCTGGATTCTGGGCCTCTGGCGGGGGAATGAGCGCCGGGCTAGCGGCTCGTGCGCAACAATACCTTGGGCACGGTGGGCGACACTGCGCCGCGCACAGGCGCAGGACACACAGAAGCACTCTGCAGCCCCTCCATCCGCCACGACTCCCTTCGGCCCCGCTCACCAACCCCTGCTGACCCCGCTCCCCGTGCTGCTCCCAACGCGCCTCCCACCGCGCCTTCCCCCGCAGCCCGACGCTGCAGCTGCACCCGCACACACAGCCCGACGTGCGCGCGCCGCACGCGCTCACGCGCCACGCACTGCTGGTGGGCGAGAGCAACGTCACGGGGCAGACGCCGGCTGTGCTGCTTCGCGGCGTGGCGGTGCCGCACTCCTGCGCCGCCCTGGCCCGCGACCCCCGCAGCGGCTCCCGCGGCGGCTCCCTCGCCGCCGCCTCCGGCCTGTACGACGTGCAAGAGTACGACCGCCCGGAGGTGGGCGCCGCCGTGGCGCCGCTGATGTACGACGCCGTACGATTCTCGCACCCGCTGGGAGGCGTGGACCGGCTGCGGTACTGCCCGGCGGCGCCGCACCTGGTGGCCACCAAGTGTGACGGCGGCGGCCTGGCGTTACTGGACTTGCGGCCCTACCTGACCCACGGGCCCGGCGGCCTGGGCAGCAGCGGCAGCGGAAACGGCGGCTCGGGCTCCACGGGAGGGGCAGCGGCAGCGGCAGGGGCAGCGGGCGCAGGGCGGGAGGGCGGCGCCGGCGGCGCCGGCGGCTTCTGTCTCAGCCCGCCGGATCTCGAGGTGTACTGGCCGAAGGAGGGCGAGGAGGAGGGCGAGGGCGAGGAGGAGGAGGAGGGCGAAGACGAGGACCCAGATGGGCATGGGCCGGACTGGCGGTATCGGCTGCCGCCGCCACGGCAGGACAAGCCCTGGAGCGAGCTGCGCTGCGAGGAGCAGGTGGGCGTGGCGCTGGCTTGGGGCGGCGTCGCAGGCGGCGGCAGTAGTGGTGTGGGGCCGCTGCGGCTGTACAGCGGCGTCAAGTACGGCGCGGTTGCCGAGTACGGGATACGGGAGGACGGGGGGCTGCAGCTGGTGTCGTTGCGAAAGGGCGTCGGGCACGAGGCCGACGCCGATGTTGTGGAGCTGGCTTGGAGTGGCGGCGGCGGCGGCGGCGGCGGCGGCGGCGGCGGCGGCGGCGGCGGCGACGACGAAAGCGGCGCGGCGGCGGCAGGGGTGGCTGAGGCGGCAGGTGGCGGCGGCAGCGCGGCGCTGCTAGCGTCATGTGGAACGGACGGGAGGGTTCTGCTGTGGGACTCGCGGCAGCAGAGACCGGTGCTGCACGCGCCGCGCTCGAAGGCGGACGTCAACGGCGTCGCGTTCGCGCCGCCGCCGGGCGCGGGTGCTGCTACTGGTGGTGGCGTCGGTGCCAGTGGTGGCAGTGGCGGCGGCGATGTCGTGGGCTCCGCCCCGCTGCTGGCGGCGGGGGGAAATGACGGCATCATCCGTGTGTACGACGTGCGGCAGCTCAGCAGCGGCCGCGAAGGCGGCGCCGGTGCGGCGGGAGCGGCGGCATCCACCGCCTCGGGCGCCGGTGGGACTGGCGGAGCAGGAGCAGGCGGCGGGGCGCTGTACCGGCTGAAAGGCCACAGGTGTGTTTGGGGAGTAGCGGACTGGGCAGCGGGCATCCCACCCAAGGAGACGCGCACTCGTGCCTATGCCCGTGTTTGAGGTCAACCTCTGCCAAAGCCGTGCCATACCGCTGGCTGACCCACCCGATTCCCCATGCCCGACGCACCCGCACCAGCCGCCCACCTCCCCAAACCCTACGCCACGCCACACCACACTGCACTTGTCCCGGTTCAGCACCATAACACCACCACCCCCTCGCTCCAACAATTCCAACGCCCCCGACTCCCGCAACTCCCGCAACACAAACAGGTGCAAGGTGCAACAGCTGGCGTTCTGCCCGCAGCGCCGCGGCCTGCTGGCCTCCGCCGACAGCCTGGGCCGCGTGCTGCTGTGGCAGCCCGGCCGCACGCAGCCCCTGCCCGAGGGCCTGGCCTCCCGGCCCGAGCTGCTGTTCGTACACGCGGGGCACGTGCTGCCTGTTGAGGACTTCAGCTGGAGTACGGCAATGTACGGCGTGCTGGCGAGTACGGCATGGGTGCTGGACAAGGCGGTGGTGGCGGGCGCGGCAGAGCTGGTGGCGGAGGCGGAGGCGGGCGGGGGCGGGGAGGTGGGCGCGGGCGGGTTGCAGGGGCAAGCGCCCGGCGTGCAGGTGTGGCGGCCGGCAGAGGACGTGTTGCCGCGGCTGTGATGCCGAGAGGCTCAGGGTGTGGTTTGAGCGGCTACACGCGAGAACCGAAGCGTGTGTTTACCGTACGTAGCGGCCGGACTGCTGTTGTGGCTCGTTGGACAGTGACACGTCCTCATGTTATGGATTGAGCTTATTTGAGCTTATGCGGCGCGGGGCACCAGGGCCTGGGGCGGTGCTGCGGGGACAACGATGCAAATGCTGGAAGCTAAGGGTACGCCGTATGCGGCCCGAAGAAGACGATCAACGACGTGGCAGGAGTGCAGGAGTGCAGAACATTAGGCCCGCAGGAGCGCCAGAGGCGCAGTTGCCCAGAGCAGGACTTCATCAATGTCATGACTTGCCTTGGTCAACGCGTTGTCCGAGTGTCCATATGGCATTCAGGACCTAAAGGGTTCCACACTGTCAGCTGCATTGAAAAGCTTGCCAGTGGTACTGCAACGCCTACACCGTACTTCACCACAGCCCATCTGGCCATGCCGGCCGGATGGCTGATGGCCTGGTGCGACACAAACAGCCACGCTCGTGGATGCGATGAGACAGGGTAAGGGGCAGGTTGGCGTAGTCCCGAGTTCCCAGACCCCAACATTCAATGAACAACGCCAAGGCAAGAGTGCGTACACACCAACAGCCACGCTCTACAGCCGCAGCCGACTCAACCGCATCCCCCAACCCCTTCCGTGCCCCTTCCAATGGTCTCCCCCACACGGCAACGGCGCATTCTCCCTTCCTCACCAGTCATGACCTCTCATATACACCTTGATCACTGTACAACAATGCACGTCGGTACATCGAGCTGCGTGGAAAGATAGGTTTGCCGCGGGCATCAAACTAAATCAGACACAGCGCCTCAAACCAATAATCAAATCACGGCACGCCGTCACGTTCGCCACACCGTCCTGCACAGCTGCGCATCGACATCATTCATATCAAAGACCCTGCATACCGCCGTAGATGTTACTGTGCGCTCGAAGCGCCTAACTTGTTATCGCTCGTCTGGTCAGACGCCAGCTGTGCCCAGCTTCATGATCAAAGTCCCCTCCGCACGAGTCCACCGCGTGTCAATGTAAATATGTAATGTGTCACCCCACTCGCGGGAGTCCATGGCATTGATTGCAAGGTAACCTGCGGACCCATCACAGAAAGAGTCCAGCAACTGTCTGGGCAAAGAGCTTTTCGTTCATGGCAAGGAGGGGCACTTGCACTGCCCGTATCGCACGAAACTCTTCAAACGTGCCGCCGCGTTTCATCAGGTCCAGGATGCTTCTCGCCAGCTCCACCAGCGGCCGCCAGTTGGGGGGCCCGCGGTGCTCGCGCGGCTGTGCGCATGCAAGTGGGGGGTTGCAGAGTTAAAACATGGGGAACAGGATGAAAGGTGGGAACACAGCAAGCTGCTTGAGTGGCCATCTGGCACGAGAGCAGTGAAGTCAAGGATTTATATAAACTCACCCGCTCCAGGTTGCAGGTGGGGTCAATTGGGTGGATGATGCGGACCGCGTCGCCCTCCCAGCAGTGCGCGAAGTCGTACACGTCCCCGTCAAAGCCCCACTTCTTCGCCCGGACCTTCACCACCTGTCACGTATTTGGCACGCGTGCATGGGTCGCTGCAGCACAGGTGGTGATGATCACCCATGCTTGCTGTAGCATGGGCAGCATGGGCTGTAGCATGGGCAGCAAATACACCTCCACCAACCTCTTTGCATGCGAGCTCGTTGCATTGCACCTGCTGAAACCACAGCGCGCCTAGCGTGCCTCGTTGCCTCAGCTTGTTCTGAGCGCTCGATCATGAGAATCGAGCAGGCAACCATGCAAATCGTAGTCACACGTGCACACACATACACGCAAGTACACGCACCTCCCCCTCCTCCACGGCCGCGACCACAAGCTCCAAGAACTCAATGAACAGCTCCAACTTGTACATGTTGCCGCTGCAATAATAGTAAAACGCAAGAGGGCACCATGTCCGCAGGATGGCGGCGGCATTGACCCCAGGGCTAGATTTCCAGCATCCGCGGCATAGCACTCCTTAGAAATGCATGCACAGTTTGATAGCGCCTTGCGCGCTCAAGTAGGCACACGTGAGTCTAGTGAGTTCTAGAAACGACGGTAAAGCCCAGCGCACCTGGCGGGCGTGCCTCCCCTGTACTTGCGCTGCCTCAGCCGCTGGTCGGCTGCCAGCACCAGCACCTCCAGCGACACGGAGCGAATGCGGTCGTCCTCGGGCGGCCACCAGCTGCCGCCGCCGCCCTTGGGGGTGTCCGCGGTGTCCAGCAGGATGCCGTACTTGTACAGCGCCTGCACGCGCGGCCCGAAGGCCGCGTTGGCGAGCACCAAGGGAAGAAACGCGCAATGTGTGTGCGTGTGTGGCAAGAAGCACAAGGGCAAGGTACGTCTGCGTGTAAGAAACAAGGCCGCGGGCAGCGCATGGCCCGTGATTCGTCCATACTGCTGTGCATTTGCATGTGGGTCCGCATGGCGACCGAATGCGGGCCCACATGTGGGTCCCGTGGGCTGTGCGGTGCATAGTCGTTATGGTCCCGAGCGCGCAGATCGTCTGTAGCAGTGGAACCGTAAAAGCTGTCATATGATGGCTGTGGAGGGTGCCGTTACCGCTATATGGGTACGCCATTCCCACATCGTCGCGGCGCCTGCTCCCCAATACCCCAGCAGTCCCAGTCGCTGTCGGAGCTGGTGTGCGTGTGTGCGGGGGGCTACAGTCATGATTATAGCTAGAGAATGGTAGACGGTAGGCAACCTTCAGGGGAGGGGGCATGCCGTACGCACCTTGACGTAGCGCACCACGCCCTTCACGTCGTCGTGCACGCCTTCCACGTATCGTGTGAAGGCCGCTGCGTCGGCGCGCTCGCGGATGTGGTCGTACTCGGCCGCAGCGGGGTTGTCGTACACCTCGGTCATGAGGGCGACGTGCTGCTCCCACGCTGGGTCCCCGGGCTTGCCTGCATGCGTCGCCAGTCGAAACAACCCAGCGTGGATAACCTCATCAGCAGCAGTGGCGACGGTGCCGACCGTGCACATGGGAGCTACCGGGTGCGTGAATGTCACTTTTTACCTATCTAGCCTCACACCGCCCCCAAGCAAGGAAAGGCGCGCTGCACATACGCACCCCAAACGCAGCCATGCCCCTCTTCCTGACTCATTGCCCACCCGTGCACTGACCCGCCCGCCCGCCTACCTCGCGCGCAGTCGGGCACCAACAGCAGATCCACCGGCACGCCCCGCACCGTCACCTGCAGGCAGCCCCGGGGTGCAGCAGGCGCCCGGCGGTAATCGGCTAAGGGCTAAGCGGCACGCATATTGATGGACATCGGGCACCTTGACGCGCTATGCAAATGGCAAGTATGATGTGCGCCGCTGTGCAGGAACTCCTGTAGTAATAAGCACAAACCTGGAGCACGTCGCAGTAGTGGGCGTTGCCTGGGACCCTCACATCCCACGCAGAGTTGGCTGCCTCCAGCGTTGCAACCACCTGGAAGCAAGTGTGAGCCATGTGGGGGTTGTGTACGACTGGGCGTTTCGGGGAGGGCCCGGCCAGTGCGGTCCAATCGCCAGCAACCACACACCGAGGACATCGTGAAGTCGGACCGCGCGCCTCGCATCACATAATAACAACATGCGTGCTTACCCCTTGCACCCCATACGTGCTTTGTGCCACGCAGTGATTCGTAACGGCGTTCCGCCAGCCCGCGCAAAGCCACCCAGCGTCGTACGGCACACTACCATACGGGACTAGTCCCACTCACGTGCCGCCGCATGTCCGTCACGAGGTCCGAGTCGTACCGCCAGGTGTCCGGGTCCGTCATGCCGCACCCATTGTACTGCTTCACGTACACGATGAGGTCTGTGGAGGTGGGAAGCCGCTGTGAGCGCCGAGGCGTGTACCACACGCATGAGCGCGCGCATGTTGTTGGTGTTGGGCATACCGGCGTCGGGCAGCATTGCTGTGCTGCCCCTTGCGTCCGTACCAGCAGCCCAGATCCCCACCCGGCGTCCGCCGTCCGCGCACCTACCGACGTCGAATGCTCCCGTCACCAGCGTGCGCCGGCCAAAGCTGCCACCGGAATGTGTCCGGGTTACCTACTGGGCGGTTTGAGGTGAAATGCACTCGCGTCAAGTAAGCAGACGCACTGGAGGCTTGCAAGGGGGGAATGCGCCGCTGAAAACGGATGAAAAACACGGCCATGGGTGAGGAGGGTGCGTCAGTCTTCTGGGGGCGCGGGGTGGGGGAATCACCTTGAGTAAAGTGGACTGGCGGATGGCACCGGTCACCTTGTCGATTGCTGTTTTAGCTGTGCTTTGCTCCTGCACATGGCAGCAGACCAAGGCCTTCGACCCAAACAGGCAAGTGCCATGGACCCGCAAGCATCCCCCTTCGCTGTCTCTGGGCTGCTGCGGCCCGCGGCAATAGCCCGATCACTCACAACATCCTCTGCACTGAACATTGACGCCATCTTGTTGAAGCCGTCGGCAAAGTCTTCTTTGCCATGCTGGATGGTCGCCTGCATGTTTAAGGGACGCCACGACGGAGTACCGTAACAACACGACATTCGCTGATGGGTAACCCCACAGCGTAGGCATGCGATCCACTAAACAAGGTACGCAAGGAAACAGCGCCGCATTCATGTGACACATTCAAAAGGGAACCCGGGCCAGCTGGGCATGCCCGTGGGCGGAGTTCAAAGGGCTTCACCTGCATCATCTTGCGGTTGTCGACACGGGGGAAGGAGTTGATCTTGTTCTGCACCTGTTTGAAGTTCTTACGAATGCTGCGCTCCTCCTTCGAAATCAGGCTAGGCGATTTCTTGAAAAGCTGCTCGCTGGCGGCGTAGGCCGACACCAAGAGCGGCACGCGTGTTGCTCGGGCGCCCAGGCCCACACCCGACCTGACCCCGGCAGCGCCGTGGGCCGCCGACGGTGCGCGCAGGCAGCGCGCGTGCTGTGGCGAGTGGGAGGGTGGGCCAAGCCGCAGGAGCCCGGCCCCCGAAGCGTGCCCGAAGGGTGCTGGGGCCATGCTGTACAGGCGTTCGGTGACTCAAAGCATCCAGAGATCTGTTGAAAGTTAGCTGGGTAAGCGCGCAGGTGGGGGTGGCCGGTGCAGGGACGTGGAGTCGTTGGCGCTGGAAGCAAGGGACACCCCAAGCAAAACCCTAAGCAGGGCGCCCTGCCGCTTCAGAGCACAAAGCGCTGCAACAGCTCTCGTTATCGCTGTATATGTAGCCAGCGAGGCTCTTGGCCGCAGCGATTGTGTCTAAGCAGAAGGAGCGCGCGCGTTGATCAAATGCCGACCGAATGCAGGAGCGGGACGGTAGTCAAATAAACTAAATACATGTACGTGGTCACGTGTCCTGTGTCATTCTAGTAGCTTATTAAGCGACCACCAGGCAGCGCCTGGAGCGACCGCGGCCAAGCGTACAACAAATGGGGGCGGTTGCCGTGAAATCACCGGCCGTCACCCGCATGCTGCTCCAGGTCGCCTTCAAGCTGTTAATGGGTATAGTAGCATTGCCCTCAGGCCTTAAGTTACTCTGCGTGCCGCTATGGCCCCACGTTGGGAAAGCCATCAAGACGGTGTCAGATGGGGCGGTGGGGCAGATGGGACAGGGTGTTGGACAGGTAGGGCAGGTTGGCGTAGTCCCCTAGTGTGCAGCGTATTCCCAGACGTAGTCCCATAGCCCTCATAGCCCAAGTTACCGGTAATCTGTATGCCGCTGTGGCCCCGCGCTGGCGAAGCCACCTAGACAGTGGGGCAGATGAGACTGTGCCTGACGAGGCCAGTAGAGACGGGTAGAGACACGCGGGCCAAGGGCTGCGCAGTCGAGGCTGTGTGTGTGATGCATGGGAAGTCCTCCAAGCAAGGCATGAGCTCGGCAGATGGGCATAATGGGACTCTTGGATAGTGGCCGCGTGGTCTAGCATGGTCAGGAGAACGGCGTGCCATGCAGCGCCGCTCCACTTTCGCTGACCCGGCGTTCTCCACTGCTCTTTAGCCATCACTCAAGCTCCTCAGCGGCTCGGCCGCGCTTTGCGTATGTCACACTCGGAGTGCCGTGCGTGTGCTCTGATTGAGTCCTGCGTGTGCTCTGATTGAGTCCTCCGAAAGCATCCCGTGACCCTGCTTTCCCAGATGCCTAAATGCTGTGACCTGACCCCTCCCCTGTCCACCACGAAGGGGCGAATGGCCCCAGAACGTCATCAAATGGGGCCGGGGCTGGCGGGGCAAGAATAGCAGCAGGCAAAGCGATGGGGGAGAGCATCAGAGCAGGGACGAGGTGTGGTGCAGCCCACAGGGCAAGCTGGGTACCGTACGGTGTGTACCATACGGTGTGCGGTCGGGGTGCCTTCAGGTGCGGCGCAGGAACCCCTGGGGTGCGGGGTGTGGGAGTCCTCACTTGGGCGGAGTACCGTAGCCAAATAGCCTTGCGTAAACCTGTTGCCAAGCTGCCCGAGCATTGCTCTTTGGCACTTCGCTACCCCGTCGCCCCAGGGGGCTACAGCGCCGGCGCCTGCTCCTCTCCAGCGTGAGCAGGGGCGTGAGATACTGCCTTCGTCCGTATGCTGCCGCGCGCCCGCCCGACCGACCTGCAGACCGCATTTCACAAACGCTCGCCTATACCGTAATCGCATCAGGGCAAAGCCATCCTGGCCGCACCGCTACTGCTGTAAACAGCGCTGTACGCCCCCTTCTTCACCATAGAGATTGCCCCTGGTCCTGGGGCCACCGTAAGCTCACGGAGGCAGCAGCGCTGGCTGATGGACTGCGTATCCGTTGACTGCACAGCCCATTGCTACAAGTGCTGAGTACAGTGCGCAACGTCGCATGCTGCCCGCACCCGCTGTCACAAGCTGCTGCTGTACTAAGTACTCCTCTCGTCCAACTCTGCCCCATGCATTCGATCCCGCTGCAATGCCTAAGACCTAAACAAGTCATACTCAGGAACAAGTCATACCCCACCCTTGCGTTCATCCGTACCCGCTGTCAGCTGCTGACCACCGGTAACCCTCAGCTGCATGAACCCCGGCTGTCGTCCCACCACGCAGCTTTGCGAACACCCCCACATCTCGCAAACCCTCGGCACGAAGAAGTATCGACTCGTCATGACCAGCTTCTCCGTTACATCCAGGATAAGCCTCGCACTGTCTTTCACGGCACTTGAGCACCGCACACCTCCAACCTCCGCGCTAGGGACACTCTTCTGCGCTACATCATCATCTACGGGCGGGTGTGAGCCGCGCCACCCCAGCATGACGCCGCCACAACTATCTCGAAAATCCGCCTTTGCTCTACGCGTTGCCTGGGGAGCACCAGACAAGCGTCACCATTTGGGCCCTGAGTAGCATCAGGAGGCTCGCATCATAGCCATGGTTAGTGGTCAGTCGCCATAGCAAACACTTCGCAGTGACGCACACGCCCCTAACCACCCCACAGCGGCGACCCGGCCGGCACAGTTAGTCCAAAATTGCCGGCATAGGCCCCGCCTGCCTGCACCCATACGCACATGGCCCCCGCATTCAGCCACTGCATGCAGGACTTGACCTCCCAACCCGCAGCAAAGAACTGCCACCAGGCTCCAACTCCCATCGCCACATGAAACCCCTCGACCCGAAGCCCATCGCTCTCCGAGCAAGCCACCAGTTCCCAGCATTACTACAACACCTGGCTTTGCAGTGCGGCGTCGACGCGGTCGGTCCACGAAGTTGAAGTCCGCGACCACATTTCCACCACGAAAGCACTGCCCACTGCCGACAGCGCGACCCAGCTCGCTCTTCGCTCACCAATTACGCTACTGCTGACAAGACGTTGATGTAATTACGCGCAGGCCGCTTAAGCGACCTTGGCCTTGGCACCGGCCTCCAGCAGCTGAGCCTTGGCGGCCTCAGCGTCCTCCTTGCTCAGGCCCTCCTTCAGGACCTTGGGCAGAGTAGCGGTGAAGTCCTTAACCTGGTTGACGGCGATGTTGGCGATGTTGCGGACCACCTTGTAGACGCCGACCTTCTTGTCGGCGGGGATCTCCTCCAGCACCACATCGAAGGTGGTCTTCTCCTCAACAGCGGGAGCAGCAGCAGCGCCAGGGGCAGCGATGGCAGCCATGGCAACGGGGGCGGCGGCCGAGGCGTCCACACCGAAGGTCTTCTCAATCTCGGACACCAGCTCCGACGCCTCCAGCAGGGTCAGGGTCTTCAGCTTGTCCACAATCTCAGACACAGCGGGGGTCGCGCGCACAACCATGCGGCTGCCGCGGAAGGGAGCGCTGCGAACAGCGCTGGTGCGGCGGACCGCACCGACCGAGCGGGTCTGCATGCACAGGGCCATCTCTGCGATATGTAGAGAGTGAAGAAAGTGTAGAAAGAGAGTTGGAAGAGTGCAGACAGAACGCTGTGGGCGAGGCAAATGCTCTTCGGGCCTTAATTTTGGGGCCGCTTGCATGGGCGCCGTACCATTGCCGACTCGCGTTTCCAGCCTGAATTTTGCGATGCCCAGCCGCCTCAGCGCACCATCGTGCACTTCAGGTGGCTAAATGCTGGAGCTATGCGCTGGAACCGGCCGGGGGGAGCGCAAGCCCCTGCGCGCAAGCATTCGGCCCACAAATAGCGGGTCGAAAACGCCCACAGCCCATAATTCGGTCGCCCAGTTCTTTTGACTGCCATGTGTGTCCATTTATGCACCTATATGGGCCTTACGGTGGGGCGCAGCGTCTGAGGCAAGAATTGCGTGCCACATGGACCACAACACGCCTGCAAGCAAAGCGAGCCCGCTTGCGCAGGCGTTGGGCGGTTTTTAGGGTCTCTGGACAAGCATTTCGTGCCAGAGAAGCTTGCCACGAACCTATTCCGCCGGTTTGGGTGGCTGCTCGGCTTTTCGCGTGCCCCCGTCCGTCGCACTTCCCGCCGAGCCGAGCGTTGTGGAATCAGCTCCGCACATCGCTGACGAATACCATAGCCTGCAATTGCTGTAAAATAACAGGTTCTGCACCAGTCCTGGCTTTCCGTGTGGCAAGGCGGACTGTGGGCATGAAGCGGGCCCCTGGGGTGCGGCGCCAGGGGTGCCAAACTCCACATTCATGCCCGATTCCCGGGAGCCAAAGATCGTGGCGTGGCATCATTACATTGCAACATGGCAATGCACGCTTTGTCCGATTACTCGCACCGTCGGGCTACCCACGGTATCCTGCACAAACACACTGCAACCCGCCTGAACTCACGCCACGCACTCATACGCACTACAACCTGACACGCACCCGCACCTCTATCCTAACATCTGGAGTTAAGCTGAGAGCCCGACATAAGCGAGCCGTGACTGTTCCTGCCACTGGCCCCGCTTCTGCGGAGCATATCTACTCTGGCCACCATAAGCCGTCGAAACCACGTTTCAGCCGCGCTGTCACTACCAACGCGGCAACGGAAGCCGACACGCCCCAGGCTTCCCCCACTACCCAGCGCCCATCCACATGCTGACCCTGCGACGCGCGCTCATTACTCCGCCCTCACGCCACCGCGTGCCCAGCAGCGCGCCCACGGACGCGTCCCGCGACTGGAGGTCCCTTCTTCGTGCCCCCGCCCAGAGCGCTTCTGCTGTCGCCGTACATCGCCACGCCGCTGCCGCTACTCCACAACGCCGTTGCTGTACCTCCAACAGCCCCCGCCTCAGCTTCAGCTGCAGCCTCGCGTGAACCCGCCGCGACACCCTGCAAAGCGCCGGCGCCTTTACGCGGTCACCTTGGGGCCAACAGCGGGGTTCTCCGCCACGCAGGCGTCGAACCACTGCACCTTCTTCACGTCCTCCAGGAACGCCGCCGCCCACGGCGCGCCCTTGGCGGCCTCCGCCTTCTTGATGGCGGCAGCCAGCACCGCGGCCTGCTCGCTGCGGACCTGCAATGAAGATGATGATGGGGGCGCAGCCAAGGCACGCGCGTGTGGTCACCGACATGGCTGTTGCATGCATGCCATGTACAAGCGGCATACAGGCGGCCGCAGCGGCATACAGGCAGGCCGCTACGCATAGAAGCACGCCTCTGCCCCATGCTCCCAACCCCCAAGGGATTGGTGCAAGCAACCCTCACACGCACCTGCTCCGCGGTCTTGCCCAGGTGCTTGTCCAGCACGGCGGTGGCCTCCGCCTTCAGCGCCTCCAGCTCCGCAATCGCCTGTTTGGCACATCGCGGCGGCGTTGCACACGGGGCACGTGAAGGCCACAGACGGCAAACCCACGGCATGTGCAGCAGCCCACAGAAACCCTTCGCTCCGACCCGACAGCGCAGCTGACCGCGGCAGTGGAGCGCCAGTCGTCCGCGCCAACCCGGCTGCCATCCACACGTTTACCATCCCCCCCCCCACCCAGGCCGCCCAGGCCACTCACGTCCTTGACGGCCGCGTGCTGCTGCCAGCGCGCGTACTCCTTGGCCAGCGCGTCCGAGGTCGCCTGGCACCCGAGCGTAATGATGCAATTATGGATGTGAGAAGCCGCATGTGGGGTGCGTTCCATGCCCAGTTGCATGGGCAGGTCCGCAGTGCAACGCCCCGTTGTGTACGCATGCGATGGATTTAGTCACGGGCATAAGCAGCATTCAGTCCCACACGTATAACCCAACTAATACCCTCGCACCTCGTCGGCGGCGCCCTTCTTCACGTCCACCAGCAGCTTGGCGGGGATGCCATGCGCCTTTGCGATGGCCTGTGCGTGCGTGGGGGCAGCGCCGTGGCATGTCAGTTTACAGGGCGGCATGTCGCGCGCGCTTTGGGTCGTGTAACGTCAAGTTCCCTACATGCGGTGGCTGTGATAAACCCGTGGCCCGCAGCGCAACAGAGGGCGCTTTGCCACCCAAACCAGGGCCACTTAGTGCTTAATTTGCTGATGCGGCATGGAACGGAACATGAACTGCGACTTGCCAAGTCCCGCAGCGGCTGCTCACCTCCACCTTGGCCGCGAACTGCTTGTAGGCGGGGGACGCGCCGTCCAGCGTCAGGGTGGCGTTGGTGGCGTTCTCAACCTGTGCGTGAGCATGAGGATGCGGGTCAAGGGCGCGGCAGCGATAGCAGTCCTGTCGGCTGACACCGGCACGCACGCGCTCCGCATTTCCAGCTGCTAGAGCGCATCATGCAGCAGTGGTCTCACCACGCCTCCCCCTGCTCTCTCACACTTCAGTGCCATAACCCGCTCTTTCACCCCGCAGCCAGCACCGCCATCTGTAAGGCTACAGCGCTCATCGGCCCCCGCACGCCGCAGCCATCCCCCCTCCGGCCCTTCCTGCTCGGTCCGCCCCACTCCGACCCCACACACGCCCACCCCCAACCCCACCTGCTGCACCGCCTCCGACAGCGCGGCGTACAGGTCAGCGCTCATGAGCGACTGGTTCTTGGACAACAGCTCCTTCACGCTGTCCGCGGTGGCGGCGGTGGCGCCCAGGCGCTTCGACACCTCCGTGGCGGGGTCCTCAAAGCCGGCCTGCGTCGCGTGATGCGGTGCCGCGTGGTCAGGCGCGGATAGGGTGGCGCACGAGGGCTACATGCTCTGTCTTTGCGAATGACTGCAGCCCGGGTGATCGGTCCCAACCGAGAATGGCAGCAGCTATGCCGTGCTGACCGGCTGCTGCAGTCCGAAATACAGCCCAGCCCGTACCCATAGGTGAAATCGCCCTAGTGCGCACGAGCAGCAGCATGCGTAGCTGCTCGTGAGCCGGCCACAAAACCCCCCAGCACCCAATCCCGAAGACTGCCTGGCGCTGCGCGCTGCCTATCATTCGCCTTGCGGGCGCTGCATTTGCACCGGCATGCCGGGCATAGTACGCCCATGCGGTGTCAGCGTGCGCATGCGCCCCTGCCGCAGGCTGGGGGGCGTGCCGCTGCTGCTGCCGCTCCTCCTCCTCCCATCCCCCCTCCAGCTCCGCTGTGTACCTGCTTCGCCAGGCTGCGCAGCTCAGCGGCATAGCGCTTCACGGGCGCCAGGTCCGACTTGGAGTAGCCCAGGGGCACGGAGATGGTCTGCAGTGCGGAACCGGGTCGGCATGGTCAGGTCGAGCGAAAGCATGTGCTACCCCGACCCTGTGCTTCCGTCTCTTGACGCCATTCCTGCGCACCTGCAGACCATACTCCACAATCGCGGCCGCCTTATACTTCTTCTCGATTTTGCTGGTCAGCTCCAGCGAGTCATCGGCCGTGGTGGGCTCCAGCTTGGCCCCCTTGTACAGGGAGGTCAGGTAGGCCTTCACGGAAGCCTCAGCATCCGGATCGGGGTTGCTCAGGTTGTAGAGCACATCCTTCTTCGAGGGGGCAGCGCCTGCACCGACAATCAAAGCATCTCGAGTTTGGAGCCGAGACCCCGCGTGCATGCGCTCACGAATGCATGCCCCGCGGACGCTTACGTACCGGTAGCGAAGGCGCGAACAGCACCCTCCTGCACGCTGCCGGCGCAGTTCCTCGAGAGCACACCCTGCGTGACCGGGACGCCAAAATCGTCGATTCCGCGCCTTTCTCGTTTTCATACGTACATTCGTAATGCCTTACACCTAACATGCCTGAACGTACCAGGCTGCGCAGAAGGCCGGAAGCCATCTTTCGTCGGCTTGAGTAAAATGAAAGCCCCGTGCCCCTACTGCAGCACCTAACGAAAACAGAAACCTAATGCGGGATTAGCTTGGTGAACACGAGCCTTCAATAGCAGCACCGACCATCGCGCCCGAAATCCCGACATGCTCTGCGAGTCTCCCCGGCCCTTGCCGCTGCTTTCGATGAAGATAGCCGTGCTTTTCTTCAACGTAAATTACCAGTTGTCGCTCGCAGTACTTGCTCAAGTGCGCTCGGCACTAACCCGCCCGATACTCCCCTGCCCGGCGATCCTGCCAACGCCACACTGGTCCCCCCCCCTTCCCGCCGCCGACGTGATGGATACGGCTCCTTACTCGGACACCATCCCACCATAAAGTGCCAGACCACGCCACACAGTCCACTCCTTCCAACCCGGCCTGCGTGCAGCTGCCAGCCTCGGCTGCCTGGCGCCAACAGCCACCCACGGAACCCGCGCCTGTGCACTGGCAGTATCGCTTAGGGAGCCATCAGGTGCGGGTACTCCTGCCAGAACTCCTCCCGGATGATGTCGGTGTGCAGCACCGTGGGCAAATTGCGCTCGCGCAGCACAGGCGTGCCGTCCGCGCGCTGCTTCACCTCTACCATCGTCTTGCGCCGTATCACCACGGACCCCTGGCCGAAGGCGAATGAGGTAGAGAAGGCATGGTAAGAACCCTGAACCCGTCAGCTCCGATCGCATAACATATTTGTTGATAGGGCAAGATGGAGCGCGAGGGTGCAGGCGGGGCAGAACACCTTCCGGTATGCCCTGCGCGCGTGCGTCTGCTTCGCGATCGGTACAGCGACGCACCTTCTTGAATTGCTCCGGCAGGTGCGCGTAGTTTATCCCGAACTCGTTGAACAGCAACTCGTTCTTTTGCGCAGTTTGCGTGCCCTGCGGCGTTGTGTTGGCGGAACACGGACAGGATGGCGGTTTGCATCTGGTGCAGCCCTGTAGCAAAGAGTCACAGTCTCCACGCGCCATGCGAGCAGCGGCAGCGACTAGCACGAGCGCAGACACATTGGATAGAGGTGGGTCAGCCGATCAGGCATGGGCACAGGCAACGGTGGGCAGCGCGCACCCACCCGCAGCGTGGCCTGAGCCTCCGTGGGCGTCTTGCCGGACTTGACCAGCGCCCAGAAGCACGTGTTGTACTGCGGAGCATGTGTGCCGTGCATGACATGAGCGGAGCGGGATAGAAGCAGATGCAATACACTGACAGCCAGGGGAAACGACTTAAGGCACCCATGCAACAGGGGTGCCACTGTGCCAGGATCCAACTGGCATCCAACAATTCCAGCTTCAAGGCGTGCAGCATGTGCGGCAAGAAAAGCATGGCGCCAGGCTCCATCAACCTCCCCCCCACACACACCTGGTTGTTGATGTGTGTGTCGGCCTGGCGCCATGACAAGTAGTCCTGTGCACGTGAAAGCAGCAGGAGCGGCACGTGACTCATCGCGGTGGACCTCAAAGGCTCAAACACGGATCACACAGACATGCAGTTGCTGCAAGCGACATGCGGGCACTGCAAGTAGCTGAAGGCCTCCGGGCGGCTTGCAAAGCCATCAGCCGCAACCCTCCATGCCGCACGTTGGTGAACCTCTCAGGACTCAGGCACCACTCACCCGTAGGTTGGAGTCCAGCGGGTAGCACACCGCCCGCCCATCAAACATGGGCGTGGACCGGAGCGGCGTGTCGGGCAGAAAGGCCGCCCACTTGGCGACGTAATTGGCCGTGAAGCACGACACCAGCAACGACACAATCTTGCTGGCGCGCCGCCCGTACATGTCCGTGCTTCGACCAAGCACGAAGCTGTACTCGTCGCTCTCGCCGTACGCCAACCGCACGTCCGGGAACTCGTTCAGCACCTCCTGAGGGGATGTGAAGAGGAGGCGGACGCACGCATGGATGTGCGCCAGAGCGGGTTGAGGGGTAAGGCCGTGGTGCCGATGATGCCGCCGGGTGTTCGCCTTCGAGCCGGGGCTGGCTGCAGCACTCCAGCCCAGCTCTTGCACCCCACTCTCAATCCCGATTCCAGGTATACGACAACATCACTATGTACAGGTAATGCTACCTTTGCGCATTCGTCCATGAGGTCCAATGCCCGCTTGTCGTTGGGTTTCTCAAAGCCGTGCAGCTCGCTGAACCTGTGGGCAGCCAAAGTGCGTCGCGATGGAAGCGGGGCAAGGCGGCATGCAAGCAACACCACCGATATGGCCAGAGGTTAGACTGATGGCGGAATGGTGCCGTCCGTGCTTACGCGCCAGACCCTTACGGTGTGCGTGCTGCTACGGCCCCGTGGCCCCGCCAATGCAAGCAGCCATCCCGTGCCTCCATCCCCACACAGCGCGGCGCTCACTTGGTGAAGCCTTTGCCGTCGATGCGCACCACGATCCAGCAGCCCGGCAGCAGTGAGTCATCAAGCTCGTACTGCTTCACGTACTCGTACTTGCTGTTCGCCATGCTGCCGCGCCGCCCGCGGCGTGCGCGGCTGGCCGCTCCCCCGAGCGGCTCCCCTGGATGTCTTTCCGGCTGCGCGCTGTCGTCCGCAGCAGTGCCACTGCTCGGCGGCTCCGCGGCTGGTCTGGTATCAGAGAAGGTGGAGCCGACTGCTACCGACTGGTTGCGGCTGGGCACTGCAAAGGGCGGAAGCCGGTGGGGCCGGAAGCGGGTCTCAGGTAGAAAGGCAGGCCCGAGGGTTCGTGCCGGGGTCGGCGGCGACCGTCGGTGCTCTGTCGCTTGTCTGCTGAAAGTCACAAGAGCACTCTGACTGCCCAAGGATGGTACTAGGGAGGGAAAGAGCTGCAACTGTGCACGCAGTTTAAGAATCGTCTTTGCAATGCACTTGCTGCGCAGTAGGTTGCCGCTGTGCATGTCAATTATGGATAGACTAGCTATGTTTAAATGAATGGAATTACTGCATATGGAATTCGCTGTTCCGGCAGGCCGCATGGGGCAGTCGGCAGGGCTTCCTGCAGACCAGGAAATCCGGGCTCGGCTACAACATATGCACTGTACTTAGTTTTTGGGTAGTTTACCAACACACTGACCTGCCAAGACAAGCGAACCCACGAACAGATGGTGGCCGACAGGGCTCCAAATAGCGTGTTGAGATTCTTGGCCCGGTTGTGGCCGGTGGAACGCACATCACGTTGACCTTTTGGTCGGCATGTTTCACCATGCCTGCGGTGGAGTCCACGGCAGCTATGCATTCTCGCGTGTGCTGCTCCGCGAGGTGCCCTCGCAGCCTCCAGCGGGCACTTCGGGCACTCAAACCCGCTCAATTTGTGTAAGGCGTGCAAATGTCCCGGCGAGCGAGGGGCAGATCGCGGCGAGGGCGTCCCGGAGGGGCCGCAGCACTCCACAACCAGCCGCCGACGCAACTCCCAGCCTGGACGTAGCTCCCAGCGATCCCGCTGCCGCACCCAGATCTGCGCATAAAGCGTGTGGAGATGCTGCGGTGGAGGTCTGTGGCGATGGCGCAGCGGCACGCCCACGGGAGCGCCTCCGCCGGGGGAGGCTCCAGCTGCTTCGCGAGAGCCCGGCTGCGGCAGTGACCTCACAGGCCCCCGCGGCGGCGCTGACCGTGCCCTCGGCCGCCTCCGCACCTGCTTCACCAGCCCGGTCGCCTCAGACGCCAGCATTGGCACCGCAACCACCGGTGCCACGGGCCCCACTTGAACGGGTGCCAGCACCGGCGCCGGCGCCTCCGCCTGCCGGGCCGCACCTGTCGGCGCGGCTGGTGATGCTTGCGGCGGAGAACGCGGCGTGCCTGTCCTCGCAGCAGGTGCGGCAGCTGGTGGCCGCCATCAGGCGCGCGGCGGAGGACCCGCAGCGGCGGCCGCTGCAGCTGCCGCCGGCTGCTGTTGACAGGCTGGTGGCGGAGCTGCGGCGGCGGCGGCAGCTGGCGGAGCTGCATGACCTGACGGAGGCGGTGCTGGGCGGCGGCGGCGGCGGCGGCGGCGGGCAGAGCAGTGGTGGCGCCGGCGGCGGCGGCTCCGCCGCCGAAGTGGCGGCGTTGGGGATGCAGCAGCCCGGGTTCTTGGACCCGGTGCTGGTGTCCTTGTCAGCAGCAACAGAGGCAGCAGCAGTGGCGGCAGCAGCGGGACCTGTCCAGGGTGGAGCAGCGGCGGGTGCCCCAGAGGAGGGCCTGCCAGCGGCAGTGGGCGGCTTGACGGGCGCAGGAGCGGAGGCTCGGGCAGGCGGGCGGGTGCTGTCAGGTCGAGCGCGGCGCGGGTCAGCACGGCAGCAGGCGGTGCTGTTGGAGCCGCAGCCGCAGCCGAAGGATGCGGCTGGTGGCCCGGCGGTGGCTCTGATGCAGGCGCGAGCTGGCCATCGGGAGGCGCCTGCGCCGGTCGCTGCCGGTCGCGTGTCAGAGCGGCTGCACCGCGGCGCATCCGCGGTGGGAGGTGGCGACCTGGCCCAAGGGTCCTGGTCCGGATCCGGGTCGTCTGGTGAGGAGCTGCGTCGCTTCTTCGACGAGCTGGCGGCGGCGGGCGGGCGACTGCTGCCGGGCGAGGCGCTGGCGGCGCTGGAGGCGTGCGTGGTGGTACGGGCGCTGCCGCGGCGCGATACCTTTGAGGTGCTGCTGCGCACCATCCGCCGCGCCGCCGCCACGTCAGCGGCAGTGGGCGCGGCGGGCGCTTGGGGGCCGCTGGGCGCCCCGGTGGAGGCGCCGGTGGCGGCGGCGCCGCAGCAGCCGGGGTTCGGGGCGTCGGCAGCGCATGCCGCGGCACCGGCTGGCACTGCGGCTGAGACGGCAGCGGGGCCGGCGGAGCGGTCGACGGGGGCGTTGCTCACACGGCCGCGACCGGTGACCACCCCTCCAGGGCCTCCCCTGTCTGCATCCTTACACAGTTGGCCCTTGGGGGAGGTGGGGCCGCCAGCGGCCGCTGTCTTCAACGCGCCGCCCGCCATGTCGCACGGCCGCTTCACAGCGCCAGCTGCATCGCCTCCGCTGGGCCTTCCTGGGAGTCTTTTCGGGGACATGAGGGGCAGCGGCGCTGCTGATAGCACCAGCAGCAGCAGCAGCAGCAGGTCGAGCGTGACCGCCATCAACAGCATCAGCAGCGGTGGTGGTGCCGGCGTGCCTCTGGCGCCGGCGCGGCTGGTGGCGGTGCTGCACGGCCTGACGCGGCTGGGGCAGCGGCTGAGTCAGCCCGCCTGGCGGGAGCTGCTCAGCTTCCTGCAGCCCCACCTGTCCTTCTCGCCCGCTCCGCACGCAAGCACTGCAGCTGCTACCAGCAGCAGTCCCCACACACACCACCATCACCACCACCACGCCGCACGGGCCACGCCGCACAGTCAGCACGCGCCGCCTCCGCCTCTTCCGGCTCCTCCGCCTCCGCCTCCGCCTCCGCCTCCCCAGCCGCTGAGCCACTACGACCTTGTCGACTTGGCTGAGGCTATGGCGGCGGCCGGCTGCAACCCCAGCACAGCCTTCCTGGCGGCGCACGCGGCGGCGGTGGCGGGCTGGGCGCGGCAGCTGACGGGCCGCCAGGCGGCTCGGCTGCTGTGGGCGTACGCGGCCCTGGACTACAGTCCGCCGCCGGCAGTGCTGGGCATGCTCGCAGCCACGGTGCAGGCACAGGTGCGCGGCGCTGTTCATGTTATTGGGAGGGAGGTGCTAGCCGTTTACGGAAGACGGGATGCCAGATGTCACCGGGGGCCATGGGGCATGACGCCAGTGGGTTTAGATGCTGTGTTTGAAGGGGCCGGCACAGCAGCGGCCCCGGCTGCCTGTTTGTCGATGGCGATGGGATAGGACCTCGTCGGGGTGCTCATACACCAACATTCACATGTTTAAGTACGGTATGTATGCGCCTGTGTCACAACGCAGGTTCACGGCGTGAGCGAGCCCCTGGAGGTGGCTCGCGCAGCCGCCGCACTGGTGCTGCTGGCGGAGGCAGCTGCCGACAGCGCCGCCGCCGCTGCCGCGGCTGCTGGCGCTGCCTCGGTCCCCGTCAACGGCGGTGTATCGGGCACCGGCAGCGAGACGGATGACAACGTAGCCACCACTGCAGGAGACCCTGGGCAACAGCAGCAACCACAGGGCACCAGTGGCGGCAGTAGCACCACCACCAGCAGCAGTAGCAGGCTGGGCAGCGGCTCTGGAAACGGGCTGCTACAGCACCTGTTCGAGGCGGCGGCGGCGTGCGTGCGCCACCACAGGCGGCTCTGCCGGGCGCAGCGCACCGCGCTGAAGGCGCAGCGCCGGCTGCTGTGGGCGCAGCAGCAGCAACAACAGCAGCAGAGGCAAAGCCGTGAGCGGCTACAGGTGCAAACGGAGGGGCATCTGCAAAACTCGGACGCGCCAGGGGCTGGCGCCTCGGCGCAAGCTGCTCCGTCGGAGCTCCTGCCCATGGACGACCTATGGTCTTGGGTGCCCAACCCCAACCTGTTGCTCGGCAAGCCATCCCCACCACCATCACGATCCCCACCGCCAACAGCTACGACAACAGCAGAGGCGACAGCCGCGGCGGACGCTGAGATAGCGACAGCGAATGCTGCCGCTGGTGCTGATGCTGTCGCAGCAGACGCGGCCAGCTTGGCAGGCCACGCGGCGGCGCCGCCGGTGCCGTCCCCTGCGGAGCGGCGCAAGCGCCAGGCGGCTGTGGAGCAAGTGCGGGCGCTGCGGCAGCAGGAGGCGCTGCTTGACTGGCTGGCGGCGGCGGCTGGGCTGCCGCTGGGCAGCAGCGGCTGTGTCACTGGCAGCAGCGGCATTGGTGGAGGCGAGGAGGCCGAGGCCGGGACGGCTGCTGGAGCCTCTGGAGCCGCTGCTGCCTCGGCTGCGGATACGCCGATGTTGTCGCCGTCACGGCCGCATCTGACCTTGTCGCAAGGCGGTGCCGGCGTGGTTCTGCGACTGGACTGGAGCTCTGCTGGACCCGCTGGACCTGCGGCGCCGGCGGCCGCGGCAGCACTTACGGCGCATGGCAAGGCTGTGGCTGAGTCGCACCGCCCCGGAGGCAGCAGCACCGGTAGTTGCAGCGGCACTGGCTGGCCGCCGCTGCTGCCCGAGCCGCTGACGCCCGATGGGCTGGTGGTGGTGTCACGCCTGCTATGCCTTCGCGGCCTGGGCGGCACCGGCAGTAGCACTGGCAGCCTCCGCCCTGCTGGGGCAAGCGCTACCATGGCTGCGGCTGGCGGCGGCGCCCTCAGTCACGGTTGGGCGGCGCACTGCTGGCGGCTGCTGGCGGCGTTGCCGCCCGACCAGCTGCGCCCTGCCGACCTGGCGCCGGCGGCGCAGCTCCACTGCCGCCTCTACGCCGCGCACCCGCGACTGCTGCACGCTGATGCAACGCCCTCAGCCCCCGTTGGTCCCGCGAGCGACGTGGCGGCGGCGCCGGCGCCGCTGCGGTGTCTGGTGGCGGCCGCCGTGGCCGGCATGGATCGGCTGTCGTACGGGCAGTTGGTGGGTCTGCAGGCGGCGGTGGCGGCGGCGGCGGCCGAGCCGGGCGTGCGGGCGTGGCTGCAGCGGCAACAAGAAGACTGGCAGCAGCAGCAGCAGCAGCAGCAGCAGGGAGGCGGAGGCGGTGGTGGTGGTTGGCTGCACGGAGATGCAGCTCTGCTGGCGGCTGCCTTGGAGAGCGCCGGTGTCGGCGAGGACAGTGCGGCGAAGGCGGACCCGGGCGCCTGGTTGGCCGCGCTGCTGAGTCCACCGCGCCGCCACCTCCAGCCAGCGGCGGCGGCGCCGACGGAGTCTGCAAGGGCTGGCGGCCGCCGTGCTGCCCGCTCACAGCCACAGGAAAACGAGCCCGAGCCGGAGCTACACTCTTCCACCCCCGCCCCCGCACCAGCAGCAGCATCAACAGCACACGCCATTCAGACTCCGCAGTCTCCACAGCACCCATCCGCCGGCGCCCCTGCAGCCGCAGCCGCAGCCGCAGCCGCACCCGCAATGTCACCTGCTGCGTCCGCCGCTGCGCTCACGTGTGCACCCGCCGCTGCGCCCACGTCTGCGCCCGCCGCCGCCGGCACGCTGCGCATCCTGGTCCACTTGCTCCGCAGCTGCGCGGACGCGCGCGTGTCGCTGCCGCCGCAGCAGCTGGCAGCCATGCGCGCCACGTGGCGCCAGCAGTTGCAGCTGCAGCCGCAGCCGCAGGCGCAGGCGGCGGCGCTGCAGCCGGCGGTGCAGGCGCAGCGGCTGCAGCGGGCGCCTGCGGCAGAGGTGCCGGCGGCGGTGGCGGCGGCCGTGGACGCTCAAGAGGTGGCGGAGCTGCTGCTTGCAGTGGCGGCAGCGGCGCCGAACGCGGGACAGGAGCGGGACGAAGCGGTGCTGGAGCTGGCGGTGGTGCTGGGTGATGCCGGCGGCGGCGCCGCTGCCGCAGCCGGCCTGCGGCGGCTGCCGGCTCAGCAGCTGGCCGAGGTCCTTCACACCGTGACAGTGGCGCTGGGCGCTGGGGTTGCCGCGTGGTCGCTGGCAACGTCGGCGACGGCGCATGCTGGGATGGGGACGGCTGCGGAGCATCGGTCGGGGCATGTAGGTCCGGCGCTGCCCCTGATGCTGCAGCACCAGCACCGGTCGCCGCGGCACCGCGCCGCCGCCGTGGTTCGCCTGGTGGACCCGCTGCTCGCAGAAATCCAGCGCCGCCTGCAGGGGTCCGCGGCCGCTGTGGGCTCCGCTCCAGTCGCAGGATGCGGATCCGCAGCAGCAGCACGACGAGCAGTAGCAGAGGGTGCGGCGGTAGCAGCAGCCTGGCCGCCGCAGGCCTGGCAGCTGCTGGTCCGCTCCCTGGCGCGCCTGGCCTACAGCGGACCCGCCTGGCCGCAGCGGCTGCGGCAGCGCGAGACTGCCATCGCCGCCGCGGCGCGCAACGTGGGCTTGTCTGCCGCAGCCCCCACAGCTGCGGTGGCGCTTGGTGCTGTTGCTCCCGCGGCGGCTGCCAACGGCGTTGCTCTGGGCGCGCTGGCGGCGCAGGTGAACAGCCTGCTGCTACCCGAGTCGCGCGGCCCGCCCAACGCCGCCGTGGCGCGCTACTGCCTGTGGGCCATCCGGCATCTGCTGGCGCCGCCGCCGCCTTCTGCGGGCTCCGCCGCCGCTGCTACAGCCTACGCTGGGCCAGCTCCGCCGCCGCCGCCGCCGCAGCTGGCGGCGTGGATGCGCTGCTTGGCGGGGCCCGAGGCCGCGCGCCATCTGCGTGCGATGCACCCTCGCGCCGCCGCCGACTGGCTGGCGCTGTGCGCGGCGGCCGGCGTGGCGCCGCCGCCGCCGGCCATGCGGCACGCGTGGGCGCAGCTGCGGCGCGCCGCCGCCGCGCAGCTTCTGAGCACCTCACAGCTTTGTGGCGTGGTGTGGTGCGCCGTGCGGCTGGGCATACGCGTGCCAAGAGACGTCCTGGCCGCCGCCTGCGAGGCGGCGGCTGCGGCGCACACGCCTGGTGAAAGTGGCACTGCTGCCGGCGCCTCCCTGGCTGTACCCGCAGCCCAGCAGCGATATCAGCATCAGCACCAGCACCAGCAGCAGGTGGACCGGCAGAGGCGCGCGCTGGCGTCTGACGCAGTGCGGCTGCTGTGGGCTGTCCAGTACGACGACCGCTACACGCCGCCGCTGCCCGTGGCCACGGCGCTGTGCGGCCTGCTGGCGGGCGCCTGGCACCGCCGCCCAAACAGCGGCCCGGGCGCTGGCGCTGGCGCTGGTGCTGGCGTTGGCGCTGGTGGGGTTGACACGGTCAGTGGTGGTGGTGGCGGCGGGCTGCTGCCGTCCGAGCGCTCGGCGGCGCTGTGGGCGCTGGCGCGGCTGCCGCGGCCGGGCGCGGAGCGGGCGGTGGCGGAGTCTGGCCTGGGCCGCGCGGTGGTGGCGCAGCTGATGCAGTCGGCCGGGCTCCACGGCGGCCGCAGCGGCGGCCGCAGCCGTAGCGGCAGCCCAGGTCGTGGCCGAAGCCGGGTTGCGGCGGCAAGCATGTCAAGCAGCGGCGGCAGTGGCGCGGCGGCTGCGCCGACGCGTGAGGCGCGGTGCCTATGGCGGCGTGCATTGGCGGTGCCAGCTGCGGTTGAGCTGACGGCCGCCGGCGAGTTGGAGCAGCACCGGCAGGAGCAGCAACGGCAGGAGCAGCAGCTCTCCCGGGGCGACCTGGTGCGCCAGTGCTGGGCTCTGGCCAAGCTGCGCCAGCCGCTGCCTCTGCCACTGCTCAAGTACCTGCTGGGTCGGCTGGCAGCAGCGGCAGCAGCGCCGCAGCCGCTTGATCCTGACGACTGTGCATCCGCGGTCGCGCAACCTGTCAGCCAGCCCGGCGCCCAGCCGACGGGTTCGTCAGGCCAGGCACACCTGCTCACGCCCAAGGAGGCCGTACAGGCCCTCTTCGCCGCCGCCAACCTGCGTGACGACAATAGCAGTAGCAGCAGTAGCAACAGCAGGGGCAGCAACAGCAGGGGCAGCAAGGGCAGCAGTATTGCTGGAGGTAACAAGGCCGGGGCCGGACCCAGCGCCGCGCACGTGGGCGCAATGGTGGCGCTGCTGCGGCCGGTGCTGCTGGCGGCGCCGCCAGCGGCGCTGGACGCGCGTTGCCTGGCCGACGGGCTGGGCGTGCTGTCGCGGCACCGGCACCTGCTGCAGCCAGCCCGGGCCGCCCTGCGTCGTGAGCAGCAGCCCCTAGCCCAGCAGGCGCACGCGCACGCGCACGCGCAGTGGGAGCGGGAGCGTCAGCCAGATGAGGGAGACAGTCAGGGAGAGGGACAGCAGCAGGCGCACCCGCGAACGCCTCCGGCGGCGGCTGCAGCCGCCGCAGCCGCCCCCGGCGGCGGCGGCTGGCGCTCCGACCCATGGGTTGTGGCGGCGCTGGAGCGCGCGGCGGAGCTGTTCGTGGCCTCGGTTGCGCGTGGCCTGGGGGACCGGCCCGTGCCGGCCGGCTGCGTGCTGGAGGTGCTGTGCGCCGCTGGCTACCTGCGCGCCCCCGTCAGCGCCCGCCTCGCAGCGGCGGCGGCGGCGCTGCTGCAGCTGCACATGCCAGAGATGGCGCCGGCGGAGCTGGCGGAGGTGGTGGTACTGTGCGCGGCTGGTGCGAGTGCGGGTGCAGGTGCTGGGGCTGCTGCTCGTGTTGCTGGCGCCAGTGATGGCAGCAGTGTGGCGTTGCCAACGGAGCTGTCGTGGGAGGCCCTGCGGCGGCTAGTGGTGGTGGAGGCGGAGGCGCGGCTGCGAGGCGGCAGCAGCGCGGCAGCGGCGGCTGAGGCTGCTGCCGCTGGCCCGGAGCAGGACACGGCTGAGGCCGTAGCAACGTCAGCCGGCGGCAGCAGTAGCAGCGGCCTCCTCGAGCCGGACGAGCTCGCGCGCGTTGTCATGGCGGCGACGCAGGCTGTAGCAGCCGACCTGCTGCCTGAGTCCGGCGAGCCAGCTGTTACTGCTACTGCTGCTGCTGCTACTACTGCTGCTGCCACGGTTGCCGTTGCTGCTGCAGCCGCCCCTAGCTCGCTCACGCAGCAGGTGGCGCTGCTGCAGCGCCGGCGGCTGCTGTCGGGCTACGTCATGGCGTTGGCGTGCCGACCAGGTGCGTGGTGCGTGGTGCCTGGGCGTGACACATGGGTGCGCTTGCACGGGTGCGCAGACAAATGTGCACACACACGTGCTTTCCCTTTGGGGCCGTGGCTGTGGACGTAGGGCGGTTTGGGTTGCTGCGCTGTGCAGCGTACGGGTAGTCAGGCCGCGCGCCACCTCTTGTGTCGTCCTCTGTACCCCTTCTCACAGCCTACACCATCTCACACTCTCAGCATATCCAGCATATCCAGCATATCCACAGCCTACACCTTCTCACACTCCAGCATATCCAGCATATCCTGATTTAATCGATATGTCCCCCTTCCCTCTTCCTCGCCACCAGACGAGCCCCGCATGGCCGCCATGAGTGCGGACCAGCTGTCGATGCTGGTCGAGGGCGTGGTGGCGGCGGGCGCCGCGCCGGGCGCTGCCTGGCTGCGCCGCGCCACCGAGCTGATGGCGGCGCCGCCGCGCCTGGCCGCCGCCAGCGGCCTGGGGCTGGCGCGCATGGCGGCGGCGCTGCTGCGGGCGGAGCACTGGCCGGGCGAGGGCTGGGTGGAGGCGTGCCGGCGGCAGGTGAGTGCAACCTGCGTTGGGGAGGGGAGGGGAAGGCTGGACCACGGGACAGGACGGCGCGTGCTGCCTTATATTTCAATAGTAGCGAGCTCGCACACCAGAAAGCGCCCTCGATCCATTCCTTACGCGCTGCTAACATGTTTCGCCCATGCCCCTGCTCTTACGCGCTCAGGCGGACGCCCTGCGCCTCGCGGGACGGCTGCCAAAGGCCGCGGCGGCGCAGCTGCAACGGGCCCTCACTGGCCTGCGCACCCTCGACGCCGCAACAGTTGCTACCCTGCCAACGCTCACCGCAAGCTCTGGCACCACCGCCGCCTTCACCTCCTCCTCCTCCTCTGCGGCCTTGGACGCAGTGCACCAGCACACCGCCAGCCGCCCGCCACGCTCCCAGCTACAGCCACAGCAGCAGCCGCAGCCGCCGCAGCATGTACAGCCGGAGCAGCTACAGCCCGAGCTGCAGCCGCTGCTGTCGGAGCTGCTCGAGAGCGAGGTGCACCGCATCATGGGTCTGGCACGCGGCGTGCACACCGCCTTCACCGCCGCCGCCGCGGCCGTGCTGCGCGCGCCGCCGGCGCACGCCTACCTCTCCGGCCCCGCTCCGGACCCCACGCGCGGCGCTGCCGCGGCTTCCGCCGCCTCTGCTCAGCAGCCCGGTGCAGCCGGACTGGATGCAGCCGGCGCAGCTGCTGCCGGCGCCGACTCGGGCGCCGCGCTGGCGCTGCGGCCGTCCGCGGCCTTCTCCAAGCTGCTGCTGCTGTACCGGCTGGCGGAGGCGCGGGTGGAGCAGGTGGTGGCGCTGACGCTGCGCGTGGCGCTGCTGCAGAGCGCCTACACTATGCACATGCTGCAGCAGCAGCACCGCGCCGCGCTGGCGGCGCAGCACGCGCGGATGCTCCCGGCGCCCTCGTCGCCGGGGCGGAATGGGCAGCGCCAGGAGGGGCTACGGGCGCGAGAGGCGCAACTGGCTACCAGTGCCACAGGCGCCGCCGCCGCTGGTGCCGCTGCTGCGCTGTACGGCGGAGGCGGAAGCGGCGACGGCGCAGCGGCCTGGCACGGCGGCGACGGCCCGTGCCCACTAGTCGCCGCGTGGCCCCGAGCCAGCGCGTCGGATGCTAGACGGGGCACTTCAGGGCGCCCGCTGCCGCCGCCGCCTTCAGGCTCGTCGCTGCGCGTGGCTCCGGCGTCGTTGGAGCCGCTCGCCGCAATGCTGGGGTTGCCGCCGCCGGGCACGGCGCTGGGTCGGGCAGACGCCACCGGAGCTGCGGGTGCGGCAGGCGGCGGCGGCGGAGAAGGTGGCGGTAGCGGCGATGGCAGCAGCGGCGGCAGCAGTGGCGGTCGTGTGCGGCTTCACCGCCAGCGGCGGCCGCACGGGCCTGAGGCTTCCGCAGCCTCTGAGCCGTCGCTGGTGCCGCCCACAGCCGCGGATGGCCAGCAGACTACCGGCAGCAGCCGGTACCCTGGTGGCTGTGCCTTGCCGCCCTTCGCGTTTGGCGCGAGCATGGTCGGCGGGAACAGCAGCGGCAGCAGCGGCAGCGGCAGCGGCAGCGGCACGGGCTGGAATGTTGCTGCGGATGCGTCGCGGCTGGGCGGGGCGCTGTCCGGCGCGGGCCCCGGCGGTGCGCTGCAGTCGGCTCCGGATGAGCAGCTGCTGGTGTCGCTGCTGCACCTGCGCAGCCTGGGCATGGTGCACCGCCGCCTGTACGACTAGGACTTTAGGCGGGACTGCGAGGCAGGGAGGAGCCACACATTACCACGCCCTGGATAGCTGGATAGATAGACAGATGGATAGCTCGATGTTTGGCGGCGTTGTTTTGTATTCCTATGGACCGGAGTTGTATGTACGGGTGTACCGTAGTAGTCCGATGCCGATGTTTGGCTCCAGCAGGACAGAGGGGTCTCCAGCGTCCAGCGTTAGATACAGCTAGGCAGGCGTCTTGGGCGCGGGATAAGTAGCATGGTACTTGTGTGAGGGAAACAAAATGGGAAGTGGTCGATGTTGGTGCCGTGGTAAGGCCGGTGCGCGTCAAGCACTGACAGCGAAGTGCAGAAACAGAAGGCGAGACGTTGGCGGACCGCTCGCTCTTAAGCTGCTTTGGCAGTGACGGTCCGTGAAGCGGTCCGGTGCTGTAAAAGTGGCACGGAGTCGATTTGGGAGCTCGCCTTTGCATGGATGCTGATAGTGCCCGAGGCTAATGAAGATGAATGCTTACCGTATTGCATAGCCAGTCGTGTTGGCGGAGGTTTGCTCCTTTGGGTGCGCTTGTTCCTAAAGCGTGCAGCCATACGGCATGTCACTTGTACTAATGCACAGGCGCTCCAGGCTGCATTTGCGTGCCTGCGAAAAAGCGTGCTGAAGGCCAAACAGAATCTGCTTGGACATGAGTGTCGATGCCGGCCAGGCTGCCACACACGGGGCCTGGCCACCAGCAGAAAGGATCATGGCCACACCGCACGTGTCGTGCCTTGTGCCGAAACACGGACCGCCAATTGCTCAGACTGCCAACTGGAGTCGTGCGTGGTGGGCCTTGTGTATGGGGGCACAACGGCGCTCGTAGTGTATTAGAAAATGCGAAGGGAGAGAGCTGTGGGGCCAGTTAGGGCGAGGAGTGGCGAGGCGAGGCAGGCGCATGGGGAACTGAGTGCCTAGGGCAGGGGTGCCCTGGCCTAGCGCCTCATGTAAGCGCACGCGATGTCCTGCACGGTCTCACCACGAAGTGCATTAAGATAGGAACTTACAATTCGTTGCACTGTTTTGACGACCAAGACGTAGAACCACGCTGCGAAAGTTGTGACAATTTCCAGCACCACAGCACTCACTGCAACCTTATAGCAAGCCATTACACAATGGAGGAGGTTCCCCAGGACTCTCGCCTAGCTATAGCTCAAAAGGTCTGAGAGAAAGCAAGCGTCGCGTCGAAATTGCGCCCTCAGCTGAGTCTGTTCGCGTGCAGGTGTTTTTGATCCAGACAAAGGACGTTCCGGATGTAAAGCGCGACGAGCTAAAGGAGGAGGTGCTAGCAGCGATTTACAAAGACAGTAGGTTTGAGATCTGCGCGGGGTTTCGCTCGCCGGCGCTCTTGGCAACGCACGTACGCCCAAGGGAAATGCTTGCACAGCATGACTTGCGAATGCGGCCTCGGGTCCCACGCAGACCTGGCCCCTCTCTACCAGTACCTCTGCACGGAACTTGGATGGCCGCTGGACAGCGCGCGGCTAACGGCGATGCAGGAGGTTAACGCGGGGAAGGTGGCGGAGCTGGAGTTGAAGCGGAAAGACGCGGAGGAGAACCTGGGTGAGACGGAGGTGCGGGACGCTATGCTGGCGAAGGCCGAGTTCCTTGGCAGCGTCTGCGACCGCGAGGCCGCGGGCAAGGCCTACGACGAGGTGGAGAAGAAGACGGCCTCGGGGGGCAACCGGGTGGACCTGCTGCTCAGCCAAATCAGGTGTGCGTGTGTGGGTGGGAGAGAGGTTGGGCGTGGGGATGCGGGAGGAGAGGGAGGAGGGTGCGAGGAGTAGTGGGGGCGGGTGCGTGACGAATGAGACACCGTGTCATTTCTGGTGGTTCACTAGCTGCGGCAGCTGGGCGGTGGGAGCAGTCCTGAACCATCCTCAGCGGCAGGAGCCCACCGCGCCGCTAGCGCTCCGGCGCCGCCGCCCGAAGCGGTGGGGCAGCCGATTCGCGTAAGGAGAGAGGGGGCGACGCAAAGTGGAAGGGGGGCGGGAGAGTTGGCAAGGTCGACGCCCATGTGCCAGCAGGCAGGCCGGCGCGCGTGTGCACTAGTGGCGAGCAGGCGCGCGATACCATGTATATGACCTCATCAGCCGCTGCAAGGTGCAGCCCTGTCCATGCCATGCGCCTGGGGTGATGCGTCATTTTGGATATACGGGGCGGCATCGTGGGGCCCACGTGGCACGGCCCCGTCCGTGCGGGCCGTCAGCCGCACCACACGGCCACCACGACCTGATGCTCCACGCGCTGTAGGGCGTCGCGTTTAGTCCTCAGCGGCAAGACCGGTACCTTTGCAATCAGGGCATGCAGAACTTTTTTGTGTGGCCGCGCCTCCGCGCTGCAGGCTGGCCATCCTGTACAAGGACTGGCGCGCCGTGAAGGCGCTGGTGGCGCGGGCGCAGGCGCTGTGTGAGGAGGGTGGCGACTGGGAGCGCAAGAACAAGCTCAAGGTGGGGAGCGACAGCGGCGGCGGGGGCAGGGGGCGGGGGTCGGGACAGGCGCGGGGTTGGGGGTGGGAGTGCGGGCGGGGGCCGGGGCGGGGGCAGGAGCGACAGCGGGGGCGGGGAGCGGGGCCGGGGGTGGGGGTGGGAGTGCGGGCGGGGGCGGGAGCGACAGCGGGGGCGGGGAGCGGGGCCGGGGGCAGGGGTGGGAGCGGGGGTGGGAGTGGGGGCGGGGGCGGGAACAGGGGCGGGGGTGGGAGCGACAGCGGGGGCGGGGGCAGGGTTTGGGGCGGGAGCAGGGGCAGGGCAGCGGCAGGGGCAGGGGCAGGACGGGGGCAGGGGGCAGCGGGGGCAGGGGGAGGGCAGGGCGATGTGGAGCCAGCATTCGGGGCATGATTCTGCCAAGGCGCCGCTGTGTGTGTGTGTGTGTGTGTGTGTGTGTGTGTGTGTGTGTGTGTGTGTGTTGGGGGGAGGGGGACAGCTACAACGCCAAAGCGCGTAAGTTCTATGCTGGCGTTGCCTGGGGAGCACGCCGCCGTGGCATGGGCTGTAGCAGCCTGGGAAGGACGGTGCTGCGGCTTGGGGCGCGGCCTCAAGCACGCGTCGAGGCAGAGGGTTGCCACCCTGCCAGCCAGGTCGTTTTCTCAAGCTCCTGGTTCGCAGGCTTCCTCGATACCCATCTTTCCTACTGTTGCCCCGTCCCGCCCCGCCCCGCCCCGCCCTCCCGCGCCCCCTCCAGGTATACCAGGGCATGCTTGCCCTGTACAGCCGCCAGTTCGCCGCCGCCGCTGACCTGCTGCTGGACTCCACCGCCACCTTCACCGCCTCGGAGCTCTTCCCCTACAGCCGCCTCATCTTCTACGCCGTGGTGGCGGCGCTGCCCACGTGAGCGGCCGCGGCCGGGGCGGGCGCGGGCGGAACCAAGCGGGTGGGGGGTTGCAGAATTGGAACCACGAGGGGGGGTGTGGTATTCGGAGTGAAGCGGAGGCGGGAGTGAGCTTGTGGTGGGCTTGTGGTCGCTGTGCCCAGGAAGGGATACTGTGCGCAGAGTTGGGGGACTGATCGGGTGGAAGCAGGGCCGCAGGCCTGGTTCGGAACAGGGAACATGGGTTCACGACGCACCAGGGGGGCCGAGAGCACGTCCTGCAACAGGGACGGCGTCCCTGCCTTCACACGGTATCAAGGGGAGAAGGCCTTGCTTTGGCAGTCGCTAATCAATGTACCAGGACCTACGCACGCATGCGGCACATGCTCCGCTTGAGTGCTCCTTTACCTTATTTACCCTCCGCATCATCTGTGCTTATTGGGCTGGCTGGTCGGTTGATTCGGGCTTGTGACTTGCCACTGCCGCCACCCCGCCGCCGCAGGCTGTCGCGCACGGAGCTGAAGAAGCGTGTGGTGGACTCGCCCGAGGTGCTGTCCGTCATCCACAGCCTGCCGGGCGTGCAGAGCCTGCTGGAGGCGCTGTACAGCTGCAAGTACCGCCAGTTCTACTCGGTGCGCGCGTGCGTGCGTTCGTGTGTGTGTGTTGGGGGGGGGGAGCAGGGTATTCAAGTCCAAAGTCAACCAGGAGGGAGGGGGGCGGGTCGTGTGGTGACGCTGGCACCATGTGAGCACGGACGGAGCTGTGTGGGGCCGCGCGAACCGTGCGTGCATGCCGTCCATGCGGCGTTTTGGAGCGGGGGTGCGGGTGCCGCTGTTGGGGCTGGGCGCACGGGCTGGGCGGGTGGGGCAGGCAAGCTAGAGATTGGCGTGGGATGGGGACGGGCATTCTTGCGAAGGCCTTCCGTATCGAGAGCCGTGTATGTCAACGCCCAGGCGTCAGGTGGTCGGGTGGTCAGGGTTGTGGAGGCGGCGGGTTCACTGGCAACCCCCGTCCTGTCCTACAGCCACCACGCCGCTCCCCGGACCACATCGGCTGATGTCAGCCTGCGCGCAACTGGTTGCAACTGTGGCCCTGCGCTGGCACGCGCCCCCAGTTCCCTGCCGCTTCACTTGCGCCTCTACCCCTCCTCACCCCCGGATGCCCCACGCTCTCTCTCGCTGCCGCACCCCGCAGTCGTTCCTGGAGGTGGTGGCTGAGATGGGGCGCGACATGTTCCTGCGCCACCACATCCGCCACTACAGCCGCGAGCTGCGCGCCGTGTTCTACACGCAGGTGCGCGGCGGAGTGTGTGGGTTTGGAGGCGCCGGGCGGGGCGTGTTTTCCCGTTCAGGACGGGGTGGGCGGTGGCGTGTAGGTGTGCGCCATTGTTGTTCAGTCGTTTCGTCCTCCATGAACGGCCAACCCCCTACTCACTCCGTTCTACATGAACGGCGAATCCCCCCTGGGATGACTTTTGGGACTTGTTTTGTTGGGCTTGGGTCCCCCCTAAAACACACACACACACGCACACACACACACACTTTGCACCCCCACCCCACCCCCGTAGTTCCTGGAGTCATACAAGTCGGTGACGCTGGAGTCCATGGCCACTGCCTTCGACGTGTCGCCCGCCTTCCTGGACGGCGAGCTGGTGGACTTCATCGTGGCGGGGCGGCTGCATGCCAAGATTGACAAGGTGTCGGGCGTCATCGAGACCAACAGGTGCGCGCGCGGGGGCCGGAGGCGCATGCGGCAGGGGCATGCGGGATTGGGTGGGCTAGGGCTGGGAGGTAGGCCGGGTTCGTGGGGAAAGCCAGGGAGTAAAGGAAGCCAGGAGGCGCCATGCGAACACGGCATTGAGTGGGATGGGAGGCGGGCACGGCGCTGCTGTGGCGGTGCGTGGGACAGAATCAATGCGGCTGGGGCCCTGGTGGATTCGGTCCTTCTCATCGTGCATATTCCGGTGAAGACAATGATGAAAGTGGCAGTGCGTGTAGGATTGCGCAGGACATGCGGCGCGTTTCTACGCGAGCCCCCTACCCGCGGACTGGAACCACCCCCACCACAACCCCCAACACTTGCTTCTCCATCGAGCGACTGTTCCCCCCGCACACACATGCATTGGGTTTTGTTTGACTTGGGCTAGTATCTACAATCGCCCCCAAGACAAGACTCACCCGTGCACCCGAACGCCTGCAGCTGCGCTCTGCACCACACATACACACACCGTTCCTGCCGTAACCCCCGGGGGGGATGAGGTCGGTAACGCTTGATGTTCCCCAAGATGGTCTACCGTCTACCAGTTCCCTAACTAATCATGATGGTACCCCCCCCTGCCCTTCCTCAGGCCTGACGCCAAGAACGCGCTGTACGCCGACACGCTCAAGAAGGGCGACCTGCTGCTCAACCGGGTGCAGAAGCTGGCGCGAGTCATCGACATGGAGTAATTGCTGGGGTCCTGAGGAATTGCTGGAAAGGGCAGAGGCGCATTGTGTATAGGTAGGGTTCAGGGGCAGGAGGCGAATGTAGGTGCAGGACACAGGCGCGGATGAGTGGGGCAGGGGGGGACGGACGCGTGGCAGATGTCAAGGCAGGCATCTCATGTGGCGCGTTGGTCGTCGTCGGTCAGTGGACGTAGAGCGCACTGGTGCGGCGAGCATGGTGGGAAGGTGGCAGTGCAGTCGACAAACGCTGCAGGCGTCTCCCGCAGGCACAGCGCTGGCACAGGCGTGGAGTACATGTGCTAGTCCAGACGACAGCTGATACAATTAAACATGTGTAGGAGGTGGAGGAACGTTGGTTGGCAACAGATATGGCTCTGCTTAGCACAAGCGGTTAGGTCCAAAGGAGGGCGCGGCCCGAACGCCACGTCGGATGGTCGGATGTACGGCGTGCGCTTTATCCCGTAAATCCCGGCACAAGGTCTCCACGCACCGCGCCCTGGCGCGTACCGGCGTATCATAGCAGCTAGCTTGCTCTCTTGTGTGGATGCCCGATTGTAGCCAGCACAGGTGCATGGTTGCTAGCCCGGCACTATAGAAAACTAGCGGCGCCGGCGGATCATGTCGGGGCGGGATGGGCTCCCTTCCCTCGGAACTTGGAGCCCTAGAAGTTGAAGTCGCGCCTGGTCGAAGTCAAAACGTAAACTGTGACTAGCACAAGCGAAGTAATAATAGCAACATACTCCATTTCAGATCAGGACGGTTCAAGGCTAACTTTCGGGCTCTCAATCTTCGCAACACCTTCCTTGACGTTAGATTGGCGTATCTCGCTGACCTGCATTTAGTATCGACTTTATTTTTGTGGACTGTGACGCACAACAGCCTTGAGACAAGCGTTGTGGAGGAATGCGGGCTCTTCTGCACTCATGCCCGGCCGCTTCTGGCTATCGGATAACACGTTCAACAGCTCAGGTGAGGCCCTCCTGCGCTCATTTCATCTTGCGGCACAGCGGCGGCTCGGCGTGCCATGTTCCCACACCCGACAGTCACGCCTGGTTGCAAGGCATAGGCAACGGCAGCTGCTTACATCAAGGTTCTGAACATTGTATCCATAGCAAGTGCTGTTTTGCATGGCACGCATAGTGGAAGAGTTCGGGCGGGAGTCGAATTGGAGCTCACCCGCAGTACCGGAACCGCGAGACGCCTTTGCATGTCTATTGCAGGGGGCCGAGACTAAGGATAAATACTTACTGTATTGCACTAGCCATATGCACCTGGACCCAGCTTGACGCACCTCTGCAACACCCACAGGCCCCCGCCTGCCCCAGGCTAAGACTCACAAAGCCCCAGTTGCTCCGGTCGCCGGTTTGGTGCCAGAGCGCAGCCGGCGATGGGCCGGGTGCCAGCAAGCAGCCGGAGCCGGAGCCGGGTCACACGCCTGCGCCGGTTCCTGCAGGTGCTGGGGCGGCAGCGTTGCCGGCAGAGCCTGAAAAGTTGGTCTTCGGACTTCCTGCCCTGACATGGCAGAAGGCTATTCCCCTTGGTAAGCTCAGCGCACACACCCATTCCACATCTCCTGCTCAACGTATGCAAAGCCACGCGCTCCCGTCGTTTTGGTGGAGCTGCCATCGGTCACAATGGCCCTCGTCCTCCTATGTGCTTCTGCATCATGTTCCGCCTCTGTGTACAGGCCTCATGTTCTTCTGCATCCTGTTCAACTACACCACACTGCGCAATACAAAGGTGTGTAGCCCGTTCAACGATCTAAAGGTTTACTACTAGTATACGTTACCACACGCTCGCTCCCAACCACCGCCATCACCTGTCCCAGCCCAACCCACTTGGCCGGTCACCGTACCCCGTCACCTTGCTTTCTCCAGGCCCGCGCACAACCCACATCAGCCCAAGCCTGCCTTGCACCTAACTGCCACCTCCACCCCAAACCCCAACCCCATACTCTGTACCGCAAAACCCTGCCCATCTCCGCCCGCTGCTCGCCACCCCAATCCAGGACGTGCTGGTGGTGACGGCCCCGGGTGCCGGTGCCGAGGTGATTCCGTTCCTCAAGACGCTCGACCTGCCCATGGCCATCCTGTTCACCATGACCTATACCGCGGTGAGCGGCTGATCGGCCGATCGGCCGAGCCCATCAGGGCCGCAGGGCTGGAGCAGGGTATGTGATGTGTGTGGCTAGGTGTGGCAGTTGAGGGTCCTGATGGACACACACAGCGGGAGTGCGGCGCCGTGCCAGAGGCCAGCGTCGCAGCGTGGATGTGTGGTTTGGGCAGCGCGCATGTGTGGGAGTGAGGTCGGCCTTGCTGCACGCGCATCGGCGACAGGTGGCATTTGGGTCCAGCAGTCCGCTGGGTTTTCGGGCACAATCTTCGGGCACAAGCTGCCAACCTTGCAGCCACGCTAAGCTGCGGACGTCAAAACCCCCAAACGTGGCCTTGCATCACGTGCTAAATGTGTGTGTGTGTGTTTTGATTTTGTGTGTGTGTGTCGCTGCAGCTTGCGAACCGGCTGACGTCGGACATGCTGTTCTACGCCTGCCTGCTGCCGTTCATCGCCTTCTTCGGCGTGTTCGGCTTCTTCGTCTACCCCAACAAGGAGGTACTGCACCCCACGGGTGCGTGAGGGCCTGGTGCCGGGGCGCCTGTCCGCTCTGGCCTGGACAAACCGAAGAGGGTCGGCACGCTGCAGAAACTCCTGCTAGAAGCCGCAGCTTCGCCAGCCCCATCTTGTAGTGTACCGCATGCAGCAAACATGCATGCCGGGAGCCGCAGCGCCGCGACCCACATCTGCACCAATTGCATAACCGCTGCACAACCACATTTGACGCGCACAGAGTTCTGCAACCAGCTGGACATCACGCTGGGACCTCGCTTCCACGCGCCGCTGGCGCTGCTGCGCACCTGGACCTACAGCGCCTTTTACCTGGTGGCTGAGATGTGGGGCAGCATCGGTGAGCCAGCAGGGACCTGCCGCCCAGGCCAGGAGCCGGGGCCCGAGCTGTGGGGGCCGTGGGGGCTTCCAGGGCCTGGCGGGAGTGGGTCTCCGATGGGACGGAACACCCAGGCGGGTCTGGACACAGGGCCGTGGCAAGCGCCAGCCGGGGGCGCATTGACTTCCCGATCCGCAATCAACCTCAGTCCATATCGCTTACCGGTCCGCCCCACTGCAACCACACCAACTCGCATCCTCCTGCCCCTGCCCCTTCCACCACCACCAACACCTCCACCGCGGACACCACGGCACACACCCGGCGCGGCCCTCGCAGTGGTGAGCCTGCTGTTCTGGGGCCTGGCCAACAGCGTGATGACGGTGGACGAGGCCGCCACCTTCTACCCGCTGTTCGGCATGGGCGCCAACCTGTCGCTCATCGTGGCGGGCGGCGTCACGGAGCGCCTGTCGAAGCTGCGCGCCTCACTGCCGCCGGGCGTGGACGGATGGGTGGGTGGAGGGTGGGGCGGGGCGGGGCGGGGCGGGGCGGGGCGGGGCGGGGCGGGGCGGGGCGGGGCGGGGTGGCGGGGAGGGCAGCGCGGGCAGGGGTGGGGGCGAGGACGGGTTGGTGAGAGGAGAGGCAGGCGGGCGGTGCAGGGCCCTGGGGTGCGGGGATGTACGGGCGCTGCTAGAGGCGGCAGGGAAAGGGCCATTTGCGGCGCCGATGGCGGTCACCGCTCTGCGGCACGCCCTCTCTCTCCTCCTGAAGTGCGCCTTGTGGCCCCGCCCGGCGCTCCTCTGCAGGGCGTGGCGTTGCAAGGCCTGATGGGGCTGGTGGTCCTCAACGGCATCATCATCTCCATCCTGCACTGGGGGATGCAGGTGCGGGCGGCGGCACGGGAAGGGGCAGCGGCGATGCGGGCAGGCAACGGCACCGCTAAGGCGCACAGCGATGGGCGCGCGGGAGGCTGACGGGATGGGGAGGTGCCGTAATGATGGGCGCGCGGGAGGCTGACGGGATGGGGAGGTGCCGTAATGATGGGCGAGCGGGAGGCTGACGGGATGGGGAGGTACCGTAATGATGGGGATTGCTTCGTCAAGGTTTTGGCGCGGCCTGTTACCTGTTTGGTGCCGCGCGTTGCTATGCCGCCTGCAGAAGTGGGTGGTGCCCAAGGTACAGGCGCAGCGCGCGGCGCTGGCGGCAGCAGGGAAAGGTGAGGGGGGCGTGAAGGACAGCAGCCGCAGCGTGCGCTTTCGTGGGTACCGTAGCGTGGAACCCTTCAAACGCCGGGATGCAGTCCTGCGCGGCTAGCTTGGCTGCATGCCGTAGCTTGTATGCATGCACGTTCACTCGCACGCGCACGTGCACGCGCACGCACGCAGGCGGCATGCCCAAGGCCAAGAAGCACAAGGCCAAAATGAACATGATGGAGAGCTTCAAGTTCCTGGCGTCCAGCCCCTACATCCGCGACATGGCCACCATGGTGCGGCGGGGGTGGGGGTGTAGATACCAGCCCAAACTGGACCGAACCCAATGCAGAAGAGTAAGGAGGAGGGCGTAGCCTATGTTCTGACAGCGGAGTGGCACTCGACGGTAGTCATCATCTTTAAAATGCACCGCGTTCCCAGCCTCCCAGCAAACCACCCGGCAAACCAGTACAGAGAGGGTGATGAGCACTTTGGCCTTGTACAGTTGCACGTTTGGGCGGTGCTGGCTGCAGCCGCCCTCGCAATGGCCACCCAGGGCCAAACAGACGTACCCACGTCCTAGATAGCAATGCAGACTAGGCACACGGTCAATACCCACCTAGACGACATCAAAGGAGCCTGCGCGCCGAGGAGGGACAGGCACCAGTGCGGGGCGTTTGCATGTGCAAACGGGAACAGGCAAACGGTGTGAGCGGAAAGGCGCGCGAGCGAAACGGGCAACCCCTATTTAAGAGCACGGCCTGGGTGGTAAGAGAGAGGGAGGAAGCAGTCAGCGGGCACAAGATAGAGGCAAGCACGCATCGGCACGGGGCCACACGAGGGCCAGGGGGGTCGGGGCAGGGGGGGCAGGAGAGGGCGTGCGGTCGCGAGAAACGGGGCACACGCGCTTTTTGAGGCGCTGGTTGTGGCGTGGGGTTGGGAAAGGACTTGCTGCTGTGTTTGGTTTGGGATTTAGCGTGCTGGCGAGGAAGGCGTCCGGCGTCCTCAGTCCGGTGAGTGCTGGGCCGTAGTATCCTTTCAGCCCTCCCGCTGCCGTGTCGCATATGTCCGTCGCTAAACAACCTGCTGCCCCTCTGCCCATTGGCATCTCTTCTCACCCGCTTCTCGCCCGCCGCTCCTGCTGCCGCGTCCAGGTGGTGTCATTCGGTGTGGCGCTGCAGCTGGTGGAGGTGACGTGGAAGGCCAAGCTCAAGACCGCCTACCCCGACCCCGCAGACTACTCCGCCTTCATGGGCAAGTTCAGCGAGACCACAGGTGGGCGTGTGGGTTGCTCTGGCCTGGCGCATAAAGGGGCGTGCTGGTGGTGTTGATGGTGGGAGGGGGGTTGCCTGGGCAGTGGCAGCAGGGACGCAAAGCGGGCAGGACCTTCCAGAGAATCTCGGGCGAGCGCCGCCTGTTTCCGGCGCGGGCAGTTTTACAACATAGCATGTCCGTCACCGGGTACTCACAGGCATCGTGACGCTGACGATGATGCTCCTCGGTCGCTTCGTGATCAAGAAGTTTGGCTGGGGCGTGGCGGCGCTGGCCACCCCCACCGTCATCTTGGCCACCGCCATCGTCTTCCTGGCGCTGGTCATGTCCAAGTAAGGCGGCGGCCAGGGGCAGGGCGGACGGGTCGGCGGCCGGCTCGGCGGGAATGCGGCAATGGTGCCGCGGCTTGGGCGGCTTGGGCGACGCCGGCGACCGTGGTAGCGCGCGGGCATGCGGTCGTACATGTGCAACGGAACGCAGCCCGCAGTGCCGTGTCCGCCTCTGTCCTTCACTGCCTTCTCCCTCACGGCTCGCGCCCCAGGAACCTATTCGCCGCGCCGCTGGCGGCCATGGGCACGACACCGCTGATGGCGGCGGTGGTTGTGGGCAGCCTGCAGAACGTGTTCAGCCGCGCCTCCAAGTACTCGCTGTTCGACCCTTGCAAGGAGATGGCCTACAGTGAGTCTGTTCGGGGAGGGGGGTAGCCGTTCGTGGAGAACGGAGGACGGGGTGGTGGTAAATACCAGCCCAAACTGAACCAAACCAACGAACGGGGGGGGGGGGCGGGCGGTGGCTGGACACGGTGGGCACGCCGGTCGAGTTCGCCGTGGTCGCCACTTCCACATCCACGCCGTGCTTTCGTACATGGCCGCTCCCTTCATGTGTCCATGACCCGTCCCGCACAACCGCGCGCCCACCTCAGTCCCGCTGGACGACGAGATCAAGGGCAAGGGCAAGGCGGCGGTGGACGTGGTGGGCAACCTCGTGGGCAAGAGCGGCGGAGCCGTGCTGCAGCAGGTGAGGTGGCGCCTGCCGACCAGCCAGCAGCATTCCGCGTAGCCGCATCAAACAGCAGGCTTGTTCTAGTGCACCTACCTGCCTTGAGTCGCACCGGGCAAAAACCCGCATCCTAACCTGCCGCGTCCCGTGTTGTACGCCAGGCCGCCATCTTCACCTTTGGCTCGCTGGCCGCCTCCACGCCCTACCTGGGCATCGGCCTGGCCATCATCATCATCAACTGGATCCGCGCGGTGCTCAGCCTAGAAAAGCAGTTCTACGCGCTCAAGGACCACAAGGAGGCCGTGCTGGCCAAGCAGCAGGAGGAGGCAGATGCGGCGGCCGGAAGCAACGATCTCAGCGAGAGCGGCGGCGCTGCCGCGCTCAAGCCCAACCCCGCATAGGCGGGCCCGCATTGTGGCGCTTGCTGGGTGCATTTGGGCGGAAGTTTGGGCCGTGGACGTGGTGGCGTGACGTGTCGTGGCATGCTGGCTATGCTTGGCGCGCCGGGTGTGCAAGGCGTGCGAGTGGCAAGAGCGCAGCTTGTGACGGATGAGTACGAAATGTGGCGTAGCGTTGTAGAGGTACAGGCAGCAGTTCAGTGTTGACGGGCATGAGTAGAGGGCTAGGGGCATGAGCAGCTGGATGGAGAGAGAAGAATGGCAGGCTTTATCTGGCTTGGCAGACATTCAATATTCTTCAGGGGCACATGAGGGGTTGCATCATGAGAGGCTGCTGCAAGCGCATGGATCAGCGTCTGCAGGCGGGGAGTCGAGCTACAGAGCGCGTGTGTCCCCATGTGCGAGGGTGATTACGGTATGTGTGGTGTGCTTGGACATCTGGTGCCGGCCCCAACCGCACCTGAACGACCGATGTGAACAAGCTAGGCTGCAGCGTGAGAGCTCATCAGTACGTATAAAGTAAGGGAAATGGTGCTGGTGCTGGTACATAAGACTTTGAGGACGAACGGTGCTTACTGCTTGTGACACAGGATGGCTTGGGTTCAGCGCACAACGCCACCCTGGCACGCTTCAGCCCACCCTCGCCAGCGGACTGTCACTGTCTAGCCGACCGGGGGCAGTCGAGGCGATGGCCATCCGAGGCCCTCTGGCACTCTCCACGTTCCCATAAGAGGCAACAATGTTTTTGATGATAGGCGACAACTTGGAACGGTGTAAGAGAGCTATCGCTGGGCACCAAGAAGAGAAACCCCAAAACCCTGAAGTCTGACATCTGGAACGTCGTCCACCTGCCAAACTCGTATGTTATGTGCCAGCGGCTGTGTCTGGCTGTGTCTGTTCAAATCCTGAAGACCTTATAGACGCGCTGCTTGATCGCCTGCTACAGTACCGCAGTTGTCCCGCTGCTGCCGTGCCGCGCATTGGCCTACCCCGTCTCAGGCGAAGTCATTCGGTAGTCTACAACGTCCCTACATCAAGCTACTACGTAAGGTGGCTCTGGGCGGGCAGCCATATCCCAGCTACTCTACACCGCTTCGGGCGGTACCCGCGTCATCGTGCACACGCCGCCTGCCTCAGCCCTGCCGCGCTAGCTCTGCACCGTCGCTGCCGCCACTGAGCCCGCCCGCGGCGTGCCGCCCAAGTCCAGCAGCGACCCGGCCGAGCCGCCCGCGGCCACTTGGCCACCGCCAGTCGCCACCGCAACGGCGGCGCCGCCGCGCGCGTTCAGCCCCACGGTGTGTCCCGCAGCCCCGGCGCCTTCGCCTGTGGGCAGGGCACAAAAAACAGGCAGCATTTTGATGCATGCTCGTAGCTGCTCGCGCCGCTTTTCATCAGCATCCAACATGGCGCATGGCGCACACGGCCGTCACAGAGATTAAGCAAGGCACACAACAACACCGGACCCACCTCCAGCGCCGCCGTTGGCCTCGGCCCGGGGTCGGCCGCCGCGAGGTGTCTCCCCAAAGCTCGCCAGCATGCCCAGCTGCCTGCCGCCGCCTCCACTGCCGCCACCACGGCCGCGCTCCGCCCCGTGCAGGTGGTGGCCATGGCCGTGGCTGTGCCCCGCTGCCGGGCCTGTGGCCTCCGCCGCCGCCTGCACCAGCGCCGCCTGCGCCGCCGCCTCGCTCAGACCCAGGTCGCGCAGCAGCCGCCGCTCGCTGGCGGAGCCCTTCCAGCACAGCGGCCGCACAAACCTGCGAAATCATGATAATTACTTATGAACCATGCCTAATGGCAAAGAAGCTCGCGTGCGTGGCAGCATCACGGCGTGCATATGTGTGCAACGAAAGGTTGCATCCCTGTCCGCGCCCGCCCATCGCTATGTACGGTGGCCAGCTGACCGCGCACCGTGCCCCCCGCCCGAGGCCCCACCTGACTTGCGGCACGTAGCTCCGCAGCTTGCCGCCCTCGCCCGCAGCAGCCGGCAGCGGCGGCATGGGGATGCCGCTCATTGCCGCCGCCGCATCCCCAACATCCGCCGCGTCAGCGTCATCGCCGTCACGGCACGGGTCTGTGTCGCGCGCCGTCTGGCCGCCGTGCAGCTGTGCCCACGCCACCGCCAGCTGCTGGGCACTGGGAGGTTGGGGCACCAGGGCGTCACCGGCCAGGCCGCCCAGCAGCAGCGGCTGCAGAGCACGTACTACTGCCGCCTTAAGCTCGCCCGCGGGCAGCGACAGAAGCGACACCTCAGCGGACGCCTGCTCAGACGCTGGGACCGAGGAGGACGTTGCGGCAGCAGAGGCTCCGGCGGCGCCACCGGACGGACCGGCACTCGACAGGCCAGACGCAGAGGACGAACCGGCGACGCCCGCGGCGCCAGCCGCCGCCGTGGCATTTGCGGCCGCGCCCGCAAAGCCGCCAGCCCAAGAACTTCCTGCTCCGGCCCCTGAGCCGGAGCCCGAGGGCCCGGCGCCGCCAGACCCTGACGGCCCCACGCCGCCCGCCGCGCCGCCTCCGAACGCACCGCCGCTGCCGCTCGGCCCCGCGCCACCACTGCCACTGGGTCCCGCGCCGCCGGCCGCCGAGGGCGCGGCGTTGAAGTTCCCGAAATCATCCTCGTCATCGTCAGCCGTGCTTCGATGGCTGGCAAAGGAGCCGAAGTCATCGTCCGGATGGACCGAGCCTGGGCCGCTCACCGCCACGGCGGAAGGCGGCTGCAAGAGGAGGAAGGAGGGGCGCAACCGCAGGAGACGTGCCAAGCCACTTTTGTTACCTTTCCGCCAAACCGGGCCACAACTACCAGACACTAGAGCCTCGCGGCAGTAGCAGGAATGCGTGCGCCTGCCGCTCACGCAGCGCTACGAATGGCGATGGACCGCGCACCTGCGTGGACGGCGCGAAGTCCGAAGTGGAGGTGATGTCGGAAGTGAAGTCACCGAAGTCGTCATCGGCACCGGCGGCAGCGGCGTAGGAGGAGGTGGCCATGTGGGAGGGCGCGCCCCGCCAAACGCTGCTGCCCACCACACTGCCGTAGTCAGCCACGTCGTCGTCGCCGCCAGCGCGGCTGCCCACGGAAGCCAGAGAGGCCACCGACTTGCGGCCACCACCTGCGGGTGGACGGGGGGCGAGGGAAGGGGGGGGGCGCTTGAAGAGAGGCAGACGGTCGGTTGGGGAGCGCGCGCGTACTAGTGCCGTTGTTCCGGACTCCCACCCGTCCGCCCCCAACAGCAGGCCCTGGTCAGCTGCGGGTCACGAGTGCCAGCTAGATCACGCAGGGAAACATCACGTGGGAAAAACATCCAAGGCACGTGCTGAATTGGCACACGTACGCGGCGCGCGCGCACCTGCGCGGGATGGCGCGATGCTGGGTGGCGGCGAGGGGTGGCCGCCTGCGTCACTGCCTACGTCGCCGCCGCCTACACTGCCGTGCTCCGAGAGCCCGCCGCCGCTCAACACACTGGCGCCTCCGCCGCCGTGTCCGGCCGACCTAGCGCCGTAACCAGGCATGTGGTGCCCGTGCGCGCCCCTGAGGCCACCGCCCAAAGGCCCTGCACCACCACCTGACCCGCCGCCAGCAGCGGCAGCCGCGGCTGCGGCCGCGGCGCGCGCCGCCGCGGCCGCGGAGGAGGAGGGCGGCGGCGCCGAGGCGGAGGTGGAGGCGGACGCGGCGGAGGAGGTGGAGGCGGCGCCATGGCTCAAGCCACCGATGCCGGCTCCGGGCATGAAGTGCGAGGCGGTTGTAAAGTCTGCAAAGTCGCCGAACGCGTCCTCCGCGTCCACGACCTCGCGGTCCGAGTCGACAGGGGTGTCGGCGCCGGCCGCGGCGCCGTCGTCATCGCCGTCGACGTCGTCTTCCACCGGCGGTGTGCGCTCGCTAGGCAGTGACTGGGAGCCGCACTCTATGCGGTGGTCGTCGTCGTCACCTTCCTCGTCCCCCGCCGCCCCGGCCTCAACCTCAGCCTCAATCTCAGGCTCGCCAGCAGCTGCTTCCTCCTCCTCCTCCTCCTCCTCCTCCTCCTCCTCCTCCTCCTCCTCCGCCTCCTCCTCCTCGTCCTCCTCCTCGTCGCCGTCCTGCGCCCCCAGCGTAGGCATGCGTGGCTGCTGCGTCTCCGGCTCTGCCTCCGTGGGGGGCGGCACGTCGGCAGCCTCAGGCGAGTCTAGGCCGGCTGTGGCGCCTGAGGGGCTGGATGGGTGCGCGGCCGATGCGGGCATGTCGTCGCCCAGCAAATCCATGGAAGGACGAACCCCGGCTCGCTGTTGTGCAGGCACCGCTGCGGCTGCTGGCGTTCCCACCACGTCACCGCCCAAGAGGTCCATCCTGACCTCTTAAGCTCTTAAGCTCGCTGCCGCTCTATCCTTAAGGCCGTGTCAGCAGCAGCGGCGATGGCAGATTTGACCCGGGCGCGAGAGAATGGGCGGACCCGAGTTAAAAGCTTCCTTATTAAGCCAGAAATGACACCGTAAAGCTTGGCCAGTTGATTCGGGGAACAGACGGGTTGCAAAAGTCAAGCCCCGACCATTTGCTTGAGTGTCTTGAGGTGATACAATGTGCGCGTGAAGTATCTAGGTAGCAGGATATCTGCAAGACCGGGCCAAGAGGTTCAGCAGAAGCAGACAAACAGTCGCATGCAGCTGGGATTTGGCCGAGTCATGGTCCTCATGGAAGTTGGCATCTCCTCGAGAGTTTAGTTAAACACAACAACTATCTTTCGCATATAATTGCATTGCAATCAGAATCACGGTAAACGATGCAAATACCATTTGGGCTGACAGCAATGGAGGGGCCAGTTTTCATATGGCCTTAAGCCCCTGCGTGTACCTCTAGGTGCCATATCGCTAATATCTAGCTCTGGGACCGCGTCGGAGCGGCTTCGCTTGCAGGTGAGCTCTGGGCCGAGACATGGCCCGACCTCGCTACTGTTTCACCTGTAGCTGGCCATAGCTGGGCGCCGGTGACGCCGACGCGCGCAATCAGTTGTAACACCCTATACATACTCAAGTGGTCGTTCATGCTGTCGCGTTGCAGGCGAGCTTCTGGCCTGGGCAGCGATTGAACATACCAACTTGACGAACTGGCGGAGCGGCCTTTGGACATCTGCAGCCTCTGCACAGCACAGACTGCATTGCGAGGGGAAAGCATCGATGCCTATAGGCTACCTGTCGCATCGCCTGGCGCGCAGCGGCAGCGCGGGCGGAACTACCAACATGCAATCCGCTTCCGCGTCGACGGCACAGCAACAGCAGCCAGTGGCGTCGCCTAGGGCCTCAAAGCTGCTAGCAAATGAGTTTATTGCCGCAGAGGCTGCCGTAACTTCGAGCAATCTGCTCTGCGCCCCGCCGGCTTCCCACGAACCCGGCGTCATCCCAACACCGCCAGTCTCGTCCGGTCTGCCGCCGCTTCCCTCCTCCCTGGATCCCAGCGCCGGCCATCACATGGCTCATTGTGGCTATGCGTCCACGACACCGGCCCACAGCTCCTGCGGTGGCGGCAGCAGCTGCGGCGGGAGCAGCACCAGCGGCGGCGGCAGCGTGTTTGCCGCGCCGTCGACACGCCTCCACTCCATCACGAGCGCTGCTTCCGGATCTGGGTCGGAGGCTGCGGCCGCAGGCATGGCACGTGGCGTGTGGTCCGGTGTCGGGCTGGTGTGCGGCACCGGCAGCGATGACTGTGGCAGCAGTAGCGGCCTCGTGGACGGCGACGGTGGCCGGTTCGCAGGCAACCAGAGCAGCGGCGGCAGTGGCAGCGGCAGCCTTGGCGGCTCGGCAGAGAGCGACGCTGGCGGCAGAGCCACCGGTTGCAGTGGCGGCGTCACTAGCGCCAGTGTGAACACCAGCCTTGGTGGCGCCAGCACCGCGCTGTGCTCCTCGCGGGCCACGACGGACGGCGGCGCCAGCGCTTGCGGCAGCGCGGGCCAGCACCCGTCGGTCGGCGGCGCGGCGGCCGAGGAGGCGTGGCACGGCCATGCTGCACTGCACGCGGTGGCAGAGGAGGCCGAGGAAGCGCCGTGCGCGACGTCGGGCTTGCGGCTGAGTCACGCCGACAGCGACCCACATGAGCCGCCGCCGCCCAGCGGCGCCTGCAGCCCGCCGCAGCTGCCTGGCTCGCCGCGCGGCGGCCGCAGCGGCGGCCTGCCAGCATCCATTCTGCTAGGCGCAGCGGGGCTGAGCGGCGTGCCGCTGCCTCCTGCTAGCTTCCTGGCCGCGCCGGAGTCTGCAGGCGAATCGCCGCCGGCTGCTGGGACGCACCTGTGGCGCCGGCGAGGGCTGGAGCCGCAGAGCGACGGTGGAGTGCTCATTGGCAGCGTGGGTTTGGATGCCGTGGAGGCCGCAGCAGCGGCACCTGGGCTGCCGCCGCCGGGCCACGGGCGTGTGGGTGCGATAATTGCGCGCTTGGGCGGCAGCAGCAGGAGCATGGGGGGTTGCAGCGGCAGCCGCCGGAGCCTTATGGCTGTCGTGGACGAGGCAGCTGAGGGTCCTCGAGCTCCGCTTGCGGCCACGCGCAGCCGCATTCCGCGGCCATTGCCTCCTACGGCCGCTGCCATCGCCACCGCTCTAATCGACGGTCAGGCGGGTGCTGGGCCGCACCAAAAGAAGGTGGTCGTGCCGCCGCTGCGCCTTGGGGCGCTAACGGCTGCAGCTGGACTGCCGGTGACTGCGAACAACGGCAACTTCACCGTGGATGCAGCCTCCCCTGCTGAGTCTGCGCTGTCGCCGCTCACTCCCAGCGGCCTGCTGCCTGCGGCCAGCGACTACAGCCCCAAGGGACCTGGGTCAGCGCGGCGCAGCCGCATTCCCACGGCTCCGAGTGTCGACGCATCGTCCTTTGCGGCATCGCCGCTGGGTGCTGGCGGCAGCACCGCCGCGGCCAGCTTGCGGTCGTCTGTGCCGTCAGCCATTGCGCGCAAGGCGTCGGCCGCGCCCATGGCCGCTGTGTCAACCACCTCCCGGCCGCAGACGCGAGCGGTTGGAGCGGCATGTGCGAGCTCGTATGCGCGCGGCGGCTCTGGCGGCGGCCCCGTGAGTAGCAGCACCAGCACCATCCGCAAGTCGCTGCTGGTCGCAACTGCGCCGTCCAAGGCCGAGGCAGCAGGTGGCCTTCACACCTACCAGATGCCAACCCGCTCCTCCGTCCTGCGCGCCTCCGTCTCCTCGCTTGCTTCCATAGCAAGCCATGGCACCTCCGCCTCTGCCGCCGCCGCGCCGCGGCCGCCGTTCAACCCATCCGGCCGTGCGCCCGCTGCCAAGCCCGCGCTCGGCTCCGCCTCCGTGCGCTCCTCCCTGGCAGCATCCACCGACATGCCGCTCCTGCGCAGCGAGGTCGCCACCGGTAAGCAGGCCGGCGGAGCTTCCGGGAGGGCGACCGCAAAGGGCGGCGCCTCCTCCGCGTTGCCGCCCTGGCGCTGGTCAACAGCGGCAACCAGCATCAAGCAGATCCCCAGCCTCAACTCGCCTCGCGAGGGCCAGCCCGGACCCAGCGTCCGCGCCAGCTTCGCGGCCGCTCCGTCGTCGCTGGGCGCAAACCCGTCTCCCCGCACCGCCACGGCGACCGGCAGCCGCATTCCCACCGCCTCGCCCAGGCCAGCTACGGTCCGCTCTCCGCGCCCCACCGGCCTTGCAGCGACAAAGAGTGCCCGCGCTGCTGCCGGCCCTGGTGCTGCCGCAGGCGGTGCGCTGCAGGTGCGCATGCGGCAACAGCAGCAGCCGATGCGGCCGGTCCGCCGCTACTCACAGGGCGGTGAATCGGCCTGCAGTGACGCAGCGGCGACGGCCCGCACACTCCTCGCGCCGGGCACTGGAGGCGGCAACTACGGCGCTGCAGCGTCACCGGCGCCCTCGGTACCGCCGCTTCTGACAGGCGCCAGCCCGCCCTTCGGCACGCCGTCCAGGCCCGGCGCTGGTGGCTGGTCGCCTGGCAGCAGCCCATTCGCCAACGGCGGTGGCAGCGCCTGCAGCAGCTCCGGCCGCGGCCGGCCGCAGCTGCGCAGCCCGCGGTGCATGTCGCCGGTGCCGCAGCTGCCGCTCAGCCCCGGTGGGCGGCTGGTGCACGGCGCGCCGATGAGCCCGGGCGATGAGATGCCCATGGCCTCGCCGGACCCGCTGGCCTGCGTCACCAGCCGCAAGCGGTTGCTGGCTGGCGCCGGCGGTCACGCCGACGACGGAGCGGAGGGGAAGGCGCGCCGTGGCCTCGCGCTGGCGTTTGACGGCGAGGCTGGCGAGGTAGACGGCACCTTGCTCCTGTGCGGTGGCGCCTGGGCGCGGCGCGAGGCGGGCGCCGCTAAGGCCTGGCGCGGCCTGGCGCCCTGCCCCTCGCGGCGGCAGACTGAGGTGGCACGCGGGGAGGAGGACGGCGAGAGCTCAGCGGCACAGGCGCTGGCGCTGGCTGGCTTGCCAGAGGAGGCGCAGCCGTGTGTGTGGGGACTGGGAGAGGCACTACCGGGCCGCAGCCGCCGTGCGACGAAGGCGGCGCGGGCTGACGGGCGGCACACCTCCTCCGGCGGCGGCGCCTGGGGCAGCGCGGGCGAGGAGAGCGACGGCAGCAGCGGTAGCGACGTGAGCTTCGGCCTTCCCGCATGGGCCTGGAAGAGCGTTGCCGCCCTGCTCGATGAGCCCGCTGGTGCGGATGCGGGCGCACAGGCCGGCGCCGACGAGACGGGGGCGTGGCCCCAGCGGCAGTGGCTGGTGGCATCACTGGCGGCAGCCACGCCGCCGCGCCGCCACGGCGTAGACTACCCGGCCCTGCGCCAGCACCACCATCAACACCACCAACAACAACAGCACCAGCACCAGCAGCTACTGCACACCGAGTCAGGCAGCGGCCAGGGCGCAGGGCAACGGCACGTGGTGCCACCGTCTCGGCCGCTGCCCTGGTCCGCGCTTGAGCATGACGACCCCAGCCTGATGCCGCTGCGCCGCCTGCCCAGCACGCCGCGCCGCCGCCGCCAGCAGTCCGCCGTGGCTGCAGCCGTGCCCTCGCGCGGCACGCCCTGCCGGCTGCGCCCCGCGGCCAGCGCTGCAGCCTGTGCGGCCTCTGACGCCGCTGCGGCTGCCGTTGCCACGCCTGTCGTTTGGTCTTCCTCTGGCGAGGAGGAACCGGCGGTTCCTCTGCCGCGCGCCGCCAGCCCGCTCGGCGCCCGCGCCCGCGCCTCCGCTGCTGCTGTGGATGCCGCATGCGGCGAGGACGGGCCGCAGGGCCACCCCTTGGCGCCGCTGTCGGGCCGGCGGCTGGATGCCATGGTCCGTGAGAGCCTGCGCGTGCGGCTGTCAACGGTCGCCACGCCGCGCCGCAACGGCGCCGCCTGCGACCACGCCTTTGACGACGATGATGCGGTCATGCACAGCGCGGGCATCGAGCAGGAACATCAGCAGGATGACGGCGGCGATGTGGCCTTCCTGAACGCGTACGGCGCCGCCGCGGTGGCGGCGGTGGCGGCGGGCGGCCCGCTCGGCGACGCGTCCATGCGGCGCCTGCGTGCGCTGGAGGAGGCGGGGACCATGCTGGCAGGCAGCGCCAGCGGCGTCTTTGGCGAGCTGGGCTTGGGCCTCGCTCTGCGCGAGGGCGACGGCCGCGCGCTAGAGCCGCGCCCCACGCTGGATTCGGTCGGCGGCGCGCCGCCGGAACCCGTGGCAGCGGCAGCGGCGACGGTGGCGGTCATGGAGTTTGTGGAGCAGCGGCACCCGCTCGTCGGCACGGTGTATGAGAGCGAGGCGGAGGAGGAGGCGTGCGACGCAGACATGCTCTCGTACGGCGGCAGGCTACCCGAAGGAGGGCAGCAGAAGCAGAAGCTCATGCTGCCTCTGCCTCCACTGGTGTCGGCGCCGGCGTCGCCGATGCCGGTGGCGTCGCTGGGCGTGGCGTCGACCGCGCCTGGGGGCAGCCCGTCCGCAACCGCTACTGCAGCCGCTGGCCTCGCAGGCCCCCTGCAGCCCAGTGGCGCACTGCCGCTGCCCACATCCCTCAGCGTCACGGCCGCAGGCAACGCCGCCGCAACCACTCCCACTACGACCAGCCGGTCCTGTGGCGGCGCGAGCGGGCCGGTTGCAGCCAGTCTCCCTGTTGCAGCACATCAGCACCAGCAGCAGCGCTACGACGCCGAGGATGAGGCGCAGGTGCTTCTGGCGTCAGTGGAGTGCCTGCCTCAGCAACAGCAGCAGCACCGGCGTCCCACACCCGCTGACGTCAGCACCCCGTCCGGCGCCGCCACGCTGCGCACCCGCCACCGCCGCGTTGACAGTCGATACAGCGACGGCGACGGCCTGTGCCTTGCCAGCCCGTCCTTCGGGGCTGCGCCTGCCACGTCTGCAGGCGCCGCCAGTCCGCAGCCGCTGGCGGGCTCGGAGACCGGGGCCTGCACGGCGGCGTCGGCGCTGCCGGCATGGCCTGCCGAGGCCTTGGAGTCTGAGGAGCCGCGCGGCCGCAGCCTGAGCCGCGCCGGCAGCGGCGGTTCCAGCAGCAGCGCGCAGCGGCATCCGTCGCTGGAGCGGCTGCGCGGCAGTGTGGCACAGGCGCTTGAGTCACTGCGCGTCAGTGGCAATGGCATGAGCGGCGGCCTGACCGGCAGCGGCGGCAGTGGCAGCCTCGTAAAGCAGGGGCTGCAATCCGCGGGCAGCTCGGGCGCTCTTGCGACCGCAGCCTATGTGCCCGAGGAGGCTATGCTGCTGCTGCCGTCGCCGCCGGCAGAGGCCGTGGCGGCTGCTGCCGAGCCCGAGGCGCCGCCGCAGGTGACGCTGCTGCAAGCAGGCGAGTCTCTGCAGGTTGCTGGCGTGGCCTCCGCAGCCGCATCCGGGGAGCTGGTGACTTCTGGTTCCGTCGCGGCAGACGCGACCACAACGCCCAGGGGCATGAGCCGCTTCTACGGCCTGTCGACGGTGATGAGCGTCCTCGGCGCCGCTGCTGCTGGGGCTGCTGGCGCTCTTGGCGGTGCCTCCGTCGCAGCCGGTGGTGGCGCAGCTGCTGCAGGCACCGCCGCTGCGGCCACAGCGTCCGCAGGCGGTGCGGCCGCAGCAGCCGCCGGGGCCACGACCGCCGCAGCCGCTGGTGCCACAGCGGCGGCTGGCGCCGTGGCGGTGACTGTGGGGCCGGTGGTGGCGGTCGCGGGCCTGGCCGCGGCAGCCGTGGCGGCGGCAGGCGCCGCTTTCATTCCACGCAGCTACTACTCTCGCTGGTCGCTGAGCCCGCGTGGCAGCGTTGGCATTGCTACTGCTGCCGCTCCCGCCGCCACAACCGCCGCCGCTGGTGCTCTTCATGATAATGCGGCACCCGTCTTTGGCTCTGATGTGCATGCGGATGACGGCATCCAGGGCGCTGTGCCGGCTGCTGACGCCTTTGCGGGCGCTCTTGGCGCCGCTGCAGCCGCTGCGGCCGCAGGCGACGGCTTTGCAGGCGACTTGTGCGGCGGTCTTGAAGCTGAGGTGTCAGCGTGGACTCTAATTGAGCAAAAGCAGCAAGCGGCTGCGCCGCCCAGCCTGACGGATAGCGCTGCCGCCAGCAGGTGCAGCAGCCGCGCAGTCAGCGGCGGCAGCGCCGCTCCACCGACGACTCCTTGCGCGGCATATGCCGCCGTCGCGGGCGCGGCGCTACACGCTGCAGCTCTTCTTTTGCTGACTGCCGCGGACGAGGCAGCGACAGCTGGCGCCGCCGTCGCGGTGGCTGCGGTGGTGGCGGAGCAGGGCGCGATGGAGGCGCTGGCGGAGGCACGGCAGCGACTGCTTGGCGTGACGCTGGCGGCGGAGGTGGCGAAGGTGGCAGCGGACGCCGTCGACGGCGAGGCGGCAGCGAGTGAGGCGGTCGTCGAGCTGGTGGCCCGTCGGAAGCGCTGGATGCAGCTGGCAGCGGAGCAGGCCGGCGCCGACGCCGCCGGGTCCCTGGCCAGCGCAGCCGCTGTGAACGACGCGGTGGTTGCGTACGTTGCTGCCGCCGAGCAGGCTAAGCAGCGGCAGCAGCAGCGGCGGCGGCAGCAGCTCGTGCTGGCCAGCCTCGCAGCGGCCAGCGAGGTCGCGGGAGCGCAGGCAGCGGACGCGGTCCGTGCCGCAGCGGCGGAGCCTGCGGCGCTGCTCCGCCTTGCGCATTCGCGACAGGTCGTAGTGCAGATGTCTTTGGCGGTTGAGGCGGCTGGCGCGGCGGAGGCGGTGCGAGCGCAGCGCGCCGAATCGGCGGCGCTGCAGGCTGCTGCCGAGATGCGCGCCACGTCGATCGGCGCCGGCACCGCAGCTGCCGCAGCAATCCGTGGCGGCGTGGCGCAGGCGGAGGCATGGCAGCGGCTTGCGCTGCTGCGGCGCGTGACGCTGAGCGCAGCCCTGGCCGTCGAGGCCGCGGCTGCGGCGGCGCAGCTGCGCGCTGAGGTGGCAGAGCTGGCGGCGCTACGAGCGCTCGTGGCACGACGTGACCACGCACTCGCGACAGCTGCCGGCGCCATTGCCGGCGACGCAGCGCTAGCGGTGCGCTCCGCCGACGGCGCCGCCACCGCGGTGGGGCTGATGGCAGCGTCCCGGCAGGCGCTGCTGCAGGCAGTGTCTGAGGCGACGGGATCTCAGGCAGGGGCATCAGTCCAAGCCAGCAGCGCGCTGGTCGACCAGGCGGCCGCGTTCGTGGCACGGCGGCGCGCGCTGCTGCAGCGCATCAGCGCTGTTGCGGCCGCCGATGCTGCCATCGCCGCGCACGCGTCAGCGGCGTCGGCTGTAGACATGTCTGCGCTGGTGGCGCGACGGAGCGCGATGCTTGCGACGCTGTCCCATGCGACAGCGGAGGGTGCGGCGGCGGCGGTGTCCGCCGCAGCGGCTGAACATGATGCGTGTGTGGTGATGGCGGCAGAGCTGGCGCAGCAGAGGGAGCTGGAGCGCGCTGCAGTGGAGGCTGCTGCGGCCGCTGCTGCCCGCCTTGCCGCAGACCTGGAGGAGGCTGGCCGCGCTAGCGGCGCGGCTGCCTTCACTTCCGTACTTGCGACGGCGGCGGAGGCTGCAGCGCAGGAGGAGGAGGCGGCTCGCTGCGATCTGCGGTCACGTCATCGCCAGCTAATGTCGGTGGCCGCGCGCCGCGCCGGCGCTGACGCCGCCGACGCCGTCCGGGCGACAGCGGCGGAAGAGCGGGGCCTTCGCCGCCTTGCCGCCAAGGCGCTGGCGGCGCAGCAGCAGATGTCGGTGTGTGCCACTGTGCTTGGAACTACGGTGGCGCTGCTTGCTGCAGCCGCGCCGGCGAGGGCAGCTGCATCCGCATCTTTATCCGCATCCGCATCGTGGGCTGCCAGCACTGCCGACGCCGAAGCCGCACCTGCTGCTGTCGTGCCGCCGTCTCGCCGCCGCCGTGTGGCGGCGGCTGCCGTGCGCGTGGCAGAGCCAAGCGTTGGCGAGGAGGAGGCGATGGCAGCGCGGCGGGCGGCGATGGAGGTGCCTCGCAGCTTCCCGCTGCGCTCTTTTTGTGGGCTCATGTCAAGCGGAAGTCTCGGCGGGCAGGCGTTTGTGGAGTCCTTTCCGCTCACCCTGCGGCCCTTTTGTGGCAGCGACGGCGGCCACAGCTCTGGCTGCGGCAGCGATGTGGGCGACCTGGAGGCTGACGTCAGCGGCGACGTCGGTGCCGGGGCCGGGGCCGGGGCCGCCGTCACGAACGGACTGGGCGAGCAGCTCGGGCGCCCCGGCAGCGCTGATGCAGGCAGCGCGAAGCTGGTTAGCAGCCACCCTGTGGCGCTAAACGACAGCAGCGATGCCGAGAGCGAGGACGAGGCGGTGGAGGGCCGTGTGAATGGAGCAGCCGCTAAGGCGCCGGGGGCGCAGTGCGGCGGGCGCCAGGCAGCGCCAGGCCTGCGGAGCTTCCCTCTGCCCCTGAAGGAGCTGTGATGCAGTGGCGTGCGGGTATGGAGGAGGGAGGAAGGGACCAAAGAGAGGGAGAGACCACAAGCCCAGTGAGTAGTTTTTTGCTGAAAGATGCACAAGACACAAGGACGCAGGTGGTGCTGGCAGTGTCGGGACGGGCGCGGTAAGTAATCAAGACATTACAAGAGAGTTTTTCGCATCGGCGGGAGGCGCCTGCGCACACGGACGTAGCTATTATGTCGTAATGCTGCGCGCACCCGCAGCCATTTTGCACGGCGCAGTCGTGAGTTCGCACAACAGTACGGTATGCCATCGTGATGGATCGTTGTAAAGCGTGATTTGTTTGGGGTAGACGTCACATCATTCGCCGGATGTATGATAGGGCGAATGGGCTAGTGGATGAGTGTGCGATGGGACAGTGCCATGTGCGCATGCGACCATAACAGCATAGCACCAAGGTATTAAAGCAGCCGCCGAAGAGGCGGAGTGATGCGGCAATCCTTCAACGCTGCGGGCGCGTGACAAACGCAAGCATGCGTCTTCGTTTGAGGGAGTGGTCCCAAATAGTTAAGTCGTTATAGTAGCTCTCATCCAGTGGCATGTAGAATAAAGGGGCGGCAGTCAGCGTGAAGTGTAGTGGTTGACACCGCGGTTGGGTGAATCGCCGTGTGGTGGGTCGCAGCCTTGAATAGCAAGGCCCCTGTCCACTTAAGTGTGTTTCTTATTCTTTTGAAGTGCCAAGGCAAGGTTTAGGCAAAGCCTAATGCACAATCGAAGCTCCCAAGTAAAAGACGTCTGTAGCATTGACGGCGCAATTAAACTGTATGGTGAGACAGGAGCGGCACACGCGGACAACGCGGAGAGATGTGGCAGAAATCGGTTGGGCCATCGCGGTGTTACACGAGGGAAGGGTGCCCATTCTACTGATCTTGTGACTGGCTGGGCTGGCAGCCTGGTGCGTCATCCGGCCACTGGGTCGAAGCACAGGGGCTCCGAGAGACAGCGGGATGGTGGGAAGATGAACAGCGGGGCCGTCCCAAGCATCCCACGGTTGCAGATGGCGAAACGATGCAGAGTTGTGAGTGGAGCACTGCCGCCCGCTGCCCACGCCGCCCTGCGTCCCTGCCAGCACCCGCGTCTGTGGCTGCACGAGAGCGACAGGCTACTGGCAGAGGGCAACGGGCGCACGCACAGCAAAGGTGGGCCGGCACACGCCCGGTTCCGGGCAAGGTTCCGGGCGGGGCCCAAACCCAAGATTGGGAGTTCTTATTCAACACGCACCGTTTTGCTTGCGTTGAGCTCTATCGATTTCGAGGTACGGGTTCAAAGTCGTACCCACCCCTGTCTTGCCGGCCAGAATCCACCCCTGTCATACCCAGCGTGAGGAACGCGCGTCAGCATACTTCCAGCCAGCCAGCAACCTGCCTTACCACTGTCCCATCGCACAGCCAGCCAGCAACTCGTCGGTACAGTAACTCCGGCGTTCGACCAGCCGCGCGCTCATGCACTGCCATCGCAACTTGTTTGCCAACTGCTGGGGTCTGGGAATCAGCTGCACCCTACGGGACTCCACCAACCTGCCTTGACACTGTCCCATCGCACGCCCTGTCATACCCACCCACCTCGCGAGTGTGGCGTTGCGGTGTGTCTGTGTGGTGCTATCGCCTGGCCGGGCACCCGGAGCGTGGAATGCGCGTCAGCAAACTCCCAGCCAGCCAGCAACTCGTCGGTACAGTAACTCCGGCGTTCGACCAGCCGCGCGCTCATGCCCTGCCGTTGCCAATTGTGTGCCATCTGTTGGGTTCTGGGAATCAGCTGCACCCTACGGGACTTTACCAACCTGCCTTACCACTGTCCCATGGCACACCCACCCACCACGGTCTTGCCGGCCAGAATCCGCCTGACACCTACAGCGCGCACTTCCTGCTTTGCATACCGTACCACCGTGCAGACAGTTGCAGACCGTCTGACATGAATGCCAACAACCCTCCCTTGTCGCAATGTGCGCCGCGCGCCCCGTTCCCCTGATGCCCTGACCGGGAAAGAGACAGAATCACCGTGCAATATCATGGGTCATCGCCGCGTTCACCCACGTACCGCCGAAGCCGCTGCTCAACCGGCTTGCATGCTGGACGTATGCAGCCTAGGCATGATGGCATACATTCCATTCCTAACGTGGGCCCGCAAAGCGCAATGAATGCCGCGCTACCCTGTGCATAGAGGTGCCATGATATATACCGCGCCTGCGAAAAATTTACCTTCTTTCTAGGTCAGGACAGTGGCGGGTGGCAATCCATCTCCGATCGATGGCCGATCCTGCTCGCTTGCTTTCCAGCGCCACGCCGCCTGTGCCACATAATCAACTGGATGCCCGAACGTCATAGCAACCATATTCGCACTGAAATCGCTGCGGACCGGCACGAGAACATGTCAAGCGTACCTCGCCCCCGCCTGGGCTTCCCTGCCTCTTCGCGCCTGGCCGAGGCGGCTGCGGGCACCTAGGTGAGTAGGCAGGGATGGCTGCTGGATGGCTGAGCTACACGGCGCAGCTTGAAGAGCAGATTCGAGGTTTGCCAGAGCCGCCTTCCTGCCTCCCGCCTCCCTGCCATTATGCAACCAGTCCATGCGGGCACCCTCGGGCCACTGCTTCATCAGCAGGTAGCAGCAGGTGCATGCAGCGCAATGTGCCGTCAGTCAACCAAGTGCGCAAAAACAGCGCGATCACAGCAGGGCTGGCGGCTGGTCTGTTCCTGGCTGTGGTAGGCCTCCCTGACGTGCCCAGGCAGCTGCGGCCGTCCCGGACGCCCGCAGAGTATGTACATGGACGACTGCGAGAGCATTTTCTCCTTCTGGCGGAGCTTGTCCGCAAGCACCATCTTCTCGTCCTTCTCCCGGATCATCACCGCGACCGCCTCGTCCTTCCTCTGCTCCGCCTGTTGCCGCTGCTGCTGCGCCTCCTCTACGTCCTCTTTCACCGCCTTCACCAGCTTCTGGAGGACGAGCGCCCCCTCCGGAGGCAGCACGCCGATGAACTCTGCAATGACCTCCACTGACCGGAGGCTCATGTACACGCGCACCGCCGTTGTGCGCTGGGCGGCGGCACGGCGGGCACTGCGGGAACCAGCGCACAACGGTGCGCGTGTACATGAGGTCATTGCGGAGCTCATCGGCGTGCTGCCTCCAGAGGGGGCGCTCGTCCTCCAGAAGCTGGTGAAGGCGGTGAAAGAGGACGTAGAGGAGGCGCAGCAGCAGCGGCAACAGGCGGAGCAGAGGAAGGACGAGGCGGTCGCGGTGATGATCCGGGAGAAGGACGAGAAGATGGTGCTCGCGGACAAGCTCTGCCAGAAGCAGAAAATGCTCTCGCAGTCCATACTCTGCGGGCGTCCGGGACGGCCGCAGCTGCCTGGGTACGTCAGGGAGGCCTACCACAGCCGGGAACAGACCAGCCGCCAGCCCTGCTGTGATCGTGCTGTTTTTGCGCACTTGGTTGACTGACGGCACATTGCGCTGCATGCACCTGCTGCTACCCGCTCTGGGTCACGCCCACAGAATACCTGGAGAACCTCAACGGCATCGTCAAGTGGCAGCGCGTCAAGGGCTGGACCAAACTCCTGGAGCAGCGGCCCGACCTGATCGACTGCCTGGCCAAGGCGGCGCCGTCCTGGGGCGTGGACGTGAACGACTCCAAAGCGGCAGGTGCGGCCGCGTTTGGGTGGAGCCTTCTCGTGAGGGGCGTGGCGTGCGTGCCGTGCATAGGTGGTAAATGGGGCCAGCGGGCTGCAGTCATGATGCTGAGTGCGCCTTGCCGACTGGCGCCCGCCTGCAGGGAATCTGGCGGGCAAGATCGCGGGCATGTTCAACGTGCTCAGCAACCGAATTCCCGCCTTCGTCCCCGGGGTGGGCCTGGTCGTGTACGACGGCGTTCCGGACTCACCCACGAGCGAGGCCCTGGTGTGCCTGGCGGGGGCGTTCGGATTGCCGTGCGAGCGGCATCAGGTGAGCGTTGGTCGGCAGCTGTGCGGTGCGGGCGCTGCACGTGGGCGTACGTCAGCCGTAGGGCGCGGTGGGGTCGGGCTGTCCACCCACGAGTCGATGCCGTGCCCCCCTCCCCCCGCCCACCAACTTGCCCCGCCTGTGCGATCCCTGCTCTGCCACTCCTTGCAGTCCGTTTCGCCTTGAGCGGCCGAGCAGCCTTACGGTGCGCACGGGGAGACGCGGAGGGGTGTGGGGCGAAGTTGGCGCGTGGGAAAGGTGGGTCGATGAGCGCTGCAGGGGTGTCTGTTGTGCTCTCCTCTGATCCAACCCCCTCGTTCGTGCTCTCTTCTCCTCGCAGCACCCGGCGGGTGGAGGCAACGGGGGCAGAACCACGAGTGTCCTCTGCGGGGCGGCATGACTCCGTGGGGGCCAGCTGGGATGGCCGCTACCCATGACGCCTGTCACGCGCCATAGTGGGCAGCGTCGCATTCGCCGGCTCTCCGGCGGTTGGGCGTGTCGAATGGGTAGTGTTTGGCGTGAGTCAGCTCGGGCGAATTGGCCACGACCCCAGTTTCACGTGTTGGCAGTTTGGTGAGGTTTGTGTCTAGGGATAGCGGATGCAGGGGTGTGTGTAGAAAGCTCAGGTTCTTACCCCATGCTCAAAAATACAGAGCTTTAGGAGAGCATTATGCACGTGCTTTTAGGTTTCTAAGGGGGTGTCTGGTTGAGGAAGTTCTGGGCCGCCAAAGTTGGGGGGTCGGTCCTCGTCCCTGGAGGTCCGTCGGTTTTTGGGAGCCCATCCTGGCGGATTCGGGAAGCGCCCCACAAGCAGAAGTAGGGGCCAAACGCAGCAGTACGAGGCTCATATGTGCACGTGATGCCGTAATAAGAAGCACAAACAAAGCGTGGGAAGGCGAAGTTGCGTGTCCGGGCGTGGACCTCCCGGGACATGTCTCCCCATTGGACACATGCACACCTGTGCGCATTGACACGGCTGGGCTCTGAAGCGCTGGTGCGCATGAGTTCGCGCCTTACAAGGCTGCCGAAGCACATTGTCCATTCGTCACGCGGCAGAGAGTTGAGCGCAGGGTGGGCTGGGTCGAGAGGATTTTCATTGGATAGGATCCTATGACACCGAAGTCTCAGAACAGGACCGCTGATGACACGGAGTGATAGTGCTCGCCAAGAGGAGTCGATTGACACCACGTTGGTATACAATGGAGGGGGTTTAACCCCTGAACAACACGTGGGGGGGTCGGTCGTCCCCTCAAGGGGGTTCCCTCCAGTAGACCCCTGACGGCAGCCTTTGCTCGCACCTTGTACGCCACCCTATGACACTTAGCCACCTCAGTTGAAGCCCTTGTGCCATAAGTCCACGATGGCAGTCATGGCCACCCCAATAAGAGATCCCCACGGTTGTCGTGCAGGATAGGCACTCACTGCGTGGCGTCCCAGCTTTACGGCGTGTTGATGTAAGCAACGCGGTCGCCTGACCGCAGCTCAGCCATATTGGCCAGCCTGATGTATCGGCTCATGGTCAGCGTGCCAAATTGCGACACGCATGTCAGTGGCCCGTGCCCCGTTACGAGCAGGAGGTTGGTCGGGTCTAAATTGTACCAGCAGGGCGAGGCAAGCGGCTGCAGGCGGCGTTGGGCCGGTGCCCCACGCACACGCAGTGCCAACGGAGCTTGCCATCTCCTGTCACGTCAACCCGCCAGGTTCGGGCCGTTCGGTCGCAATCCGCTGATGACTTCTCCGAGCATTCCGAGCAGGGCAGGCTTTGTCGCCAGCGCAAATAATACTGCGTATCGGGTCTGCAAACGTGTCCGCCTGATCGGCCCCACCACCTGACCGCCTATCGCTTGTGGCCCTCCACTCACCGTGCTGGTTGCGTGCCGCAGGCCCGCAGCTCCGTTGGCGGTAAGTGTGTTGTTAAGCGGGAGCAGCCCCACTCTGCTCTAGTGCACATACCCGGGCGGGGCGAGTTGCTGCACGCTTGGCAAATGCATTCTTCCCTGTTGTCGGCGTGCGTGAGCGACGATTACAGGTGGTTCCTTCGCGGGTTCACGCGTCGTTCCAGCCTGGTAGTGTGCCCCCACCACCATGGCGTGTGTGTGCTGTGTATGCTAGTGCCTCTGAATGTGGCATCCGTGAGGGAGTTTGGTCTAGTGGTATGATTCTCGCTTAGGGTGCATCCTAGCGTGCGAGAGGTCGTGGGTTCAATTCCCGCAACTCCCCTTTTGCAGCCCCAACAGTGCCCAGATGAGGCTGCAAGGCGGCCCGCACGTTTTGCACATGCCCAGGGACACCAGGGACACACTCTAGGCCACCCGGGGGCGGGGGGAGGCGCGGGGCATGGCAGGGGGCCGCTGTGGGGCATAGGACAGGGCTGCGAACCGGCAGGCGGTGTGATGCCACCGCCAGGCAACACACGCGCGTGAAAGACATGCCAGAGCGCCACCCACACAACAACGCAGGCGCCTGCTTTCACTCAGACAAGTGCACCCAGGCCATGCCCACAGCCGGGCGACATTTCTGGCCGTAGCAGGTCCCCACAACGGTATCCTTGCACACGGCCATGCACGGCGATCACAGTGGCTTGTTGGACCTGCTGTCTGAACATGTGCGCTCAAGATCTTAGCAGCGAGCCCTCCCCAGCGAAGTCCGCCCGGGGCCAGGCTACCAATCCACACGGCGCTTCCGCGCTGGCAGGGCGTTACCCGAGCGCATGCTGTTCAGGTAATAGCCCACATCCATAACATCCCATCACTTCACTTCGAGACGTCTATTTCGGCAAAGGCAGCCGAGCGAATGGGCGGGCGGCCGTTGCGCTCAGCATAAAAGTCGCGGCTTGCCGCCTAGCATGCTGAAATACAGCCCCAGCCCGATACACGGAATTGCTACATTGCAACCTCGCTGTTTTGTCCCGGGTGCAAGTGTGCAACAATGCAAATATTTGTGAATCCGGATCCGCAGCGACGAGCGCCTAACCAGCGACTCAGCGGGACAAAACAGCGAGGTTGCAATGTAGCAATTCCGTGTATAGAGCTGGGGCTGTATTTCAGCATGCTAGGTGGCAAGCCGCGACTTTTATGCCGAGCGCAACGGCCGCCCGCCCATTCGCTCGGCTGCCTTTGCCGAAATAGACGTCTCGGAGTGAAGTGATTGAATGTTAAGGATGTGGGCTACTACCTGAACAGCATGCGCTCGGGTAACGCCCTGCCGGCTGAAGCGCCGTGTGGATTGGTAGCCTGGCCCTGGGCGGACTTCGCTGGGGAGGGCTCGCTGCTAAGATCTTGAGCGCACATGTTCAGACAGCAGGTCCAACAAGCCACTGTGATCGCCGTGCATGGCCGTGTGCAAGGATACCGTTGTGGGGACCTGCTACGGCCAGAAATGTCGCCCGGCTGTGGGCAAGGCCTGGGTGCACTTGTCTGAGTGAATACAGGCGCCTGCGTTGTTGTGTGGGTGGATGTCTTTCACGCGCGTGTGTTGCCTGGCGGTGGCATCACACCGCCTGCCGGTTCGCAGCCCTGTCCTGTGCCCCACAGCGGCCCCCTGCCATGCCCCGCGCCTCCCCCCGCCCCCGGGTGGCCTAGAGTGTGTCCCTGGTGTCCCTGGGCATGTGCAAAACGTGCGGGCCGCCTTGCAGCCTCATCTGGGCACTGTTGGGGCTGCAAAAGGGGAGTTGCGGGAATTGAACCCACGACCTCTCGCACGCTAGGATGCACCCTAAGCGAGAATCATACCACTAGACCAAACTCCCTCACGGATGCCACATTCAGAGGCACTAGCATACACAGCACACACACGCCATGGTGGTGGGGGCACACTACCAGGCTGGAACGACGCGTGAACCCGCGAAGGAACCACCTGTAATCGTCGCTCACGCACGCCGACAACAGGGAAGAATGCATTTGCCAAGCGTGCAGCAACTCGCCCCGCCCGGGTATGTGCACTAGAGCAGAGTGGGGCAGAGTGGGGAGACTCTCCCGCTGCACAATTCAAATACTTGTGAATCCGGATCCGCAGCGACAAGCGCCAAGCCAGCGACTGTGTTATGCTCGTGGGCCATTTGTTAGTAGGTCTACGTGCCGGTGAGTACTGTCACAGCTTGACCGAATGCACAGCTGTCAATCTGTGTGCGCCCGGTGTCACCGCCGCCCACCCCCTTCCCCACCCCCGCCCCCGTCCTTGGGCAAGCGGCGTGTAGTAGGAGGCTCCCCATGTTCCTGGAACTACCCTGCATCCACGACACAGATCGGAGAGGTCGGTCGGGAGCTGCGGGCAGCGAGTGTGGGGAATTGCCGAATCGGGGGTCCAACATTGAGACTAGAGGCTGCTAGGAACTGTAGGAAGTACAGAGGTCCAAGTCCGGCAAGCGGCAAACCGGCAGCCCGTTTCGAGTTCCTCTTACAGCTGATCACAACTCAGGACTTGTGAAGCCTTATCGGGGCCATCAGCCGTGATCGCGTACGGTACAAGGTACGGCGTGACGGTACCACCAGACAATCGACTTGCCGTCTTGCCGATCACTACAGCCAACGAACCGCCAAGTGCACCCTTTGGAGTTTGGGCGACGTTGACTGCTGACATTACCAAGCCTCCGGTGCTCATCGGTGGACGCTGGTCATCTTCCTGCAGGTGCGATGCGGCTCTGCATCGCGAGCGAGTGTGGCGTTGCGGTGTGTCTGTGTGGTGCTATCGCCTGGCCGGGCGCCCGGAGCGTGAGGAATGCGCATCAGCAAACTTCCAGCCAGCCAGCAACTTGTCGGTACAGTAACTCCGGCGTTCGACCAGCCATGCACTCCTGCTCTGCCGCTGCAAACTGTCTGCTGTCTGCTTGGGGTATGGGCGTCAGCTGCACCCTATGGGACCTCGCCAACCTGCCTGAACCCTGTCCCATCACACACCAAGCCTCCGGTATGCTCACCTGTCTCCTGCCCTGCACGCTATCCATGTGCACCTATCCATGTGCACCTATGGAGGTTGAGGCAGCCGTATGCTGTTCTGCGTGTCAAAGGCCTCTCTTCTGAAACCATCAAGCATACGAATGTACACACCCCCTTCGAGTTGACCCCACCTGCCTCCACACCGCGCCGTTACTGCTGGCTATCTCCATCCCCATCGTTGTGCGCCACGCCTCGGCCTGCCCCTCCATTCCTCCAACTCACCACCGTCCTGAGAACACGAGTCCACGACCCGCGGCACAGCTGACCGCTCCTCACACAGGTCAGCCATTCGACAACATACATGCCCCCTGGGTCTCGCTTGAGTTTTTGCCGGTTTGGAAATCCACTACCCGTTGCCCTACACCCGTATGCAGCGCAGCACGCGTGGCTTACACGCCGCAAGACATAAGAGGCGCATGGTGGACATGCAAATGCGCGTGCCTAAAGACACACCTATTCTCAGCCTGGCTAGCCCTGCCTGTATTCAGCTGGTTGCTGCACTACCGCATCTTCTTGCCGTTTACATCGTCAAGCTGAAGGTTGCACACCCGCCATCCGCGCGCGCACGAGCAGCGAGTCTTTCCCGAGGTGGGCCGCAATACGGTACACCTCATAATTTCTGTCCCAATGCACAATTGCTTTCCCACGCATGTTCAACCTCTTACGTAGGTCCGGAAGCGCCTGTTCACACGCCTGTCCAAAAGCTTGTCGTGCATTGTCAACATACTCACATACCCATCCACCGCCGCCGGAAACCTCCACACCTACCAGGCCAGCGGGTCTAAGCAGCCACGCCCAGTCACCACAGCTCACCAGCCCTGGCCGTCGCTCTCGCCGTCATCGTCCTGTTAGGACCCAGCCGCTGTCGCACCCGCCACAGCCGCCGCGACCGCGAGCGAAGCTGCAGCCGCAGTGCCCTTGGCTCCCTCATTCCCCGCCCCAGTAGCGGATGCTGCGCCGCCAAAGATCGAGTACTTGTTGGTGTTCCACTTGAGGCCCGCGGTGGAGGGCTGGGAGCCCCCTGCCCCCTGCCCTTGGCCCTGTGGGGCAATCGGCAGCAAGCATGCACACAAGTGTTCGCAGCGTATGCGTGGGCAGCAGGGCTGCGAGCAGCAGGAACACACCGCATACAACCGCATACTGGTACACAATGCCTCTGCAGCCCTCGCTCCTCCAAAAAATGCCTCTGCGTCCCCGCCCTCGCTCCTCAAAACGACACCTGCATCGCCGTCGTCTGGCGCCGGTAAGGCGTGTATCGACTTGCTGCCCCCGCCCACCCACCTGCCGCCCAGCCCCGCGCCACGCCTGGCTCCACAGCTCGGGATGCTGCGGCTCGCACAGGCCGTCCAGCCACGTGTCGATGGAGCAGAAGTGGTGGGCGGACAGGGCCCAGCGCTGCGAGGTGAAGCGGTACGAGTCGTACTCCATCACCCACTTAAAGCGCTCACGTGAGCCTGAGGGCGGGTTCGAGGGTGTGTGTGTGTATGTGTGCAGGGCTGGTACTTGGTAGCCATGGAGGGCAGGCCAGTGACGGCAGGCATGCACAGCTCGGTAGTGTTAATCCAGTTCCAAACTCCCCAAACTATGAACTGCTCTGAGCTCAGGCCTCATGAGAAAGAACCCAAGCCTCTTCCGCCTCACCGAGTGTGGCCTCCCCGGTGGCGCCCCCGGTAAAGATCTCCACGTGTGTCATGTCGAACGCGTACCGCCTGGCATCCGGGCTGTACGGCGACCCACTGTAGAAGATGAGGTCTCCAGGCCTCAGCTCCTCCACACTGGCCCTCCGGATAGGCAGTGTGTCAAACTGCATCCCGCATGGAGGTGGGGAGCAGAGTTTGGGCCGGGTGTTTGGCGCATGAACAGGCTGCAGGCGGCGGGGTTTCAAGGCAGTGCTTTCTCTTGTGGCCCTCCACAAACCGTGCCGGTTGCGTGCCAGCGCTTTTGACGCAGCGTATTGTAAAGCACGGACACACACGCTCTGCTCTAGTGCACATTCCCGGGTGGGGCGAGTAGCTGCACGCTTGGCAAATGCATTCTTCCCTGTTGTCGGCGTGCGTGAGCGACGATTACAGGTGGTTCCTTCGCGGGTTCACGCGTCGTTCCACCCTGGCAGTGTGCCCCCACCACCATGGCGTGTGTGTGCCGTGTATGCTAGTGCTTCCCCGTATGGCATCTGTGAGGGAGTTTGGTCTAGTGGTATGATTCTCGCTTAGGGACCTTCCTAGCATGCGAGAGGTCGTGGGTTCAATTCCCGCAACTCCCCTTTTGCTGCCCCAACAGCGCCCAGACGAGGCTCCAAGGCGGCCCGCACGTTTTGCATATGCCCAGGAACACCAGGGACACACTCTAGGCCACCCGGGGGCTGGGGGAGGCGCGGGGCATGGCAGGGGGCCGCTGTGGGACACAGGACAGGGCTGCAAACCGGCAGGCGGTGTGATGCCACGGCCAGGCAACACACGCGCGTGAAAGACATGCCAGAGCGTCACCCACACAACAACGCAGGCGGCTGCTTTCACTCAGACATGTGCACCCAGGCCATGCCCACAGCCGGGCGACATTTCTGGCCGTAGCAGGTCCCCACAGCGGTATCCTTGCACACGGCCATGCACGGCGATCACAGTGGCTTGTTGGACCTGCTGTCTGAACATGTGAGCTCAAGATCTTAGCAGCGAGCCCTCCCCAGCGAAGTCCGCCCGGGCCAGGCTACCAATCCACACGGCGCTTCAGCCGGCAGGGCGTTACCCGAGCGCATGCTGTTCAGGTAATAGCCCACATCCTTAACATCCAATCGCTTCACTACGAGACGTCTATTTCGGCAAAGGCAGCCGAGCGAAGGGGCGGGCGGCCGTTGCGCTCGGCATAAAAGTCGCGGCTTGCCACCTAGCATGCTGAATTACAGACCCAGCTCTGTACAAGGAATAGCTACATGATCTGGTTACCCTCACGCTTATGTCCACTGCAAATATGTTGTAAATCCGGTTCCGCAGCGACGAGCGCCAAGCTAGCGAGCAGCTCTGTGTTATGCTCGTGGGCCATTTGTTATGAGGCCTGTAGCACGAACTGTCACAGCTGACCGAATGCACAGCTGTCTCTTTGTCACCCTCAATACCCGCTGCACCACCTGAACCACCCATTGCCACATGCGCCGCACCTGGTAGGCCTGGTTGCCAGGGCCCAGTCTGAAGCCCAGCTGTCGCTGCATGGCCCGCACCACCTTGCGCACCAGCCCGCAGCAGTCCAGGAAGAGCGGCTCATGGAACAGCTGCCGCCCCGAGGAAGAACAGCCCTCGCATACGCAGTTGACCGGCTGGTGGTGGCGTTTGCCATAGGGCACGCCTGCACATGTTGCAAGGGGGTGGCAGTAAGGCCTCGCGACGCCGTTCGGCAACTGGGTACTGTATGCCAGCTGCTGCAAGTTTTCTAGCGTTGTCGCTTTGCCTCCGTCGCCTGTCCATTCATGAGGTGTGCCACTGTCCGCCTCCACCGAAAGTCCTCCGGCAAATGATCCTGCAGGGTCCTGGTGATCCTGCGCCCAATGCCGTAACTCCTGCAAATCGCACAGAATCCACTTACCAACAAAGCTGCGGGCCAAGTCCAGGAATTGCGCCCGGAGCCGCGCCCGGCGCTCCATGGCGCCAGGCGACAGTGGAGAGCGGGGTGACGAGGAGTGCGGCGAGCGCGGCCTTGCCGCCCCAGTTCCACTGGTGGCAACCAATCTGACAGCATCTGTGCTGGGCTCTGTTGCCAGTTTGGGTCCAGCGGAGTTGCTGCCCGTGGCGCCTGACTTGGACGGAGAGGCGGGTGACTCGGGCTGTCGCAGCGAGCCACGTTTGGGGCCGCCGCTGCCGCTGCTTGTAGATTTGCAGGGGCTGCTGCTACCGCTGCTGCTACCGCTGCTGCTACCAGTGCTTCCTAAGCGGCTGCTCCTGCGGCTGACACCTGGTGAGTTGGGATGGCTGCTCGGACCTCCCACTGCAGCGGCAGCCTTTTTCTTGTGTCGCTTCTTGCCGTCCTTCGTGGCAGCTGCCCGAGGCGGCGCCGTCGTATCGGCATTCGGTTTAGCGGTCTGCACGTATGCAACGAGGACTAAGGATGAGAGGGTGAAAGCAGGATGGTTGTCTACATCGGGGTGCTGCAGTCAGTGTGCCTGGGGCGTGATGCCCTCGAGTGCCATGGGCCTCGACAGCACTGGACAGCCCACGGACAGCCCGCCCCGCCAGGATGTCAGCTACGTCTTTCCCGACGCGCGGAGATGAATGCGGCGCATTGCACGCATCACTTGACGCGTACACGGTGTGCTTAAGGCAGCTCATGGCCGCAAGAATGGCCGAACCCTTGGCGCAGGTAATGTGCCCTGCACCCAACCTCGAAAGGCCACCGACGACTTCTTCGCTCCTCTCTCACCTGTCGAGACAGTATGAAAGCAGCAAACGCCTGCTGCAGGCTTGGCTCGGAACGAAGCACGTCCTCTACGCTGGTGTCGGCCATCCTGCGACACCCCAAACTTCAGCGCCCGTTCAGGCGACGCTTGCATGACATCTGAAATTATTCCTACAACTTGATTGTTCCAGCAGTTCATACAGTGTTTTACAGGACTACAAGTACAAGGAAATTATGAATGAGCCATCAATGTGACTATGGCAGCAGTTCACATACACAACATTAAGAGGGTTATAAAGATTACGACTCAATAACAGGTATCGAGATCACAAACACGAACATGCAAGCACTGCACGGTGGCCTGCGCCACAATCGGCCAGCATATAATGCCGCGTCAAGTCAAGCTCATCCGAAATCTATAGCATACATACCACTTGGCAAACGGGATGGGCGGCCGCGCTGGACAGTGGTGGCGAGCGGGCCCCACGATGTCAAGTCGAGCCACGATTCAGACCAATACTTCATTCGGCAAGCGCGAATGGAGGACACAAAGGAGGTGGCGCTCATATTTGCTGAGGTGTGTTCTGCAAAGATTCGGCAAAGCCGGGGGGACGCATGGCGCGACGGGGTGCGCGGCCGTGTCCACGCCGTGCCAGGCGCGTGCCACTGGCTACTTAGGGTTGGAGACCCAAGCTCTCCCGGTGATAAGCGCAATGTACACCATCGCTGGGCTTGCTAAACTGGGTTTGTTCGCTGAACTCACTCGGGCGAAAGCATGGCTTCGCACCACTGGCACAGACACAACACAACCTGGCCGCCTGGTAAGCACACCGTTCCCTCCGTTTGCTGTGCATGCAGTCCTTTGGCCGCGGCAACTTCCCTGGTGTCCAGGCAGAGGCACTGGATGCGTTAGAAACCAGCTATGTGGGCGCCATTGAGCGCGAGATGACCGATAAACTGCGGGAAACTATGGAGGCCAAGGTGCAGGTAAAAAGGGCAGCGTACGGGTTGGGTTAAGGTAGCGGTGGCGGATTCCAGGGGAGATTCGGGTCGGTTGTTTACATGATACACAGGAAGCGCAGACGGGGATCAACGTTTTTGTAGCCTACCTGAGGCCCTCACTGCAAATGCAAACCCAACGCCAATCCTAACGTCAATCCCTAACCCTGTCAGGCCTCTCGCGAGCACCGCGAGTACCGGATGCAGCAGTACCTGCAGTTACTGCGGGCGCAGCTGGCGGCGCTGAGAGGCGAGCCCGCGCGCTTCCCCACACAGCCCTCGCCCTCGGATGAGTAAGTGAGCGGCTGGGTGGCCCCGACTCTGGAGCGTGTGTTGACGGCGGCGGAGGGGCGTGCCGAAAAGTGCAAGTACCGCAACCACGATCGCGGGGGTGGCGGCAGCGCGCACGGCAGCTATGTTGCGCTGCGAGCTGAGGGACAGCGGTGCATGCCTGGCCTGACGAGAGGCGGGAGCCAGGGGTCAGGCGGCAGCACATTTCACAGTGACGTGTATGGTAGAAGACGTCCTCCCTCCCTGCGCGTGACCCGCTCACCTGGATGCTTGCGATATCTGTGTGCGCAGGCGCAACCTGCAACGGCTGCGGCGGGCGCGGCAGTTCCTGGTGCTCGTGGCGGAGGAACGGCCGACGGCTGAGGCTGGTGAGGCTGGTGGCCAAGCCTCTGCCTCGTCCTCAGTAGCAGCGGAGGCGGCGGCGGAGCCGGAACCGGAGGCAGCGGCGCCGGGGCCCGGGCCCGGCTCGGCGGCTTGTGCTACAGGGGCCGCGGCCTCGGCAGCGGCGTATGGGGGGGCGCGGAGGCGGGGCCAGGCGGTGGCGGCGGCGTCACTGTCGCTGCTGCAGCCAGAGGCTCTGCTGCCGCCGCCCTTCCCCTCCAACAAGCCCTACCGCCTGTACGTGTCCAACATGAGTGTGGTGCCCGCGCACCGGCGGCGCGGCCTGGCCAAAAGGCTGCTGCTGCAGTGCGAGCGCGTGGGTAAGAGGGACTGCGTGCGGCAGTGTGTGGAAGGGGAAGCTTCGACTCAGCCACCTGGTTTTGTGAGGGGCGGCGCGCTACGCGCGCAGCGGTCTGGTCTGGTCTGGTCTGGTCCTAAGCAGTCCCCGCGCGTGGTGTGGCATTTGGTGAGTGAGCGGACCTGGCTGTCGGTGATTTGCTGCTGAGGTGTGCACAGTTGCGCCCCTTCAACAAACACACGGCGTCAAACCTCGCGCGGAGCGCCTGCCCTCAGCCTGCCCTCAGCCTGCCCTCAGCCTGCCCTCAGCCTGCCTGGTTGCCAATCAAGTTCCGCAGTCCGGGTGCGGACGAGGACGCTTGCCCGCGCTCGCATGCCCTCACGCGCGCGGCCTGTGCGAACCGCCGTCTTCCTGCTTCTCCTGCCCTTTCTACCCCCCCCCCCCGATATCGAACATGAATTTGACCCTCCCCCCTCCCCCGTCGACCATTTGCTTGAGCTGATCATGAATGTAAATCCCCCCCCTTCCCCCCACCGCACCTCCGCCGCCTTAGCCCGGCTATGGGGCCATGAGTCCATCTGGCTCCACGTCAAGCGCAGCAACGCCGCCGCCGCCGCGTTGTACGCCTCCATGGGCTACACACCGGTGGAGTCGGGCGGCATGAGGCTGCTGCCGGGGCCGCTCAGCCAGGTGCGTGTGGGCGGGTGCACCTGGGGGTGGATGTGTGGCACTGGGTGGGGAAGGGAATGCGGATGGGTTTCATGACTAGCTAGGGAAGTGGGGGGGAGGGCGGCGAGTCGGTGATGGGTGTGTGGTGTAGGAAGGATCGCGGCAGTCGCTACTACCCGGATGCAAAGGTGCTACGGCAAATGCCTTTGTTTCGTTTCTTCGTTACTGGCATCGCGAATGGCACATGGGTTGCTTGTGTGTGTGGAACCTCCCTGGCAGCCCCACCAAATTAAGGTTCAATTGTACGGTATTGAGTGAGCGTGCTTTCTTTGCCTGGCATGGGGGACCAAACACTCCTTGGACCAAAGCGCGTGGCCTTGTGCCGCCATGTTTTGTTCCCTTGGTCTTGGCCTGAACAGGTGCTGATGACTAAGACCCTGCCGCCGCTCAGAGGCAGCTGCCGAGTGGAGCTGGGACGGGGCGGGGCCAGCAGGTCGCAGGCGGCAGCCGGCAGCAGCAGCAGCAGTGGCAGCAGCGGCAACGGCGGCAGTAGCAGCAGCGGAGCCGGCGGCGTGTCGGCGGGCGAGGCGGTAGTGAGCGGGGTGTCGGGGAGGTCCCGAGAGAAGGATGGTGTGTTTGTGTGGGGTGCCGTGGTGGAGGGGGCAGGAGACGTGGGGCCCACCGACAAGGGGGCGGAGCGGCCAGGGCAGTAGGCGGCATGTGGTCGGTGGCGGCGGGTGCCACGTTATCATGGCTGTGCGGCGTCGCCTAGGGGCTACGTTGCTTACGGTAGGTAGGTCGCGTTGGAGTTGAGCAGCGCTGTGAGTGAAGATGACTAGACTGTGGTCAACTTCACTACGGCAGAGCTTGGTCCGGTGGGGCTAGAGATGTGGACGTGCTTCAATGTGGGACTTCTGGCTTGCAGTTTTTGAAGCTTGGCTGGCGGGCTGCTAGCATGCAATGCAGCAAGTCAGCTGCGGGCAAGTCCCTGTAGACACAACCACACAGGAAGCATGTGGCCTTTATCTGAGTGTTGCGCTGCTCCCTCACTGGTCATGGGCAGCCACGACTACCGCGTTCGGTTGGCGCATTCAGTGCTCGTATCTCATCTACACTGTAGACAAGAAAAGGTGGCTCTCCCTTGCAAGGGAAAAGTGGGCTGTGCCGCCACGCCACGTCCTCCGTCTGAGGCCGAAGGTTCCGATACTAGCCTCATCTCCCGGACATAGCCGGGGTCGGTTTGTACAGGCACCGCCCGCCATATGTGCCCAGTCGCTCCAGCCGAGTTTTCCCTGCCGCCTATTTTTCTACAATAGGGCCGCTGCAGGCCTCCCTGGAGAACGAGGGCGCCTATTACTGCCAGGTGTCCAACAAGGACGGCTCAGTCAACAGCTCCAAGGCCAGCCTCACAGTCACACGCGCCGCGCGAGTCAGCAGGGCCACAGCGGGAGACGCTGCCGCCGGCGAGGTGCGCGCAGCCGGGTGTGCGCGAGGGCGGTTGGGGGCAGCAAGCGGTTGACACTGACATTCTTAGTCCGTGTTCCCTTCGCATGTTGCAACCCGAAGCCATTGCGATAGCTGAGATCCGCATTGTCCAGTGCACTGATCAGCGCTTGTGACCCTGTGATACACTGTAGAAAATAGAAATGTGCCCCAAATCCGCGGAAGGCGGAGAAATGTTTGGGGGTTGTGGGCCGCGCATCTACGCAGTGCAGACGTTTGGGGCGGATTTGGCGGTATCTTAGACAGGGAGCAGAGATGTTTTGGGGTTTTGGGGGGGGTGCCCCTAGGGAAAAGTTTCTGGGCGTAGATGGCGTGGGAGGGGTCATCTACGCTGTGTACCGTAGACGCCGGGGGCCTAAAGCCATCTACAAGATACCGGCACTGGGCGCATTACCGTACAACATGGCTTCAGGGGTCGTATCTTACTTTCGGGGTGATGTCTAGCTCCAGACAAAAACGGCCGGGTAGCCGCCGTCTTTTGTCTGGGCACATGGCGGTTTGGGGGCTTCTCCACAGGAATTCGGACAAAAACGGCCCCAAACCCGGGCCAACAAAGTCTCGCCCCAGACATTAGCCCCTGGAAGGAATGTCTAGGAAACGGGCAAAATGGCCGATTAATGTCTGGAGACATTAAGATAGGAGTCCTGCATGGCTTGCATATGGCCTGCAATGGCCTGCATACCAGGGGCCCGTGCTCAAGAGCTTCGCACGCTGCAGTGTGCGTCATCGCTTTGCTCGCCTCCCTACAGTACTGCGCTACATACCGGCAAGTCTGGCGCCTGCCCAGCTGATGGGCTGTGCAGCTGCCTGCGTTCTACTGTGCACCACTGCACCCAGGAACAGGGCATTTGCTGGCGGCGCTGGCGCTGCAGCTCGTTGCTGCGCGTGGCCTACGCCTCTACCACCTGCGATGACGCCGCCGCCTAGTGTCAAGTTGATGCCGTTAGAGGACTCTAGCTTGTCAATGTGCGCGGCCTGTGTCTCGAACAGATGAGGGCCGGCTGGGCGGCTTCGTCCCGGCGCTGCTGCCGGCCTCTTCCAAGAGCTGGGCGAGCGGCCCGTCAGCGGGATGTGATGCATTACAACACGACTCCTCGGATGCCTTGGCCCGTATGCCAGAAACCCGTGCCCACAGTCCCGCGCGTGGCCAGTGCCTTATGCGTCGGCGCTACGCTCCAGTCCATACCGGACCGGGCCATGTTCACCTGAAGAAACCGAAACCCCTTCACACGGCCAGCTCCCACCGCTCCGCAGCTCCGCGGCCTCAGCAACTATGTCACCTCTCACGGCTGCTCCCGTGTCGGCAAGTTACAGGTGCTACACAACAATATGCTGCCCTCTGATGGTCTCTAGTTTTAAATTACCCTGTAAAAATGCACCCCTGAGAGACGAATAACCGCCCGTCACGCCCGCCGCCATCTGCAAAACGGCAGCGTTCCTGGCTCACAGAATCATAGAGCCAGTGCCCTCACAGAGAAAGAGACGAGGGCAAACTAGTGTACACGTGAGGAAGAGAATAGGCGGATGCGGGAGAACAAGGCGGCAACAACAAGTTTACCCTACACAAGAATCAGTTTCAAATCAGACCCCTGCCCTGCAATCGTGGCCACATTCGAGCCCCCTTCATTCCCACACCTCGGAGTGGCGCTCTAACTAACTGCTGACCTTGCTGCCTGCGCCCAGCTCTCTGCGAAACGGCAACTCTGCCTGCCTAGTCCTCGCATAGACGCCTGCCATGACATTTGATACATATACTCGCGCCCCAACGTACAAACATTATCAGATTGGTAAATGCCACTTTCTCTCAGAGCCCGAGATGGCCCCGCTTACCAGGGCTGCGGCGCGCCCTTGCGGTCGGACTGTCCCGTCTGTGCAATGTCGCGTCCTTACCGCCCAGTGCTGCCCACGTATGGTGTCGGCACCCGATCCTGGTGCCCACCCTAACGGGATCACGCAGCGCCTGCCCTAAGACCGCACGGGTCATCTACGTGATCATGCCCGGTGATGCGCGGTCACAGCGCGCGCCGTTTCCACTTCAAGGTCAGTGCCAGTGCCCGTTGCCTTGAAACACCGCCGAGGAGGAGGTGGAGGACGACACCGAGTTGTAGCGGTGCAAGAACTGCTGGAAGTGGTGTTGTTGCTGTTGCTGGTGGACCGGATAGAGCTGGTGTTGCTGCTGCTGCTGTTGTTGGTGCGGGTAGTGCTGCTGCTGGTACGGCTGCAGCTGCTGCGGCGGCGCTGGCTGCACACTCCCGGCGCCTCCGCTCCCGCCGAGCCCCCAGCCGCCTCCGCCGCCTCCGCTCATGGGCTTGCAGGCGCAGCGCAGGCACACGATCTCATGACTGAAGCGCTCGCAGCGCCGCCGCACGCAGTCGCCCATGTCGGAGCACTGCAGCTCCCGCAGCACCAGGCCGCTGCAGCCGCGCAGCACCAGCCGCAGCTGGCTGCAGCCCACCAGCAGCAGCTCGCAGTCCTGCAGCCCGGTCGCCATCAGCACGCAGTCACGGCAGTACTCGACGCGCAGGCGCGTGGCGCGGCAGCTCGCCAGCCGGATGCGCCCGCCCACCAGGTTGCTGATGGGCTCCGGCGAGGACACGCCGCCGTGAGCCGTCGCCAACACCCCTCCGGCCCCTGCAGCAGCCTGCTCGCCGTCAAAGCCGGCCACGCGCACGCGCGGCGCGGACGCAAAGCGCAGCACGCCGCCCGCCGCGCCCGCCACCGCGCGCCCCGTCGCCACCGCCGCGGTGCACGTGGCCGCCGCCACCGCGCAGCTGGCGGCGCAGCTGGCCCGCGCTGCCGGCAGCAGCGCGTGCCACAGCAGCGCCCGACCCGCCACGTAGCTGCCGTGCGCGATGTGCCGCGCGCTCACCGCCACTGCCCGCTTCGCGGCAGCACCGCGGCCGCGGCCACTGCCTGCAGCTCCACCGGTGCCGCCCGCGCTGCCGGCGCGGCTGGCGGGGTCGTCGTCGGCGGAGCCGGAGGGCGTGCGCTCCAGCATGCGCAGCCGCGGCGGCGTGGCGGCGTCCGCCAGGCCTAACGTGGCCAGCGGCGCGAGGTGATCATTAGAGGTGGCAAGGTCGTCGAAGGCACGCTCTGCGTCGGAGGCCGTGGCAGCCAGCGTGCGGCCGCCGGCGGCCGCGCCCGCCGCGGTGACGAACGCCGTGATGTGTTCATGGTACGCGCGCGCGCGCCGGCCCTGCGGGGAACCTAGTAGCTGCAGCATCTGGTCCTGCTGTTGGTAGTGCTGTTGGTGGTGCTGTTGGTGTGAGTGGTGGTGGTGGAGGTGGTGCTGGGGGTGCTGGTGGTGGTGAGGGTGCTGCTGCTTTTGGCCTGTGGGCAGGAGCAGCGCGCAGCACAGGTCGTGAAGCGCCATAGCGCCAACGGCTATTACCCCCCAAAGCTAGGCACACAAGAATCCCCGACGTCATCTTGCACTGATAAGCGCGACCTCGGAATGCTAAATTACCCTTCGGCCTCCGGGAAGCCCCTTTGGCCCCCGCGCCTGTAACCCCCGCAGTCCCACCGAGAGAGCCCCGACTTGCCTGACCCCGAGTCGCGCTTGCGTGCGCTGGCCACTGCAGGCCCCTGAGCGACTGTGCTGTTACAGACGGGGCATTTGGACACGTTTGCTCGGCAGGCCCCGCAGCCGTAGTGACCACAGCCCAAATTGTACGCTGGATTCTCGTCGCTGAACTCCTTCCAGCAGATGACGCACATCCTGTCGACTTTGGGCCCTTTCTGTACCAGTCCGCTTGGATGCTGTGAAGGCTTCCACGCGTCGCCTGGTCAATTTATTGGGTCGCGCTGCTCACGCCTATATCGATAAAGCTGTATCTCAGTGCGTCCATTGCGCATAATGACTATGGATGGCGGTAAGCTTGGAGTACGCAGAGCAGCGCTGCAGGGGGGCGTGCAAGCCCCCAGTTTTACGTTCTGTCAAGCACAAGTCGGAGACAACAACAATGTCGTTTGTATGCTTTGTGTCATGTGTGGACGAGGCACGCCGCTGTGACCAAACTTGCACAAATTGCAATCTAAAGTTCCCCCTCGCATGCCGCAAGTCGTGGACCCAGCTCGGTTCCGGCGCGACGTGTAGTTCACTGTAAAGTATGGGGCAGCTGAAGGCGGAATCCATGCTCGGCACGGCTGACCTGCGACAACGGGCTTTGACTTGACAGGCATCGTCCAGACCATCGTCGCTCACGGCCTCCCGCCTCTCCCCTACTCCCCTTCGATACCACCCAAATCAGTGAGGCCTTGAATCAACGGCCACCATCAATGCACCATAATATCATGTACTATGCACTTTACACGATCACCCCGTGCTTGCCCCACTCCTGCCGCCCTGGCCTGATACGGTTACTCAACGCAGTCGCCGCCAAATGATACTCCGCATGCGATTACACCTTAGGAAGCCCTTGCGCATGCATGGCGGCTCAGCGCCAGCCCCCGCCTGATCCCAAGACGCATTGCCGCGCACTGACACTCACCGTCCGCTCGCTACCCCCTGGTAGTGCGGAATCCTGAACCCCCGCTCCCGCATGCGCGCCACCAGCTGCTCAATGAAGGGGTCCATGTCCTCAAACAGCGACTTGTAGGACTGGAGCGCGTCGCGCAGGTAGCGGGCGCGAGACGACAGGCTCAGGTACCTGCACAAGCAAGGCGCATGAAAGCATGAGACCAAGCGAAGGCGCCTCCCCACGGTGCCTCCCCACGGTGCCTCCCCTTGACTGTGCAAGTGTGTCTGCAGCTGGGGACGGTGCGGCAGGCGCGCGCCAACCCCATATTTGTAGGCCGCCCTCCTCCAACTTACTTAACTGCAAACTGTTGCGCATCTCTGATGATCCGCTGGATTTCTTGCGGGTAGACAGAGTCCTTGTGTCTCACCGCCTTCACGGTCACGACGCGAAGGTCACGCATACAGCACAAGCACCGTGCATAGGATTGCACACATGGTTTATTTGTACAAGCAAGCTTCTGGCGCTCTCGGTCAACGCAGGCTGCCGCCAGACTCGAAGGCGCAAGCGTGGCTAACATTCGGGAATCGCTGGCTTCTCGGCGCGTGTGTGGGAACTGGGGCGAATGACATCCCAAAAAACACAAAGCTGAAGATAGGCTGAGGCGCACATGAACGCACATCCATGGCTCCTGATTTGGACCGCCGCGCACCTACCTGCATTACGTCGTAGATGTCCTCCATGCCCATCCCTCGTGAGGTCGTGTTCCAAAACGGCACGTAGTGCACATTGGGTCTCAAGGACCTGCTGGTTGGCGTGGTGTAAGGTCTCAGGCAAGCAGGCAGGCAGGCAGGCAGGCAGGCAGGCAGGCAGGCAGGCAGGCAGGCAGGCAGGCAGGCAGGCAGGCAGGCAGGCAGGCAGGCAGGCAGGCAGGCAGGCAGGCAGGCAGGCAGGCAGGTAGGCAGGCAGGCAGGCAGGCAGGCAGGCAGGCCGGAGGCAGACAACCCACCAAAAACTTCCATGAGCCACCACCTCCGCCAGCATTCAACATCCCGCACGCACCGTGTGTAGTGGCCCAGGAAGGGCTGGTTTTGGTAAAGCACCAGCGAGTTGGTGTGGAACAGCTGCATCGTGTAGGCGAACAGCGGCAGCGCCGGAGGCGCAGAGGCATCAGGAGCGAGAGGGGCCGAGCTCGCCGATGTAGACGGGTGCAAGTCCGAGCGATCAGCACTCATACATCATACATAAGCCTGACGACGGGGAGTAATGGACCCCACCGGGGCAGCGCTTTTGCCTCCCGTTGCTGACGCTATGTTCACCAGCTGAGATTCGTGTCAGGCTCCCGCATGCCGCAGTTCCGCATGGAAGCGTCTTGCATCACAAACCCTGATCGTATTGCCTTGCAGCAGGCGTGAAAGGACACAGACAAGACAGCGCCGCAGCCGCGACGACCCACCATGCCCAATCGGAAGCTGGTGGTGTGTCCCTCCAGGTGCAGCAGGTACCTGCACGCACGTGCGAGCGTGTGGTTCCGTGAGCTTCGTGAGCACGAGGGAAGTAAGCACGCAGGACTTTGCATGCGATGCAAAGCGACGTGCCGTACGCGTGTGCGTGGTCTGCATTGGGAAGCACATCAGCCACGCGCAGAGGGTGGGAGGATGTGCGTGTCGCGGTGTCCCGTGGCAGCCGACCAGCCGTGGCGTCAGTTGGCAGGGGGAGCTATGCTCGGCCGGCCCTGATGGCTCGTTCAGGCTTCATTCCCACTCGTGTCGCAGCCCGGCCGCGGGCTCTCGCTCACTTGAAGTACGTGTGGTTGGCGAGGGGCATGCCCTTCCTGACTGGCGGCTTTTTGGAGATGCACTGCGGAGGGCGCAATACAGGTCGGTCCTGCCGTGTGAACAAGAAGGCATGCGGAAGCACACGAGACCGGCTGCCATGACTGCCCTATGACGACAACCACACATATCCATTTCAATATAAGCAAGTACTGGTTCGCTTGACTTGCATCGTTGCATTTACTATGATACGCACTGCCGGCGCCTACCGAGCTGCTGCCGAGGTATGGTTCCACCAACGCCACATCCAGCACCGACTGACCCCGGCCCTGCTCCTCATCCTGCAGCAGGAGAACGGGTGGCGGCGAGCATTGCTGCAAAGGTCGGGCCCACAAGAAAACGAACGGACTACGGCATCGCAGCGTGGCACATCTGAACAGCCCTGCTGAAGCCCAAACAAACCTGCATTGAGAGGAACGACAACCAAGCCCTGGTGCAGGGAGCTGTGCACTTGGGCTCAAACTTGGCGGCCCTGAAGAACAAGAGCGCGTGGGGAGGCGGGGTAATCTGGGGATGAAGGGTGTGTGCGGCCTTGGCTCATGTCCTGGGCTCGCGTGCGCCGTCTGGTGCGGTGCATGGGCGGCGCATGAGCCGATGCAGTGGCGGGCAGCGGGCAGCGGGCAGCGGGACAGAGCCGGTATGTGAATGTAGCCAGCCCAGGTCCTGGCTTACAGTGTGTGGCAGGCAAACCGCGTAAAGCCTATGAAAAGCGAACTCACCACCAGTTGCTGCAGAAGGGTGTCCCTCTGAAGAAAGCTATGGTAGTGGGGCACACCAGGCACCGAATCAACATTAGCAAGCAACTGGGATGAGTGGGCCCCGGCGTACACGCGGTGCGTAGGAGTATTCCACCTGCGGAATTAGCCTGCTGAGCCCCTTACATCAAGTAACAACTGAAAGCAATCCTTATCGGTCGCCCTTGGCCTTTCCGGTTCCATGGTGGGCTCCAATGTGCGCTCACCGACGTCCTTCTTCAGGTGCCAGGGGTAGTGGTACGTGGACTTGGCGAGGAACAGGAACTGCGGGATGAGGATATCCGTGTCGCTGCCCGCCGCCCCGTCCGCCGTCTTGATGATGCTGAGGAGCGGCGCTGTGCAGTTCTTGTCGGGACCACACCAGCGCGGCCTGAGGCAGAGACACGGGCAGGGAGGCGCAGGCACGCACTCTGAGTGTAAGGCTGCATTGCGATACGCACACTCGCAGAGTCCACGCCTAGTACTGGGCTACAGGCGCACTTCTCGCTCCTGGTGGTAATATCCTTGTTTGCATCTAGGTGCCCCGCACCTACCCAACAAGCGCGAGCAGCGTTGTTTGCAGGATCTCCATTTACTGACCACCCCGCCCCCCCCACACACACAACTCACTGATTGTCCTCCACGTTGTATGTGAACAGCACATCCGGCATTCTGATCTCTCCGCGGTCCAGGAGCGGCTGTAGCTGCCTAAAGAAAGCATCCATCTGGCGCGTGCAGGAAAGGCAAGTAAGGGGTGAGGTGGGACAGGCGGCATGTGTGCCGGGTGATACCGCCCCAACGGAAAAGCAATCCATGCAGCTGTCTGAGCATGCCGTGTCTGAACAGGAGTGACACTCATGTTTGTTCGTGGATACAACGGCCCCTCCCGCGAGTCGGCTATTAGCTCGTCGCACACCTGTGGTGCCGAAGGCTGTGGCGGCACCCGCTCGTGCGGGTCATCTCGCAGTGGGAAGTAGATCTGGTTCTGTGGTGCGCGAGCAAGGGCGAAGTATCTGTGAGTGTCGTGCGCGTGGCAAGCAATAGCTGTGGCATAATACGACTGATTGCCTGCCGTAGCCCAAAGCTTTGTCCCCGCCGCCGCGCCCCTTGTGTCACAGCTGTTTGAGATGCGCGGTCTGCAGCGACACCGGCCCTTGCAACACCCCCCCCTTGGAGCACCGCCCCTTGCAACACCGCCCCTTGCTTGGTCACCTCTGCAACCTCAGCCCTGCTTGCCGCGGCTTCTGTTGTTCACCGTATGCGACAAGCCGCCATCAGCATCACACGCCCTAGGCAACCGCACGCCACGCAGCGCCAGCCTCTCACCTTATAGATGAGCACCACCTTGAATACGGCAGGCAGGAAGTGCCGTTTCATAATGTCGTAGTACAGTTCTATTGTGGCGTTGGCTTTGAGCCGGCCCCGCTGTCGCCAATACGCCATGTCTACGTCTAGGTTTTCCCTGCAAGAGCGCGCGTGCGGCGAGCGCATGTTTCGTCAAGTGCATCGGGGTTGCGTGCGAGCGTGGGTGACCGTACATGTCGCCATTAAAGACATAGGTTTGAGTGAGGCAGGGGCACAATACGTAGCAGTTGTCGAGCTTGTGGCGCGTGTTTGAGGGAGCCACCGCTTCGCCTCAAAGAGGCTTGTCAAACGCCGTATCCCCTGCCCCCATTTCCTTTCCACGCCCGTGTGCAAGCTTGGTGGCGCCCCTGATGTGCTTGCATGCGCCACTTGCCCGCACAGACGTTCATGCTGGATGAACACACGCGAAACGCTTGAAACCAGGGACCGTACGGGCTTGAGCTGTAGTATCCTGAGGAGGCCCTCAGCTCTGTCGTCATCTTCCTTTCCACGCCAGTGTGGGGCCTTCATCGTTCCCCATGGTGCCCGCATGCACATGCCACCGCAGTCCTTGCCCGCGCACGGATTTCCCTGAACGACCCCACCTCAGGTGTTGCGCCCATTCGTGCTCCGTTGGCTTGAGGTGGCCAACTGGAGCCTCCAGGTAGTCGAAGTGTGGGGTAAAGCCGGCCGGGCCATTTGCAACGACCAGAAGCGATAGGCTCAAAGCCACGGCCAGTAGGCAGAGCAGGTTCTCCAGCCGGGCTGGCGCCATCAATCGCAGAAGCTAGCGCGCGGATGCCAGCTCATACATGGTTATAGAGCATTGGTAACACAACTACATATTTTGCAGGTTTGAGTAATTTGCATAGTTCTCAGGTCAGACCGCAACTCATTTTGCGCGCAGCTTTGCGCACTGCCCCCGCCTGGGCCCAACTAATGTTGGCGACGAATGTTTGGAAGTTTTCTACCCTTTCTGGTGGCCAAACATGAAATCACTTGAGATTGATGGTCGTGACCTTGATGTCGCTCGCTGAACAAGAAACGCGTGCGCTCAAAATTCCATGCATTGAAATGTGCATCTCATGAAAAATGGTACTTTGGACATGTTGTGAGTAAGCGAAAGTCAACAGCGCGCAACACACGCCCCACGCTCCTGGACGCCCCATCGCCATCCACTGGACCCGTACCGTTCAGCCAAGCGCCCTCGTTACCTATGCCTACTACGCATCCGGTATCACGTTGTCACCATCCTAACGATCTATTCAGTAAATACGATGCATCACGCATAGGCGCCTTGGAGAGGTTGCACAATGGGGGGCGAACTGGTCCCGCGCTTTGCAACCCTTCGGCCGATCTTGGCGCTTGCAAAAAAGTAAAGGTGCTGGGCGAGCTGGCTATTATTCAACATAAGAGTCAACGCGTTTCGTTCACCCACCCCACAAAGTGCATCTGCTTTGACCAGCGTTTTCTCACAGCAAACGCTCTCAAAATTTAATGGCGCGCAGCTGGGTTGCGTGTCAGGGCGCAAAGAGTCTGTTACACTTGGTTCCAGCCTTGAAGGCGGGCTGGGGCGCATGCCAGACCCCAAAAACACGCCAGGAGGCACACTTTGGAACAGCATGTGTAGATGAGTGGCTAACGAACCCAACAGTGTGAGGGCCCTGCCCTGTTGGTGCTGGTGTTTTGGGGTAGGAGTTGCACTTTGCAAAGTGGCAGTCAGTCTGACGCCGACCCGCGGCTTAGGTGAGCAGCGCTAGCGTTTGCGGTGAGCCTTGCTCGGGGTTCCTCCCCTCCTTTAGTGAGGCGAGGAGCATGGGGGTCATTCGAGGTTCCCTCCTCGAGTGTGCGTACGTGTCTCGTGCGTTTATGGAGCCCTGGCTTGCCCGTGGCTGTCATCCCACATGTAACCTCTATTCGCTAACGAACGGTTCCTCCCCTCTCCGGAGGCGAGGAGCATGGGGGTCATTCGGGGATCTCTCCTCGGGTGAGCGTGCGTGACTCGTACGTTTTTGGGGCCCTGGCTTAGTCCACGGCTGTCGTCCCACATGTAACCTCTATCAGCTAACGACTGCGAACACTCAGTCACACATCCCGCAAGACGCAAGTCGTACCGTGTAGAAGCACGCACACGCATCTGAGAACAGCAACTTATAGCATACAGTGACAACGCGACATCCATTCCCTTCATTAGCTCGGCTGATGAGCTGCGTCAGTCACAGCCGCCAACGCCCAACCTCACTCGACATGCATACCTGCCCGGCTGCTGTCCTCCGCCCGCCGCGCTGCAGTACCGCACCCCCATGGCAGCACGGCCTATGCATCGGTCATGAGAAGCCTCATCGGTCAGTGTCTCAGGATTGAAAGTACGGTAAATCAGCATTTGACAGCACATGAACTTACTTGCATTAGTGCGGTATCCTGAACCCCCGTTCCCGCATGCGCGCCACCAGCTGCTCAATGAAGGGGTCCATGTCCTCAAACAGCGACTTGTAGGACTGGAGCGCATCGCGCAGGTAGCGGGCGCGGGAAGACACGGTTAGGTACCTGCACAAGCAAGGGGGGGGGTGGGCGACGAGGCACGCACACGTGTGTTGGTACAGTGCTGGCACGGTACCGTGGAAAGTGCACACGCCATGCCATAGGCTACTCGGGCACTTGGTAAGGCGGCGCGGTGTGGCCGCAGCTCGCAATGCAATAGGCCGCGGACCAGCAGCCAGCAAGCGGGCGCTGGGTGTTGCCTGCCTCAGGGCTCATCAGCGTCCCAGCGGAGACCGACAGCCACTGCCAACTCACTTGATGGCAAAGGTCTGCGCTTCACGGATAATGCGCTGGATGTCTTGTGGGTGGACGGAGTCCGTGTGCCGCACCGCCTGAATGGGGGATGCCACGGCGCACATCCAATTCTTTTTGACACTGATGCAACCGTGCATGCATGGGCTCCACGGACACCGCATTATGGGATAGGCGATAGGCAAAGCCCCAAAAGTACGGCGCGCACCTACCTGCATTACATCGTAGATGTCCTCCACGCCCATGCCCCGTGATGTCGTGTTCCAAAACGGCACGTAATGCACATTGGGTCTCAAGGACCTGCGTGCGAGCGTTGCGCACCGGAAGCAGGCATGTGCGTGCAAGGGGTGCCATGAGGCACGCCAAAAGGCAGGAAGTACGCGCACCAAAACCGTAATGCTTGGCTGGCGCGCTAGGTCACGGGCATATGGCAAAGGCTCATCAACAGCACCAGCACCAATACCAGTAGCTTCGCACCACCCAGCAGGTCTCCGTATGCACACGCACGCACCGTGTGAAGTGGGCCAGGAAGGGCTGGTTCTGATACAGCACCAGCGAGTTGGTGTGGAACAACTGCGTGCGTGCAACAGTATCCGCACAAGTTGGGATGTGCGTACAAGTTACGCGGCGGATGGTTGTGGGTGGTGAGCGACGCTGCTTGTTGGGCTGTCCGCATGTACCAAAGCTGGCAGTAACCAACAGTTGGTAACAGTTCCGCAACACCTCAGTACCGCAGCACGCAACATTACATTACGCGTTCTGAGGTTCTGAAGATAGCAACAAACCCACCGGGAGGTGGCATGCAGGGCTGGTGCCTCACCATGTCGAGTCGGAAGCTGGTAGTCATGCCCTCCAGGTGTATGAGGTACCTGCACGCATGTGCGACACATAGGCCATGGGGCATGCACACGCCCATTGTTGGCGGGGCGCCGGAATGGGCGGCAACGACTCCAAGAAGAATGGAGCGGGCATGCTATGCAGAAGAAACAAACGGACCGGCCCCCTCACTCGTTCCGTATGCAGGCTATCGCCTCGCTCCTGGAACGGCACCAGCTGCTGGAACGGCACTTGCAGTCTGATCACTACACCTCCTCTCGCCGGGGCACAAAGGTTCAAGGCAGCCATGCCGGGCACTTGACTCACTTGAAGTAGGTGTGGTTGGCAAGCGGCACACCCCGCTTGGCCGGCGGATTCTTGGGCATACACTGCGGGACAGGGGAGGCGTACGGCGTGTCATATCCATTGCAGTGACTCCAGTGCATCCAACAGACCTAAACGTTGTGTGCCTGCTGTTTCGCCAATTCATCAGGCTTGCGTAATGCTTGCTCACACGGCATAGTCAAGCAAGCGCACCCCTTGCTTACTTCACCCCGCCTACCGAGCTGCTGCCCTGCCACGGCTCCACAATCGCCGCATCCAGCACCGATTGCCCACGACCCTGCTCCTCATCCTGCAGGTACCAACGCGGGTGGCATGTGAGGTCAGGTCCCCAGGCGCCACGAGGGAGCTGGTGGGGCGGGTGCAGAAGCAGAAGGCTGGCACCGCCAGCCGGCGGCATAGCCCCAGCCATCTGCGCAACATGGCCTCGTTCTTGAGTTATCGAGCACACACCTGCATGGATAGGTAGGCCAGCCAGGTTCGGCTGCATATGGTGTCGCACTTGGGCTTGAACTTGTTGTCCCTATCAGCGGGCGTGCAAGGACAGCGAAGGCAGTGAGGGCTTGGGTTTGGCGCGCATTCCTGCGTTTGGAGGCTAGGCAAGCTTTTGATTTGGGCATGCGGCGTAAGCTAGGCGTTGTGTTCCACCGTGTCTTGACATCACCCTCCTCCGCCGAGGGCTCACCACCATGAGCTGCAGAAGGGCCTTCCTCTGAAGAACGCTGCGGAGGGCATGGGCCAAGCGTTGAGGCATGGGCATGGGTAACTGCTTGCTCGTGCCTTTTCACAGTCACACAAGCACAGTTATCTAGTGTATCGCGCACTGTTCCCCTGCCCCATTCACATTCAAGTGCTCACCGACGTCCTTCTTCAGGTGCCAGGGGTAGTGGTACGTGGACTTGGCGAGGAACAGGAATTGCGGGATGAGGATATCCGTGTCGCTGCCCGCCGCCCCGTCCGCCGTCTTGATGATGCTGAGGAGCGGCGCTGTGCAGTTCTTGTCGGGACCACACCAGCGCGGCCTGAGGTAGAGAGGCGCAGGCACGGCTTGGTTTAGCACCCCGTGTCAAGTCACGTGCGTGTGGGGTGGCCAGAGTGAAGGTCTCATCTGGTTCAGCTGCACTCTACGGTACCACGGACCAGACCAGATGCACGATGATGACTGGACTGACCATAGGGCTCGCAAGAGGATTCATGGAAGGAACGCGCACACTTGCAACACGTAGAAAGTGATGTTTAAGGGCTGCCATGACATTGGATGACGGTGTGGGGGTGCAGGCCTAGCGCGCTCACACATTGTCCTCCACATTGTGCACAAACAGCACGTCCGGCATCTTAATGGCACCACGCTCCAACAGCGGCTGGAGGTGCTTGTAGAACGCCTCGATCTGTCCCGCACGGATGAAGTGCAAGGGAGAAACAACACACGCTCGAGAGCTCTGATGGACAAGCAATCAAAAGGACTCTTATACGAGCACAGAGCGAGGGCTTTTGTGAAAGTCTGCCCCACTCTAGCCCTCCCAGTGCCCAACAAGGCCAGGACAGACCATTCATACACACACACGCACACACACACACACACACACGCACACACACACACACACACGCACACGCACACGCACACGCACACGCACACGCACACGCACACGCACACGCACACACATATTCGTTCACCGCATTAGCACGCACGTACATAACCCTTTCCCCAGGCGCTTTCCTGACACACGCATACCTGCGGTGCGCAGGGCAGTGGCGGCTCCGGGTTTTGGGGGTCGTCTCGCAGCGGGTAGTAGATCTGGTTCTGTGGGTGGTGACACCGATGGGGGATGGAGAATCAACGATAAGTCATGGGAAGCATGTGGGCTTGCACTGACTGCGACACACCGGCACACTCGACCCACACCACTAACACGCATACATGCGTTCTCCTGACCATCTCTGTCTGGCTGCACACCTCAGGGACTGCCGCCCCCGCCCTGCTTCTCCACGACACCTCAGCCCCTTCCCATACGTATTATTGCTTGCATCTGTGCCCCGCTGGTTTCGCTTGTTTTGGTTTAGTTTGAATATCTTCAACCCCTACCCCGCCACACTCGCCTCACCTTGTAAACGAGCACCAGTTTGAACACTGCCGTCAGTCTGCGTTTCATTATCTGCTCGTATAGCTCCATGGTAGCATTGGCTTTGAGCCGGCCCCGCTGCCGCCAATACGTCATGTCTACGTCCAGGTTGTCCCTGCGCGCAGTAAGGCACAGTAGCACTTGTGTTACGGCTTTCCCAGGGGGCTCAGCCCCTTCCACTCACGCCCTCGCTCGCAGCTGCTGAGGAAGTTGAACTCAGCAGCCCGAAATGATACCAGTACTAAGAGAACAAAACACCCCTGGATCGCACCCTCGTGTTCCGCACAAACCCAGGGCCTGTACGGGACTGAGGCAGAGATGTGGGATACCTTGGGAGGCCACCCTCCCCCCGTCATCGCCTTCTTTTTCATGCCCGTGCTGTAATCTGGACTCCCTGGGAGGTTCCCATGGTAGCCGCACGTGCCACCTGAGTGCCCCAACTCCCTGCGACGTACTTGAGGTGTTGCGCCCACTCGTGCTCTGCGGGCGCGAGGTGACCGACTGGAGTCTCCAGGTAGTCGAAGTGCGCGGTATTTCCAGCTACAGTGACCAGAACCGATAGGCTCGAAGCCAAGGCCATTAGGAACAGGAGGCTCCCCCGACAGCCCGGGGTTGCCAACAATTGCACCATCAAAGTTTCACTCCCTCGTCTGGGAGCTCACGGCCACATTCACAAATGCTAGACATTCAAGAAACCAAAACTCTACAGCATGGAATGACCATGATGTCTCGGCTCAGTGAAGTTAGTCCCGGCCTGCTCGTGAAGTCCTGGCAAAGCCCTTTTATAGTATATATTCCTATACGTAAATCACTCTCAAATGTTTCCTGTGAGCTGGTCATTTTGTGCCTGGCGCCCCGCCCCGCCCCGCCCCGCGGTGACCCGCTTGGCCGTGACGGGACTCTCGTGACGGCACTTCTGTGTGACGTCGCGTAACGGGGCTAATTTCCTAAGCTCTCTGGTGCGCTGTATTGCCAGTTCAATTCATTGTATGTAGCGCAATCTGTTGCGGGGAAACGAAGGGAATGGGAGGGTCGGGGAGGGGAGGTGGGCGGAGGGACGGAGTGGGTCGGGGAGGGGAGGAGACACCTGAGGTGCGGCACGGCGTGTGGCAGCGGGTGCAGCTGGGCTGGGCTTTTGCAGCAGGGCGCCAGCGGCACTCAAAATGCTTATCCCGGGAAGGGTAGTTGGCGAGATTCGGGGACCGTACGCAGCTCCACGCGGCGAGAATGCACCCCAGGACTCGCCCAATCTTCCTCGCCTCAGGGGCTGCTTTGGGGCCCGTTTCTTGCCGCTCCCCAAAGATGCAAGCCCTGTGCTACAGCACACAGTCACGAGCCGGCACGTGGCTGCAGCTGTCACGGCAGCAGGGAGGGCGGCCGGCTTCTCGCCTTCCGCGCTTTCCATGCATCCCGGTTCGGTGTTCATGCTGATTTTGCCCAAGTAGATTGCGCTACATACAAATGAATTGAACTGACTTGCAACGCGAACCTATTCTTGGTCGCACCATTGAGGATTTAGGGTCGTCTCCCACGCGATCAGGTCTGAGGGGTCGGGGCGTCCACGCGTCCCACGGTCGTCTCCCCGGTGGCCTCATTCGTGGTCCACGCAGTCTCAATTATAAAATTGATAATTGGGGATTATAGCCTACCAAAATTTTCCAGCATTGCAAGTGACTCCACAGTGACTGGGCTGCATTTGCATAGTCCAAGGAATTGACAAGCCGGGCCCTGTCAAATGCCACGATTAGAGCCCGTCGACGAGCGCAATGCTTGCACCCTTTCCGGTTCAGTGCCTCACTCGTGGTGACGAGCTCGTCCTAGACGCAAAGCATGTGCCTGCCCAGCCCGAGCGCCACCTCAGGCCTGAGCGCCGCTGCTGCGCCTGAGCGCCGCCGCTGCGCCTGAGCCCGCCCCCACTCCTCAGCAGCTTGCAACTGTGCCTGATGCTGCTCGTTGAGGGCGCGCAACTCTGCCTGATGCTGCGCCCGGTTGAGCTGCTCCCTCAACTGGCCCAGGTACGCCTCCGTGGCCCTGCGGAATCTCGCCCAGTCGTCCACCCACTTCTTCTCAGGGCTGCGGCCGACGTCCGGCGCTGACGACGCCGAAGAGCCTGGCTCCGAGGCCGGCCCCGCGGCTCCCGGCGCCGGCGGCTCGTCGGGCGGCCGCAGAGCAGGCGGCCGGGCGTTAGCCTCCACGCCGATCGCGGCGCTGACCTCCAGAATGCCCTGTTCGTAATCGGCTATGGCAGCCTTGTGGGACTCAGCGAACCAGCGGTGCACAAAGCTCGAGCCTGAGGTGGCGCTCGGGCTTCGTGCACCGCTGGGTCGGTGACTCCCACAAGGCTGCTATAGCTGATTACGAACAGAGCATCTTACAGGTCAGCGCCGCGGCAATCGGCGTGGAGCCTAACGCCCGACCGCCTGCTCTTCGGCCGCCCGAAGTGCCGCCGGCGCCGGGAGCCGCGGGGCCGGCCTCGGAGCCAGACTCTTCGGCGTCGTCAGCGCCGGACGTCGGCCGCAGCCCTCAGAAGAAGTGGGTTGACGACTGGGCGAGATTCCGCAAGGCTGAGGAGGCGTATCTGGGCCAGTTGAGGGAGCAGCTCCATCGGGCACAGTTGCAAGCTGCTGAGGAGTGGGGGCGGGCTCAGGCGCAGCGGGAGACGGCAGCGGCGGCGCCGGCCCCCAAAAGCTGGTGCTGGCCCTGGCGCTGATGGCCCCCCGGCCCCAGGTGGCTGCAGGCCAGGTGAGGATGCTTCCGTGGGTGGGGAGGTTCGGGCATGGAAGGGTTATGGAGGGGGGAGGCGGCGGAGTGGGCGGATTCGGCGGAATGGGCGGATGCGGGACCCGCGGGTTGTGAGGGAGGCGCAAGCGGAGGGTGGGAGGTGGCAGACTCGGAGCGGACCTCGCAATGGCGGGGCAGACCTCCTGCCGGCAGCTCCGTGTGCACGATCGCCCCTCTCGTCACCTGTACTGCCTTCTTCCCCTCCCTCGGCCCCGCAGACGAACCCGCTGTGGCCGCGGGAGCTCCCTACCCCCTACCCGCCTTGGTGCCCTCCCCCCCACCGCTGGGTATCGTGCCGGCCCCGCTGGCGCCCTGCCGGGCAGCGCCCCTGCCCGCTGGCGCTCCGCTGTCCATGGCTTCGCGGCGACGCCCAACGGGTGGTGGGAATGGCATGCGTGGCAGATTAGGCCGTGCGAGGGACGGGCGTGGCGGATTCAGGGATGGCGACGTGTTGCTGAGGCGACGTGCGGCCCACGTGCCGGCGATGGCAGTATCAGCGGTGGCAGGGTGGGGCGTGGGGCGGCTGGGGTGGCTGAGTCTGGCCGCAGCCGTGGGCAGTCTCAGGATGGGTGCATGCATCGTGGGTGCGGGGTGTAGGGGCGGGGCAACTGCAGCAGCTGGTTGCGAGGGTGGAATCACGTGGGCGCCGTATCTGCATGGCGTGCATTGCGCATGCGGGGCGGGCCCTGCCCCGTACCGCCTGTGGACAGTACGCCTCCCCCCCCCGTTGGGCCTCGGTTGCGGTTGCAGCGATGTAACTGCTTATGTGTGGCCGTTGCTGCGTTGTAGTTGAGAACTTGGGATCGTCTGTAAGTGTGCTGTTGCTGCTGCTGCTGCTGGTCGCGTGCGTGGTGTGCGAGAGCCCATGCTTTTGTGTAAATTGTTACTTGAACTACGTATTTGAAAGGCTGCAGTCTGACCGCGAGGCAGCCGCCGGGAGGTATGCATATGGTATGGGGGCGAGCAGGACGTGTGCATGGGTGCCATGTGGTGTTGCAGTGAGGTCACGAGGCATCGATGCATCTATCCTGCATGTATGTCAAGGCAATGAGCAAGGGGGCATGGGCCTGCGTGGGCCTGGTCCACCAGCCGGCCGTTGGATGGAGTCTTGAGGTAGCAGCCATGCAGGGGTGTACGCTCTGGTGCTAGATAGCCTTTCTGCTTGTGAGGTACATACAAGGGGGCCATGTCCGAGGGGCGCATCCGATCCCCGCCCGCCCGCCAAGGCTGAGCCAACCTCCCGCCAGGTAGACGAGGAAAGTAACGGTGATACCATGAGCGTGACCTTTGGAACACAATTGACCCCAAACACGGGCACAGTCGCAACTTTCAACTAATGGGGGCGCTAATGGGGGCCCCTGCTTCGAGGGCCTCCGCCCCCCCCCCATTCCCCCGCCCGTGGTGCGCGAGGCCCAAGGTCCCCTTCCACACGCATGCATCCGCGCAAAGGGGGGGCCCTGCGACCCAGACGTGTGGGCACGCACGAGAAAGGGGTCCGGGCCGGCGCTTTCGGCTTTCCCGTACACACGTGGTGCCAATTCAGGGAATCTATTATTCTAACGGCCTGCCGGCGGTCCCTTGGGGTTTGGAGGACCGCACGTGGGAGGACCCCTTGACATGATCTTACTGCCCAAGTAAGGGAGCCTACCCTGATGGCGAGTGGCCAACCAAAACTGCTGAGCTGCAAAGTTACATCCAAGCACGGCATGATTGCTTGAAGGATTGCCCTTCAGTAGCCGACACACGGTTACAGCTAGCGGCCAGTCAGAAGGGGTTGGCGCCCGCTTGCGAGCAGCGGAGGAACGCCCTTCAGCACCAACTGCCAGCGGATGTTACCTCGATGTTCACGATAAGCACTGCAGGTGAGTGCGGGCTGGCGTCTGGCGAGGCGCGTCACAGGCCAACCAGGACCGTAGGCGAACGGCCCGCGGGCGGGCGGGGGACAGGGAGCAGGGGGCAGGCAAACCCTGGGAGGGGGTGAATGCGCCGCCCGAACTAACCTGGAGAACGTGTATTGTTCGTGGTTGCGCAGACCGATCGTGCGGTGCGCGCACGACTAAGCGCTCCCACTTGCGCAGCGCGCCAACCGCCAGCCTCCGCCGAGCTCCGCCGTACTCCACCGCAGCTCCCACACGCCCCCGTGTACAACTACCAGCTCCCACTCGCGCCGCGCACCAACCGCCACGCCAGGTGCCGCCGCCCCTGTTCTTGACAGTTGCGGGGAAGCCCGTTTGTACGGTAGTCCCCGTGTGTCAGTTAGGGTGTTGGTAGTTGCGAGGATTGCTGCGCCGCACGCCGCACGTGCAAAGTACACGCATCACCACTGCTGCTTGCTCCTCATCCTGCAGAAAGTCTGGTGATACTGGCGCTGGTGTCTGCGTACTCAATGCTCCTCCACCGTACTTGAGTCCCAGTTCTCACCCACGCGGCCACGCCTCAGCGGCACACACATGCACCTTCCCCCTCATGCACCTCCCCATATTGCACGTCCATTGGCCAGACGAGTAGACGACCTGTCAGCTCGCCCGCCTCCGCACTCTACTCCTATGCGCCGGTGCTCTTGCAGGCGGTATCCTGAACCCCCGCTCCCGTATGCGCGCCACCAGCTGCTCAATGAAGGGGTCCATGTCCTCAAACAGCGACTTGTAGGACTGGAGCGCGTCGCGCAGGTAGCGGGCGCGAGACGACACGGTTAGGTACCTGCACAAGCAAGGGGGAGTGGGCGACGAGGCACGCACATGTGTGTTGTTACAGTGCTGGCACGGTACCGTGGAAAGTGCACGCGCCATGACATAGGCTACTCGGGCACTTGGTAAGGCGGCGCGGTGTGGCCGCAGCTCGCAATGCAATAGGCCACGGACCAGCACCCAGCAAACGGGCATTGGGTGTTGCCTGCCTCAGGGCTCACCAGCGCCCCAGCGGGAGACCGACAGACACTCCCAACTCACTTGACGGCGAAGGTCTGCGCCTCCCGGACAATACGTAAGATGTCTTGCGGGCGGACGGAGTCCGTGTGCCGCACCGCCTGTGAAATGCATGCCACAATGTATAATCGGGCAACTGGCTTGTGCGCATGCATGGGTGCATGGGCGGGGGCGGGCGCTCTGGACGAAGGAGGTCAGGGCCCCACAGGTACGGGGCGCACCTACCTGCATCACGTCGTAGATGTCCTCCATGCCCATCCCTCGTGAGGTCGTGTTCCAAAACGGCACGTAGTGCACATTGGGCTGTAGCGACCTGCATGCGGAAAATAGAGGCAGGCACCCGTGCACGCAGGGGGCACCACAAGGAACACAGTGTGCAGTGGCGTACGCTTTAACATTGCTTGATTTGCGCGCTAGGTCAAGGGGAAGAACAGCGGCCCTGTAGGCAATAACAGCAGCACTAGCAAGAGCCAAGCGGGGTTTTGCAAGCACGCACCGTGTGTAGTGGGCCAGGAAGGGCTGGTTCTGGTACAGCACCAGCGAATTGGTGTGGAGAAGCTGCATGCGGTTGTGAAGAGATTAAAATGAGGTGGCGTTCGTAGGGCTTAGGGACTGCGTGCAATATGTGTATGTTGTATATGTGTATATGTGTTGTATATGTGTATGTTGTAACCAAGAAACCGAGACACGAAGCATGAACCGCTGTGTGCCGTGAGTCATCGAGGTGCCTTATGGCCCTCACCAGGTCTAGACGGAAGCTGGCGGTGTTGCCCTCCAAATGCAGGAGGTACCTGTTCATGTTGCAGACGATGTGAGGAAGATACTTGACAGTGAATGCTAGATGCAAACAACTGTGCCCCGAGGACGCCCCGCCCCACGCTCTGCCGCCCACCTTCACCCAAATTCTTAAATGCGAATGCGAATGCGAATGCAGCTTAGCCCAGCTCAAGCCCACCTTGCCCTGCCCCGCTCAGCTCAGCCTAGCCCCTTACTTGAAGTAGGTGTGGTTTCCCAGGGGCACAGTAGTCTTTATCGGCGCTTGCTTTGGCATACACTGCAGCATGTGAGGCAGAACGCAGGGCATGTCAGGACCTCAAGTAAGGTACCGTTTTGACCATCCACGTGAAGCATTTCCTCTTGCATTTCCTCCACCTACCGAGCTGCTGCCCTGCCAAGGTTCCACGAGAGCCACATCCAGCACTGACTGCCCCCGGCCCTGCTCCTCATCCTGCAGTAGAAACTCAAGTGAAAAGTTAACCCTCAGGGCGGAGCTTGAGTGGGGCTCGGGAACACCTCCTCCCCGCACACGACCCGGGCACCACACACGCGTACTGCAGCACGCACTCCGCTAAACAGATGACCTGCCCTACGCTCCCGCACACCTGCATTGACAGGTATGCCATCCACGGCCTGACGCAGGTCGTGTCGCATTTGGGCAGGAACCTGTTGGTCCTGCACGAGGGCAGGGAGCGGGGAAGGTCATGGTGAGGACTTGTAGGCCAGCATTGGCCACGAGGGCAAGGCGAAAACTGGGCTGTGGGTTTCCGTACAGGCAAACTGGGCGCGCCGTTCACAGAGCCGAGCGCGTGAGCATGCAGCCTGACGTCTCGCATACTGAAGTGGGTCAAGGCCTCAAGTAATGGCATGTGCACCGAGTTGTACCGGAGCCTAGCGCACCCACCATGCATGGCTACAGAAAGGCCGTCCTCTGAAGTATGCTGTGGAAAAGGCAGAGGCAAACATAGGCCAGACTGAGCTAGCACGCTTTCCACAAAGCACCAAAGCGCAAGTTGCATTCGTCACACTCAACCAATATAGCCCATGTGGCAATGTGGCCATACGAGGAGTTTCTGTCCCTTGCCACCTTTGATATCAAGCGCTCACCTATGTCCTTCTTCAGGTGCCAGGGGTAGTGGTACGTGGACTTGGCGAGGAACAGGAACTGCGGGATCAGGATATCCGTGTCGCTGCCCGCCGCCCCGTCCGCCGTCTTGATGATGCTGAGGAGCGGCGCTGTGCAGTTCTTGTCGGGACCACACCAGCGCGGCCTGAGGCAGAGAGGCGCAGGCACAGCTTGGTTAAGCACCCCGTGTACGTCAAGTCACGTGCATGAGAGGTGGCCCCATCTGAGTCACTGTAACCTATGGTACCACGGACCCCAGCACACTAGCCCAGCCTCCCCGGCCTGGGCATTCGGCAGCCTAGTCTTGTCTCCCTTCATGGCCCATGTGGCCCATGTGTCTCCATACAGGATTCATGCAGGATCCATGATTCCGGTTTTAGTGTACGAATCGGCGGTGGTCTGACCGGTGCCGACAAAGCGCTGTCTCACTAATGTTTGCTCAGTGCTCTCTCACATGTTGTCGTCCACATTGTGCACAAACAGCACGTCCGGCAGCTCCAAATCACCGCGGTCCAACAGCGGCTGAAGGTGCTTGTAGAAAGCATCGATCTGTCGTGTGTGGGGCATGAGAGGTAGGCAGGAGTTGAGCGTGGCATACGCGTATGGACCTGTCCGGGGTTCTTCCGGGCCAGGCACATACGGCCCTTGGCTGAGTGCCCTCCCGGTCTATGCCTTCCAGCGCCAAACCTAAGGCCGGCGAACAGAACACACACACACACACACACACACACACACACACACACACACACACACACACACACACACACACACACACACACACACACACACACACACACACCAGAACACACACCAGAACACACACACACACACCAGAACACACACACACGTCCCCCGCCTGTTTACTTGCTCGTGGTCGCCCACCCTCCGTCTCTTTCCCAAATCGCGCAACCCCTTGTATAGTTTATTGGGCTGGGACTGGGCTGCGTGTTTGCTCTTGCTCGTCGCGCGCCGCCGCGCAAACATGTTCCTTCGCTCTTGTTCGTGACACTCCCCTGCTGCCGCCCTGTGCTCTGTTGTTTTCTTATTCGCTCGTAGGTGAGAATTTCATCGAGGATTGGGCGGGAGCTTGGACTTAGCGGCCAGGAGTAGCGACGCGGAGCTAGGAATCGTAGGAGTGCCTGGGCCTCACGGTACCGTGAGCACATGCATGGGTTTGCACCCTTGAGAGCGTGTGGACACTAATCCCCCCTCGAGGTTAGAGTAGCGGGGGTTGCGCGATTTCCGGTTGGTAAGACCGGCGGCTCACCGCAGCAGGTATGCGAGGTAAATTCAGGTAACATCCGTAAACCGTCGCTTTGCTGCATCGCATACACTGTCTTTGCGCAACGTTTTCCTTGTGCTCTTTAACACACACACACACGCGCGCCGTGGGCCCACGCTCGCCGCGCTGCAGGGCCTTGTCCATCCCGCCATCGTGGCGGAGTGCAGCGCAGGCTCACGCCGCACAGCTGGCGAGCCCTGGCCCAGCGCCTGTCCCGGCGCCGTCCACCAGTGAGGTCGTCCGCACCACCCACACACACATACATTTCCCAGCAGCTTTGGCACCCACAGCGTCAACCCTTTCTTCTACCGGTATTTGCTTTCCGAACACACACATAGTCACACATGCACACACACGCATACGGTACCTGCGGTGCGCAGGGCAGTGGTGGCTCCGGGTTTTGGGGGTCGTCTCGCAGCGGGTAGTAGATCTGATTCTGTGGTGTCACGGGCGAAGGGAACAAGGGCAACCAAAAGAGGCGTGGATGCCTGTGACGTCTGCGACGAAAAGGACCTGGGCGGACTACCGCCCCGCAGAAAAGGCCACTTGACAAACCAGATATGCCCTTGGTGTCACCTTGTAGATGAGAACCAGCTTAAAGATGGCTGTGTACTGGGGCTGTGCTAGCTTCTCGTACAGTTGCAAAGTAGCGTTCGCCTTCAGCGGCGCCCGGTGCCGCCAGTACGCCAGGTCCTCATGCAGGTTGTCCCTGGAAACAGTGTGCGTGCGCGTGCGCATGTGCATGTGCATGTGCGGCATGCTTCCGTGTGGCGTGTGTGTGGGCTGTGTGGGCGGCATGAAAAACACCCCGGCACGCAAGCCAGAGCTGAGGATGTAGGTGTTGCGGATGAGGTATGGCACTCAAGCTGGCAGTACTCGTGGTAGAAAGCCTCGCTTACGCACCACGCAACTCAACTCAACGAGCGCGCAAGGCCCCCGAGCGCGCCCCGAGCTGCGTGCGCACCTCAAGTGTTGTGCCCATTCGTGCTCGGGGGGAGTAACCCGGCCGACAGGCGCGGCAAGCAGGTCGAAGTGTGGGGTGAACCTCAACGGGTCATTTGCGAAGACTCCAAGCGTCAGGCATGCAGCGGCCACCGCGAGAAGTAACTGACGCTCAATCAACATTAATTATCTAATGTAGAACGCGGCCCCAAAGCGGTCGAGCGCTGTCACTTGCTATTATGATGGGTAGAGACGCATATCTTGAGCCATGGCGCTAATGCAGAAAGCGAAATCGCCGCTGTGATTTTGGAAACAGAGGAAACGCGTGTTGGAGGGAGCGAGCTATTTAATAACCAGTATAGCAATTTCATATAGAGCTTGGGAGGTCTATTCTGTGTGTATCGACGGCATTTCAAATTCGGACGTGGGCCTCGGGTTGGTGTGCGATGGGACAGGGTTTAGGTCCCGTAGGGTGCAGCTGACGCCCATACCCCAAGCAGACGGCAAACAATTTGCAGCGGCAGAGCAGAAGTGCATGGCTGGGCCTCGAGTTGGTACCAGTCTATTACACGCGTGTGCATCGGGTATGCACGGAGGCTGAGACTACACAATAATTTGAGCCAGGAATCCAACCGTCTCGCGAGTGTGTCGCGCGGATGTTTGCATCAATTCGACAGCGTGTCAACCCCAGCGCACCCACCGCGAGTACCATCGACATCCTAGTACCCTCTGTAGATATATGGCACTATGCAAACTAGCACTGCGGCGGTGCAGGCACAACAAACCATACGCCGCCGCATGCCTACTTGCGCACCAACAGCACCTGTCTGTCCTTGTCTGTGTTACCAGCCTGCCGCCCAAACTTTGTACCTCCGCCTGATAGTCCAAGCTTGCACTCCTGCGCTAATATTAAACAGTGTTGCGTCATCAAACCTGCATGTCAAGAGTTTGTCTGCTTGCACTTGTTTCATCGGTCCAACATCACATGTGAACACACTTGTCAAACACGCCGCCACTCGCCATACCAGTGCCCGCTGCCACATGCAGGTGCATGCATCCAACAACACACGCACAGAAACACACCCATACAATCATGTCCACCACACGCACGACCCTCGACACCGCTCTACTTCTTTTTGTTCCCGCCTTTCGTCTTGGCTTTCTTCACATGCTTGGGCACCTTGGTTTTCCGCTTCTCCCGGTTTGCTTCCTTCACCGCCTTCTTGTTCGCCTTGCGAGCCGCTTTGAGCGCGTCCTTGTCTGCGCCGCCCTCCTCGCCCTCATCATCGCTGTCGTCTTCATCATCGTCCTCATCTTCGCTCCCGCTCTCGCCCTCGCCCCCATCGCTGGCCGCGCCGTCGGCGTTGCCGGCCGTGGGAATGAGGAACGTCTCGGTCGCCGCCCCTGCAACCCCAGCCGCGCCAACAGCAGCCGCAGTGGCTGTGGCGGCAGCCGACTCTGACAAGGCCGGCGCGCGACCCTTAGCCGCCTTCTTGGACTTGGATGGCACGGCAGTGGCTTTGGCCTCGCCCTCCTCCTCGTCGTCCTCGTCATCGCCGCCGGCCGCTGGCTTGGCGCGTGCCCCCGAGCCGTCGTACCGCATGCCTGTATGGGCATCGGCAGCAGCAGCAGCGGAGCAGCATGGCCAACACACAACTGAAGATGCAGGCGAGGTGCCAGGCCCGGTTGCTGTGGAGCACAGCATGCAAGTCCGTGCAGCCCAGGATGGCGCCCGGCACCGACACAGCCCATCCCACCCCATGGCCTACCCGCCCGGCCGCACCGCCCATCACAACCCTTGCCGCTGCAACAGCAGCACCAATAGCGCGACACAAGCAGCGCAATCACCCGTGGGACCGCCTCCCCCAAGTCTCGACCATCACCAGCCTGACGCACCTGTGATGGCCTGGAAGTAGATGCCCTCGGTCTCCTTGCCGCCCGCCTGCAGCCGCGCGTGGTCGCGCTCAAAGTTGACCACCTCCTCCAGGCAGCGCGGGATGAAGGCCTGGTGGAACACTGCTTCCGCCACCTCCTCCTCGGGAGCCACGTTGATGGGACGGCTGCGGGGCGGGGCGGAGTCGGCAAGTAGCGCGAGGGGTGCGGGTCAGAAACCGAAAGTTGGAGTGCGGGGATGGCGGTTCAGTGATGGAGGAGAAAGGTGTATGACTTCTGGCAGTGCGTGCGCGGTGGGGAGGCACAGAGGAAACTAAGATGTCGAGGAGCAAAGTAGTGCGCAGTCGGACTGACGCAGCCGTCTCGCACGTCGCATGCTACCTAACCTTTGCTTTTGCCGCAGCTTCGAAGGTCGCCGTCATGATTGAGTCAGGCAACCCAGATACGTGCGGCGTAATCTCACCTGATTCTACAAGCCCCACGTCTAAGCCCCCATCACCCACAAGTGCCTATGCTGCAGCTGCGGCCAAGCAGCATCCGTGCTGCTGACACGTCCTGCTCCCCCTCCCGAGCAGCCCTTCGACCCCTACAACCCTATCCACCCACCCATCCAAACCCCACTCCAACGTCCACAGCCTCGCGCAGCCCTGGCCGCCGCCGCCGCCATGCTCACCTGGCCGCCACGTCGCTCAGCCGCTCCAGCGCGGCGTCCACGTTGTCGTCGTTGATGGCGGGGTCCACAACAAAGTCAAACGTCTCGCGCACCGTGAGCGTGGCAACGCCCGCGCGCCGGAAGTAGTCGTTGACGTGCTTGCAGTCCTCGCGAAGGAAGTCCAGCGCCTTGGGGTGGTCCAGGTCCACCGACTGGCTCACGTCGATGATGTACAGCTCGCCCTGCGGGGTGTGATGAAAGAGGGACCGGGCCGTGGGATCGGCGTTTGGGGTTGACGGGATTGAGGGAGGCTTGGGTGCCGGTGGTGGGCATGCATGGCGGGACACTGTGTGTGCTGTGGAATTGCTGATTGGGTATGGTGTGGTGCGGTGCCGAGATGGTGCGCGCTGGTGTGGCCAGACAACTGCCCCGTTGAGGGCGGGTTGGAAGGATGATGTCGAGGAGCAAAGTAGTGCGCAGTCGGACTGACGCAGCCGTCTCGCACGTCGCATGCTACCTAACCTTTGCTTTTGCCGCAGCTTCGAAGGTCGCCGTCATGAGTGAGTCAGGCAACCCAGATACGTGCGGCGTACAATCTCAATGGTCTTCCAAACCCCCATCACCCACGCATGCTTCAACCCTCCGCCCAGGCCATGAATAACTCCATCCACGCCCGCGATCACCTAGAGGCCAATCTAAGCACCAGCCATGCAAAAAGCTGTCCGACAGCAGCACATGCAAGTATATCGGCGCGTAAACAACCTCTTTCTCCCTCGCTCTCGCTCGCTTAGTCCCGCCTCCACGCCGGACCTTGTGGTACAGGATGTTGTACTCGGACAAGTCGGCGTGCACCAGCCTGCACTTCTGGAACAGCTTGCGCATCACCAGCAGCATCTCCGTGTATGCGGTGCGCAGGCGCGGCTGCGGGAGGCCGGCGTCACGCAGCCGCGGCGCAGCCACGCCGTCGTCGCCTGTTGGTGAGGCAAGCAACGGTGGCAAGATATATTCAGCGCCTAGTCACGTGCAGTTGTCGCTGCTCGCACACACGCCGTTGCATTTGTACAACCGGCACACCGCCGATAACGGATGAGTAACACACTGCAAATGCATGTGAGTCCACATGCTGAGTCTGCGCAATGCCGCCACGCGGCTCACCGATGAACTCCATGACTAGCACGTGCATGCGCAGTTGCAGCGGCGCCGGCGAGTTGATGCCGGCCGCCCGCAGGCGCATCAGGTTGCGCATCTCCTTCTCCGCCCACATCTTGACCATCTTGCGCGGGTTGGACTTGCAGTAGCCGTTGCGGAAGCGGTAGTCGCCCGACACGTACCTGCAGGCCGTGCATGCGCACGTGCGTGTGCGGGCCGGGGCCATGGTCAGGGCGGGGTGCGAATGCGACGGAGAGGTGACCAGGCCTGAGATTTCTATCGCCAAAGCGCCTGTAGTGCGCCGCTGCATGCAGCCTGCTCCCTAGACTCCCGCAGCCCCGCTCCCGTCTTCCAACGCCCTGTTCCAGATATGACGCTCCCGCCCGCCCAAGGAAGCCATGTATCTGGGGCACGAACCACAACGGATAGCGACCAGTAACCAAAACCGCCTAAAAGTGCCGCCCGTGTGTCTCTCACCTGTCTCGGTCCTTGAACACCAGGATGGAGGTCTTGTAGATCTTGATGGCCATGTCCCGCCCGTCCGGCCCGCTGGCGTGGTACACGTTGGCCTCTTTGCCCGTGCTCACGCAGCCGTTGATCTCACTAAACAGCCCGCGGTTCAGCATCTTGAACAGCACCTGCAGCAGGAGGAGGCCGGCCCGGAAGGAGTCATGGGCGAGGCTTGCGGGTTGCGGTCGGCAGAATAATTTGCGCAACGCATCGAGTCCGGTCGGCAGAATAATTTGCGCAACGCATCGAGTCCGCAGCGGCCGGCCAACACAGCCCCGGCCATCGGCACAGAACCATGCAGAAGAAGGCAAGAAGATTGACAGCAGCCCCACGCACCATGCGCGTGCGCGGGTCGATGGCCTGCTCCACCGTGGCGCGGTCGGACTTGTCCTTGGAGGCGATGCGCTGCGCGCCCGCCTCGCGCATGGCGTTGGAGCGCACCGTGTTGGCCACACGGGACGACACGCCGGCCGACACGCCGTGCAGGGCGTCCATCGGGTCATCCAGCATCGCGCCCCCGTGCCCGCCGCCGCCTCCCCCGCCGCCGCCGCCCATCCGCCCGGTGTTGAGGTGGCTATCTAGCCGCTGTGTGGAGGGGAGGAGGCCAGGGTTGACAAGGGCTGGTTAGACGCACAGGAGCGGAGGTGCGGCAGGGAGGAAGTGCGGGGCAAGCGCTTGACGGCTTGCGGACATGCGGCATGGTGGAAGTGCGCAGGTGGATCGGTGGGCTGGGCCAGAGAGGTACTCCAGGGCACATGCGGGCATGCAGGTCAATGTTTGCGCGCAGAAGGCCAACACGCAAAGGATTTGCAGCAAAGTTGCTTACATGCATGTTAGAGTTCTTTGGCGCCTGCGCCTGGCGGTTCGCGGCGCCACCGGCGGCGTTGGGCCTCCGCAGCAGCCCGGCGTGGTAGTTGATGGCGTTGTTACCCCGCCCCATCATGTCTGTGAGCAGAGTTTGTGCGAGTAAATATGTATGTAAGATTGTATGTGACGATCTGGATCAGCAATGCGCTGTGCGGCATTGCCATGCGGGCCTGCGTGAACCTGTCCGGGGACCTGGGCCTGTGCAGGCAGGCCCGGCTGCTTTAAACCGTGCCCCAGGCCAACAGCACGGGGCAGCCGGGGCTACCAACACCACACACCCTACACCCCTTTCGCGATACCCTGGCGCAAGGACTATGTGGGGGTGTGGGGGACTTGCAAGGCGGGACTTAACCTCACCATCACGCATGTCGGCCCACTCCAGCGCCTCTGCTAACTCGTCCTCGTCCTCCACGTCCTCGTCCTCTTCCGCCAGCACGACCTCGCCTTCATCCTCGCCGTCATCCTCGTCTTCGTCAGACTCTATTATCCCAGCGGCCGGGTCCGCAGCCAAGGCACCGTTCGCGCCGGCAGGCGCCGGGTTCACAGCCGGCGGCTGCGCAGCTACATTTTGAGCTAGAGCTACATCTTCATCATCATCGTCTGCATAACGTGACTGCAGCACATCAAACGGCAGCTCGGGCTCGGTCGAGGCCATTCTAGTGCAAGGCCCTTGTTGCCGGCTTGGGCCCACAGCAGTTCACGGCGTCATTTCTAAAATAATAATGAGCATATAACAACGCCGAATTTGTGGACAGTATAAATTTGAAGGGAGGATGTGGACTTGTCAACTTGCATGGGGGAAACGTTCAGGCCCCCAAACTCCTTGTCCAGCACCACGAGACTTCCTGCAGGTCATAGTCTAGACCATCCAATAGTTATTTCTACTGGGAGGTCAAAATGGCCCTCCGTGCTTGCTCCTCGTCTCTGGTTGCCCGGAGTGCTGCGCGCTCCGTGCAGCCTTTCCGCCCCGCGGCCGTTCGCCCTGCTCGCATTGTGAGGAATTGGGTGTAGTATGTGCGATATGAGGCTAGCTGTGGAAGGAGCGAGCGCTGACCTCCACATTGTGCGGCGCAGGCGCCCGTGGCTCGCAAGACTGCCACCGTCGTCTGCAGCGCCGCCACCGACGCCCCTGCTGCCCCTGTTGCTGAGGCCGTGGTTGGCGAGGTGAAGTCCGGCGTGGCCCACCTCAAGTTCCAGCGTGGGTCGGCGGACAAGGTGAGGCTTGCAGCTGAGGAGTTCCTGGGCGCCTTCGGGACTTACCACGGACATGGCTAAGCAAACAATTTGCTCTGCAGATCCGCCGTGTGCTGGACGTGATTCGCGGCCGCTCTTACGAGGAGGCTCTGGTGCTCTGCGAGTACATGCCCTACCGCGCGTGCGAGAAGATCATCAAGTGCCTGATGTCGGTGAGAACCGCGTTTTGGTTTAATTAGAAAAAGGGTTGGGCGCTCTGGTGCGTCTCCGGCGGACGCTCACTACAGACCACAACTCAGGCGAGGTCTGACCCCTCCCCTGCCCCTGCCCCAGGCCGCTGCCAACGCCAAGCACAACAAGGGTGCCCTGAAGACCAAGCTGGTCGTCAGCGAGTGCTTTGCCGATGAGGGCCCCGTCCTGAAGCGTGCCCGCCCGCGGGCTCAGGGTCGGTGAGTTTGGGGCTGGCACGGTGACGGAAGCTTTCAGGCTGGCAGTGAACTTGCGCCCCTTCCTCTCGGCGTTCCTCCCTCGCCCCCCACAACACCAACAAACCACTAAATACCCTTGCGTTCTCTCCTGGTTCCTCCTCTTCCTCCCTTCCACAGCGCTAACCTCATCATGAAGCCGACCTTCCACATGACCATCCGCGTTGAGGAGCGCGCTCAGTAAGCGCAGTGCGCGCTTGCGGGGGCCACGGAGCAGGCGGAGCGGCGGTCAGCGTGGGAGCCGTCAGTCAGACAGGTGGCTAGCTCGTTGCAGCAGCGCGCCAGGCTATCGCAAGGCCGTAATGGAGCCCGCTTGGAGCTTGGCGATGTAGCAACACTAGCAGCGAGCAGCCGTCTGCCGGACAGCTGGCGGATAGCAGTGGTGTGGTGGAGGAAAGGGGGTCAGCAGGCCCGCCGGCCCGGGGCAACTGGTCAGACCCGGCCCGTTTTATATCTGGGGGCGGGGCAGTCGCCACGGTGCCGGTGGCGCACCTTGGTGTCTCAGGCGGGCCTTGCTATCCCCGGCAGCAGGAGCAGTTGGGGGCGGCTTGCGCGGGATGCAGATGGTGCTACGCTCGCAGTCGCCTGCAGCTAGTGCTGCTCAGGGAGAATGGAGGCGCGCGGGCGTGTGTTGGAATGGGCGGTGGAGCGCTACGCGTGTGCGGAGGCAGAGGGCAACGTGCCGGAGTCCATGTGCACCGCCGCTGCAGCATGCGGTGTCACGTCAGTCACGGCTGGGAGGGCCTTGACGGCGAGACCTTGGAATGCGGCACGCTTTACGTGGGTCGGCATCCGCCGGAAGCTGGCCAGCACAGCAGCACAGCTCGTTCCCAGGCGTGGGCGGTCGAGCCCAACCCTCGGTCAATTTTTGGTTTGGGCGGCCGCCGAGGCGCTGTGTACGCGTGCGGGCTGGATAGGAACCGGTGCGGTTGCGGCAGCGAGATGGCGCGGATTGCAGGAGCGGCCTGCAGCGCTTTTCGCCTGCCTGCCAGGGTTGTAGATATTGATTAGCATGCAGGCGGCAGAGCTCGCGACATTAGGGTCGGAGTTCTGCCGTAGAGACAGAGGAGTGCATTTCGAACGTGACGATGCGGTGCCTGGTACTGGAGGGAGAGGCTGCTGCTGGTCTTGGAGTGCGGGTCGGACGTGTGGGAGTCAGGGAGTTTTGCGGGGACACGCAAGTTTCTGAAGGCGGTGATGTGTAAATCAACAAACCGTGCCTTGCAAGTTGCGACTTGTGGATCAGGCTCATTCCGGCCCTTGCGCCAGAGCAGCATACCGGACGCAGTACCAGACTTGCGGTTTCCCGTGTCTAACGAGTCACAGGCCTGCCCTTGCAACGTCAGCATCCGTGGTGTGCACGGCGAAGGGAAGCTACTTGCCGCGGCCGTGTGCAGAGTCTGCGGTGTAAACCTAGGGAACTCCCGTTGGCATCCCCTATGCAGAGCGGCGTTTCCTGTAGCCTCAGCTTCAGGCACCTGCTCCCTTCTCAGTGCTCAGCGCCTCAGCCCATGTCGCAAATCTCGCAATAGTCGCAGTCAGTGGCTGCACGCAGCTTGTGTTGCACAATTCTTCATTGTTTGCATCGCCTGTATCATCCTCTCCCTCATATTGTTCTCCGAGCACTCATACTTGCTGGCCTGGCCCTAGCCTGCGCCCTCCCGCTCTGGCAGCCCCACCACCAAAACGTGTCTCAAAACAGCAAAGCTTCGTACGGCTAACCCCGCCTCAGTGCCGCCGCCCCCGCGCCGCGACCGGCGCTGCATCACGCTGCATCTGCTGCAGCCAGCGCAGCTGCTCTCGACCCCCGGCTGCCGCCGCCGTCCGCTGCTGTGCTGCGCCAACCAGCTGCCGCCACATCGCCGCCCGCGCCGCATCGGCTGCGCCCCGCGCCGCCGCCGCCCCAGCTGCGCCCCCAGCTGACGCCGCCACCTCCGACCGCTTCATTGCGTTCAACCACCAGGCCACACCGCCGGCTGCCGATGCAGTGCCTGAGTTGTCGCGCTCTTCCCGAATGCGGCCGCAGATGTACTCGAGCGCCGGCAGCGGCACCAACCCCGCAGTCACCAGCCAGTCGGCGGTGGTGGTGTTGCCCCAGGCGTTGGCAACGCGCCACAGCTCGTCAACCGACAGAGCCTGTTGAAAGTGTTTGATAGGGTGCTTGATGGGCATGGGTTTTAAGAGGCGGCAGCGGCAGTGGCGGTGTCTGGAGGGTTAGCGGCAAGCTGGGTGAGGTGCTTGCGGGCAGAAGCAGCTCTGAGCTTGCGAACTTGGGTCCGACAGGCGGCATGGAGCACCGCAGTCGCGCGCTGGACTCACCATGGGCTCCCGCCCCGATGCCCGCAGCACCGCAGCCGCCCACTCCAGCTGCTCCACGCTGCCGCCAGCCGCCACCGCCACCAGATCCACCGCCGCGCCGCACCGCTCGTGCAGCACCCGCAGCAGCGGCACGTCGCACCCAGCCTCCGCCACACGCGAGAACACCCAGCACCATGCTTCCCGGGCCTCCGTATCACCCGCGCCCGCGGCACCGGCCACCCGCACGGCACCGGGCGTGCTGGCAAGCCATCGAACCAGCTCAACGTGGCCGAGCCCAGCAGCGCTACGCACGTCGCACAGCGAGAACGCGACGCCGTGCTCTTGCAGCACCACACACACGGCCGCGGAGCCGCCCTCCAAAGCCGCCTCCAGCACTTCCGCCTCCGCCGCAACCTCCGCTGCCGGCAGCTCCAGCCGCGGACACACCTCGCCCAGCACGTGCTGCAGTGCCTCCACCCGCCCAGCCTCCGCCGCCCCACTCGCCGCCGCCACCGCGCCCTCCCGCGTGTTGATAACCACGCCGTGCGCCGCCAGCCGCGGCAGCCGCGCCGTCACGAAGTCCGGCCGCTCCGCCGCCGCGCGCCAGCGGCTTGGCGCATCCGCGACGGTGTCCCAGCCCCATCCCTTTCCCAGCTTCTCGCGCAGCATCCACTCCGTCTTGGCCTCCCAGTCGTCTGTCTCGCTCGGGATGACCCACAACAGCAGCTCTTTTTCATGCGGGCGTGCATGTGCCGCCCCTCCCAGCTGTCCTCGCTGGCCGGCTCGTCATCCTCGCTGTCGCTACCGCCTCCGTACTCGCCGCCGCCCAACATCGCACCACCCGCCGCGCCCTCACCGCCGCCCGCGCCGCCACCGTCGCGGCCAGCGCCAACATCATCGTCGTGTCCGCCCAGGCCTAGCACACGGTCGTAGAAGCGCTGCAGCACCGGCAGCGGGCAGCGCGACACCAGGTGGATCAGGCCCATAGCCGCCGGCTCGCCACCCAGTCGGTCCATCACCGCCTCCAACACCTCCTCGCCAGTAGCAGCCGCTCCCTGCTGGCCCTGGCCGCGCCTGCCGAGGCTGCTACTGCCGCTCCTGCTGCCGCTGCCGCCGCGCCTGCCGGTGCTGCTGCTACAGCCACGGGGGGCGGTTGCTGCTCTGCTTTCGCTGATGCAGTAGTAGTCGACGGCGGCGTGGAGCAGCCGCAGCTGGTCGTTGATGTTGTCGTCCATGTCTTCGCAGGCGGGGTCGTACGCGCGTGTCTCCTCAAGCTCGGCCATGAGTTCGAGGCGGCCGCCGCGGCAGGCCGCCAGCATCAGGGCGAGGGGTTCGGAGGAGGTGGACACGCTGTCATGTGGGTCGGCCCAGCCCTCCTCCGCCTCCTCCTCCTGCTCGCCCCTTGACGCCCACTGCAGCCCCGCATAGCTGCCGGACGCCGCCGCCGCGCGGCACACACCCGCGTCGCGCGGGCAGCCGTACTGCGCTGCCAGCAGTTTGCAGGCGTCCCAGTTGCCGACGGCGGCTGCGGCGGCCATCACGGGGGGCGTCACAGTGCAGCCACAAGCGGCGAGCACGCCGCGTAGGGCACCGTGGTGGTGGGGCGCCAACGAGGCGGCAGTGCAAAGCATCTGGCGCCGTTGCCGCAGGTTTAGGCCGCGCCAGAGCTGCGGCCCCATCCAGTGCTGCGCCATAATCTTCCCGGCAGCTGGACCGGGGGCAGCCAGGCGGAACCACTTCTAGGGATGGAGCGGCGAGCCCGCGGCAGCCAAGCCCGAGTGCGCAGCCGGCACGATGCCATCCTTTGGGCACAGCATCCACGCGGCCGTCTCGCCCATGGCTACAGCGGTGAAGTCGGTTAGGGCGGCAGCCGTGCTTTTGTTTGCGAACTTAAAGAGAGCAGCCACATCGTTTGTCGGCAGGCACGCGGCGATGCGGCGGAGCAGCTCTGGCGTTAGGTGCCGAAACGACGTTGCATGAGCATTGACTTGTGCACCACTGGGGGTACCCCGCTGCTCAGAACCATGTGCCTGAGCCCTAGAGGATGCCTTAGTTTTAGCCATCCAGTATGAGGCGCGGTGCGGCGGCTTGACTTGTCTCCGCGACTTGGCTCCTTCTCCGTTGTCGAAAGGAGTACTCGCAACGGTTATGGGCCACTGTAGCTGAAGTATACATGGAAGATGTAACTCTTCGCACAGCTTTAAGTCTGAAGATGCGATGAGAGACTTGACCACAGACATGCGTGCGCATGTCCAAACCCTGTCCGCAGACCGAACCGCCGAAGTGCATTTGCCCCGTCCACCAGCCCTCATGCTCCCCGCCACAACCCGCCGCAACCAGCCCCAACACATCAGCAGGCGCATCAACGCAAGGGCCCATGCACACGTGTCGCTATGTTTGCGTTCCACCTGGTAAATCCAACATGCGTGCACCGTGTCAGAATCCCATTCCAGCTGTTGAAGCACAGCCCAACACCACCGGCCGCTACCCGCACATGAATACGGCGCCTGTGCGCACGACACACTCTCACTCCAATATACACATACGGTACAGATGAATACTAGAGCACATCTCATCGACACGTCGATCACGCTGCATCGTTACGCCAGTGACGCCCAAGGGTGTCAAGCCTGCGAACTACAGGCCGAAACAGGCCTACCGCTGTCAAGCCTGCCTGCAATCTCAAATGTAGGTGAACTCGTTGTGACTGAGGGCGTTGGCGGCGCCGGCGCGATCCGCCGCCTCCTCCGCCTCGCGCTCCTTCTTGGCCTCGTAGCGCGGGTCGTCCGTTGGCAGCTCCTTACGACAAAGCGGGCAGCTGTTGTTCTGTGTGTGTGTGGGGGGGGGGGGGGGGAGGCAGAAAGGGTGAGGTGTGTGTGTCAAGTGTGTGTGTGTGTGTGTGTGTGTGTGTATGTGTGTGTTTTAGAGAGCATACCCATACGCCACATGCGTTTCGCCACACCCCGCCCCGCCCCGCCCCTCGCAGCCCCTCACCTGCTCCAGCCACGGCCTGAGGCAGTCGGGGTGGTAGGCGTGCCGGCACGGCAGCAGCTGCACCTCGTCGCCCGCCGCCAGCGTCTCCGTGCACACGCTGCACTGCGAGTCCCTGCAGCCACACACAACAAGCCAGCCAGCCAGCCAGCCACACACAGCGACACACAGCGACACACAGTGACACACAGCGACACACGGCGACATGCGAAGTGGGTGCACAGCAGGGTACAGTGGGCGCGCGAGTGCGGCGCCAGAAAAACACAGCTGGTGCGGCGAGCGGCGGTGGGAGGCGGGCCAGCCGTGCGAGCCTAGGACGGGGTCACAGGTGCGCGCGTGAGGTGCGGGGTAGCGGCGGCCCTGCAGGCCTCACCCATCGGCCCCACGCCGGCATCAACCCACCGCCCCACACATATGCATATGTGTGTGTGTTGAAAAAACAGCAGAACGAAGTGTGTGTGTGTGTGTGTGTGTGCGTGTGCGCGCGCGCATGTGTGCGGCTGCTCCGCGCTTCCCAGTCGCACACACCCGCGCCCCGGCGGCCCACCCACCTGCCGATGCTGTCCAGCGTGGCTTCATCCAGCTTGATGCGCGGCAGGGATGCCACCACACGCCGCGATGCCGGCGGCCGGGAGGAGGCAGCCGCGTCGGCGGCGTTTCGAGACTGTAGGTAGGAGTATGTGCGCATGTGTGTTTAACAAGCATAAACGAAACAATTCGGCCAAACATGCGCGCACCCACAAATACCAACGCCAGTAAACGAGCTCCGCGGTGGTCGATGTGCATGTGTATATGTGTGTGTGTGTGTGTGTGTGTGTGTGTGTGTGTGTGTGTGTGTGTGTGTGTGTGTGTGTGTGTGTGTGTGTGTGACTACGGTTTCCACGGTTATTCTGCCAGATCACGTGAAATGTGTGTGTGTGTGTGTGTGTGTGTGTGTGTGTGTGTGTGTGTGTGTGTGTGTATGTGTGTGTATGTGTGTGTGTGTGCATGTGTGTTGCGGAGTGGTTTAGAAACGAGGGAGGTGCTAGCTCCAGACTTTGCCCGCGCCCTCAGGCGCTGGAGCAGCCATAGCGCACCGCGGCGCCTTGCCAGCGTGTCTTGATTTCTTCTGCATGTTGCGCGCTACCTCCCTTGACTTCCTCTTCGAGTTTTGGCTTCGTAGGGTGGTGGAGCCCCCCCCCCCCGTGAGAAAGCATGGTTAACTTGGGGTTGGAATGAAACGAACGCGCCTCTCGCCCCACGCCACCGCGCTCGCACCTGCAACGCCGCCAGCACTGCATCCAGCTCCCTCTCAATGACCTCGGTGCCGCGGGCTATGGCCGACATGCCGCTGTACACCGCCTGCATGGGGAGGAGGGAGGGGGCGAGAGGGAGAGGAGGGGGTTGGGCCCGGAGAGGGAGCCAGGCAGGCAGGCAGGCAGGCAGGAGCTGCACTATGCGTGCGGGATGCACACGGCCGCCTGCTGGGCGATACCCCGCTAACACGATCCTTGCAAAACAACACATGAGCTGGTACACGCGTGCAACCTTGCATACACGGCGCGCACCCACCCACCTGTATCCCCTCCAGGATGGTCGCCTGCATGTCCGCCCGCTGCTGCGCACGTGTGCGCGGCGCCGCCGCCCCGCCGCCGCCTTCTGCCCCCGCGCCCCCTCCACCGACCTCGCCACCTGCGCCTGCGCCTGCGCCTGCGCCTGCGCCTGCGCCTGCGCCTGCGCCTGCGCCTGCGCCTGCGCCTGCGCCTGCGCCTCTTCCTTCCCCGCCCTGCCCCTGCCCCTGCACCACCTCTGCTCCCTCCCCTGTCCCTGCCGCTGCCGCTGTCCCCGCAGCTGTCCCGGGCCCCGCCCCTGCTCTGGGCTCCGTGCCGCCGGCCGTGCCCGTGGCTGTAGCTGTAGCTGCGGCTGTAGCTGCAGGCACTGGTGCTGCCCCCGCGGCGTCAGCCGCCGCTGCAGCAGCTGCGGACGCCGCGGCTGCCGCCGCCGCCGCTGCGGCGGGGGCAGCGGCGGTGCCGACGCCTGCGCTGCCCTCAATGCGCCGCCGCCGCTCCTCGTCATCCAGGATGGGGCCGGTGTCGTCGTAATGGGCGTCAATGCCCTGCCGTGATCCAGATGTGGGTTACTGTTTGTTGAGATCGGGAACGAAAAGCGAGCGGCCGGCCATACCGTTGGGGCTGCCAAGGTCACAAGGCGGGGGGGGCGGCTGCACACACCGACACCGACACCCCGCTTCCGCCCCATCTTGCACTGTCACACGCCCCTGCCCCACGCCCGGCGCAGTGCGCCTCTGCCTGACCCCACCACCCACCTGCCGCGCTCCCGCGCCTATCCCCAGCATGATGTCTTCAAGGGGCACGTTGGCCAGGGCCGCAGCAGCGAAGGCCTCTCTGCTGATGGCAACGTCCGGCATGTCTAGGTCGTGCTGGGTCAGGAAAGCTTCAACCTCTCCCAGGTACTTCTGGACAACGGCGCTGGTGCTGCTGAGCGTCTCCGCCCTCTGCGAGCACCTGGCCTCAAAGAGACGCAGCACTCCGCTGGCTTCGCGCCACAATGCTGGGTTAGTGTACCTCGATTTGAGGAGCACCATTAGCCGTGGCAAGACGCTTGCAAACTTCACCACTTTTTGATCGTTGTTGGGTGCGCAAGAGGTAAGCGCGACGCTGAGCTCGCGAAGCCCTTGAGAGAATGTGGCCTTCTTCTCTAACAATCTGGCGATTGCGGTCGCCTGTTCGTCCATCTTGTAATGTAACAATTAAATAGTGAGCCAAGCTCGACACCGCTGAGAAATGCGCTGGTGCCGGCCGTGCCATCATCTCATCCGGGTGGCCTTCACCACATCGGGGCCCCGCCGTCTTCGGAGCCCACGTTTCTTAGACGCTTCCAGATCCCAAACCCAGGATCTCACGATGCACGAGCATGTGTCCCACGATTGCCTAGTGGTATGCCCCACCGTCCCACGGCTGAGCCGTGCACGCGCTTGGCCCCGCCTTGCACCAAACACACACTGGCGCAAGCGGCAATCACCCTAGCTACGACCGTAATCCGGACCAGGCCCCTACACACCTCCGCCATCCTGCCCCGTGTGGTCCCTTGAATCCCTTCTCCTCAATACCATCCCTTGCCTCCCCAACTCGCACGCCCAGCCTGCCTGCACCACCCATCTCAACACACATGTAGCCCTCACAGCTCCTCGTGCCCCGATCCCGCACCGCTAGCAGCCGGCTCCGACCCCGCCTCCGTCTGCGCCGCCCGCATCGCCGCCTCCACCGCCGCCGGGCCACCCGCCACGCGGCCCCACAGGTAAGCCGCCAGCGCTGCGCTGCTGGCGGTCACGTCATGCGGCTCCACGTGCTCCAGAGGCGAGTGGCTCACGCCGCCGCGGCAGCGCACAAACAGCATCGCCATCTGCAGCAGCAGCAGCAGCGCGCACACAGGGCCGGTGGCGGCGCCGGTGTTGAGGCGAGAACGCGACTTGTGTGTGCGTTCGAGTTTTGGCGTATGAGCTGGACAAAAGGCTACCAATCCACCAAACCCAAACAGGCAGCCGTAACATACTCTCGCGTACGCATTGACACCACATACACATATGCACGCACACCAAGCGACATGGACGCAACGCAATGCAACATGCAACATGCGAAGCCAAGCGCGCACCTTGGGCACGGCCTCGGCGATGGCCATGGCGTCGTGTCCCGCGCCGCTGACCAACACCGGCACGTCGCGCAGCCCGGCAGCCAGGCGGCCGCAGGTGGGCGAGGCGGCCTCGGCGGGCGACAGCGCCGCCAGCAACAGCGGCTGCATCAGAGATTGGGGGGAACGTGCGTGCGCGTGCGCGTGCGTGTGTGGAGTCAGGGCAGGGCAGGCAGGGCAAGGGCTACGGGCAGGGCAGGCAGGGGCAAGGGGCTCAGGGCAGGGCAGCGGATAAGGGCAGGAAGGGCAGCAGCCGAAGCTTGGGGCTGCCGTTGCGGGGCAGGGAGAAGCTGAGGCCGAGGCTTAGGTCACCAAGGCTTGCGTCCTTTCCACAGTTTCTACGCCACGTTCCGATGCCAGGCTGCCTGCCTGCCTGCCTGCCACTGCCTGCCTGCCCTCACCTCGGCTGCGCGCACCGCCGCCGTCATCCCGGCCATGACCCCGGGGTCGCTGAGCACGGCGGCGGCGTCGTGCTTGCGGTCCACGGCGCACGGCACGCCGCGGCGCTGGCAGGCCGCCCGCACCACCTCCAGGTACTGGTCCACCTGCCAGGGAGTGGCGTGAGGGGAGGAGTGAGGGGAGGAGTGAGGGGAGGAGTGAGGAGTGAGGGGAGGAGTGAAGAATGAGGGGAGGAGTGAGGGGCAGTGGGGACTGTAGATACTGGCCCAAACTAACCGAACCCTATGCAATAGAGCGAGGAGGAGAGCGTGGCCGTGAATGGGGGGCGGGGCTTGTAAATACCAGCCCAAACTAAACCAAACCCAATGCGGGGCGCAGTAAGGCGCAGTGAGGGGCGGAATGAAGCGCAAACGTGGCGAGGCGTGTTGCTATTGGGCCCGCGCCCCGCACACGCACTTTGACCTGGAGGTGTTGGTCGACGGTGGCGTACCCGGGTGGTGTTGGTCGGCGGTGCGTTGTGATGCGTTGAATGTGATGGGGGACAGACACTGCCACCCTGCCATAGCTGTCTGGCGGCCGGGCGCATGTCCATCCAGCCCCCTTAATCACTTCGCTGACCCATTCGGCCCCATCAGTGGCCTCTGTCCCTGCCCCAGGCCGCATGCCGCCCCCACGCCTGCCGCCCCCCTTCCGACCCCCCTGGCCGACTCCCTGGCCCGCACACCCCCCGGGCCTCAGCCGCTCCTCACCACGGCCAGTCTCGCGGGGTCTGTCTTGCTGCGTATGTCCACACTGAAGCCGGTGCTGCCGGCGATGACGTTGGAGGCGCCCGGCCACACCTTGACCTCGCCCACCGTGCACACCAGGTTCTCCTCCTGCGGGGGGGGGGGGGGCAGGAGGTTGCAGGGGCGGGGGGTTGCAGGGCGGGGGTTGCAGATGCAGCGGCACAAAGCAGCATGCAATGAGATCCCAAGAGTGCATGCCTGGCGTCGGTGTTTGCTGGCATCCACACAACATGTTTGCGTGCGCATACTCCTTCACACTTGACCCACTTCCGCCGTGTCTCTTCGTACACAGTACCTGCACACACACGCCCAGTCCCGGCCATGCACGCGTCTCTGCCTTTGTCTGTACTCCTCTCACGCACCTCGGACACTCCGCCCGAGGCCGGGTCGGCATTGCACAGCGCCTCCAGTGCCGTCACCAGCTCCGCCGCCGCCGCCAGCGAGTCGCGCCGCCCACGCATGGGCACCGTGCCGGCGTGGCCCTGCGGGCGGAGGGGAGGGGAGAGCACCAGCGGCATACGCGCAGGCATACAGGCGGCAGCTCCAGGGGAGGGGAGAGCACCAGCGGCATACGCGCAGGCACATACGTCACATCCAACACGGGCTACATCAGGATTCTGGGCTGGCCACTGCTGTGGAGCCATCAACTACCGTATTCCGCCTTGGGTACTTAGTATTGCAGTATGGTCCCCTCTATTGTGCTAGTAGCATGGGCTGCGTGGGCTGCAGCAGAGGTGCAGGCACCGCGCAGGCAATTCGAAGATTCCAAGCTGCTGAAGCCGCAAAGCTGCTGAAGATGCCAAGCCGCCGCGCCGGCAAGGCACCCGGCACCCGGCACACGCCAGCAGACTCGCCTGCGTGCCGTTCACGGTGACCCACAGCCGCGTCTGCCCCGCAATGCCCGCCACCACACCCAGGGGCAGGTCGCGAGCCTCCAACACCGGGCCCTGTGTGTATGTGTATGTGTATGTGTGTGTATGTGTGTCAATGAGTGCGCGGGAAAGGGCAGTTGCTTGTTTGCACACAGGTCAATCCACACCAAGAACCCCATATTACGCACCCCCAACCACGCGCCCCCAACCACGCACATCGCATAATTCAATGGGCCGGCGTGGCGTGCGCGAACCATCACCCGCGCCTGCATCATACGCTTCACCATGTCAGCGGACATGGCCTGTCCTGTTCCTGACGTCCGCGACACAAACGCCTTCTCACCCCGCCTGCTCCCCCGCTGCTCCCCGACCTCCCGAATGTCCCTCCACACATAAGTGCACGCGCACATATCATCTTCTCAAGGCACACACACACACACACACACACATACGACACACACACACACACACACACACACACACACACACCTGCTCGATGTGCACCTCCACGTACTCGGCGATGCTGGCGGCGTCCAGCGCCAAGTCCGACACCACGCCCGCCACCGGCTCCGGCACACCGCCCTCCTCGCGGAGCACCTGATAGGTGGGGTGGGGTGGAATGGATTTACGGGGGTCCACGCACACTGAGCGATTACTGAGCAATTACATCATAAGGGGGGAGTGATTGCATCGCACCCATCAGAAATGAGAACAAGAAGCAACCGGAACGTGCATGGGCCGGGCAGCGCGCGTCTCCCCCTCGCCCTTTCGCCCTTTCGACCCGCACCCCCCACCCCCCCACCCCCATCCCCCACCTGCAGCAGGCTGGCCCCCGCCTTGTCCTTGGAGCTTAGCATGCCGTACTTGAGCAGCGTGCCGGCCTGGGCACGCAGTTGAAGAGGCGGTTGTGTGTGTGGGAAAGGAAGTAGAGGGAAAAGATGGGACGGTTGCCCCAGCCGCGGAGGCCGCCACCGCAAACCCAACGCTCCTAGCTCCCTAGGGCCCCGCTAGGCTCCTGACCCCCGCTGTGTTGTCGTTGCCCTTCCCACCCCGCCCATGCAGCACCCGCCACAGCACTTCTTCAGTTCTTTCCCTCGCCCCACCTTCCAAATACACTTGCAGGGCCCTGTCAAACAGCCTTCTCAGGGCCCTGCCAGGGCCCACCCTAGCCCCATCCCACACCCTAGCCCACCCATACGCCCCACCCTGGCCCCGTCCCCGCCGCCGCCCCAGCCCCCACCCTAGCCCCGTCCCCGCCGCCCCAGCCCCCAACGGCTCACCACGGCCCTGCTGCCCAGGAATGTGGACCCGAAGCGCACCCCCTCCTCGTCCGCGAAGGCCACCAGGTGCAGCCCGCGGCCGCCCACCAGCACCGAGGCAGCCAGCGCCGGCGGGATGACCACGTCGACGTCCTGCGGCACGACACACACACACACAAATGTTTTCCTTGCGCTCTTTAACACACCACACACAAACACGTACACGTTGTCCACAGCAGCATACGTTGCCATACTTGTGGCGGCGTTTGACATACCGGCGCAGTTGCAGCGACATGTTGTAGGTATTGCGAGGTTGCGGGATCAAGACGTTGCGTCGCATGGGAGGGGGAAAGTTCGCCCATGCGGAACCCGTGTCGCAGCCACCACAGCTGTGCCGCACCCTCGCCCCGCGCCCTGCGCCCGCACCCCGCACCTGCTCGTCCAGCTGCGGAGGCAGGCTGCCTGCCCTGCCGGCCTCCTGCAGCGCCCGCAGCAGAGCGCCCTTGACCGCGGCCAGCCCCACGATGATGCCCAGAGCGCCGTCGTAGCTGTGGCGGGCAATGTGGGCGTGTGTAAGGGCGTGTGTAAGGAAATCACGAGCGGAAAAAGGTTGCAGTTGAACTTTTGCGCACGCGTGCGGCGTGCACGCGTGCGGCGCGCATTGGGGGAAAGGACGCAGGGAGCGAATGCGAGCGCGGCATACGCACATACGGCAAGCAGCACATCGGCAACTCCTTGCGCGCTGCCAAATGCGCCACTGAATCCTAACGCCCACACGGCCAGGCGGCCAGCCCCACCGACCCCACAACCCCACAACCCCCACCACCCCAGTTTCCTTACGGGAATGGTTCAGAGTTAACCCATCACCCCACCACCCCCGCCACTCACGCGCCGCCGTCCAGCACGGTGTCATAGTGCGAACCCAGCAGCACCAGCTTGGGCTGGGCCGAGCCGCCGCCACCAGCAGCCGCCTCAGCAGCCGCCGCCGCCGCCGGCGCGGGCGGCAGCAGCCTGCCGTGCACGTTGCCCACCGCGTCCACCCAGGACTCCATGCCCGCGTCCGACATCCAGCGCTTCAGCTGCGGGGGCGGCAGCGCATGCGGGTGCGCGTGGCGCGTATCGGGGCCGGCGGGTTTGTGTGATGGGTGTGGCATGCACGGGCTCGCAACCGGCGCCGCTGCGAGCACGCATGTCTAAACAGCTGTGTGTTATAAAACACGAGATAGGGGACACGCAGACTGCAACAGTTGTGTGTGTTAAAGAGCACAAGGAAAACGTTGCGCAAAGACAGTGTATGCGAGATGTGTGTGTGTGTGTGTGTGTGTGTGTGTGTGTGTGTGTGTGCGTTGGCTCGCGCCGTGTGGCGCCCGTACCTGCTCTGCCGCCTTGCGGTGTGCCGGCGAGAAGAAGGTGCGCGCCAGCGAGCCCTCCGTGTCACTGATCTACGAAACAAACGAACACATACATACGCGGTTACATTTACAGGCATGGTCAAAGCTACACGCACGCACGCGCACAATACGTAACACACGCTCACAGAGACACACACGTGCGCCAGGTACAAGATGCATTAGGCAACACGGCGGCAGTCAGGCAGGTCCGCAAGTATCGTAATGGAACCCAGGGTGAGGGCTGTATGGCCCCGTGGCCTCAGCTCAGGTAGCCCCATACGGCTGTCCTAAATTGTTGACTGCGCAAGGATCCCATAAGGGGGTTGCTGGTCCGCCAGTAAGTCATTGATTCTGTTACCTCTGAAAGCTGTTTGAGGTGTTTGTTAGGCTCCAGGTTTAGAACGCGGTACAACAGGGGGTCGGGGGCGGCCGCGCCGCACCCGGCGTCTGCAAACACACAAGAGGTGGACACATCACGGACGTCACGCAACATATGGTCTTGGGTAGATGCGCCGTAGTCTACCCAAGACCGAGGGAGAAGACGTGGGGTTGGGCTTTTGAGGAGGCGGGCACAGCGCAGCTCAGTATGCACCTACCCTCGCCTGCCCGTGCGCCGCACAGCGCGACGGCGAAGCATGCAGCCAGCAGCAGCGACGCCATCAAACGTGTGCGCATGATATGGACGACGCCTCTGGCGCTGCTTGCGGCTGCGTTCAGTGGTGAAAACTGGAACTTTGCAGGACCCGGCTGAGCTGGTCGTCGGATTGCCCTCACTAGTCGCCCCCAGTGTGTTTCTTAGCTTGATCACTACCAGCCCAATTCAATCATACTAGTCAATTGACCAGAACTACCCCATAAGTGCAACAGTTTGCTGAATTCGGGCGACAGCCATCTGAAAAGCCTTCGCACATGAGCCCCCATGCGGATTCCGCTTCCCTTTTCTATTCCATTTCAATGGTTTGACAAAATAAAACATCGCAAATAAGCTCCCCTTGCGGCTCACTGGAGCACAACAAACAACCAGTCTGCAAAGACATCTACTGTGTAAATACTTGCCCACCTTGTTTTGATCATAGCTGCTGGGTTCGTGTGTGCTTCTTACTATCGACTGGCTGTAAAAACAATTAAAAAGTAGCTCTTGGCGCGATCTCGGCGCGAACCAGCTCCGACACAAATTGCATACCGTGCACCTGCAAATACGTTTCCTAAAGCGGCCTTCAATTAAACTACTTTGGTGTAAGCTCCCTGAACGTTTTGGCACCTGGAGGCGCGCCCGCGTTGGTTCGCGCGGACCCGCCGTGAGGGACACCCCGCCTCCCTGTCCTTGACCACTCGGCAGCAGCAGCAGCAGCAGCAGCAGCAGCAGCAGCAGACCCCGTCATGACCGGCACTGGCCACGGCCACGGCCACGGCGGGCTGGATGACTCCCCGGGCTTCCCCACCTCGTCGCCGTACCACTCCAAGGACACGCTCAGCCCCACCGCCGCGCCCTGGGCGCACCCGGTCCCCCGCGCCCCCGGCGCCGGGTCCGGCTCGGGCTCCCCCTCGGCCTCCGGATCCGGATCCGGATCTAGCTCCAGCGGCCTCTCGCCGGCGGGCAGCCTAGGGCTGGGCGGAGCCGCCCTCCGCCTCCCGGGCGACAACCTCATCACCCTGCCCCGGCTAGGTGCGGACCTGAGCGGCGGCGACGCCGCCGCCGGCGCTACCTTCTCCCTGTCCCTCATGGGCGGCGCCAGCGGATCCATGCCGGCGCCGGGAGCCGGCGCCGCCGCAATGGCGGCGGCGGCGGCGAGCGCCGCCGCGGCGGCGGGCCCGCGTAAGGCGCCGGAGGCGGTCATCGACGCGGGGGCGCCGCGCATGCCGGCGCGCGTGGGGGCGGCCGGGGGCGGAGGGGCAGCGGGCGGGTATGGGTTCGTGCCGGCACGCAAGCGCATCATGACGGCGGAGGACCTCAAGAGGTTCCTGGAGGGGCAGACCGTCAAGGTGGGGTTGGGCGCGGGATGACGCGTGTTTCGTGTGTTGGTGTAGGGTGCGTAGATGCTGTTACGGGTGTGGGGTGTTGTGCCAGGTGAACGGACGGGCTGCCTGGCGAGTTGAGGCATGCGAGTGAGGCACGCAGCTGGTCGCATGTGGCACACGGTCACATCCAAGAAGGGAATTCTCCAACCCCGCTCCTGAGAGCCATCACAAAATCTCAAACTCCCTCACATTCCTTGCTCTCCCGCACCTGCCTCCCGCCGCGCAACTCCCCCACAAACCCCTTCTCCCCTGCCTCCCCCCGCCCCCGCTCGCCCCCCCCTTAGGACCTGATGGCTTTCATCCTGTCCATCAACGAGGCGGTGCAGGGCAAGAAGGCCGGGCTGGGCCCCACAGGCGACCCCAGCTACGTCCCCTCGCCCGCTGTCAGCCGCATGTGCGGCCTGCTGGACGCGCTGGGCGCGCTGGTGGATGCCGTGCCGCCAGAGCAGCAGAGCCTCAGGTGCGAAGGGGAGGAGATTTTATTCTAATCCTAGAAAACCAAGACCAAGGACTTGCCAGGGGGAAGGGAAGGGGTTGCAGGGTAAAGGCATCGGGAACAGGGAACAGCGGGAGGGGAGGGGAGGGAAAGGGAGAGGGAGGGGAGGGGAGGGGAGGCAGTAGAGTGGCGCATGGGGCGTGTGTGCGCGTGGGAGTGGCAGCTGGACATGCGCCTCGTGGCACTGTATGGCTCCAGTCCTGCGCTGTAGGGACGGCTGGGGCAATGCCACCAGGCTGCACCGTGTGACATTTGTACTGTGCATGCAAGTGTGCATGTGTGTGTGTGTGTGTGTATTTATCAACGGTCTGTACGTCCCGCAGGTATGGCAACCCTGCGTTCCGCACCTGGCACGCCAAGCTGACGGAGCGGGGGCCGCTGCTGCTGGCGGCCGTGTTCCCCCCGGACGAGGAGGAGGGCGGGGCGGAGGGGCAGCAGCAGCAGCAGCAGCAGGAGAAGGCGGCGTCAGTAGCACCATCCGGGACACAACAAGGGGCCGACACGGCGGCAGCATCTGGGGAAGCGGCAGCGGCTGCAGCGCCCGCATCCGCATTTGCGGCGGAGGCGGAGCCCGAGGCGGGCCAAGCCGCCGGCGCCAGCACCAGTGAACAGGCGGAAGCCGCCGCCGCCCCCTCCTCCTCCTCCTCCCAGCAGCAGCAGCAGCAGCAGCAGCAGCAGCAGCGGCGGCTGCCGCTGCGGGCTGCGGCTGTTGTGGAGCTGCTGCCGTACCTGCTGGACAGCTTTGGGAACGCCACGCGCATCGACTACGGCACGGGGCACGAGACGCAGTTCGTGGCGCTGCTGTACTGCCTGGCCAAGCTGGGCGTGTTTGGGGAGGCGGACCGGCAGGTGGGGGGAGGCGGACCGGCAGGTGGGGGGAGGCGGACCGGCAGGTGGGGGGAGGCGGACCGGCAGGTGGGGGGAGGCGGACCGGCAGGTGGGGGGAGGCGGACCGGCAGGTGGGGGGAGGCGGACCGGCAGGTGGGGGGAGGCGGACCGGCAGGTGGGGGGAGGCGGACCGGCAGGTGGGGGGAGGCGGACCGGCAGGTGGGGGGAGGCGGACCGGCAGGTGGGGGGAGGCGGACCGGCAGGTGGGGGGAGGCGGACCGGCAGGTGGGGGGAGGCGGACCAGCAGGTGGGGGGGGCGGGGCGGGAGGAGCAGAGGGAGGGGAGGGGAGGGAGGGAGGGAGGGAGGGAGGGAGGGAGAAAGGGAGGGAGGGAGGGAGGGAGGGAGGGAGGGAGGGAGGGAGGGAGGGAGAGAATAATTACACTTGGTAGTGGCGAAGCCACTGATGACTAGGGCTGACATGCCCTAGTGTTGGGTGAGCGCGTTCCACACGCTCACCCCTAGGCACGCCTGACACAGCAGGGGATACCCTCCCTTCCCTCACCCGGGCCTCCCTCGCGCTTCCTCTCCCCTCAACTAGTCATAAATGTAATCCCCTCGCACCACTTCCTCTCCCCTCGCACCGCTTCCCCTCCCCTCGCACCGCTTCCTCTCCCCTCGCACCGCTTCCTCTCCCCTCCCACCCCTTCCCCTCCCCTCCCACCCCTTCCCCTCCCCTCCCCGGACCTCACCACCCCCAGGGTCTGGGCCTGGTGGTGTTCAAGCAGTACCTGGAGCTGATGCGCAAGATACAGACCACCTACTGGTGAGGGGGGGGAAGGTGTGGAGACTGGCGGGGGTTGTAAATACCAGCCCGAACCAACTCGAACGCAATGCAAAGGAGCAAGGAGGAGAGCGTGGCCTATGCTTTGACGAGTGCGGAGCGACAGTCGGGGGACTGGTGGGGGCGGTGGGACTGGTGGGGAATGGGGTGAGGGTTGGCTGGTGTGTTGGTGATGGGGGGACTGGTCGGGTAGGGTGGAAGGCAGGGGGGAGGGCTGGGCAGGCGAGCAACGCCGACTTGGGGGTGGGCGTGGTGCCAGGATCTTCTCGGTTCCATTGACAACAACGCCTTCACACATGCCCATGTGTCCTTTCATTGTGCCCTTGACCCCATACACCTTGACATCTGCTCTGCGCGTGGAAACTGTGAGACGAGGTACACCTCTTTCCTAACACACATGTACGTAACAGCGTGTCTTCTCTCTTTTGTGCTCTCTCTACCACCACGCGTCAGGCTGGAGCCAGCCGGCTCTCACGGCGTGTGGGGCCTGGACGACTATCAGTTCCTGCCCTTCATCTGGGGCGCGGCGCAACTGATTGGCCACCCCATGATCAAACCCAAGTCCATCCACAACCCAGACATCCTGGAGGTGAGGGCGGGCGTTGGAAAGCACAAGAGAAAGGGCCAGCACTGTGCACGGGCACGTGTGTGTGTGTGTGTGCGTGTGTGTGTGCGTGCGTGTATGTGTGTGTGTGTGTTTGTGTGTTTGTGTGTGTGTGTTTGTGTGTGTCTGTGTTGGGAAGGGAAACAACCAGCGCGCGTGTGTGGCTTGTGTGTGCGTGTGCGTGTGTGGCTGTCTACGGGAGCTTCGAGCGACGTGACGCCTTCTCCCTCCAGTTCCACACACGCATCCAAGCGCCCTTTTTGTTCCACCTGGAATGCCCATGCAAACACACGCACACACGCACAGGCCTACGCGGGGCCGTACCTGTATCTGGGCTGCATCAAGTTCGTCAAGCAGGTGCGGCGGAGGGAGGGAGGGTGGGGGAGTGCGCGCATGCGTGAGTGCATGATTGCGCGCGGGATTCACAGTTGGGCCTGGGCGGGGCTGTGTTGCGGGAGGAAGGGCCTACGTCTTCAATTTGTGGGTCCAGCAAAGATCTAGTCTTAGATACCGTGGCAGAGAGCCAGTTTCTGTCTGTGTGCATGGGCTTGCCGGGGCGTGTCTGCCGGGGCGTCCGTCCGTTTGGTCCCGACCTCGGTGTCCTCGCACACCTCACCCCCTGCATACCCTCTCACACGACCGCCTCCGCCCCCATGCAGGTCAAGAAGGGGCCGCTGGCGGAGACGTCGCCCATGCTCAACGACGTCAGCTGCGTGCCCACCTGGGCCAAGGTGAGCAGGGCAGCCGGGGGGGGGGGCGGCGGCAGGGGGCGGCAGTTCGAGGCGGCAGTTTGGGGCGGCGGCGGATTTGATACGCTGCTGGCTTTCCTTGGGCTGTTTGACACACGACTTCGTGCTGCCCATCCTCCCGCCGTGTCCACGCCATGTGTCCCAACACGCGCCACGCCACCATCACCACCACCACCACCACCGCCACCGCCGTGCTGCCGCCACCCCCCTCGCTCTATTGCATTGGGTTTAATTTAGTTTGGGCTGGTATCTACAACCCCCCCCCAGTCTTCAGTGCATCCCGTACCGTTTTTCCAAACATTTTTCCAACCCATTTTTCCAACCCCCTTGTAATCTACGGTAATCACTCCGTGCCCGATGGCCGCCTGCCCTCCCTCCTCTGGCCCCGCAGGTGAACAGCGGCATGATCAAGATGTACCAGGTGGAGGTGCTGTCCAAGTTCCCCATCATGCAACACTTCTTCTTCGGCTCCCTGCTGCCCTTCGAGTAGCAGCTGTAGTAGCAGCCGTGCGGCAGTAGCAGCAGCAGTTGCAGTGGCAGCAGCAGTGGCAGCAGCAGTGGGCAAGTATTAGCAGTAGCAGTGGCAGTAGCAGGGGTTGCAGCGTCGTGGGTGTAGGACAGTAGCAGGCAACGTGGCTGCGTTCACACTCACGGCGACGGGGGTTACGTGCGTGTCCCCTTTTGCTGTTGCTGTTGCTGGGGTTGACCTAGGTGCCCCTTTAAAAGCAGGGCGGGGGAGGCTTTGGCACAGTTGCGCAGTTGTTTGCACCCGTGTTGCGCAGTTGTTGCGTTTGTTGCTTGCTGCAGCTTTGATAAGCTGGTCTGTTCAGCGAGTCCATGGCGCGCGGGTCTTCGCGTGTTGGGGGGGGGGGGCGTTGGGCGGTGGCACACGGTGGAGAGGTGGGAAGTGTGGGCGGCCCTGATGCCAACCTACGATGGAGTTCTGGACTCAGGAAAGCATAGTCAGGAGGCCGGCAGTTGCATGGACTGTTAAGTGCACGGGCCGTGCATCACACGAACGTGTAAAACACACACAGCTGTGCTCGCCATCAACCCTGTCCTCCACAGTCCCATCCACCGACCCCCGGCCCCCGCATTGTGACGGCGACGCAGCTCGTCAGCAGCTTCCGCGCCCTTTAGACCATACGGTATGCTTCATGCAATGGTCACCTCACGCTGGACAGCGCTCCGGCCTTGCGCCCGCACGAAAGCGCCACACCGCTTCACCGTCACCTCATCCATGCCAGCAGCCGAATGGCCACAGCACCCGCAGCAGACCGAAGCCGGCCAGCCCAGACTGCAGATGTGCAGCAGATATTCTCGCAGTAACCCCCCCCTCAGTCGTTTCAGTCTCAGTTGCCATCCGTCATAGGTTCATAGCGGTCAAGTTCCCCACCAACCCACCATGCAAGCAGTCCCCGCCATGCAGCTTCACGCCAGTGGCCCCATCCATGACATTTATGTCCGGGCACATTGTGTGTGTGTTTGTCATTGACCGGCTGTCACCCACGGCCAGTACGGGCCCCCGACAGCAGCCTCCCGGCAGCGCCCTCCCCGGCAGAATCCTCCCCGGCAGCAGCCTCCCCGGCAGCAGCCTCCCCCCCCGGCAGCACCCTCCCCGGTTTTTCGCTCCCCTGCCATGCACCGCTTGCCGCCGCCTGACTCCCTGTAGGACGGCAAGTCCCACATACCCTAAGGGAAGCCCCAGCTCGTTATCAAGTCCGTTTACGGCGTTCCTGCTGCACTCCCTGAGGACACGAAAGCCGCACCGGACCCGTACGGAACCCTTGCACTGCCGCCGGCCAGCCATCCAGACCTCGCACCAGCGGTCTTACACACACATATACACACCGACACCGGCCCTCCCCCCAAACCGTCCCCCCCTGCCACTACACCCCCACAGCTGCTACAGCTCGTACGCCAGTGTGGGCGCGGTCCAGCCCACCGCCGCCCGCCACGTCCCGATGGCAGCCGCCAGGCGCCGCAGCGGCTCCCGCCCTATGGCGGCGAACTGGGCCAGGATCTGTACGACACAGCGTGGGGGCACAGGCAAAGCCACAGCGAGGACAGGTCAAGGCAAAGCAGAATTTGGGAACGGGGGCAGAGGCTCCCAAGCTGGCTGGCGTGTGAATGCCCTCGTTGGGTTGTGGTGGAGGCGACAAGCCGGCAGCGGAGCAGAACTGGAGATGGCATGAGTGCAAAGGCAAGAGGCACAGATGTCTCCCTCATGCAAGGGCGGGCAGCAGCGCCATGGTGAACGCCAACCGCCAACCGCCAACCCATCCATCCCCAGCCCAGCCATCCATCCCCAACCCACCCAACCCCAACCCCAGCCGCCCCCAGCCCCCAGCCCCCAGCCCCCAGCCCTCCCCCCCCCCCGCACCTGGAGCGGCATGGGCCGCGAGCTCTGTGCGCCCGGCCCCGACAGCGCCACCAACGTCTGCCACACGTCCGGCCCCACAGCCGGCATGGCCCGCGCCGCCCTCGCCACCTGCCCCTCGCCCTCCTGCCCCTCCCCCTCGCCCTCCTCGCCCTCCGCTGCAGCCTGGTCCGCGGCGGCCTGGTCGGCGGCGGCTTGGGCGGCGGCTTGCGCCGCCAGGGCCGGCAGCAGCGGCTCGCCTGGCGGCTGGGCGGCGGCGGGGTCGCCTGGCGGCGCCGCCAGGTTCGGGTAGCAGGCGGCGGCGGGCTGGGTGGCTAGGGGCAGATAGGGGGAGGCTGTCAGCGCCGCCATCAACTGTGGCGTGATGCGTACCCACACCTGCGTGCGTGTGCATGCGTGTTTGGGTTTACTCTGCGTGTTGTTAGAGAGCAGAGAGAGGAAGGATAACAAAAGGACCCCGTGTGTATGCATGTGGCTTTGTGTGGATGTTGGAACACCGTTGCCACTGCGTCGGAGTGTGTCATGGGGGCAAGGCACCAAGGTGCTCGGCACCGGCGGGCCCAACGGTATAACCCCCCCCCCCACACACACACACACACACACACACACGCACACGCACGCACCTTGGTCAGCGGGCACAGCAGGTCGGAGGGCCCGTACTCGGCCTTGTACCTGTTGGGGGGTGTCACGCGTTGTGGTGTGTGGTGGCGAGTTGGGGGTGTCAGGTGGTGGTGGTGGTGTAGTGGAGGGCGCAAGTTTTGTGTATGATCACCAGTGTACGTGCGTTAACAAGCACAAGGAGGAGGAGTAAGGTAAGCGCAAAGACTGTGTACGTGTGCATGTGCGTGTGTGTCACGCCCGCAGCTCCGGCCCTCTGCAGAGTTGAGACCTGTGCTGTGGCTGGCGCAAGGGCCCAGTGCACGTTTGCCACGCACACACACACACACACACACACACACACACACACACACACGCACACACACACACACACACACACACACACACACACACACACACACACACGCGCGCGCGCACACACGCGCTGCCGCTGTGACCTAGCCCCACCTCATTTTGGCGCAGGTGTGGATGTAGTACCCCATGTAGTAGTAGCGCAGGTCGGAGGCGGGCGAGGTGGGGGTGGGGGTGGTGGTGGGGGTGGGGCTGAAGGGGAGGCTGCCTGCCGGCTGCTGCTGGTGCTGGTGCTGGTGCTGCTGCTGGTGCTGTTGCCGCTGTTCCAGCACCCAGCAAATCTCCTGTGAGTGGGCGGCACAGGCGCGGGAACGGGGCCCGAGGCGGCCGCGCAGGCAGCGGTGAAGAGGCGGGCGAGAGGCAGTGGCGTTGGCGGGTGCGGGGAGCGACGGCCTTCGGGTGACGTGCCGCGCCCCGAAGCTAGCCAGGCAAACCCAGATAACACCCAGTCCCCAGCAACCACCCACCCACACTACACACACTCCGGCGTACTTCTTCCGTTCGCCACGTGCCCGCGCCTCCACTCGCACACCCGCACCCACCTCCCCACCCCCACCCCCACCCCCACCCACCTGCAGCGCCGTGAAGCGGCCCAGCGCCAGCGACCCTAGGTCTGGGTCGTAGAAGAGGTAGACGGAGGACAGGCAGCGGGGCAACACGTCCACCACACCCACCGCCACCAGCTTGCCTGTGTGCGTGTGCATGTGTTTGTGTATGTGTGTGCGTGTGTGTGTGTGTGTTTGCGTGTGTGTTTGCGCGCGTGTGTGTGTGTGTGTGTGTGTGTGTGTATGTGCGCGGTTGCGTGTTTGTGTGTGTGTGTGTGTGTGTGTGCGTGTGTGTGTGGCGTGATTGGGGTGGGGTCCGTGCATCCTGGCTTAGGCGAAGGCGATGCAGAACCGGCAAGTGTTGCACAAACTCCGAAATGCATGGTGATGGACGTACACCAACACAGACACACACACGCAGAGCACACAGTCTTGCACTTATCTTCCCTTGTGCTTTGCACAAAGTATCCGTGAGTAACTCCGGCGTTTGGGCGAGCCTCGTTTCCGTTTCGTTGTCCAACACACATGTGACACACGCCAATCTGCCCCTGACCCCGTCCCGTTGTTTCCCTCCCCAACACACACAAACACGCAACCGCGCACATACACACACACATACACACACACACACACACACACACACACACAAAAACACACATACACTGTCAAAAGAATCGCACCCGCATGCACACGCACCGTCCAGGATGTATCGCTGGTGGAAGGAGCCGTAGCCGCAGGCGGGCGCGGCGGGGTCGGCGGCGGGGGGCACGGCGGCCAGCGGCGTGTCGCACAGGAAGCGGCGGAAGGCGGCGGCCGACAGCTCGTCGGGCGAGTCGCCGTGCTGGGCCACCTGGTACCTGCAGTGACACCGTATTTGCCGCAAGGGAAGCAAACACGCCCAGAGCGTGTGTGTGTCGGACAACGGAACGGAGACGAGCGTGTGTATGTGTATGTGTATGTGTTATCAAGCACACGTAAACAAGACGCACAAAACAGGCTGCAGCACCATCGAGCTGCGGTACGGCACGCCCGCCCATACCCGCCCACACCCGCCACACCCACCTGACGTACAGCTGATACTCCTCCCAGTAGAAGCCGCTCGGCACCAGCTCCACGCGCAGCCGCCCCGCCGGCACACACAGCTCCCGCAGCTCCCCCACCTCGCCAGCCGCGTCGGCAGCAGCAGTAGCAGTAGCAGCAGCTGCAGCAGCAGTAGCAGTTGTAGCGGAAGCGGTACCCGAGGCCGCAGCGGCGGCTGCGGAGGCGGCTGGTATCGCCGCGCCCGACCCGCTGGCCGCGCTGTGCCGCCGGCTGCGCTTGCTGCCGCCCTCGCTCCCTCGTCTCCCCGCCGTGCTCCTCAGCCCCTCCGTATTGGCTGTACCAGCCACGCCGGTCGCCACCGCCGCCGCCCTGTCCACTTCCATTGCCGCCGACGCTCCTGCTGCCCCCGCCGCCGCCTCTGCTGCCGCCGCCTCCGCCGCCGCCGCCTTAGGCGCCCCCGCCTCCTGGCCTCGCACGTGGAAGTTGACATGGCCGTTGGCTGCGGACGCAGCTACCAACCCCAACTGCCGTGCCGCCGCCGCCACCGTAGACCCAGCTGCCGCCGCCCCCTTCTTCACTACCGACCCCGCTGCCACCTCCAGCTGCCCCTCCTGCAGCAGGGCGTCGATGTGCCTGGCAAGGGCCGCAGCCACTGCCTTTGCATCTACCCCTGGCGCCGCTGCAGCTGTCCCCGTGCAGCTGCCGCCACCACTACCACCACCACCGCCGCCGCTGTCACCAGCGTCACTGGCGCCGCGCGGCGCCCCTCCCGCACCCTCGGCGCTCCCCTCGGCAGCGGCGGCGCCCTTGCCTCCGTGCTTCCGCTGCTGCAGCTGCTGCTGCTTCAGCAGTTTCTTGGCTTGGCTCTTGCTCGTAGGCTGCTGCCCCTCCTGCTGCCCCTCCTGCCGGCCCTCCTGCCGGCCCGAGGCGGCACAGCCTGGCCCTGGCCCGACCGCTGTCCCTGACCGCACCTCCACCCCTGCTCCTCCCACTCCCCCTTGGGACCTACTCGGCTCGGGCACACAACCCCCTCCCCCGCCCCCTCCTCCTGCTGACGCCGCCGCTCCCGCTGCTGCTGGCCCTGCCGCCGGCGTGGGCCCCGCCGCCGCCCTCATGCTGCCCACGTTCGCTTCAGAGGCCGCGGCTGTTGCAGCTGCCATGATGGCAAACGCCGCAGAGGAGGTGAACCGCACATCCGGGGGCAGCGCCGCCCGCTGCTTGGCGGAGCAGACACGCACCGCCAGGCCCGACGACGGCAGCCGCAGCACCGGCACCTCGCCCGCCCCCGCCCTCGCCCCTGTGCCTGCACTCGCGCCCGCCCCCGCGCCTGCACTGGCGCCCGCCCCCGCGCCCGCGCCGACAGCGGCAGCGGTGGTGTTGGTCGGTCTCGCCGGCACCGGCACAGGCACCGGCAGCTCACCCGCCGCCCGCGCCCGCACCACCGCCGCCGCCAACAACTCCTCCGCCAGCATCCGCAGCCGCTCCGCCTCCGCCTGCGCCCCTCCCGCCGCTGGCGGCCCCCACGCCTTGCCGGCCCCGGCGCCCGGTGCCGCCCCGGCGGCGCCTGCGGCCTCTGCCTCTGTCGCGGCATTTGCAGCTGCCTCCACAGCCGCCTCCAGGCCCTTCCGAGCAGCCGTCTTGGCTGCTGCCGCAGCCGCGGCTGCTGCGCCGGCCCGCGGGGGCCCCTCCCCCATGTCAACGTCGCCCATGCCGCCCGCCTCCCCTCCTGCCTCCGCTTCCGTTTCCGTTCCTGTCTGTGTCCCTGCCCCTGTTCCTGGTTCTGTCTTTGCCGCCTGAGCCTGACCCTGGCCCTGGCCTCCGTCGCCCTCCGCCGCCGCGTCTTCAGCCGTACTGGCACTGCTGGCCCCAGGCGGTAGAGTGCCTGTCGTCACGTCAGGGGGTGGTGGCACGGGGGCAGTTCTACAAACCCTGGGCCTGCATGGAGGATGGGGACGCACGCACGCGGGTGGCATGGCGGTTCTCCAAGCAGGCGCCCAACAAAGCTGCCTGGCCGTCAGCGGCCCAAACCCCTAAGCATGGCCTTGATGCACACGGGGCTACCCACACACGATCCGCCCCCCCACACACACTCACACACACGTCTTGCAGGCCCTACCTACCACGCATTCACCCACCCTGCCCCTACACTCCGCCTGCACACCCACTCGGCGCACCCACGCACCCGGCGGCTGCTGCAGGAAGGCCCGCCAGCGCCGCACCAGCCGCCGCTGCACCTTGTCGGGCCGGAACTGTGTGGCGTCCAGGCGGATGGTGTAGGGCCGGCAGCATGTGACGCGCAGGTCGGGCTGGCAAGAGGAGGGATGGCAGGGGAGGGATGGCAAGAGGAGGGACGGCAAGAGGAGGGATGGCAAGAGGAGGTATGGCAAGAGGAGGGACGGCAAGAGGAGGGACGGCAAGAGGAGGGATGGCAAGAGGAGGGATGGCAAGAGGAGGGACGGCAGAGGAGGGATGGCAGAGGAGCGATGGCAAGAGGAGGGATGGCAGGGGAGGGATGGCAAGAGGAGGGACGGCAGGGGAGGGATGGCAAGAGGAGGGATGGCAGCGGAGGGATGGCAAGAGGAGGGACGGCAAGAGGAGGGATGGCAAGAGGAGGGATGGCAAGAGGAGGGACGGCAAGAGGAGGGATGGCAAGAGGAGGGATGGCAGGGGAGGGATGGCAAGAGGAGGGATGGCAAGAGGAGGGATGGCAGGGGAGGGATGGCAAGAGGAGGGATGGCAAGAGGAGGGACGGCAGGGGAGGGATGGCAAGAGGAGGGACGGCAGGGGAGGGATGGCAAGAGGAGGGATGGCAGGGGAGGGATGGCAGGGGAGGGATGGCGGAGTGGGGTGTCGCAAAGGGGCCAGATGGGTGGGCGCAAGGGCAAGAGGGGGGTGGAATGAGGGGAGGCGTGCAGAGTCAATGCCGATGTCAGAGACCCAGAACCCAAAGCTGCGCCACATAGCGCGGAGGGCGGGCGCAGAGGGGCGGGCCAAGGGACCCGGTCAGTTGCGGGTGGGCGGGGCGTGTGTGTGTTTGTGTCGGGAAAGGGCGTGACGAAGACTGCGGAGGTGGGACTGGGCCCGGGTTGGGCCCACGACCCTGCGCCACCACGTCGGCGGCAGGGCGCCCTCGCCAGCTGGTGCAATTGCCAAGTGACCACCTCTCTATCGTGTGTCGTGCCCGCGGCCCCCCCCCCCCCGTTTGGGCGTGCAAAGCCGCTGCCGGCGGCCCGTGCGGCGGTGACTCTCCTCTCTTTCCCTGCGTTCCCCATGTCTCCGCACCTTGTACAGGTACGTGCCTGAACGGCGCCAGCCCTGGTCGATTAGATCTGCGAGCAGTGATATCGCAAGATGCGAGTTGAGGAGGGATGCGGTGGGATCAGGGGCCCGGGAGGGGCGCAGCGCAGCGGGCCCGCAGGTACGGCCGCACCCTGGTACTGGTAGACGCTCAAGCCGCGGACCGGCATGCCGTGCGACACCGAGCAGTCCTCGCCTCCACAGTAGCCGCAATCGTTCGCGTTAACGCCCACATCCACGCACACGCTGATGGCGCGCCGCAGGTCCTCTGCCGAGCGCGCCATTTCCCTCTCGGGGACGAAACTGTTGCAGGCTTGCTCCCGCAATTGTTTCACCAGTTCAGTTCTTCATGTTAATGGACAAACTGTTGTGAATTCTGTTCTAGAGAGAAGAAGAGTTGTCGGTTGTGCATTACATAGTGCAATGAGGGCCGTCCGCATTCATTCCACATTTAGAAGCACACTCTTGTGCATAGCTATGCAATTTAACAAACTTTACACGAACAATATCCAAGACATAACATGCAGTGTCAGCGGGCCCTTGGGCGGGCCTGCGCCGGCCACAATTCTGCAAGCCGTGCCTGCATTGCGAGCAAGCATGGTTCCCTGTACCCGCGCCATGTGCACCGACTGCGAGTATGTTGCCAGGCTGCCGCGGAGGTGCAGCCAGCCCCCGCACAGGCAGGCGCAGCCCCGACGGGCGGAGTAAGCTCGGGTGTCGCCCCCAGCGACGCGGACGCGTGGTGGACCAGCGCCTCGCCGATTCCCCGTCAAATGAACGGCTGCCAGGTGGTGATGCTGGAGGGTGAGTCCGCATACGAAGCACTGCACCCGTCTCTAAAACCCTTCGTGCTGGTGCTAAGCGCCTCTGCGCCCGCAACCTTCACACCGGCATGCGGCACAGGGTATGCACATGGCACACATACACACACACACGCGGGCACACACCGCACCCGCGCGCAAAGGCTTTCCAGTTCTCACCCTCTTTCTCTCGCTTTCCCTCTTCTCCACCACATCCCCACCCAAGGCAAGGGCCGCGGCGTGGTTGCCACACGCGACTTCAAGGCCGGGGAGGTGGTGATGGCCACGCCGCCCCTGGCGCTCGTGACCGCCGACATACGGCAGCGGCCTGAGGGCGACCTTGTCGTGGATACCATCCTGGAGCGGCGGCTGTACGGCAGCAAGTGGTTTTCCGTACTGTACGACGGCTCGGCGCGCAGCTGCAAGGCGGCGCTGTCGTACGCGCCCGAGGGTGAGGTGGTGCTCTGGGGCGCGCTCTGGGGGCGCTCTGGAGGGAGGGGGCTGTAGACACTAGCCCAAACTTAACCACTGTGGGTGGCACTCTGGGGGCACTCTGGGGGGCACTCTGGGGGCACTCTGGGGGGCACTCTGGGGGCACTCTGGGGGGCACTGTGTGTGTGTGGGGGGGGGGTACGGGGCAGTGTGGCACCGCATGGCGCAGCACGCTGTGTCAGCACCGACGACTCGACGAGGCCAGGCTGCTCCAGGAGTTTTGCCTCGTAGCCGTGGCAGCCTGGCAGGGGCATTCGTGTGGGCGGCTGGGAGTGGGAAGCACCGCGGTCGCGGGTGTTGGTGTGCGGCGGCGGCGGCGGCTGGTCCGGTGTGGTTACTGGGGGTGCGCTTGCTGCGATGCGGTGTGAGGCGCATGGGGCGCCAGCGCACATCGCAATTCCAGACGCCCGGCTGCATTGCGGCCTGCCCTCTCATCCAAACACTGCACCCGCCATCCAATTGCAGCGGCCGCAGCAAGCCCCGACGACGGCCGCCCCGCTGCGCCGCCAGAGCCGCTCCTGGCGTCCACCTCCGCGCCATCCAAGGCCGCAGCGGGGGCGGCGGGGCCGGCGGCGGCAGCTCCTAAGAAGAAGGGCTTTCTGGCCAGCCGCGGCGCCGGCCGCAAGACTGCGGGCAAGGGCGCGGCGGCCGCGGCAGGCTCGCAGGAGGCGGGGCCGGCGGCGGGTGGGGAGGGTGGGGAGCTGCCGGTGCCGGACCGGAGGGAGCAGACACGGCTGGCCAAGGTGGTCAAGGTGGGTGGGGGCGTGGGGTGGGGGCCAGGGGCCACGGCGTGGCTTGGTGGCCAAGGCTTGGCTTGGTGGTGAGGGCATGGGCTGGTGGCAGCAGATCTCGATCCAAAGCGGTGCCCGGGGGCGCACCGAGAGTTGGTGGGGACAGGTGGGGCGGGCTTGCTCCCTGTCACCCGCCACGCTGCATAGGACTGCTCAGCTTGGATAGCGGCGCTGACGTGTCGCCTGCACGCGACAAGGCTCCTCCGCCTTGCTTCGCACACCAATGGCTGTGTCTGTGCCTGCACTGCGCCTGCAGTTCAATTGCTTCGGTGACGATGCGGAGGACCTGGCGGCGTGTGCGTGCCGAGGCGAGGAGCCGCGCGGACACATCGGGTGAGCGGCCGGGCAATGTCCACATGTCTCACACGACAGCACATGAAGCACCGCCCCCGCTCGCGACGACGACATGCCATACCTCCGCATCCTACCGCCGCCAGACCCGCAAGCGTTTGTAGAACCCGGCTGCCATTGTGCACCCGCAAGCAATCACGGACACCAGGACTGCGGCTGTGCCTGCAACTGATTGCCACCTCACATGCCGCACCCCTGACACATCCCACCACGCCTCCATCCCGCCACGCCACGCCTCGCACCCGCACCGCGCATGCCGCACCACACGCCTCACGCCGCACCGCCCGCCGCACCACACGCCTCACGCCTCACGCCACGCCGCGCCACGCCTCAGGCTGTGGCCGGAGTTCGCGCTGCTCAACCACAGCTGCGCGCCCAACACCGTCAACTACGTGGTGGGCGGCAGCATGGTGGTGCGGGCCGTGGCGCCCATCAGCCAGGGCGAGGAGGTGAGGGCGGGGTGACATGGGGGGAGGGAGAGGAGGTGAGGGCGGGGTGACATGCGGGGTCGCACAGATGGTTGGAAAAGCGGTGCAGGAGGGGAGGGCGGGGACGGGGACGGGGACGGGGACGGGGACGAGGACGGGGACGGGGACGGGGACGGGGACGGGGACGGGGACGGGGACGGGGACGGGGACGGGGACGGGGACGGGGACGGGGACGGGGACGGGGACGGGGACGGGGACGGGGACGGGACTGGGGCTGGGGCTGGGGTCAAGAAAGGAGCAGATGGGAGGGACGGTTGGGCCTGAAGGGCGCGGCAGGGCTCGTGGGGGGCAGCCGCACCCATCATCCACCGCGCTTCAGCGGCTTGCAGCCCTGCTGCTCCCCCTTTCATGCGGCATTGTGAGTTCGTGACCCACCATTGCTGCTTGTTCCCTTGCTGCCCGAACCCCAGGTGACCATCTGCTACCTGGGCCGGCCCCAGTTGCTGCCCTTCAACAAGCGCATCGCCATCCTGGCCGATGACTACGGCTTTGAGTGCAGCTGCCCACGCTGCGTGGTGAGCGATTGGGCGGGGAGCGAAGACGAGGCTGCTTACGGCTGTACGGCTTGACGTGGCATCATGACGTATGGCTTAACACTGCAGTTGGCACACACTGCGTTATGGCAGCACGCCTGGCCTGATGTACTGGAACCTGCTGGATGGGGGTTACTCGCACCAAATTGCAAATCGAGCGAGCGCGCAGTCGGAGCGAGCGCTCATGGGACTGCAGCTTCCGTGCCCGCCACCATACACGTATCCTGCCGGCATCAAGCTTTTTAAGAGCGTTGCCTTTGATGCCACCGCGCATCACGCCGGCCATGATAACTCTCACACGCCCTCGTGTCCTGCTACTCCTGCACACCCTGTCAGCGTCACCACAAACACCATCGCATTGACCATTGATACTGTTACCTGAATAAGAAAACAGATCTCACAACACTGCGCAACAGGCCGAGCAGGCGCACGTGGACAAGCTAGATGACGCGTTCCTGGAGTTCCACGAGGAGCTGGAGGAGCGGCTGGGACCGGCGTTCATGGAGGCGCGGGCGGTGGGGGACAGCGCGGCGGTGGAGGAGGTGGCGGAGGCGGTGGCGGCGGGGCTGCGCAAGCTGTACAAGTGAGTGACGTGGCGCTCGAGGGCCACCGGGTCGGGGGCGGGGGGGGGGGGGGTTACATGCATTAAGTTTACGAAGTGAAGTCGTAGCCAGGTACAAAGGTACACAGTAGTCGTCGTTACCGATGGATGGGGGGGGGCGGATGGTGATTGTGGTGGCGGAGCGCGTGGGAGGGTGGTTTGGAACGGGTTAAGCAAAAGGGGGCAACAGGGGAAAGGGAGTGGTCAGACGGGGCTGGAGGGGGGGCGGCGACGCGGGCACGTCAGGCATTCACACAGCCGCTCTCAAATCACGGAACGCCCCCGTGTTGTGTGGGCACGCCCCTGTCCTGTGCCCCGCCCCACGCTACCGCTCGTTTGGTTCTCCTTGTCCCTTCACCACCATCGCCCTTCAGCCTGTTCCGCAAGACGCTGATAGCTCCGGACGTGCGGCAGTACTACCTGGCCAGCATGTACGACGCATACGACCTGGCCTTCAGCTGCGCGGCGGCGCTGGGGCGTGGTGAGGATGGCAGCGCGCTGCAGGTGAGAGAGAGAGAGAGAGAGTGTGTGTGTGTGTGTGTGAGTGAGTGTGACTTGTGATTTGTGAGTATGTGTATGTGTGTGTGCGCATGTGTGTGTGTGTGTTTATGTTTAGTACAGCGCAAACTGAATGGTTGACACTGTGCATTGCAACAGCGGTATTCCCTGGGGTGTGTGTGCGTGTGCACGTGTATGTGTGCGTGTGTCTGTGTACTCGACAGCAGAAGGGTGTGTGCCTGTGTGGTGGTGCTTGTTCGGCTGCCCACCTTGCCTGTTGCCCCCGCCCGCACGCCCGGCGCCCGCGTCCCCCCCCCCGCACACACACACACGTCGGCACTCCATACTTGTGAGTTGCTCACTCCGTTCTTCACATGAACGGCTACCCCACCCGCCTCCCCCCTCCCCCACCCCCGCAGGCCTGCCTCAAGTCCATGGAGGTGGTGTCGGCCGGCTCCGACCTGCACGCCATCCTGTCCGTACGGCACCACGACCACGTGCTGGCCACGCACGGCCCCGACAGCCCCCTCACCGGCCTGGCGCGGTCCGCGCTGCGCCGGGCGCACGTGGCCCGCTACGGTGCCGTGTCGGACCCAGTCATGGAGCGGTTGGTTGGCCTCAACCGACAGCTGCACGTGCTGGCCGATGCCGGCGCCGATGCGGCAGAGGAGGAGGCGGCGGAGGCGGAGGCGGAGATGGGAGCGGAGGAGGCTGGGCGGGGCACTGCGAGCACTTGAGCGGGAACCCAGACTACGGTACCGTACAGAAGTGCAACGCTCGATTGGTGATGTTATAGTTGGTGAAGCCCAGAGATCGTGTTGGAATCCGGTTTGAGAGCACGTGATTTAGTGAGGGCGTCCGGCAGAAGCTACCGGTATCAAGAATGGTGCATGCGGCCAGGTGGCAACGGAAGCCTGAGGGTGGAAGCCAGGAGTGGGATTGTAAGCTGCGTTGGGAAATGGGAAGTTGCCGCCACCGAACGGCTCTGCTCCTCCAATGTGCACTGTGCACACCATGTGTCTGGCATCAAACTCCAACCTGTCCGGCAGCAGTTGCAATGCTATGCCTTGAAGCTGTGCCCTTCGGTCCTTGGCTCCCCGATTCCCCGCGGCCCTACCCCCGCGCGCCCTGACGCTCCCCACACCTGCCCCGGCTCCTGACCCTGCGTACCGCCGTACAGGACGTCCGGACCAGGCGGCGCAGCGTGGCGACGCAGCGCACGCTGGTGGCGCATAGGTACCGTAGAAACGGCAAGGGGGGGCGCAGCAGGGGAGGCGCAGTGTGTGTGGGCGCACCGGTGCAGAGGTGGGCAGAGACGTCGAACCGGGCATGCAACGCTTGCGTGTACCCACACGGCCGCCCCTCACGGCCTCACCAACCCGCCCGCCGGCACACCGCGCAGAGTGTGCAGGGCCTTGCAGCTGTGCCAGAGCCACTCGGGAACTTCGAAACCCGCGACGTGCGAGCTGTCACATGTCGCAGTACGACAGACTACAAGTTGTACTGCTCTCTCGAGTCCTGTATGGAAGCCTACAGGCGTTGTTGGTCCGTCAGGCGTTGTTGATAACGACGACTTAACAACGCCTGTAGGCTTCCACACACGACAAGATGCCCGCTGCTAGGGCGTCGGCCCGGCGCCCTGGCATCAGGCGCAGCTCAGGGCCCGCCGGTCACTGCCGGTCAAATCCCAGTGGCAGGCAGGGTCGCCGATGTGGGAGTGGACTTCCAGGCCCGCCGCTCTGCTGCGTGGGTAAATTATAAACTGCATATCCAACAATCACACATACTCCTATCGCTGATATTATTTGAACACTGCTACAGAGCGACGGTTTGGCTAGTCGGCCCCGATAGGCCATATGCAGCTGTGAAACCATCTCACTTGCTTGAAAGGGCTTTTTTAAGCAGTAGGAGAGCTGGAAGAAGCACGCGGGGAAGCGGCTCGGCCGCGGCCGAGGGCAAGTGGCTCCGGGGCGCATGCCGCTGGGAGCGCACGGTCCCGGTTGGCCAAAGTCAGCCTGCCTACAGATGCGGTCCCGGGCACAGAGCTCGTAAAGTGGAGCTGCAAAGAGGGCTATGTCTATGGTGGGTGGCGAAGTATCGGTCACCGACCATCGGTCACCAAGCTGTCCATTTTTGCTTTTGGGCTTTATCATGCCGATGCCTTTCATGGCGCCCCTACAAAATTGCAGTGGGGTTGCCTCCAGCGGGCACGGGCGGGCACCGAGCAGACAAGTGGGACGTGGACAAATGGTTCAAGGTGAGGTGCATCTGTGTTGATACATCGGCGACAAATAGCGATTGGCATATCAAACTGCTGCCCCGGGACTCTTAGGTGTTAAAACATGATCAACTTTGCCACACACAGCTGAAAGGTACCGTTCATGGCGCTGCCCTGCAGGCGTTAAAGGTGGAGCTGATAGCGATAGACGACAGCATGCTCGTGCGGCTGAGCGACCAGGAGTCAGGTGCGCGGCAAGTGACTGCCCAACCTGTCGCACGGTTCTTCGCTTGAAACCCGCGCTAACCTTCAGCCTGGGGCTGTGTTTGTCTGGTTTGCAGCGGAACTGTTTGCGGAGTGCCCTCTCCCTGACGACGGCACGCCACTGACGACGGTAGGCGAAGCTCTTCATGTTCGCCACCTGGGGGGTTACGGGGGCCCCAGGGCAAGGAGTACCCGGAGGGTCGGTGGGTAGCAGGGTGCCAGGCGATGTACGCGCCTGCGAGTGCCATGGCTGGCCGCTGCGGCACGCGCCCCTCATCGCACGGGGTGAAACGCGGAAAGCATAGCGCACCGTAGCGGGAAACGCACGCATTCAGACGTGCGCAACGCACTGCGCTGCACGGCGGCACGCCGGATGCTACCAACCACGCCACACCCGCCGACACTGCGCGCGCGCATACACAGGCGGTGGAGCCGGTGGTGGACAGCAGCCGCTACTTTGTGCTGCGGGTGGTGGACAAGGAGACCACGAAGCACGCCTTTATCGGACTGGGCTTCAGGTGCGCGTCTTGGCAGTAGTGTCAGTACTGTCGGTGTCAGGGTGGTGAAAACAGTAGCTGGTTACAACCGGAGCTGGACACAATGCAAACGTATGGATGTGTCAAAGGGTGGACAAGCAAAGTCCGGATGACGAAAAACTGGATTAGGGAAGGTTTTTGGGGTTGGGCGTTGTGCGGTGCGCGTAAGCGGGCGGTCACGCGCCCACGAGGCGTGATGTTGGGTGGGAGTTGATGGGTGCGGCGCTGAGCCAGGCCAGGTCGAGCACACGTCCAGTCATGCGAGGCGGTGCGGTGGCGGGCCTGCATAGGGCGGCTGGCTGGGGACAGAGCGAATGACGTCGTGCATGGGCACACGCACGCACTGCCTTTACTTTGCCCCACTTGCATCACCAACCACGAAACCAGCGCCTTGGTGAAGCCAGCATGGCTGTCTCTGCACGTTTGCAAGCGCTCATCCTCCTGCGTGTTTTCTTCGCTCATGCTCTCGAACACAGGGAGCGCACTGACGCGTCTGGCTTCACGACGGGGCTGGACGAGTACCGGAAATACCTGCTGCGGAAGAAGGAGGCGGAGGCAATGAAGGCGGAGCACGAGGCGCAGGAAAACGGCGAGGGTGGGTGACGGGAGAAGGATGGTTGGTGGGGCTGGTGTGGAGGGGGCGGTTGAGGTCAGATGAGGGGATGCATGCGTGGTATGCATGGCTGTGGGTGGGTTGGGCTGTGGGCCTCGTCCATACTCTTTGGTGTGCCAGCTGGAGTGGTGGTTGGAAGGGGTTGCAGCGCGTGGGGCAGGGCCCCGCATACACCGCAGTTTAGGCATGCCGGAGGCCGGGTGCGCAGCGACACAGGGAGGGACTCCAGCGGACCTCGGGGTGTTGGCTCAGGTCCCAAAGTGGGGCTCGCGTCCTTTCGGGTCGCATGAATCTGGATTTGCAAGTAACATAGGTCTGCGACTGGCGTGGAGCCACCTTCATGAGGCGGGGACATATCCAGTCAGCTAATCACACGCGTCAGTACGCACGGAACGGGTGTGTGCATGCTAGACACATAAACATGGGTTCCTGCTATAGTGCTATAAATCCCGTATTCACACAATCGCTGCCTCCGCCGCCTCCGCCATGTACGTCGCACGTATGACACAGGTGAAAGGCGCGATTATAGCTTGAAATCGAACATTGTCATCCCCCTGAAGATAGGCAGCATGGTAGGCACATAACCGAGCGGCCTTGCCTGTTCATGCGCGCACTTAGCCACATGGCATGCATACAGTAGACAGTGACTTCTGACACGATGGTGCACCGATGTCGCTACCACACTCGTCATGCATGCATGTTGCCTCGAGTGCTTGGTGTTCCGGCTGTGTAAGCGGCCCTCCCTTGCTGTACGTTTCTTTGTGTGTGCAGAAGCGGGACACTGAGGCCGTCGCCTCAACCAGCTCCAACGGCTCCAGCGCCAGCGCGGGGGCAGACGTGGCGACGCAGGGCGTGGCGGCGCTTAGGCTGGCGCCGCCGCCGCCACCCGGGCAGAAGGTTGCGCCCACAGCGACCGCGACTGACGCCCCCAAGCCAGCTTTGACAGCCGCGGGCGGCGGCGCGCCTGCCGCTGGAGATGCGGATGACGAGTGGGGCGACTTCGCAACGGCTTAAGGAGCGGGGGCCCCAAGCCCGCGGGGCCGGGTGCTGACGTGTCGGGTAGGGGTCGTGACGCTGAAGCGTGCGTTGTGAGAGGTGGGTTGTCCATAATGTGGGCGCATAAGGCATGCGTGTGTGTACAAATGGTTTCAGGATCATATATGTCGATACTGATGGTGCTGGGAAGGTGGCGATGAGATGATGGAGGGATGGTAGTGGTCATGCCGCAAGCGATGTTGCTGAATTGCAACTGTTCTTACGGGTTGGTGACGGTTTCCGCTGCGCGCGGGGTAGCTTGTGGCATCTGGACACCCATGCTACACTGTGATGAAGCAGCACAGGGCCTGGAGCTATCCTCCAGGGGTTGTACGCGAGTAGTCAATGGCCGTGGAGAGGAAAGAGTGCCTGCTTCTTGAGCACTAGCGCATGCCTATCAACGTACTGTAAGGTACCGGTAAATTGCTTGCTCCGTTCTCCTGCCGTGCGGTGCTTGGGTCAGCCCCAACTGGATCAGCCACAACGTGCAACACTACAAAAAGTGACAGTCCAGTGAACAAAGTTACGAAGGTGCACCAGTATGGGTGGTTGGTATGCCCACGCACTCACGCACGGGGTGGGGCAGCGGGGGAGGGGATGTGAACGGCAGGGTCGGGAGGTCAAGCGGCCGGTGTTCAGGACTTCGAGCAGCAAAATGTGTGTGATGGGACAGTGGCAAGGCAGGTTGGCAAAGTCCCTTACGCCGATGTGTGCACCCAATCCATCCGCAGCTCCTCCTGGAGTCCTGGTGCCAGGTTACTGGCTAATAGGTGATATGAGTCAGGCATGGGTGCACTCATCGGCGCGGAGGCAACGACAGAGCCCAATTAGCGCCCGACAGGGCTTCCCAACGCGCCGGCAGGAGCACCAACACAGCGTGCGCCACACGTCCGAGCACGACAGCTGTGGCAACGGGTGGTCCAGCTGCTGCCTGAAGGGAATGTCGCTTGAATGCATGCAAATGGCCATTTGACTTCCTTTGGATGACTCAGAGCTGGGGGGAGTATTGGGCGTCTAGAGCGCCGAGCGCGATGACGCGGGCTTCGGTTCTGGTTGACCGCAAAGCCTACCGCTACGCAACACTTGAAGTTGCACCCCTTGATACATACATTCACAAACTGCACAGGGGGAATAGAGTCAAAGCCACACAACTGATTGCTTTGCCGTTTGCGCGGGCGACCCCTCGTGCTCCGCTTGTGCCATGGTCTTGAGACCACGGGCTCCATGAGAGATTTAGAAGGCTTTTGCAATAGGCTCAGCTCGAGGAGAGACCTCCACCCGGACATCGAGTTGGTCGCGTTCGGAAGGCGCTACCCTGCGCACAAAGTCATTCTTGCATCACAGAGCACGTATTTTGACGTGCTGCTAAGATGGCTGAGCGAGCGGTCGTCGTCGTCCGCCTCCAGGACCACTCAGCAGCGGTCACCCGTCGGTGACGACACAGCTCAGGATGGTCCTCCGCAGCACGAACTGGCACTGGGCGAGGACGTTACGCAGAAAGGTGAGGTCGCTAGACAGCTCCGCTGCTGGGTTAATCGCTCACGGCGACGTGTGGCTGGCCATGTCGGGCCCGCATGCGGTCGGCGAAGCCTCCGCGTTCACGAGTGACGCATGCTGGCACATGTGATACATTCTTCGTGATATCCGGGCTTGCATGGAGCTTTGCAGTAGTTTGCAGCCCGTTGCTGAGGTGGCGGGGCGGTACGAGTCACCGCTCGGCGCCGTCCTGCAGCTCCACTCCGGAACGCGGGCCCCGACGGTGGCACTACAGCCCCATAACGTATTCAGCTTGGAATGATGCAATGTTTCCCGTTTACATGATCTTGTGCTGACTTCGCTCTTCCGGGACCCTACGCCAAGGTGGTGGAACCTATGCACCCTCACAGCTGCGTCATGCACATTCATGTCTGCGCTGCCTCGTGCCCCACATCACCGCGCCTTTTCCTAGACAGCTAGAACCCCACTGAATACACACAAGCAAATGCCATCTGATACACCATCAGCAGCAACCATGAAACGCCCTTACTTTTCTTCACCCTGCCAATCCAACAACCTGAACGAATGATCAGGCTTCGAGTGGATCCTGGACTACTTCTATGCCAGCCCGCACACCGGCATCACCGGCGACAACGCGCTTGACGTGCTGGCGGCGGCGCACTACCTGGGAGTGGGGCCGGTGCAGAGCGCCTGCGTCAACTTCCTGGCGCAGGTGCGTGTGCACGTAATAGGTGCTGCACGGCTGGGGTGCTGCAGGGGTTGTGGAGCAGGGGTTGTGGAGCAGAGGGAGAGATGGCATGCCGGGCAGTGCATTGGAAGCAGCCAGGTGGGGCTCAGCACGGAGTCGGCACTGACGCTGGGCTGTCCAAAATCCTTTTCCTACGCATTCCCTGGGTAGTGCTGCGACGTCGTGGCTACCTTCTCAAACCCGTGCCGCGAGTTTGTTTTCTTGCATATATGTATCACACGCGCAGCACCTGGACCCGACAAACTTGAGCGCCTGCCTGGCCTGGGCCACCCGCGCCGACCACGGCGAGGCCAGTGACATGCTGGGCGCCGCCTGCCGCCGCCTGCTGGCCCTGCGGCTGCCGGCGGAGCTAGGCGCGTGGGGCCCGGCGCTGCCGCACATCGAGCCGCGCTGCCTGGTGGAGATTGTGGGCTGCGACCAGCTGGCGGTGGCGGGGGAGTATGAGCGGTGAGGCGGGGGCCCAGGGGCTGGGGGCCGCGGAGGGATGGGGAGAGCAAGGAGGGATGGGAACGAAGGGATGGTGCCGCCATTAGGGCTGGCATGCAGGATGAAAGGGTCACGGGGCGTATCACGGGCCGCATGACGGGCTGACAATGCAACCGCTGCGTCATCGATGTCTGTTGCAGGTACCAGCTGGTTAAGCGAGTGGCGGAGCTGTGCGCGGCGTCGCCGGCGTCAGGCACCCGCCGCAGCAGCCTTGACGACCCCGAGCAGCAGCAGCAGCAGCAGGCGCGCCGCAGCACCAGCAGCGGCATGAGCACTAGCAGCGGCGGCGGGGGCGGCAATGCACTCGCGGCAGCGGCAGGGCCTCCTGGTGCCGGGCGGGATAGCCGCCGCGCCAGCGGTGCGGGCGGCGCGGCGGCTGAGGAGTGCGGCGAGGGCGGCGCGTGCGGTGGCCGGGATGAGGGCGAGGCGGCGCTGCAGCGGCTGCTGAGCTCGGCCCTCAACCTGCCAGATGACGGCCAATTGGCGCGCCAGCTGCAGCTGCTGCGGCCCTGCAGTCCGCCGGCTGACGGCGGCTCCGCCGCCGGCCCCTCCGCACCCGCCGCTGCTGCCGCGCACCTGCAGCCCCAGCCTGGTGCCGCCGCGCCGCCGCAGCTGGCGGTGCTGCAGCCGCCTCAGCTGCCAGCGCTGCGTACCTCGGCTTTCATGCCTGCCAGCGCCTTCGGCTCCGCACCCGCCGGCGGCGCGCTGCTGTGTGCGTCGCCGTCGGATTGCGGCAGCGTGCTCGGCAGCAGCGGCTTCGGCGGCGCCTTTGGCGCCAGCCACACGCTGGGTGGCGGCGGCGGCGGCATGAGCACGCTCGTGTCTTCGTCGACGACCACCGCCGGCTGTAGCAGCACATCGTCGGCTCGCAACACGCTGCGAATCTGGGACTCGCTCAACTTTGGCGTCAGCGAGGCGGCGGGCGGCGAGGGCGACAGCGGCAGTGGCGACGGCAGGGCGCGCTCTTCGGGCGGCGCCGGCGGCGGCGTGGCTTCGCTGCCGGGCTGCGACTCGGTGATGCTGGCGGCGGTGTACGGCTCCGAAGGCGCGGGCTTGGGCTTGGGGTTGGAGGAGGACGTGGTGGGCACGCCGCTTGCAACGGATGGCGCAGGGGGCCCTGCGGGCCTGCCGGACCTGTCCCGGCTGGAGCTCACGGACGCGCTCGCGGCGGCACCGGCACCGCCGCAACAGCACCAGCAGCGCAGCCTGCTGCAGCCGCAAATGGTGGCGCACGAGCAGCAGCAGCAACAGCAGCAACAGCACTCGCCGCCCTCCACCGCCCTTGCGCTCGCCGCCCCCTCCATCAGCACCAGCAGTAGCAGCAGCGCAACCACTGCCACTGCCGCCGCGCTGGCAGCCTCCCGGCTGGCGCTGCTGTGTGAGGCGGTTCGGTTCGAGCACTTCACTGTGCCGCAGCTGATGGCGGTGCAGGCGGAGGGGCTGGTGCCGCCGGCCCTGCTGCACGCCGCGCTGTGGCAGCGCACCTGCCTGGACCTCCACATACACCAGCGCGCCACGGCAGCCGCTCCTGACGGTGCTGGTGGTGGTGCCGCTTCCTTGGACACGCCGCGGGCGGGCCAGCAGGCGCAGCAGCAGGGTTTGCAGCAGGGCCACCGGCCGTTCCGCATGTGCTGGCGGCTGCACTGCGGCGCGATCAAGAAGCTGGCGGCGGGTGACATGCTGCAGTCGGAGCCGCAACAGTATGCCGGCGCGCTGTGGCAGGTGTGAGCGCGGTCGCTGCGGTACTGCTGTTCACGGTGCATGGCGTTGACGAATGCAGTAGCGTTTGTTACCAACAGTTGTACCACTGCTAATGACATGTTGCCTCGGAGGGTCGGCCACGCCGTGGCCTCAACACTGTGATGAGTGTCGCCCAACCACGTGTTTGCATGCCTGCTATCTGCTTGCAGGTGCGGCTGACGTGCCGTGACAAGGACGCAGCACGCGGCCACCTGGGCCTCTACCTAGGCCGACACCTGGTGCCGGCCGGCAGCTCCACCGGGAGTGCTGGCGGCTCGGGTGGTGCAGGCGGCGGCCAGCTGACACCGCGGCGGCGTGATGGCGGCGGCGGCGGGCAGCGGCCGCCCATGCCGCGCCAGGGCTACGGCTACGGGCAGCAGTACCCGCACAACCGGCAGGGCCCGCGGCAGCACCAGCCGCCGCTGCCGCCACTGCAGCAGCCTCGCGGCAACTCGCCGCCACAACACCCGCGTCAGCAGGCGCACCAGCCCCAACCCCAGCAGCAGCAGCAGCAGCAGCAGCAACAGCAGCAGCGGCAAGAGCAGGCGATTGCAGCCCCTTCCTCCGCACAACAGTTCTTTGCATTCACCGACCGCCACCCGGCCCTGCCCAGCCGCTGCCGCCTGACCGTCTACCAGGTACTGCTAAGCAACCAACAGTGCACGACGCATTGCATTGTGTGGCCCATCCCTCCGTATTGCACGTCACAGTGCGCTGCGTCGCGCCCGACGCTGCTCTCCCCACTCGCGTTCCACCGCCTCACTGCCCATCCTTGAAAACCCCACCTCCGGACATCGGCAGATCACTCTTTTAATTCACTCCATTTTGCATGGACGGCTCGGCCGCTCTCCAAGATGGTCTACCGTCTATCACTTTTTGATAATGATGAATGTAATCCCCGGCCCCGACCCCGACACAGACCGACAATCGGGCGCTGGCCGGGCGGCTGTGCCTGGGCGACAGCGGCGACTTCGAGTCGGCCTTCGCGGCGGGCGGCTTCTTCGGCGCGGGCCGCCTGCTGGCACGCGCCGACCTGGAGGCGCTGCCCGATGAGGCTGACGTGCTGGTGTTCGTGTCGCTACAGGCCGAGCTGAGCCCGGCGCCAGGGGCCGCAGCCGCGGCGGGTGCGGCGGGCGGGGCCTTGGGCTCGGTGCCGGAGCAGACGGAGGCGGGCGATGCGCCGGCAGCGGCGCAATAGCGTGCTAGCCGCGCGATGTGGGAGGGAATCACAAGAGCGGCAGCTGGCGTGTGGACGGGCGTGATACCGGACTGCAGTAGGTGGGGAACAAGAGTTGCGGCGGCTTACTGCGCGTTGTGGTGACAGCTGAGGCGAATGCGCTCGTACGTGGACGGTTTTCATGTGAAGGAAGGAGCTTGTTACGGCAGCGCTTGCTTTGATTCAGCAATTTGCAGGGAGAGTGCTGCGGGGCCTTTCATTGCATACCGATGAAGAAGGGAGGACGGACAGAAGCAACAGCTGGGTGCAAAAGCAGGTGGCAGGGAGCTTGCCGGGAGATTGCCACGGTACTGCTCTTAGGTGGAAGCGCAGCAACCAGAAATTGTTTGGTATGATCAGATGGGTGTCAGGTTGCTTCTTCGTTGCACACGTGCGGCATGCGCGGTGTCTGTGCCTTCCGCTAACATGCCTAGGCGTGCGCCGTATTGCTGCCGCCGGCTGTTGTAAAGCGGCGGGCGCGAATGCCAAGCACCGCCGCTGCTTACTCATGCACCTAACAAAAGAAGATTGGCGGGGCTTACTGGTCCAAGCATGAATCGCAAGGATTTGGTTGCGGCTCCTGCCACGGCAGCAGCGTGTGCTTGTGGCTGTGGCAAGATTGGGTTGGCGGTTGAAGTGACTGACGTGCGGCCTGCGATAGAGGTTTGATTCTTGCATCATCAGGTTGGGAGATTCGTCGGAAGGGCTGTGGGGCTGAGGGTACAGGAGATGGTTGGGAAGCTGGTGGGCCTGGCGTGCGGGCAACGGCAGCACGTGCATGGGCCGCCGTAGGTGGCAGGTGGTGCCGGACAGGACCCGCCAAGCATGCCTCGGTTTGTGCGGAGGCCTCGCTCGTCGGGTTTTGAATACACGAAGCATGGGGCTATGATGCCGCGGACATGCAACTGTGCTGCTGCATCCCTGCACCGCATGCATGCATGGAGCAAGGTGGAGAAGGAGGCGCGGACGACCTGATGCGTCCAGCAGATGCAAGAGGAGGATGTGTGGAGGGATGGGAGAGCTGGTTTATAACAGGAAGGTGGCCAGCTGACGGTGATGCCCGCGACTGGCTGGGCAGGAATGTACAACAATACGTAAACGGCAAGAGAAACCCGGGCGACAGAACGATTCTGCGTACCACATAAACCACAGGTGTACAGGCAGTCTGGCGCGCTAGCATAGGCCGATTTGGTAATGGTTTGCATGGTGGTGCAGGGCTGCTCACGATGAATGCGCACGATGCAAGAGCGGGGGCACAAAGAGAGACACATCGAGTGAGAGAGCACGAGAAGGTCAGGTCGAGCGGTATGTTGGCGCTCCCTGCCAGATTCTTGGTTGGTTGGTTTTACGTTTTGAGTTCGTAAGACGGTGATAGGAGAGCCGCTGATCAATCGCGGGATGTCACTAAGATTACTACAAAAGGGGCCGGGCCGCGCGTGCTTGGCGTGGGCGTGCCAGTCGCAGTGCCGTTTCTGTTGCTGTGCATGGTCGATGTGAAGTGGGATGTATCATTGTTGAGTGCGGAAACACAGTGATGGGCATCTGGTTTTGGTCGAGTGTGTGCCGCGTGATTGGAGTCGACGGCCGAGAGACCGGAACCGAGAGAGCAACGGCGCGCTTGATGTCACGTCATGAACAGCCGCCATCTTCTTTGGATTGATTGTGGGCCTGGATTGCAAGGCACACTGCCTGGCGGTAGGTATAGAGAAGAGAGCGTCATTTTGGTGACAAGGATCCTCGCTACTTCCCGTCGCAGACTCACGGTGCACCAGGGTAGTATGGGCGGAGGCCTTGTGGCGACGAGGGAATGCCACTACACGCGTGCGCATTCTTCCGTTTGCTAAATCGAACCCGTTTGACCAGAGTTGCGGTTGGCCGTTGACAGTAGAGCGCATGCGTGGCGTGATGTTCTTAGTAGGCAGTGCAACTTTTGGTGACGTGGTGTGTACAGTGCTCCTGCCTATCTGCCAGAGACAGGGGCAGAGCAGCGACGGCGCGGTGGCGCGGGAGGGAGGCGACATTGGCACTTCCCCTCCTGGCTCTCGTGCGCAGGCGTTGTTGTCACAGGCGTAGAGTGCAGGTTGAGGCATCGGCGTGTGGCGCGTTGTGCGGTTGCACAGGGAACGGGAAGCTGGACAGAGGATAAGCCCATGCAAAGCACACCGTGCGTGTGGGCGTGGTGCCGGGCGATAAGGAAGCTGCTGACCACATCGAAATGGAGCAGCGTGCGAACTGTAACAGTCGGTCGGGCATCGGACATGACGCCTGGCTGCCGGTGGTGAGCTTTGGCTCAGTTCGAATTCATTACCGCGACTCCCGTCCGCCACAGCGGTAACAGCGTGGTCTCCCCGCCGGGCGCTAGGCCTGCGGCCCACATGCACGGCTGCGCCGCCGCACACACAGTCACACCCATGCCCTGAAGCCTCAACGACGTTGCGGTCTCTCAAATATCCAATTTAGTCATATCTTCGTTAAGCGGTTCCGCATGGTCCCCGGCCTTGGCTTGCTGACACTGGCGACACACGCCCCCCACATTTAAGATGCTTCCGTTGTCCTTTGCAAACTTCGCAGGCGCATGCGCCTATGCACGGTGCCTTCGCCAGCACTCGTCAGCAGAGCGCAACTCAACATCCTCAGCGCACGAGGTGGGAGACCGCAAGGCAACGGGTCATAGACGGCTCCACGCATGTTGAGACTGCAAGGCATGCATGGCCAAGCGTCCATCATCCAACCCATCCAACCCATCCGGTCATGAAGTTCCGCCACTAACGCAAGCTGCCATTACCCTCACCGACCCGCATAACATCCCTGGTCGCTGCTGGCGCCGTCGCCGCCTCAATGCGCCTCAGCGTCTGACTGAGCCGCCCAGCGGCCGCCGCCATCGAATAGCGCTCCAGCACACGCCGCCGGGCCGCGGCGCCGCGCGCCATTGCCCCCCGGCGCCCCGCCTCGCTGCCGCTGACGTGGGCCATCAGCAGGCGCAGGTGAGACTCGGAGGGCTCTGCCCACCGGGAGCCTGCGTGGGGTTGCAGAGCACACACGTCGTACACGTGCACCGCGGCCCGGCATGTGTGCTGCACTTGCTCGGTTCCTGGGGTTGTACGTAGGCGGTTGGCACGTGTCACCCCCTACTTCCGCTGCGCGGCCCGCCTTGCGAGGCCCCTCGCGGCCCAGGCCTGCTGCCGCCAACCGCCAAACCGCCAACGCACCCTGGAACCACCAGGGCTCGCGGGGCGGCACGGGCGACAGTTGGTACGACAGCGGGTAACCAACCGTCTCGTCCAGGTAGGCGGTTGGGCCGGACCAGTTGGTGGCGATGACGGGGAGACCCAGGGCCATGGCTTCCATGATGGGCAGGCCCCTGAGCACGTGCGTGCGTGAGGTCGGCCACAGGCCCACAGCAGGTCGCGTTTTCGGTTTCGTTCTGCACACAACACATATGCACACACACACGCACACATGCACGCACACACACACATACACTGTCTTTGCGCAATGTTTTCCTTGTGCTCTTTAACACACATACACACACGCACACGCACACACAGCACGCGCACACACACACACACACACACACACACAGACGCACGTGCACACGCGCGGACGCACCATCCTTCTCCGCGTGTGGGCAGCACGAACGCGTCCGCTGCCGCCAGCAGCCGCACATACCGCTGCCGCGGCAGATGGCCGCTCAGCAGGTACACGCGCGGTGACCGGAGCGCGTCCAGCGTCCCGTCGGCCTGCGGCCCCAGCGCCGCCTGGGCCCACGCCCTGACCGCATCTGGGCAAACGTGTTTGCGGCGGGCAAACGGTGCGCGTCAGAGCCTAGAAAAGCGGATGAAGGACACATGGAGATGAGGACAGGCAGCCGAGCAGGCGCGCCCCAGGGTAGCTCTTCCAGGACAAGTGCCTCACCTGCAATGGGCATGTCCGAGCTTGGCTGAAGGAAGGGCTTGGTGACGATGTATAACTCCACGCCCCCCGCCACGCCGCCCTCACCCCATTCCCCCACGTCTCCGTCCCCCTCCAGGCCCTCGCCAGCTGCTGCGGCTGCCCCAACACCAACCCCCGGTCCTCTTGCTGCTCCTGCTCCGGCACCACCACCGGCATCGCCTAACTTTCTTGCCACTCCGTCCCCAACTCCATCTCGATTTGCATCTTCGTCCGCATCATCATCATCTGCTGTCGCTGCAGCTCCCGCTGCAGCCCCTGCCCCTGCACCTGCACCTCCAGCTGCTGCTGAGAACTGCCGCAGGAAGGCCGCAAGGAGCACGTCATGTCCCTTGCGCGCCTCCCATTTAAACACAGACACGAACACGTAGGGCCGGCGCGGCGGCCGCCCGGGCGGCCCGAACACCTGCAGCCGCCACACCCGTACCACCAAATCATGAGTCCATCACATAACGTATGTGGTCATGTGGGGAGTGGGGATTGCACATACCAGCCCAAACTAAAGCAAACCAAGCTAACCTAGCAAGGGCGTGGGCGCGGGGCTTACCAGGTCCCCGCGTTCTCCCGCGCGGACCTCAGGGCCCCTCACACATATATACACACACACACACACACACACACACACACACACACACACACACACACACACACACACACACACAAGGCCCCTCACACAAACAGACACGCACACCTGTGTCGAGACCTTAACCCTGCGCCGCCTTGCTGACCCGCACCTGCACGCAGCCCGGCGGCGGCAGCTGCAGCGGCACCACCATCCCCGGGTCCAGCTCCCCTGCGGCGTCCACTGCCGGCGGCAGCTCCGTCAGCGGCACCCTCACGCCGCTGTCCCGCAGCGCCCGGGCGGAGGCGGGCGCTGGCACCCACACCTGCCGCGCACAGCAGCAACAGCGGCACGCCGCATGCGGCAACAGCAAGGCGGCACATGCACTGGTGGCTGGGCCGCAGGTTGCACATACCGGCCGCGCCTCCCAGTAAGTTGCCTAACTGACATGGTCCCAATGCAACCGTCAATACCGTACGCGCCTTCCCCAGATGCCCACGTTGTCTGCCATGCTCCCGCAGCCCAACGCCACACGCGCTCACCATGTGCCGGGAGACAGTCCTACCGCGTCCCCACCTCTTCCCCACCCACGACCACAAACACATACACGCGCGTCCCCACCTCGTCCATGCTGTTCAGCGCGGCGACGAAGCTGGCTGGGATACTGCGGCACACGCACGCCACACGTGAAGGCCACATCGCGGTGCCAGCAGCACAGGGAAACGGGAGGCACGTGTGGTGTGGGGTCCCGTAACGCGTAGGCACTTTACTAGGCCGTCGGTCTCCATCCGGCTCAGGATACAAGTGCAGCACGTGCATGCGGGCAACTGCATGGAGCGGGGCGGGATAACTGTACGAGCTCACCGGTCTGTCTCGGCCATCGCCCTCGCCACGGCCCAGCGTGTGGGGCGGCCGGGCGGCGGGCAGGGCTCGCAGCTGGCCCAGCGGGGGGCTGGACGGCCGAGGTAGGGCGGCAGGTTGTGGCACACCTGCAGGAGACCGGCGCGGCAGCCGCGGGTCAGTGTCATTGGTAGTTTGGTGGCGAGGGATGGGGGATAGCTGGATGGGGGGTGGGACTTGCATGGGATGAAGAGCGCCGGTAGCATGGCGGCAAGGGTTGCGAGCATAGGGATGCGTGGCGTGCGCGCGTACGTGCTTGGAGAATGCATCCGTGCGTGCATGCGTGCGTGCGTGCCAAGCAGGCTACTGGGATCACGGCCCTTCCACATTCGCTCGACCCTGGCCTGCAGACTGCAAACCATTCACGCACCACTATGGCTGGGCTGGTTGGCAGGCTGCGTAGCGTCAAGAGCTGGTCGTGGTCCGCTTCTGCTTCGCTGCTGTTACTGCCGCCGCCGCCAGGGCCCGCAGGCCCAGAGGGACCAGCAAGAAGCTGGTCTTCGCATCGGTCCTGAGGGTTAAAAGGCACGGGAGGCACGGGCAGAGGACATCTCGATCAGCACTCATCAGCAAGCTGCTCCACCGCAGTTTGGTGTGTGGGTGGTGGGGTGGAGTGGGTCAAGGGTGTCAGTACCCTCGGCACGCTTGCCACGCTGGCAACCTTTATCTTGGTACCTGAGTGCGGAAACGGGCCGCTGGCTGTTCATTGGCTGATCCGAGAGACCGAGACCCCGCCCGGCCCCGGTTGACAGGCAATGGGTGAACTAATGGCAGCGAGCAGGAGGTAGAGAACACAGACGAGGAGCCGTGCTTGTGTTCCCTGCCACTGCAGGGAACACCAGCACGCCGCCTGTGGCCAGGAGCACACGCACGGCTCCTCGTGTATGTTCTCTATCACCCACACTATGCCTGCGGGACTTCACCAACCTGCCTCAACACTGTCCCATCACACACCCACACTATGCCGTTGACCCAAGACGTTCAAACAAGCTTGCACACACATGTCTTCGTACACAAGCTTTCATGAGAAGCGAGCATGCGTATTGAAGGGAGAGGACTGGCAAGGCGAGAAAAAAATAGATATAGAGATGGAGAAGTGAAGCTTGGGACGTGCCAATTTGCCAACTGAATGTGGCCGGGCGGCGGGGTCTCGGATCAGCCAAGGATCAGCCAACCGCCGCACCAACGGGGGACAGGCAGCCAAACAGCACCTCAGCGTCACCGGTTCCTCGCTCCTCCTCGGCGCCCTCTTGTGGGTTCTCGGTCCACTCGGCACAACGAGCAACCTCCGTGGAGCACCCCTTCTTGGGAGAACTGCATGCGCGTCTATGCCGGTGCCCCTATCCACCCCAGGCCCATCCAGCGCCCGGCCACATGCGTGCTCTCTTGCGCTCTTTCACTAACGCACGCACATCTACAGCTTCTGCATAGGTTTCCCTCCGAACACACGCACGCACCTGTAGCAGCCCGATGTGCAGTTGGTCCGCTCGCACCACGCCGCCGCGCAGCAGCCCGCCCAGCACCAGACCCGCCGCCTCGCCGCCGAAACTGCTGTGGTCCAGGAATGGCGCGAACCAATGCACCGGCACCTGCACACCCAGCTCATCGTCCTTGCTCACTTGCTTGCCCAGGATGCCCTCGCCCACACTACTGCCGTTCGTGTTGCCGTGACCCGTGCCCCGCCCGTCGTCCTTTGTTGAAGCGTCCGCAACGGCCATGCTGGCAGCAGCTGCGCTGCCTAGCGGGCGGTTGGCGGCCCTGCCCCAGTGGTCCGAGCCAGCGGCCGTGCTGTCTGTGCTGCCTTCTGCACTGCCGCGGCCGCTGCCTTCTGCACTGCCGCTGCCGCTGCCTCCTGCACTGCCGCTGCCGCTACTGCCGGCCCTGCCCGCCAATGGCACAGCAGGGTCGTCGTCATCGTCGCTGAAAGTTTGCGGCGTCAGGTGCGCACAGCCGCTGGCGCTGTCGGTTCCGCTGCCTGCACCGCCGCGCACCACCTCTGAGCGCCGGTGGCCCTGCTGTGGGACCCGCGGCGGGCCGCTGTCGAGGTTTGGGATTGGGTCCGAGCTGCCTCGCGGCGCCCAAGGCGCGCAGCCGGCCTGGGCGCGCACCTGCTGCAGCCGCTGCAGCCGCGACTGCTGCACCACCGCCTGCTCGGCCCGCAGCAACGCCACCATGGCCACGGCCGCGAGTGCCAGCAACAGGCACAAGCCGCCGGCACGACTGGACAGAGCGGACGGCACCGCGCCGCTGCGGCCGCGTTGAGGCCCGCTCGGCGGTGTCATAGTTCTGAACTCGAAAGTCTCAAGTCTCCCACGTCGGTGCTCCAACGTAGTATCAATGCGACAGCACACATACATTTACATTTACAATCGGTCTTATGGTGATCTCGCGTCCAATCGGTACAGCCAGCTTATTGCCTGCTGTCCGAGCTCCCCTCGGGTCGAAGGCGTGGCGTGTCCCCCAATGCAAGCAAGCCCATCACCTGGACGATTGCCACCGCCAGTCCTTACGTGCACTCTATCGTGCACGCATACCGTGCACGCACGCCTGGCCCAACACAGTTAACATAAGCGCGGGCGCAGTCTCTCGCGTCAGATGTCGCAGCACTGTGTCCGCTCCTCTACAATTCAGCCGCGTTTACCCCCCTGCCAACGCCCGAACCCTCCACCCCTTCCCTCACAGCCTTTCACCTCCCGGCTCCACGCCTCCTGCCACGCCGCTGCTAGCGTGTAGTCCTGTGCCTCCAGCTGTCGCTTACGAGAAGATAGCGAACGAGATGAGCGTGCAGGCGATGGAGAGCCACGTCATGAGGCGCACGCAGTAGACCGCCTCGGCGAAGTTCATGAAGAGCCCGCTCTCGTAGAACAGGATAACCAGGCTGTTGAGCGAGGTGATGGCGGAGTTCTGGGGGATGATAGTCAGCACGGAAAGCGCCGCGAAGATGTAGGGGTTCTTGAACAGGAAGAGGAGCCCGTATGTCCCGACGATGGCAGCATACGCGGCATTGAACTGGAAGCCCGCAGCCTTGCCCCCTCCACGAGGATCCAGCGATCGGCAGGCTACCGATGGCACTGCTTGGCTCTCTGCTTGGAGCGACGGCTTCTGCATGGCAGCGATGGGAGTCGGGTGAACAACTGTCAACGCGCCGAGGTCCTCGCCTCAGGTACAGTCTACTTACCACAAGGAAACTCCCGCTGCTCAGAGCCGTGCGCCCGCTGCTGGATGGCGAGCTCCGCAGCCTGCACGCAAGCATTCGCACGCGCAGCGCTGTGTTCAGAGACGCGCTCGACCATATTTAACATGCATTTCAATCGCAGTTTACTGGGTTGGTCTGACCTAGCCACAAGGCATGGAGCGTCCGCGGTGAAGGGCTTGACACCAGCCTTCAGCCCGCAAGGAGAGGTTCTTAACAGCGTGGTCATCTTTACAATACTTCTAGGTCACGTTACTGCAAGAGTACCGCGGCACACGGCCAGTTTTTTGGCGCAAGATGGGCACGTCCACATGCGGACTCGGGAAAGGCCATAGAATTGCATTTCCCCTCGCATTCTTGAACTTCAAACCTCGTGGCATATACACTTCAACAGGCATACACAGCATCAGGTGCATTAACGTATCACTGTTCCTTTCCATCCACGTAACTCGCCTTTGCGAAGCCCTGTCGCAGTAGATTTACTCCCGTCTGCTTCAGCAAAAATGACCGTTGTAGCTGAAAATGCACCGTCAACGAGCGGGAACGAGGCCATAGTGCTCAACTCCACAACATTCGCGTACCCCGGCTGTGACCCCTTTATCAAGGGCTGCAACCTGAACATTCCTCGTGGTAGCCGCTGCTTGCTCATCGGCGCGAATGGCGCCGGAAAGACCACGCTACTGCAAATCGTCGCGGGCAAATACATGGTCGCTAAAGACTCCGTGCGGGTGCTCACTCGCTCGCCATTCCATGACCTTGTGAGTGTATGTGCATATCAAAAGAAATGCGGCGTTTGGCCAGCGCTCGCTCTGTTTTGGGGCGGCCTCTGAGCCTCCCGTTACGCGAGCGACCTGGAGCCACACGACACCCTCTGGGCCATCCCCACCCCAACGACCCGGCCCGTCACCTCTTCCATCCCCCCTTCGTACATCTTTTCTGCAGCAACTTACATGCACCGGTCAGCTGAGCTACCTGGGGACGTCGTGGCGCAAGGACGTGGCGTTTGCCGGCTATGGAGTGCCGCTGCAGGTGCGTCACGGGACCGGAGGGACACGGGTGGCCGGCGCCAGGCAGGGTGCCAGAGCGAGTCCAGGGGGCAGTCCAGGGCAGTTAGCGACTAAGCGTTCAGGGGGCGCCTTGCAGGTTACCATGCTGTAAACTCAATGCGTCGGACGGTGAGGGCGGTGCAGGCCTCGACTACAAAACGGGTCCATGCGGGTCTGCGCGCCCCTCACTGTTCGCCCTTCGCACCCCCTCCCGGCCAATCCCTGATTATGCCATGCCTCCACCGCATACAATCCATCCTGCATACCAAACCCCACAGGGCGACATCAGCGCGGGCAAGATGATCTTCGGCGTTGAGGGCGTGGAACCCGCCCGCCGCTCCCGGCTGATCGAGATGCTGGACATTGACCTCTACCAGCGCATCACCACAATGTCGGACGGCCAGAAGCGCCGCGTGCAGATCTGCATGGGACTGCTCAAGCCCTACGACGTGAGTCGTGTGTCGTGTGTGTGTGTGTGTGTGTGTGTGTGTGTGTGTGTGTGTGTGTGTGTGTGTGTGTGTGTGTGTGTGTGTGTGTGTGCGTGTGTGTGTACGCGCCCGAGTGGCCAGGTAGGGCCGGGGTTTGGACTCTAGAGGGATGGATGGAGATGTGGGGCAGGAGGTGCGGCAGGAGGCAGGGCACAAGGGTTAGGGCGGTGCATGGCTCGCGGAACACAGCCGGGCAGGCGGCGCGGCGCGGCCGCTCGGTGTGCATACGGTGCAATGCTAGTGTCGTCAGGCTTTGTCACACGTGTATCGCGGACGCAGGTGCTGCTGCTGGACGAGATCACAGTGGACCTAGATGTGGTGGGCCGCCTGCGCCTGCTGGACTTCTTCAAGCAGGTGGGAAGGGGCAATAAAGATTCCAACCCCGATAAGAAACCGGAGGCACGAGGACGCGGGACACGGGAGCGAACAGTCGGGTAAACAATGAAGCAAACAGTCGGGCGAGAAGCCAGCGAGGGAAGTTGGGGTTGTACTGGATGACACAGGGATGCACGTCCGCGGAAGGCAGGGCGTCAGGAGTAGTGACAGAATGGGGCACATTAAAGTTCGCCGTCAACACCTCAAAACTATGCAGATGCCGTACGTCCAGCCACCGACGATTTTGCACTCCGCGGCCCCACCCTCTTATCTCCCATCCGCCAATCCACAGGAGAGCGACGAGCGCGGCGCCACCATCCTGTACGCCACCCACATCTTCGACGGCCTGGAGGGCTGGATCAGCCACATCGCCTACATGGAGGACGGGGCCATGGTCAAGGGCGGAGACATCGCCAGCGTGCGCGAGGTGGCGGAGCTGGCGGCGCAGGCGTCCGCCGCGCCCGGCAAGGCGCCGCGCAAGCTGCTGCATGTGGTGGAGGACTGGCTGCGGTCGGAGCGGGATGCGCGGCACGCACGCGCCGCGGCCGCCGGCACCACCGCCGCCGACCTGGAGACGGCGGTGAAGCCGCAGCGCACGCCATTCATGCCGTCCAAGCATTTGGCCTTTTTCCGGTAATTTGGGTTGCTGTTTGGCCCGGTGTTGCTGTAGGAGTGTGGGAGAAGTGTAAACAGATTATGAATGAGTTTGCCATAAGTCGAGAATTGCGAGTCTATGAATGAGGAGCGCTGAGGAGTGAGGGCTAGGGTTCAGATGGTACAGAGTGATCTGGAGCACCGGGGAGCGCCGAGCGTGTCACCCGAGAGTTTCTGAGCGGACCAGAGCGCTAGAGGACTAGTATGGCGAAGGCATCGAGAGAAGTGCATTATGTGTACGCATCACATGCTGTAATACTGCGAGTCGATATCGCGATATCGGCACCAAGTACACGCTGCAGGTGGCCCAGGCGGCCTGCCCGGAGCAGGGGGGGGGGCGAGAGGGGTTAGCCAAGTTGGTGCAGCGGTGCGTATGGCAGGATCCGAGTAGGTTTTCGACCGACGTCATTTGCAAGAGTGTACGCAGCATGCTTATGCCGCCGCATTACTGGATGGCTGGGTGCGCTGGGCAGCCGAGGTTCAAAATCTAGGTGACAGATGGGGCAGAACGGGCCGCTATGGCCACCAACACCGTCACCTTACCTTTGCATATTCATTTTGCTGTAAGAATCATATGAACATGAACATCTCTATTTGCGACACCAGCTGTTGCTGAGGGTGCAGCTCAGGCACCTCGCGAGTCGCGGTTGACCCATAGCGACGACAAAGCTGCTTGCGCCAGCGGATATGACGTCTAAAATTAAATCAGTCTTGGCTGGCCTGGAGGATTGGCTGCAGAAAGACCATGTGGAGCGCAAGTTCTTGCAAGACAGGTCGGCCAAAACAAATGCCGAGGCCTTGGGCGTTGTCGCGCAAGCGCAACAGCGCGTGTACCAGCTAAGGAGCCGCAACGTGCCGGCGAGCAGTCCCAAAGAGGTGCGAGCTAAAGCCATTCCGCCAGTCAATGCTTTTCAAGTGCTCACTCCGACCCGGTTTGGTGCCATCCGCAGGGTTCCCGCCAGCGGAAGGCTGCTCGGACTCAAGAGGACACCGCTGCCAAAGCACATGCCGCTGCACCGGAGGTGGGCGAGCAGGCCAACCCGCAGGCAGTCCCTGCCCCGGAGCCCCTGCCAGCACCGGTGCCTGTCGTTGACGTGGACGAGCGACCGGCGGCTCCGGTGGATGAGGAGCAGCCAGAGGCGGGGCCCAGCAGTGCACCGGCCCCCGTTGCAGGCCAGAAGCGCGGGCGGCAGGCCACCCGCACCACTGCAGCAGCAGCCAAGCGCACCAGGGCGAAGGCCGCCGAGGAGCCCGCCCCCACGGCAGCAGCAGCGCCGGCCGCTGAGCCAATGGCAGTTGACGAGGGGCCCGCAGCGCGCAAGGTGGAGGCTGCTCCCGCTGCTGCTGAGGCGCCAGCGGTTGAGGAGCCGGTCGAGGAGGCAAAGCCGGCCGCCAAGCGTGGCCGTGGGCGGCAGCGCAAGCAGCCGGCTAAAACAGCAGCGCCGGCAGCGGCAGACGACGAGCTAGACGATGGCTCGCAAGAAGCTGCCGCCGGCAAGTCCGAAACGGACAAGCACATGGCAGAGCAACCTGCGGCCGCAGTGGTTCCCACCATAGAGCCGCGCGTGACTCGCGCACGGCGTGGCGGCGCAGCCGCTGCGGTGCCAGCGCCCGCCCCAGCGGCCAGGGCAACCCGCGGGAGAGCCGCGCAGCAGAAGCGCACCGTGCAGGAAGCGCAGCTCGCCTCGCCCGCGCTCCAGCCCAAGGCCAAGCAGGCAGCTGTGGAGGCTGCGGAGGCGCTGCCGGCGGTCCCACGCAGCCCCATCGCGCCGCGCGCGTCGGCCTCGCCTCTGAAGGCCTCGAACAAGCCCACGCCAGCAGCTGTGCTTGCACCCAGTCCGCGCCCGTCGGCCAACAAGCCCGCACATCCGACGCTGCAGAAGGCTGCCACGCGGCCCTCTACCGCAAAGTCAGCGCCACCGTCGCCCAAGCCTGCCCAGCAGCGGTCACAGCAGAAGCAGGCCCAGGCTCAGGCCCAGGACGGCGCCGGTGCGCCCTCCGGCGTGTTCGCACGCATGCCCTCCGCCGTCGCGGCCACGGTCGCCATGCTGGGCGGCAGGCCGGTGACCGCGATGCGCTCCTCAGCTGGCGCTGCGCGCGGCGCCTCCGCAGCTGCCAACGTCGCCAGCATGACGGCCGTGGTGGATGGCGGCAGCGCCGGCACTTCCACTGGCGCTGCGGCTGAGGCCGTAGACGCCACCGGTGCCGCTGCGGTGGCGAGGGCCTCGGTGCCGCGGTCGACAGCGCCGACTCCGTCTGGGCAGGCTGCACCGCAGGCCACCGCGCCCGCACGCGAGGTGTCGCTTGGAACCGGATTCTGCTTTGGCGTGAAGGCCGACCATGAGTCCTCTCCCACCATCCCGCACTTCGGCTCCGCCACTGGGGCAGACGGCGAGGACGGTGCCGCCGCGTTGGCTGCAGCTGACGCTGCGCCGGGCGCGGCTGCCGCTGCTGCTTTGGCGCCTCAGCACGTGTCGCGTCTGCCTAACGCATTTGCCGGGCCGCACACGTCTGCATCGGCGCCGGCTCCGGCACCGCTTGCTGAGGTTGCTGCGCTGGCGTCCGATGAGGCCACGGCAGATACGTTGGCAGAGGAGGAGGAGGAGGAGGAGGAGGAGGAGGAGGAGGAGGAGGAGGAGGAGGAGGAGGAGCAAGAGGTGGAGCCCATTGCCGCGCCGGCGACCGCAACGGCGGTGGCAGCGGCGTCGAAGACGCCCGTGGTTGTGGCGCAGGCGGAGGCGGAGCGGCGGCCAAGGTCCCTGTCTCTGGCAGCCATGCGGTTGCCTAGTGCTGCGGGCCTGGCTGCGGACGGCAGCGCTGGTGAGGCGCAGATGGCTGCGGCTGGGCAGGAGCAGGGCCGCGAGGCCGGCGCTGCGGATGCATCAATGCAGGAGACTGCAGCCCGGAGCGACACGCAGGAGCACGACAACGACAATATTGACGACGTCGACATGGAGGCGGAGCCCAGCTCCGAGGCGGATGCCGAGGCTGCCGGCGACGAGGCAGCAGCTGCGGTGCCAGCGGGCGAGCCGGAGGCAGCTGCGCCAGCGGCGGTGGCGCTGAGCAAGCCGGAGGCAGTGGTGGCGGGCACGGCACAGGCCCCGCAGCCCGTCAAGGCAGCCAAGGGTAGCAACCTCGTAAGCGCCGTGCGCAGCTTCCTGCCCCAGAAGCTGGCGAACTCGCCGCCGCCCGCCGCCGGCAAGAAGAACGTTAAGGTGCGAGCCCTGACTTTGGTGCAGGAAGCGCATGGTCTGCGTCCTGTCCTGACGCCCCGGAGGTTGCTTGGAACTTGGGAAGGCTGTGGCGTTCAGCACAGCGCAATCCTCGTGTTCTTGGGGCTGCGCTGTCAGCGGTGAGCTCCACATGCTTGACTTGTGCTCTGGAAGGGCGCTTGACTGGGCTTCTGTTACCACACGCTTGTGCATTCCTACAGGTCAAGGCGCTCGAGGCAGCAGCGGCCGCGAAGGCCAAAGAGGCCGCCAAGGCCGCCGAGCGCGCCGCCCGTGCCGCCGCCATTGAGCGCAACCGACAGCAGCAGCAAGCCGATGGCGCTGTGGCTGCCGCGGCGGCGCCGTCTGTGATCACGACGGCTGCGCCCACGGTATCCACGGCGGCCGCGCCGTTGGCGGCCGCGCCCCGCCCGACACCGGCGCTTACGTCGACGGATGCGGAGACTTTGGCGCCCACAACGTCAGTCAGCACTGCAGCTGCGGCGCGGCCAGCGGCGGCGCCGGCCAAGTCGACAGCTGCGGGCGGCGCTGGAGGCATTGGCTCTGGCTCTGGTACGTGGTTGGGAAATGGCGCGTGACGCTCGTTTCGCGATGAGAGACGACCTATGCGCTTGTCTGGTTGAGTGTTGCGAATGGTGGCCCTGCATCCGATGCTGACGCAGCGGCACCGCGCCCTAATCATGCGCATTCTCACCATACCTACAGACGCGGACGCCGCAATTTCTGTTGCCGCTGTCGCAGCGCAACCGCCGCCGCCGTCTGCCATCGGCAGCGTCAAGGCCAAGGCGGCTTTCTTCCAGGCGAAGGAGGAGCAGGCTAAGCGCGCGGGGGCAGGGCCGCCCAGGCCAGGTGCCGCCGGCGCCGGCGCCGGGCCCGCCATCCCCAGCTACAAGGCCGGCGCACTTGCACGGTACGCAGCTGCAGCTTGAGGGACCTTACACTTAGGCCCTGAGCTCTTTCCTTGGCTTGGTGGCTGCCAGCGCTCATGTTTGGAGCTATGGTGTTGCTGGACATAACCTTTTCATGCGTGTGTCATACTTCTGAATGGCTTGTCAGGGTTGCTCTGGCCGCCGGTGACGAAGCCAAGGCACTGGCTGCCGCACAAGGCCTGGCATCCGCGCAATCCGTCACAGCCGCTAGCGGCGCCCGCCCTGCGGGCGGCGCTGCTGCCGCCGGCACGTCGGCCGCAGCCGGCCCCTCCACCTCCGCTGTGACGGCCTCCGCTGGCACTGGCGCGGCGCCTGCCGAGACGGCAGCCGACAAGCACAAGCGCGTGGAGGCCAAGCGCAAGGAGGAAGAGGAGCGGCGGCGGGCGGAGCTGGAGGCTCGCACGCAGGCCAAGGACGACAAGCTGCGGAAATTTGAGGCCGCGAAGCAGCAGCAGCGGACAGCTGGTGGTGGCGGTGGTGGTGGCGGAGGAGGAGGCGGGGGCGGCGGCGGCGGCGGCGGGGCTACCCTGCGGCCGCCGGCACCGCCGTCTGCCAACCCGCTGGCCGCGCACCCGGCCGGAAAGCGGCCGCCCATAAATGCTAGCGGCGCCGCTGCAGGTGCGCCGTTTTGCGTCCTGCTCTTCCCAGTCCGCGTTCTGCATGATTCCGCTCCGATGCTCCGGCCTTGCTGCTAGCTGATGCGCAGAGTGTCACTATGTGCCTGTGCTACTGCTAAACCAGTCTTTGCAACTTCCGCTTTGACCCGTATCCCCCTGCCTGAAGCCCTGAACCCATTTCTCCAACCTGCACCTACGCCCACGTCCAGGCGCGGCGACCGCTACCATCAAGGCTGAGCCCGAGTCCAACCGGTCCGCGCCTGGGCCCATGAACGCCCGCACCCCGGGGCCCAAGACCGGCCCCGTGGCTGCCAACATGTCGCCGGCGGTGCAGATGCAGGTCAAGCTGCTGCCGGCCGTGCACGGCCCCGCCGTCAGCACTGCAGCCACCACCACCACAGGCGTCGATGCCACCGCGCCAAAGACCGCCGGCAAGCAAGCCGCCGGCGCGCCGGGTTTGCCCAAGCCGGCCGCGCCGCGGCCGCCCACGGGCGTGGGCGCAAAGCAGCTGGCTGCGGTGGCCGCGGCGGCGGCGGCGCCCAAGACGGCGTCAAAGCCGACGGCGGCGGAGAAGACGCCGGGCGGCGTGGAGCTGACGGAGGAGGAGCGCCGCAACGTGCACGCCATCCAGACGTCGCCTTACGTCGTTCAGGTTCGACCGGGGCCGGGCTGCCCCCGTGCTTGCCGAGCAACCCCGTGTCATGACAGCAAGGGGGCGTTTCTTAGGAGCAGGGCTTGTTTGCAAAAACGGACGAAATTTGAGCTCTAGGCGTTTTGCGTCTTTTCAATTTTAGGCTGACGCTTACTCCGTGTGCGCTGTCCCAACCAGGTCAAGCCGCGCACGCCCGCCATGATGGGCACCGCCACCAAGCCGGCCCCCACCAGCTACGAAATCTCGCCGTACAAGTGAGTGTGCGTCCGGCGGCAAAGAGCAGGATTGGGGGCTGCACAAGCGGTGCCTCGGGTGTCGCCTGCATGCCCACGCGCCCGCGCTCCCACGCTCACGCGTACGCTGACCGCGTGCGCCTGCGCACCTACCCGCCTCCCTCCGAAACCAACCTAATCACCTTCCCTTCCGCCTCGGCCCTCTCGCCCCAGGTCGGACAGCGACGAAGACGACTCGCCGCGGCGCTTCAAGGCGCTACCGGACTGGGCCCTCGGCCCCCGCGTGCAGGAGGCGCTGATAGCGCAGCAGCACGTGGACGCCGACGCCATCTTCGGGAGCTGCCCCAAGTCCATCGACGTGGTGCGTGTGTTCTCGGACATGCCCCACCCGGGCAAGCTGGACATGCGCGGCCGGCCGCGGCGCGACTACGCGCGGCGCGGCAGCAGCGGCATCTGGGACGCGGACGCGTAGAGCTGCGCCGGCAGTGCTTTGCGCTGAGGGTGGAAGGCCGTTTCGGTCGGGGTGGGTGGCGGAATGGTGGTGGAGTGCTGTGTTTGTGTGGGGAGCTGGGAGTCGGAGGAGGCGGTGAGGCTGGCGCGTGGACCAACCGTTACTGGACGGCAGCAGGAGTGCTTAGGGCTGCCTGCGACACCTGGCGTGTGTGGCCATGCGACGGGGAAACACGTGCCTTGTGGAGGCTGGCAAGCGCTGGTGGGCGCTGAAGAGGTTGATGGCCGTGAAGAGACGAGAACTTGGGCTTGCGGCGGGGTTGCAGTGGGCTTGCCCACTGTGCCAAGTTTGAATTCGTGTACAACTTAGCGTGACGACTTAGGTTACTCTTACATTCATTCAGGCCCGGCGTGTGATGACAGATGTGGTGACGAGTCGAACTCAACAGACAACCGCGCGCAGGAGGAAGGCATGCCCATGCGGCTCTAGTGATGGCCAGGTACGGCCTTGCAAGTCCGGTTAATGCAACAACCGTACGATCTCAGCCTCCCCCGGCCTCAACAAACAAGGGCCAACGACAATTTCCTGACACTCTCATACCCACTGCCTGCACCACAGCAACCATGTGAGCGCCTCCACTTCATCCAGCACTCCAGTCACGAATTATCCTGACCCAACGCTCATGTAACCGGGTATGGGCGCTCAGTGTATCCTCCAGCCCTTCACCATCCCACATACATACACACGCACACGTTGCAACGCCTGAACGTCTGTGGGCGGAATGCAGTAGTTCTATGTCACATTCGGTACTGAAACCTGCGGAACACACCCTGGGGCATCTAGAATTCTAGGGCTTCTGCCAACTGTGCTACTATACCGTATCATCTGATGGAGTAACTCTGCACCGGCCTCCCTGCGATCCTGCATGGCGACATTCAACCATCCAACACCAATGCAACGACACAGCGCACGGGCCACGGCCCGCTAGTATTGCCCAGCGCACGCCAAACTACGACAACTCGATTGTTTGCATAACGCATGGTCGTACAGCCCACACTGCGACAGGCGGCGCCTTCCCTGGGCATTCCTGTCAGGTGCGGGTGAGAGCCTGGTGCAGTCATGTGACCAGGTGAGGGCCTCATGCGTCAATACCACGTGCTCGCCCAACCCCGCGGGCCGGCGGTACAGTGACCATCACCCTGACACATTCCATGCCCCCATGAAGCTTCAATTAGCGTGGCAGCTTGTCTCCAGCGCGACGGGTCCGCCTGGGCCCCAGCTGCCCTGCCCGCCACGCACACCAACTGCAGCCTCGATGCAGCCATCCTCCCCTTCCATCATCCTTCCAATATCTAGAAGACTAGAACAGAATGTTCTTCGGCTTAGGCGCTCCGTAGAAGCGCTTGAAGTCCCGGTCGTTGCGCCTGTGGGCTTCCTCCATGGATATCGTGCCGTCCGCAACCCTGCGGAGTGCAAGGTGGTCGAGAGGAAATGTAAAGCCGCGTCGAGCATCGACCGGTGGAGCTCGAGCGGGCGCTTTGCCATGTGAAGTCGGTCCCTGGGAAAGGGGCGTGTCATCCCGCTGCACCGCCACTCCACCACTCCGCTACTTCCCCCGCCATGTCACACAGCCATCACACGCCTGTGAATGATCGGGTTCGCACGGGCAACGACCCAGCGGACCACAGGGCACCCGGACCTGCCCACTGCTCACCTGGCGCCCTTGAGCTCGCCGCTGCCCTGCACCAGGTGCCCGTCCCGCACCACGAAGGAGCCGGCTCCCACCTCGCCCGGTCTCCGCGGCGTCACGATTCGCAGGAATCCAATTTTTGACGAGAGCTCCTTCTGATGCTGCAAAAGCTGCTCAGGATTCGTCTCCGCCCGCCGTGCCCGAATCAATGTCCGCGCCTCGGCAAGCGCGTCTGTTTTCTTCTGGTCTGGAAGGCGCGATATGAGCCGCAATAGCTCTCTGTATTTTGACAGCACCGATACGCTCTGCCCACTCATGGATAGTATCGATAATGAATGTTTCCAGCGTGACCGTGGTTTGGCAGAGATGCAACAGGGAGTAACCGCAACTGTAATGAATTACACTTAAAATTTATTTCCCAACGAAGTAGCGACGCAGCGCGCATTGAGCAATCTGGCCCGTGCCTCGCTCACCAGCCCGGTCACGGCAGGCCCCCGGCGTCCAGGCCCCAGTTGATTTGGTCCTCACTGAGAGCGATGACTGCTGTGCTGCTCTACCATAGACCGCGTCAAAGTCTCCGTGGTATGTTACCGGTCCGTCATGTTCAGTGCCAGGGTACCGCACTTCGTTAGGACCAGGGGAGGTCACGACCGCACCTGGGTGTGCCTGGCAGTTCCTCACCCAACATGTCTCCGCGTTTCCCCGCACCCACAAGGACACAATGACCCAGAATACCCATCACACAAAATGCTGCTCATGCCCTCTCACTCCACCAGCACCGTTAGCACTGGCTCTCTTAATGCCTGTGATCATCCGCCGCCTACGCCGCCTGCTAACGCTCCGTTTGCAACGGCCACATCGCCATCCGCTCCCGCATTGCTCAGCCTCCCGACCGAACTAGTCCACTTGCAACGCGCCGGACTTGTGCCCCTTCCACGGCCGCTTAATCACCTCGCCAGGCAGGTGCCCCGACAGGCCGTTGGGCTCCCTGCGGGCAGCAGCGGCGGCAGTCGGGCCGGCAGCATCGCAACGTCACGTGGCGCGCATGTAAAACGGACAGGCCGCGGTCTGCAATAAAACCCCTTAGTCATTTGCATTCTCATAGGTTCATTAAAACAAAGGCCGCACCCACAGCACCTGCGCTGCCAACCGCCATGACAGCATCCCTGCCGTGCAACAACCGTGCGGCAGCAAACACGGGGAAACTGAAAGCGCTTCGCACGCTTCACTCTGGCAACACTCGCGTGTGCCCCCAATCGCACGCAGTCCTGCACGCCCGCCGACTCCTCACGCGACAAGCCGACAAGCCTCTTCATTGTCCCGTACCTCACACGACTACCATACACATAGACGGCCGACTCTCTCTCCTGCCAAATCCCCTAATTTCCCAGCTTCCTCTCTCTCTTTCGCACACACAATGGCGCTGCTTGCTACCCCCTGCCCAACACGAGCACCGCCACCGCTACCACTACCACCTCACGCGCCGCCGCGCACTCACGAGTCGTGTGCGGCCAGGTCTGCCAGCGAGGGCTTGTCCTTGGCCCCGGTCAATTCGTTGAGGCGCATCTGGCACAGCATGCAGCCCATGAGCATGCCCACACACACGCCGAACATGACCGACAACGGGAAAAGGCTGACCTGCGCGCGGGGGAGCGGGGAGCGCGATGCGGAAAGGGGAAGGGTACGCGGGTGGGAAGATGGGTCAGGTAGGCAGGTAGGTAGGTGTCCAGGCATCACGTGAGACGCGAGCCAAGGGAGTTGCTGGCGCGGCATGCTTACGCTGGGCTCGGTGTTCCTGATCGAGGCCCTACCCGCCCACCATTCAGTCCGCCCCAAGGCCCACGGACCCACCCCAGCTTAATGCGCGGCTGCCTCCGTCCATGCATCCGTCCAGCCCGCGGCCTTCCTCCTTGGCTCCCCATGCGCCTACCCCGTGCGTCCCCAAGCCGCCCGCGCACGCCCGCACCTTGTACAGCACCACGCACACGAACAAGTTCAGCGGGATGCGGAAGATGTTGATGATGGTCGCCCGCAGCTCCTCGGGCACGTAGTGGGCGCGCAGGGCCATCATGGACGGCCAGAACACGCCGATGCAGGCCTGCGGGCGCGGCAGGATAGAGGTTGGGAGGCGGCGGAGAGGTGGAGGCGAGGTGGCGAAGGGATTGCGGGGAGGTGCTGTGCTGCGGCGGCGTGGGACGCGTCGTGGTGAGACGGTGCAAGGGGGTAACAGGCACGTGCCTGCCTTAGCCGTCCCGCCGGCATCACGTGTGCGCCCGGGCAGCCAAGTAGCGTGGCTAGCAGCAGGCGGGGCCAGCGCACACGAGTCCCGGCCGCACAAGCGACAAACAGGCGCACACGCACCTCGAACCCGCAGAAGGCCAGCAGCTGTAGCTTCCCAGCCATGGACAGCCCACCGGCGCCGTTGTCGCGCAGGGAGGAGCCACCTGGGAGTGGGAGTGGGGGCGGGGGCTTGATTGCCCGGGCCCACAGACATACGTTCCCAATAGCCAAGGATTCGTCGCCCAACTGAGACAAATGCGGGGGGAAGAAGAGCCATGGGGGCAGGGGTAAGGCAGTGCGACAACACGCGCGCTAATGAGCCCCAGGAGGGACGCCACCAGTGCAGTCCGGCACTGAGCGCGGCGCCAGGGACAGTAAAAATACACACGGCTGGGTCCTGGGAGTTTTCTGTGAGCGCCTTCAGACACAACGCTCAGTCAAGGCAGTCAGCTACCGCATGCGCCCAGTCCTAGCACTACCCTGCACGGTCCGCATGCCCCCTGCATCCTCTTTTCTTTTGGTTTCTTACCTGGGAATGGTAAGAACACCCCTCCCCCCCTACAACCCACCCTCCCGCCCGCTCACCCTCCGACGGGTCTCTCCGCTCCGTGTGGTAGACGAGCGGCACCGACAACGACACCGCCGCCGCCGCGTACACCGCCCCCATGTACACCTGCGGCGAGTAGCGCCGGATGAGCAGGCCCGTGCCGGCACTGCCCGTCTGCGGGTTTGGGGCGGGCGAGGTGGCGGTCCAGGAGTGACGTCAGGAGTGACGTTAGTTAGGAGGCGGGCGGTTTGCTGAGGTGTACGGACTTCGTGGCGATGACCCGATGAGCGGTTGTGGGGCGGGGGCAGTACGGCACGGAGGGCTGGGGGCCCCGCCGAGTGCGGGACAAGCAAGGGGCACGAGACATGCCGCACGAGGCGCACCGGCACGCTTGCACTCTCCGTACACGCACACACACATACACACACACACACACACACACACACACTTACGCACACTCCCCCCGCGCACCCACCATGCACGCGGTCATGAAGCAAGAGAAGACGAGGCCGTGCGGGATCTTCTCGCCGCGCGGGGACAGCGCCGGGGTCCACAGGAACACGAAGGTGTACATGGACGCCTCGAACAGCGACTGCATGGCGCCCAGCAGAGCGATACGCTGGTCTGTGGGGCGTGGGGGGCGTGGAGAGGAAGAGGCAGAGGGAGGGAGAGAGGGGAAGAGAGGGAGAGGGAGAGTGGGTGTGTGGAGGCCGAGGGAGGGAGAGAGAGGCCGAGGGAGAGGGAGAGGGCATGCATGTGTGTGTGTGTGTGTGTGTGTATGTGTGTGTTTGCTTATGTCTGTATGGAGGCAGCGTGGGCTGTGTGGCCATAAGGCGGGTGGGGCGGTGGGGTTGACACACGCGTTTGCATGGGCCTCTAGCCAATCCGTGCATGCGTGACCCGACCCCATGCAACCAGCCATGTCCTGTGGGTCCAATTCCACCCGCCGCAATGCACCACACCACACCACATCGCACCTCACCACACCACCCCTTGGGTCCCGGCATTGACGGGCAACACTACCCCCCCCCCCCCCATATCCTTGCAACCCCCATATCATCATTGGCAGCAGCACAGCCGTCCTGGTCGGCCGCCCCACCCCCCCTCCTCGGTCCTGCGCGTAAGAGTCCTTCTGACCTGCTTCTCACCGTTTGCACCGTCGATGGCAATCGTTAACCAAACATGACTTCCCGCCCCCGTTTAGCTTGGTTTGGTTAAGTCTGGGCTGGTATTTACAACCCCCTCCCATCCCTTCCCAGTTCCCACCTCTTCCCGCCCCTCCCCACTCGCCCACCTGTCCGTATGGCCGCCAGCCCCTGCCCCAGCTGCGCCAGCACACTCCGCCGCGATGCCGCGTCGCCGTAGTTCTCGGGCCAGGTGGCCGCCACCAGCGCGCCGCCGCACAGCATCACCACAATGGCGGCGTCGAACGGCGCCACGGGGCCCATCCGCAGGTCCTCCACCTGCGGGGCGGGTGGGTGGGTGGTGTGGCGTGGGTTGGGTTGGGTTGCTAGGATGTTTGGACAACTGGTTACACTCATGATTAATTGCCGCGCACCCACTCGCCACGAGCCGCCCACGGAGCCGTTCAGGCCAGGCAGACTCACGTGTGGGGTACACACGTCCAGACGCTGCTCCGCGCCCGCACCCGCAACCGCGCGCACTCGCATCCGCGCCACCCCGCATCCCCCAAATGCGGCGGCGCCAAGTCCTCCCCACCCGGCACCCACCCGCCCACCCATCCACCCACCCGCCCGCCCACTAACCAGCACATTGCCCAGCAGTCCCGACAGGATGGCCATCAGGCCGGCGCCGAGGAAGATGGCCTGGGAGAAACTGGGGTTGGGGAGGGGGCGGGGGCACACATACACACAGGGGTAGGGACACATCAGCGACACGTGAGGGGCATGCGCGGGGTCAGGGGAGTGGAGGGACAGAGGACGCTCAGCCAGGCGAGGGCACCGGGGAGGACGGCGCAAAGCTTACGGCCAGCGAAGAGGAGGGGATTAGCTGTCCATGGGGGCTTAAAGGGAAAGGCCGCGTCTCCCGCAACACTGGGCTCAATCCAAACTGCAGAGGCCACCCGTTCACAGAACTCCCCGTGCGCTCCCTGGCGCTCCCCCCCACGACGATTCCTTGCCTATTGGGGCCTATTTCGTTGGGCTCGGGCACATAATTCCTCCAGTCGCGCCACTCACGTCTCCGACAGCCACGCCTGCGGGAAGCCGCGCCGGTTGTGCTCCGCCACCAGCCAGCTCTGCCGGGGGCGAGCGCGCGGGGTGGGGGTACATTCATGATTATTTAAGAAGCGGGGGGGGGGGGCGAGTGAGGCTAGGGGGTGAAAAGAGTGAGCGCGGGACAGGGAGTGGACTGCCACGGTGTGGCTCAAGGGATGGGAGCGCCCCCTGCCCCTTGACCACCGCCCCCGCCATCCCTCGACCCCTGCCCCCACCTGCCGTCGCCCCCTCCGGCTTACAAGGGAACCCAGGACCCAGCCGCTCTTCCGCACCCACGCCTTGTGACCCACATGCAATCAATCCGTTTCCCCATGCACGGCTGGGCTATCCCGCACCCCCCCTCTCCCTCCACATGAACGGCTACCCATCCCCCCAACTACCGCCTCTGCCTGTGCTCCGCTACTTTCGCTTGGTTTGGTTGCGTCTGGTATTTACAGCCTACCCCCCCCTCCACACACACACACGCCCCCGCACCTCGAACACGGAGAACAGCAGGCTGGTGGAGACGCCGCCCAGCGCGCGGCCCGCCATGAGCACGCCATAGCGGGGGCTGTGCTTGGTGGCGCAGGACAGGCAATAGGTGGCCACGTAAGCCAGGGAGGCGGCGCGGCGGCCGCTGCATGCGGGAGGGAGGAGGGGCCCAGGAGCGGGCGGGTGAGGGGCGGGGGCGAGGGGCGGGGGAAGTGTGGAGTGGGCTGTTGTAGGTGGAGGGTGTGGGCAGGGCGGTGGCCCCCGTTGCCACCATGCGCGCACGCTGCCGCCTCCCCAAAACCCAACCCCGGAACGACAACTCGAGTACGCCCCCCTTTCCCTTGCTTCCCGTCAAGTCCCCACAGGCTGCATCTCTGCGGCCAATATTTCCCCTGCACATGCTGACAAGTCCCCCGTACCCTCCCTCCACCCCTCTACCCCCGTACCCTCTCCTCCCCCGCCCCCCCCTCACGTGATGTCCGCCAGCGCGCCCACCACCGTGCCAAACACCATGGAGCTGCCAAACCCCATGATGAAGAAGTGGCCGATGTCGCCCACGCTGTAGCCGTAGTGCTCGTACAGCGCGTAGATGTACGGCCCCTGCAGCCAGTCGCCGGCTGTATGGCAGTAGTAGTACAGCAGTGCGGCAGAGGGAGGGAGGAGTGGGCGTGTACGGCAGAGGGGAAGAGTGACGCGGGCTCAGGCGGCGTCCACTTTGCCGCCCTCCAGCCCCTCCGGAGCAATACACCGAAGCGCGCCCCTGCGCTGCCGCGCCGCCGGCCCCCGGCCCCCTACCGCCCTGCACCGCCCGGCCCCCCTTCCAGGCCTCCATGCCACTGCCACGACGCCGACCCATCCGCGACGCGGCAGCATCCCACCGCGACAACGCCACCCACAAGCCCCACCGCATGACCCACACAGCAGACCGCACAACCCCACACCGCTAAGCCCACAGCCCGGCGGCCTGGGTGCCCGGCACAGCCTGACTCAAGCGGCCTGTACGTGAGGCCCGCACGTGAGGCCCACCCCCCTCATATTTACTGCTAGCTCCCAGCCACTACTGATACAGCCTGTGTGCCCAAGGATTTGGTTTACGAGGCCCACGGTTACTCCCCAGGCACCCGCGGAACCCCCACTCACCCATCATCATGCAGAACACGATTAGGTAGTTGTTCCTAAACAGCCGAAAGCGCTTGCTCTCAGCCTCCGTGACCACGCCTCCTGAGCCGCTGCCGCCAGCGCCGTTGCCACCGCCGCTAGCGCCGCCTGAGCTGCCGGCACCGCTGACGCTGCCTCCCTCCACACAAGCGCCGCCGGGCGCAGCGTCGCCGCTGCTGCCGGCAGTGCTGCTGCTGCTGTCCGTCCCGCTCATGTGCAATACCACCGCCACGAACACCAGAGTCCCGAAAAGTACGACGTAGAACAGGTCCATTTTGACCCCACTAGCTAAGGATTAATGCTGCAATTGCTGCTGTTGCTACTGCCGCTACTGCCAGCCAAGGCGCCGCTGCAAGCTGTTACGCCTGCGTGTCCCTGCCGCCACCGCTTGCGTCAAAGCAGCCGAGGTCCAGGCGAGGTGTAAGTTGCTTCGCCGCTCGCGGGAGCCCAGCGCTCCCCGGGCACTGTGCCCCGCTGATGCGCCTTCCCGCGCTGGAGCTGTGCAATGCCGGCGGCACCAATCCCCAGCCGCGGCCGCGCCGCGCCTGCAGAAGGCAGGTGTGTGCCCACGACTGCAACAGCCCGAGCTACTGCTGACACCGGTCATAGCTCATGCCGCCGGGGTGGTCGGCGACGGCCGCGCGGAGGCTTATCGGGGCGGCAACGCGCGGCAGATGCGGGGGTCGGAGCGTCGAGGGGTATCAACGCGCGCGGTCAGCGCCGGAGCCCTCCTGCGACGGGCCGGTGGCATACAACACGCCTCCGTAACAGTATGTTGGTGATTTTGTTAACCGCAGTTGAGGTTTTTTGTGAGTCAGGCGGGGCTGACCGATGTCTACCGCCCGGCGCACCCAAACACACGATCGCGGTTCTGCCCGCCTTACATTTGCTGCAAGAATCATGCTTACCTCAGCGTAAATATAGTTTTCCGAGCGCAGCGCCACAGGGCTCCAGTCGCTGCAAGGTGCTGTTGCCGATCGTCGTTTGAGCTCTAGAAGGTGAGCTTGGATTGTTTTTCGAGCAATTAGACCTATTTTAGTCGAAACTATGCCTGGTAGCGATAGCTGTCAAAGCTTATTGTCAAAGTCTTTGCACTTGTTTCAGTTTGTGTTCGCTTTCTTTGTAGATATTGCAGCGCGATACTAGCGAGCAGTTCGCTCGTGGTAACACAAGGGCCAAACAGACTCAGCTGGGTTCGGCAGCCCGCCCAAATTTGTACGACGATGACGGGTTTTGCCGGCACGGCCCTGGACTGTTGATGCCCGCCCCCTGCCGGCCAATGCAGCGGCCCACTGCCCCCGGCCGCCAAGACCGTGGCTGTACTGGCCTCTGCATTCGAGCCTTGTTCTATTGTGCGTCAGGGACAGTGCGAGCCGCGAGGAGCCGTGTTAACAAGCAACGCACTGGTTCTGGACTTCCCCCGCATGGCTACCTCCCCTGGTGGCATGCTTGCCCAGTTTCTCTTCGGCCGTGTTCAACCCTGCACGGCTGTGCGGCCTCTGGTGCTCCATGCAAGGGCCCGGGCCATTGGCATGTCTGCCAGCAAATCCGGACCATCTCATGGATGCACATGTGCCTGTATTACACTGCAAAACGTGCAGGCCTGCTTACTTCTAATCAGACGCTCAAGCGCACACCTACAGATTAAGCCTGTTGACACCCATGGTGCAGCTGCTGTCCTGCTCGTCGCAACCCTTGCAGAATGCAAATCCTAAACGGGCAAGGGGCACCGCGTGCCGGGCACCGTTGTGCAAACTCAACTGCCTGCCAGCAACGCCAGAGTTCTGCCAGCCGCGCGCTCCTGCCTTGTAGTCGCAATTTGGTTGTTGGATGTCCAATCGCTCCCTCCTCCGGTCCGCACTGGCTCATCTGTCTTTTCAGGCGCCCCCATCAATTACCGTGCCTGCCCCACAGATCTCGCACGAACTGACCTCTCCCACCCATCTGCAACGCCTGTCCCGAACGTCCACCGTGTACCCCTGAACACGCACAGCCCCCCCCATTGACGTCCGTCTGGGCATACGCTGCACACTACAGGACTACGCCAACGTACCCTTTACCCTGTACCATCGGCCCATCGCACCCAACTACTGCAGCCTCACGCCCTCAGGGATGCGTTCGCATCCCCGTGTGTCCCGCGTACACGCAGCAGCACACACCACGCATGCATTCAAGCAGCAAGAACTTGTGTCCACGCCCGCGCCCGCGCCTCTGCTCACGCTCACGCGCAGAGCTACACTCAAGGCGCCACACCCATGCGCAGCCACAAGCGCACACACCTCCCATGCCAACAGATGCTGCCTCTTCTCATCTTCTCGGAGTACCTGGCAGCCGCTCTAATTTTGCGCACGCCGGGTCAAGTAGGGTCGCGCAAAGCACGCGCACAAAATAAGTGAAGCTTGCGTCACGCAAGCGTGCTTCTCACCTTGTTCCCCAATGACAATACTTGAGTCGGCGCTGGATGCAGGCGCGACCCAAGGGCGCGGCCCCGATGTCCACATAGCGGCTGGATCCCACGCATCCGCACTGCAATGGCGAATAGTGCCCACTCACAGTGCATAGGCGTACAGCCGTCGACACAACTCCTTGCCAGACAACACCTTACGGTATGTTCCGCCCTGACCTCTGCCCCCGGCGAACAAATGCCAGCAAGCACCGGGGCGCAATGATGATTTAGCACCAGGTACACACAGTACGGTTCATAAGCCCTGCACGTTTGTCACACGCACGCACACGCACACGCACACACACACACACACACACACACACACACACACACACACACACACAAGCTCATCGCGGCTCCTTCAAAGTTCTGGGGCAGCCCGCGTGGCCCAAATCATGGGCAACGCGGTCGTGACGCCATACGTCTCACCAAACAGGAAATTCCGAAGGCCCCAAACACAGGGCGCACATTATTAGACGCAGGTGCCCCTAGCTGGGCTCGTTTGAAAGTGCAATGCAAAAGACGCGCTAAACCACACGCTCCGGCTGCATTTCAGAGCTGGCCCCAACCATGCTGGCGCAAGGCACCATCGCCCCCACACGAGGTGTGCCGCCGTCATATCCTCAGCAAAGGCCGCACAGGCTGTCCAGGCTTTGCTGCAGTGCCCTTGCGCTTCTATCTCACTCCCAGAACTGCGACAGCTATGCCATCACAACCTCTCGACGCGTTGACGGCACTGCCATGCAGCGCCTGGGAGGTAGGTCACAGTTGACCTGTACCCGTGCATGTGCGCCGGTACCCTCGCCACACTCCTGCCGCATCACGCCCGCCGCCCACCTTGCAACCACGCACGCGTCCTGCAGCTAGCGGCGGCCGTTGAACAATCTCTGCAGCCGCCATGAGGCGTTGAGGTCCAGCCTCAGTTGTTGACTCTGGGCGCTCTCGAGTCCTCACATAACCAGATCATCACCGTGGCTACCAACCTGGCACACACCTCCTGAAACGCTTGCCAGCAGACGTTCGAAGCCACACCCAAATTCATAGCCGCAGGCCAGGATTGGACTGGCCCTTCGTGTATGGCAACGTGGCGTTGAAAAAATGCGTTCTTGTTCTAGACCGCAGTGAATGGGTAAGGGCGCCCAAAACTCGCCCACCTCAGTCCTAATTTCTTCCCAGCATGCAACTGCGAGGCTGCGGCGCAGTGCCGTTTATTGGTAACAGTGCTAATAATCCGATTGATGCTTCACACTGCTTTGAAACCCTCCGGCCCTGATCCCATCCACGTTATGCTGAATATGACCAAAAGCCTTGGTCAAGGCCCACTAAACCTCATCACACAAATTCTCTGCCAGGTATTGCGTGAGCCCCGACGATGATAGCTATTGTTTCAACTTATACTTTCTCAGTGCACGATAGACAACCTTCAGTCCATAGCATGCGAGAGCTTGTATGTCGCGCACCGCGTGTCCTTGCAACCGACACATCACACACGGGGGCCCACTCGACCTGCCTCATCACGCACACTCTGGCCAAACAAATAAAGAAAGGCCAGCCCGCTGGCTCCATGTGCCACGCTGCGCATATAGCACCACAGCCGTGGCGTGCCTATCACAGGTCCACGCGCTGCGCGGTAGTGCATTTGTCCGTGCATTGGGTTCTGAGCCCTTGGCCGCTTCACCTGCCCAAACACATCACAAACCACTGCCACCCATGTCACCCCTACACGCTTGGATTGGCAATCCGGTACAGCAGCGCTGACGACAAGTGACAGGGCAGAGATTTAGCTCTGCCGGCGCTAACATGTCACACATGTTGTCAAACCAGATCCGATGAAGCGCTGTGCCCAGTGAAGGGCCCGTTGAACAGGCCTGGTGCCTTAACCACCGTTCCCGCCAAAATGCTGGAGAGCCGCCGCCGAGACCTCATAGTGCTGGCCGGCATTAAATAAACTACGTCCGCTTTTGTCCACTTCCTTTCATTTGAAAGCCTGTGGCGGGGGCGTCGGCGAGCAAGTCGGCTTTTCGGCAACATTAGCAGGCTTCTCGGCCCCGTCACATCGACTTGCCTTTGCAAAGAATAGCTCCACTGCTTCGCGCGAGGGCGGGTTAAAGAGTGCCGTAGCCAGCGGCGTGTGCGTCCGCTTGCTGCCATTCATGTCGGCGGTAGTCGCCCTGGAGCGTGCAGCTTGCAAAGGACAGTCACCAGACGCGCGCAAGAAGCGCATTGGAAGCAGTTGTCCCGCCGGCGTCGACGTAACAAATAAAGTCGCTGTTGACAGTGCGGCGTCAGCGTAGAGCAGGGTCATTGTCAGGTAGTCTAGGTCAACACGTAAGTTATGTGTTGTTTGTCTGCAATTAGTTATATTGGATGTGAGGCGGTCGCCCTGGCGCTTTGGTCGGCGATCGCACTGAGCGCGGGAAGATTTACAAAGACAGCCTCGCCTCCAGGGGAGCACGCGGATGTGCACCAAACAGAAGGTTTTATGATGTTGATATGCGCACGCGCGCGCTGCTTGTGTTGCGAGACAACCAGGGTTGAAGGCAATCCAGCGTTTGGGCCGGCGGTTGCGTTTCCGTTAGGTGGGTCCCACCGCGTGCTACTGCCAGGCGGGCATAGTGCATGCGAATTATAGCAGCACACAGGGTAAACTACGGGGCGCGGCGAGATGCATGTCGCGACATGGCGTGGCTCCCTGGCGGCGATCCGCCGTTGGAGGCCGCCCCTCCCCCCACGCAGCCGCTGCGCAGCCCCCCGTTCTACATACCGTACTGGACACGTCGGAGGCCGTCCCCGTTGTACCCGCCGATGGACAACGCCGGGCCGAGTCCGCGGGGAAGCTAGAGCTGAGTGCTAGGGGCCGGGCCCCCAGCGGTTCTGGCCTTCTGGGGCAGCTGCCAAGCAGCACGGTGCCTCACGGTGCCCCATGCCGGTGACAGGGCGTCAGGTCGTGGCGTCAGGTCCAGGGGAGAACAATAAGAAGGACGTTATCCATTGCTGGCATTTTTTAGACACCGCCAGTCATTAGGGTTCTGTTTTATCCCTTTTGAAGCACACAGATGCCTTATGAGGTTTCGGCTTTGCTGTTGGCCGATTGCAGCTAATAGAGACCACCATTTACCTAGAAATGCCAGGCTTTGCCCCCTCTGCAACAAAGGAGTAGAGGATGAACGGCATGTTTTACTTGAGTGTGAAGCGTACACGTGTGTCAGATCAACGTACGGTATCAGTTCTGATTCAATGAAGCAGGTTATGCAAAGTGCTGACCAATTTAAGTTGGCTTGCTGCGTACGTGATATTTGGTCTAAGCGCTGTCTTTTGATTAGGCAGCACCACGACGGTGCACATGGTGTGCAAGATGCAACTAACAATCCAGTTCCAGGAGACGAGGGGCCCTTGCGGCTCGGTTAGTCTCGTTGCAGGTATTAGGAATGCACACTTCCAATCCTGTAACACACACACACACACACATTAGGGTCACCCCAGCCCGGGCCTCCGGTTTTCCCGAGGCAGGAAGACACGCAACGATCGTGCGCGCCACCTTGTCACCACACACAGGTGAATAATGGCGTGACACAGCAGTCTCGCACGACGGCTCTCAGGAGCCCACGGCGGCCGTGCACGAGTCACATGAAGTACGTAAGACTCACAACTGTAAGCGAACTACCGTAACACTTACAGAGTGCGCCCCATTCCGGGATGTGCGCCGGCGTTCGCAAGGTGGACGCCGGCGGCTTCCAAGCACCACGTACGCACACTCCCGACCCACAAGTCAAATGGACATGTGCCAAGCCTTTTATTCAACCACACACCGATATAAGTGCATCCGAAGGACCAAATAAACATACACCGTTGAAGCATGCCTGCACACGCGCGCAAACCAGCTTCACCCTGGCCACAAATAAGGCGGGTGGCTGGGCGCTGCCTTGTCAAGGGGCCCACCGATGGAAGCCAACAGGGCTTCTATCTCGCTTTAGATAGTTAACACGATGCAGCAGCCCCTTATGCCCCTTATTAGCATCATCTGCGAAACCGTCCATTGCATAAGACGAGCCTTGTGTGTGGTTGCATTTGCGCGCGCCAAACACACGGTACGCTAACACACACGCACACACGCACGTCAATCTCATGTCCTGCACGATTTTGGGAACGAACAGGTAGGGCATCTCTCCCCAGCATGCCATCTGCCAGTGGCGGAACCGCACGCCTCTCCCCTGCTGCCTCAACGATTGCTTGCGCGATTTTGAAACAAACTACCGCCTCCCACGCACCGTGCGAGACTTGAGCAATGATAACAGGGACACTAACTTGCCCCGCTGAGGGTAGGCTACCCTTCGTGGCAGCACAGAGCGCTGCGAGCAGCTGCGGAAACGCTGCGCGTCCCGCCAGAGCACGTGCGTGGCCGGCCGAGGCACAGTTCAGTTATTTCCACCTCGCTCCGTCCCCCCAGCCTTACTTTCGATGACCAAAGTAAGGTATCACACCTCGCTCCACCGCGCCGCCTGGATCTATCCATGACAACAAGTGGTACAGCAGACAACACGTCACCAGCCCATGCATTGGCAGTAAGCAAGCGCGTGACCACAGCCTGACCTACAGCACAAACTCTACGACCACAATTCCGCATAAATAAGAATGCCAAACATTGCATGCCATTTGCATCATTAACGGCAGCATTACTGATCTACGGAGTGCGTACGAGTGCGTCTAGCACGCACGTGCTCAAGTGCGCCATGTGGGCGCCTAGGTCTCATAAACATACGCACACCTCACTACATGGATAACAGTATTCCGCAGTTGATAGCAGTTGTAAGCGTCACCGGCAGGGATGCGTCTGCGCATATCTCCTGCCGCTTTCTACGCTTTCCTAGGTCACCGGGTACTGGTGTCGCCATCCCCAATGCTTGAAGAAAGGTGTGCAGAATGAATGCTTTATAATTTGGGCTAGCCAAATCTGGCACTGAATGCTTACTCCTGACCATGTCACGCATACGCACACAAACATATGAATCTGCTTGTGCTCTTTCTCCAGTAGTTGCGGCCCGTTGATAACGCAGGGTCGCAGTGCCCACTGGGAGAGCCCAGGCTGATGTCCCTGCAATGGTGCTTCCCCTCCATCCCGTACACACCACCCCGCCCCCCTGGGTATTCACACAGCGTTCCTAACGCAGCTACCCCTATTCGTCAGCATCTCTGCAAAATGACGGAAGTGTACGTCGTTTTGCTTCACAACCTGGGGGCAACCAGCGTCCGAGGCAGCGCTGTACAGTCGTACAGTTGGCCTGCCTGATTCGGACCCGCCTGGCCACGATTTAATCAGTCAAGGATCAATGCAGCACTCATCAATCTATGCTACTTGTTGGGGAGTTGCCGGCCCTCTCAAAATACCGTTGAACCGCGGCGACATGAAGCCCCACTCCAGTGACGCATAGCGGCACGACGTCCCGCGCAACTTTAACAGAAAATGCCGATGTGTGCATCAAGTTTGCAGCACCACAGGTCCGAGGGCCTGCGAAAATGCCGAGGGCAAAGAGTTAATGGACACTCTTTGTTCCCTGGCGCACAGCCAACCCGTAGGCTTTCGTTGTGCATCAGTTCAGTCCATCTCGCACGCATATGCTCACCTTGGCAAAGAATGACTCGACCTGGTCTCGAGTTGGCGCCCCAAACAAGGCTCGCGCCACGCTGAGGGTTTGTGCTGTTGCTGCCGGTGCTGCCGGACCCACGGCATCCTCCAGCTCAGGTACATGCATGTTTGCAAGCGCACATGTCGCTCGGCCAATCCGACAAGGCGAGTTTGACGATGACGCGACATGGAGTCTTCGCGGGGCGACAGCATACTTGCTGCTGGAATGTGGTTGCATACTTGAGGCCTTACTTAATTCTAAAATATGCTAGGAGCACAGGTAGAATCTTGACTTGCGCGAGCAAGGTTCACACGAAAGCAGGCTCTGTAGTTGATAATGCAATTTGATGCAAAGCAGTATTGTGTATATAGCTATATAAGAGACGAGCTCGGTTACTGCCCGAATGCGCTGCTCAGTGCCATGACTGACCCATTACCATCAAGAATAACCGGTCCGCACGCGTGTGCTACACAGTCTGTTAGGCACGAACGGCCATGTTATCTGTGTAGATATCAAAGTAGCGGCCGGGCAGTCGCATTGTCAAGGTTTCCGGGGAGCGGCACTCGATAGCCTCGTCACGCACCAACGACGAACGCGTTGTGCGGCCACCGGCGCAGCGCGTTGGCACTCTACGTAGCCAAGCTTCAAAACGACGTATATTGGTGGGAAAGGAGCGGCTGCGATAAAGAATGGGGTTCGTGGCGACAATTCCCAGACAGCTGAAACTTGCCGCCGTGACCGCTGCAGCCCCTTCCCTCTCCCCGGCCAGCCCTCGCCACGCAGGTTCATGTGAGCTCTCTGCGTCCTGCTTCTTATCGCCCTTGGCGTTGGCTGCTGCGCCTCCTCCTACGCCGTCAGCCGCGTTACCCATACATGTGCTCCAAGGGTGTGCCCTAGCACGCACATGGAGTTTTGCGGGCTGGCCTTCGCACAAGCAGGTATCCTGCAATCCTCAACACACGTCCGCACTGTGTGAACCGCCGTACCGTCACCGCCGTACCATAAGGCTTTGGCCGTGTCCGGCTGGGCCCGCCTGCCTTGCCTCTATTTTGCTTGCGTGGCGCCACCATTCCTTGCTTTGCCTGCTCTGGCCTGCTTCTGGTGGAGCGAGTGCGTGCATAAGCTCCCAAGCAAGGAAAGGGAGGGAGGGAGGGAGGGAGGGAGGATTCACGATACGGTGTGGCGCGTGCGCCGCCGCTGGAGCTGCAGTAGTCGTGTCCTGATGCAGCTTCTCAGCTCTCAGTGCTGCTAGCACGTGCGCGCTGCTGGGATGCAGCTGTTACTTGACATGCGCCATAACGGTTCTGGTACAAGGTTGCTCCCAGGCGTGTACAGCTGATGCCGGTACACAAACCCTTTGACAGCGAGCACACGACACTACTCCTGGCCTACTGCCGACACACGCCACAAGAATGCGGATGTTACAGAGGGGACAGTCCCAGCACCCGAAGACGCCGAGCCATCACATGCTATCAGGGCCCAACTTGACTCCACCAACCCCGACTTTGCTGCAAACCCTCCCGCGGGCAAAGTCCGTGTGACTCCGCGCACAGTGAGTCCTAGCCAAGCCTCAACCCGCCAAAGCCCCACCGCTGTGCCTCAACGTCACAAGCCTAGGCACAGGAGTGCCGGGAAACGTCTAGGCCACAAGAGGCAGCTAACCGTTAACTCCAACCTCAGCACGCACATCAGGCCTACCCCCGGAAGGTACGGAGAAGCGGCGAGACACTGAACAGAGTCAAACGGCAACCGCTAGGCATGCCTGCCAGCAACAAGGCGAGCGGCGGAGTGTCAGACTGTCGGCCACGGTGCGTGTGTGTGCCTGGCGGCGCTGCCACCGCGCCACCAGTCCCCCAGCAACCGATCCTTCTCATGCTGGTGCACGGCTGCCTGCGGAAGACGCGCTCCGGCGCGCGCCACGAGGTCTTGATTGATCCTCATCCGGCCTACATACCTTGGGCTCGGGTGGGGATGCATACGACTTTTGCCGCGGAGGGCGCGTGGAGAACAGGAGAAGTGAGTGCCCATGTGGGACTAGGATGCCTGCTGGGGCTGGATGGGCAAATCAGTCATCACATCTGGGACTATGTGATAGCAGGACTTCTGCATGCGATGCTGCAAGTAAGAGCCTGCGTGCGCGTAGGGACGACATCGCACGGTACCATCCAGTTGTCATGGGTAAATTAAAGGCGCCACCAGGGCTATAACAGGCGGTGGCATCCGGCATGGTGTGCCTGGCTGCTGTGGCAACAGTGGAATACGCCAATACGGCCGACAGCGCCTATCCGCGTGCGCGCCAAGATAGATGTCTTGCACCGGACTGCGCGTGGAGGTTGCTGTTGTGCGAAGGATCAGTGTGGTGATGGCTGACTTCTGGTTGCGGCAAGCTGCTTAGCTGCATGCGAGCATTATGGTAGCCTGTGCCAGCCACCTGTGTGTCACGGCTGTCGTGCAAACCTCTTCGAGCTGCAGCTGGCAAGCAGTGATTGCAGCTAAAACCTTACATCTACATCCACGCAGCCCACAATCTCTTTCAGCGCAGCTGCACGATGCGTTTGCCATGCATTGCAGTCCAAGAGCAACTGTCAAATGCTCCAATCAAATTGCTTCGACCCCTCCGCCATACGCAATACGTCCTTGAGGTGCACAGCACCTACCCGTACAGCACCTCAAGCAGTAGACACGTTGAAAGGTGCCCACGCACGCAAAGCAAACGCTACCGTACGTACTAAGGTGACGCGCATATAACATGTTACGCGCTACAGTAAATACTATGGCAAACCCTGGCACAGTGCCCTGCCATATCCGCTGTCCGTCCAGTCGCGCGCATGGAATGTGCTTCTGACCCGGAAGCCTGCTGAAACCCATGCCGTTAGTATGCCATCGCCATAAATCAGTTCCACAACCCAAACTAGATATTTACCAGACACGTCAACGAGGGAGAGGCGCCATTCAATTGCAGGCAGTGCGGACCACCCTCCAGCGGGAGGGAAAGTAGAAGGCACTGTATCGCATCAGACACAAGGTACCAATCGCAAGGCTGCCGGTGAGGAATGCATGCATGGAGGCATCGTAGCACCGCTAAACCACGGGTGACCAGAGTCGGCACTCTCCTTGTCCAGACAACCGGTAGTTTGTGTCCCACTGTTAGAACTGAGCCCGTCGTCGCAAAACCATCACTAGTGACAAACTGCAACACCATGGTCGTGACGGCTGTACGTACCACAAGCCTTTCTCCTATATGCCGCACCTTCCAAGGCTGCTCGGCACCACATGGCATGGTCACATAAACAAACACTCAACAATCTTAACGCATGCCCCAACGCATTGCTGGGTGCACGCCTTTCCATCTCCCTTCAACAGCTCATCAGGTTGAGTCCGTTGTGATCAAGCTCATGCAGCTCTCCAATAATTGCGATAGTACACAGCTTGTTATTGAGCTGTGTTCACTGCGTAGATGCTCGGTGCGCAACAAAATGGTGCAAAAGGCCCCCGATGAACTCCTGACATGCCCCAGCCCCTTGCGTCAGACATGAATCACAACAATCACCCCATGAATCCTGGGGGGGTAGCCATCCATGGGATGGTGTGTATCAAATATGAAGTGAAGTGCCGACGTCCAGAGGTACAGCGGGCGGGGGGGGGGTGCGTCTCCGTCAGGATCAATGAAGCAGTAAGACCTCATGAGTCTAGACAAGAGATCTTCTCTTGCATGGGTAAAGTGGGCTGAGCCACGTATCTAGTCTGAGGCCGCAAGCGTCTACCTCATCTCCCGGACACAGCCGGGGTCGTTCGTACAGGCACGGCCCGCCGTAATGTTTTCCAGATGACTCTATAAAAATGAAGCGAATAAAGGGATCGCCCAGTGCGCCCAGCCCCTGCAACCTGCAGGCGGCGCGCCCAAGCGCACAGTGCCACCTGTTGCCATGACTGCCAACACCTAGCTATTGCGATCAACCCAACCCCATCCAACTCAGTGGCCATGAAGCCCTCGGTGCATTGTGCCAGTGTATGTTTTCGCCGTCGTAAACGGAACTTCAAGAGCCAGATTACACCAGAAACTTGCATGTATCCTTGGCACCAGGTTTCACAGCGGTGGCAGGTGTATCAAGAACAGCTTGTGCTGGTGTGCCAAAACAATGCATCTATTCAACTGCACAAGGCCATGTCTAGCCGTGCACACCCATAGGCATGCAAGACCCCAGCCTCCTTACTCGCTCAGAACTGAGAGGCGATTACGCGAACTCCGATCGAGGCGCCGTGTGCAAAGGGGCGGAGCCGTCCGCCAGACCCCGACACGCGCGTGCCTTCATCTGAGCAGCGGGTGACAAAAGCAGCGCTATGCCGTAGGCTCGCCATACGCCGATTGCGGCGTCTCCTTGAAATCCACCCTCAGCGCAGGAACCCGCAACGCTGGCGCCAACTTGTTGATCGCGTAAGCGCGGTCGACGGTTACTTCATGGTCGCTACGACCGCGTCGAAAGCTGCGCGGCAGATCCAAGCGCCTGCAATTATGGGTAAGTGACCCCAAGATATGCATGAATTACTTGTTGCGAGCGACTTCCGCTGCGTTGTGGCGACTCGTGGCAGTGGCCAATATTTTTGGCGCGAAATTATGCTGAGCCCACAAAGCATATCGGCAACTTGGCATTACCTGTGCAAAGTAGCTCTCGATTTCATCTCGCGACGGTTTGCCGAAGAGCTGCCTCGCTGGAGGCGCAGGCTCTGGTATGCAGACGTTTGACAGCGCAGAGCCGGCTTGTGAGTTGTCGCCCAACAACCTAGCCATAAACGAGCACTGCAAAGCTGGAGGCGCTTGTCGCGGCTGGAGTCGCTGCGGACTAGCGAGCGGCAAGCGATTCTCCGCGGGTGAGCAGGGCAGATCCATTTCGTCGCCGGAGCTATGCATTTAGGTTCTGCACTGTATTTCGTGAGGGTAATCGCCAAGTCACAGCGCCAAGATGGCGGCCGAAAAAGGCAACGTCGCGAATAGTGTCGCGTTTCCAACACTGTTGTAAGATGCAGGAAGCTATGCAACAAGTAGCGCAGTATTGCTATGCCGCACTGGGTCAGAACAGTCGGAAGTTGGCGATCGAGACCGCAAACTTGACCGACGCGATCGAGAAGTTCCCAGTTCCGTTTCGTCTTGGTTTCGTCTACGGCCACACTTGAATGTGAAGCTTCCTGCTTTATCATTGACGCAACAGCCGGCTGGCTCGACTGCCCTTACAGTAAGATCCGCTGACAGCAAGGTCCGCACCAGCGCGGCATCCTTCGTGTCACCGCATTACAATTGTGACACACAGGACAGGTATGAATGCGTCCCTGCAGTGGTGAACGCGGCACTGTTGTATCACACTCAGCCTAATCAGCCTGCCACGCTGCCTGCTCTGGGGCACGATTACGGGCGCCCCTGGAAGCGGCCGCAATCCCCTCAATCCCCTCGCCTCGGCCTCGGCGCAGCTGGCACACCAACAGCACGTGCCCGCCACCACCTTCGCACTTCAATCAGGCCAGTGCGGCCGCTATCGCACTTGCAGGGCAGGGGAGTCCCCCGCAACGTCACACCGGGAGTCTCCTGCTGGGTCCTGCTGCCAGGCCTTGCAACGAGCCAGGCAGGGGAGGGAGCCAGGGGCGTCCAGGGGCAATGCTACACAGGGGCTGACTTGCCGACTTGGCGCATGCGCCGTAGCATTGCGCTGAGTCAGCAACCCAGGGATCGTGTTGTGGAGGGGACCACAGGGGACGTGAGTGACCACCAACCCCTGCCAACCTGAGTCCCGACACGCTCAAAGTCCAGGGGTGCCCAAGTCCCAACCCCAATAACACACTTCTGCTGCACGCGGTGCCTTGCCGCTGGCAGTTGGTGCCGCGGTGGCCGCCGAGCCCTCAACATTGCCATTGGCCATCAACGCAGGCGGATCACTGCGGGCGTTTTACCGTGTCGGCGTCCCTCACTGCCCGCGCCAGGTCCGCTCAGTGTCCGCTGCCAGGCTCCACCCCAATGCGCCGCAAGCTCCTCGTTAGAGCTCACTGAACCTGTTCCTGGGCATAGGCAGGGCACGCGAAGCCATGGGCCCAGCGCTGGGGCACCCACGGTGGGCACGGTGGTGTGGCGTGCCGCGATCGGCGCGTAGAGCCAGATTGCTGGAAAGTCATGCAGTCGTGGAACGCTTACACTGGCATTACTACTTGTCTCGATGTGCATCGCTATCTGTACTTTGCACGAGCACTGATTGAAAGCTTGTCAAGTCGTTTCTCTAGGTTCAATCAAACTTCTCCACGTCACAACTTCAACATCACGAATCAATCAAAACTAGCAACCGTGCCGCCCAAAGCAGGGAAAATGGAAGTCGGGCACCGGCGCTCGGGCCGGCTGTGGCTCGAGGTGAAGCTTGTCCAGCATCGCAGTTGCGCTAAGGAACCTGCAGTTAATCTATTGTACCGATGCAGGTGGCGACACAGGCTGTGGCGCTGGGCGCAATGATCTGGGGCCTGAAGATATGTCTCCAGTACCTGGACCCCTACAGGGAGCAGCGCGAGCAGGTGCGCCTCCCCTGCAGGGCTGCTGGGCGCGCGCAGGGAGAGAATCATCTGACCAGTAGTAGACACAGATAAGGGGGAACTCAGGGCAAGAGATCAGGGGCTGCGCATCCACGTGTGTGAGAATGAGGGGTGCGGGGTGTGGCAGACGCGGTGCCCGTGTGCTCAGGCACACGCCCACATCCACGTCGTTGAGCAGTGAGGCTCTGAGGCACTGGGCACGAAGCGTGCGGTACCACCTACGCTCGGGAACCCCTGCAGGACCTCTGCATACAGCATCTTCTCTCCCTCTCGCCCACATGTTTGCATGCTGTTGCGCCGCCACTTTTGCTGATGTGTTCACACACGCACACACACAGGCCAAGAAGCGGGCTGCCTTTCTGAAGCGCCATTTGGGTCGCACCCTGGAGCTGAATGAGTTTGAGCAGCTGCTGGCGGCACAGGTGTGTTTGTGCGTGTGTCTGTGTGTGCGTGGGTGGCTGGGTGGGTAAGTGTATGGGTGCGTGGGTAGGTTGTCCAAACTAAACCAAACCGAGCTCAACTAGCAGAGTGGGTGTGGGTGGGTGGGTGGGTGGGTAGCTATGTGTATGGGTGTGGTGTTTGGGGGGGCGGCGTGGGTTGTGTGGACAGATTGGGTAGGCGGCTTGGTCAGCTACGGAGGAAGCCAGCCGTGGAGTGAGTGTACAGGGATGGGGGCGCGGCAAGCGGGAGTGTACAGCGACCGAGAGGCACAGAGGACTGCGGTGGAGGACATGAAGAAGTGGGCATGATGGGACGCAGCTCGACGCCTCAGATCCTGGAGGGCAGGCGGAGGCGGCGTGTTGGAGGACGTGTTTCCGTGGTGTGGTACAGCGCACGCTCATGAGCGTGCGCACGCGCGAAGTACCGTGCTCGTTTACCCCGGGCAGCCGGCGGCATGCGCGTCGTGCTCACTCACCGGCTTGTACCACGTGCCTGCATCATGATTGTCGGCTGATTCTGGTGGCACCGCATGCGCCGCTGTTCGCGCCCACACACACACACACACACACACACACACACACACACACACACACACACACACACACACACACACACACACACACACACCGCCAAACATCCTTGCAACCCCGCCCCGGCCGCCCTGCCGTAACCCGCCTCACACAGGTGATGAACCCCGACCACATTGAGGTGGAGATGGGCGACGTGTCAGGGCTGGAGGACATCGTGGCGGACCTGGTGAGAGCGTGGTTGCGTGTGTGCCATGTGTGTGTGGGGGGGTGGGTGTGGGTGGGTTGGTGGGTGGGTGGGTGGGTGGGTGGGTGGGTGTGGGTGTGGGTGTGTGCTTGTGTGTGTGTGTGTGTGTGTGTGTGTGTGTGTGTGTGTGTGTGTGTGTGTGTGTGTGTGTGTGTGTAACAACGGTTTACAGTTGTTTATCAGATCATGTGATCGTGTATCCGGACAACCCGTAGTTGCTAGTGCCAGGGGCGCATTAGCACCTTGTTTGTCGCGCATTGGTCTGGCAGTACATGTCTCCCAAGCCTACGCGTAGCGTTAGACGTCAGTTTGGCCACAGGAGCTGCAACTCCATCTATTGTGGTTAGACACTGATTTGGCTCTGAGAGCCGCACCTCCGTCTATATTGTGAGACGTCGGTTTGGCCCTAGAAGCCGCACCTCCGTCTATATCAACACTGCTGCGAGCCGGCAGCTGGCCACTATGCATTGTTTGTTCGCCTAGCAAAAAGTCATGTACCGTCCAAGTCCGGCACGTGGCCGCAGCAACCGCAAAACAGCACCCCGCCGGCACTAGCTACCTTCCCTTCCCCACAGGGCAGAATATGCCTAAGGGCAGCCACAAAGTGAAAGAGAGGATTCAATAACCAAAACCGTCTGTGTCCTAGCCCTGCATTCACAACAAGCCCTAACTTCCGCTAGACTTAAAAACACACACAGTGCGCGCCCCTCTCAGTTATCCGCCATGTGCATTACTGCACGGGGTGTACGCAGCGCAGGTCCCCCTCCTCAGTCACGATGTCCGTGCCCCGCCAGTACGGCTGCAGACCCCGTTCCACTTGGCTGTTGAACTGGGCTTGCCGCGCGCGCCTAGCTGCCCGCCCCTCCGGCGTCAGGAAGGGGGCCACCGTCACGCCTGCGGTGTGTTTAATCTGCGCCGCAGCCCTGATCCCTGGTCACCACTACCTCCACATTCCAAACGCGACCCGCGTTGCTAGCCCGCCACCGACGTTCATACATGCCCATCGAGCCCTCTCCCAGGCCCAGAGCAGAGAAGTCGCCGCGCGCCATCGCCTCCGCCTGCTCGCTGTGTGTGTGTGTGTGTGTGTGTGTGTGTGTGTGTGTGTGTGTGTGTGTGTGTGTGTGTGTGTGTGTGTGTGTGTGTGTGTGTGTGTGTGTGTGTGTGTGTGTGTGTGTTGTGTGCGGTATGTGTCGGCGGCGTACGCGTGCATGGGCGCGTGGGCGTGTGAGCTTCTCAGTATGCGGTGTGCGGCCTGCGTAGCTGGGCTCTGGTCGAACGGTCGAGGCGCCCGCCTGGGCGGGCTTCGTTTTTCTTCTTTTATCACGCGTAGCTTTGTGAGCTTTTTGCCTCCCTTGAGCTGTGTAAAACCCTTACCTCTCTCGCGCTGATGCATCACCGCCACCTCCGCCAGGAGACCAAGGTGCTGTACCCGCTGCTGCGGCCCGAGCTCTACCGCACTACGCTGTGGAAGCAGGCCAAGGGTGTGCTGCTGTGAGTGGGCGGCCGGGTGGCCGGGTGGCGGGTGGCCAGGCGGGTGGGTGGCGGAGGCGGGTGGCTGGGCGGAATTGCTGCCTCGAGCACATGCTGCGGATGGGGGCGAGGGTAGTCAACCCGAAGTAGTCAACCGAGACTCTGTGCCAGAAGCTAGACCGCTTGGCGCGAAGGACGTTTGGTATTTGCCGTTGTCTGGACGCCTTTGAGTCTTTTCTCCAGGAATATTGTGCGGGGGGTGGGGCGCCGCTGTGAGTGGTCGACCTGCGAGACTCGAGGGTTAGGTATACGTTTGCCCATTTCTCCAGACAGCTGAACCAAGTCTCGCGCCGGCCCTTGCTCCTCCACACCGCAGGTACGGGCCGCCGGGCACAGGCAAGACGATGCTGGCCAAGGTGAGCGTGTGCTAGGGCGGCGGGCGGCGGGCGGGGCGGGGCGGGGCGGGGCGGTTTGCATTGGGCGCTGGTGTCGCCTTGAAGGGACGGGCAGGGTGGCAGCGCGCCGTGCGGCCCGTACACTGGGGCCCTTACTGCCCTCCTGAGGCCCTGCCGCTGAACGGTCGTACACGCTTGCCTGCCTTCCTGCCCGCAGGCGCTGGCGAAGCAGTCGGTGAGCGCACGTGGCCGCGTGGGGTGCTGGAAGGGGCGCCGCACATGCGCCGCTGCGTGCAAGGGGTGTGGGGTGGCGAGTTTGCGACGGGCTGTGCGGCGCAGCTGAAGCGTAGGCGGACACCCACACGACGACCTCACGACGGCCAACCGTGTAAACTGCACGTCCACCGGAAGCACCCCAACCCCACGCCGCAGTACGCCCTGCCTGCTTGCCCAACTCCCACGTGTCCTCTTTTCCAGCCACCATCTCCCCATCTCCCACTCCCTGGGAACTCGGTTCATTTCGGGAATGGGGACTATTGTCGCGTGCCACTCCGTTGTCAAGCATCGGCCACGCTCTCCTCCTCGCTCTATTGCATTGGATTTGGTTTAGTTTGGGCTGGTATCTACAACGCCCCCGCCCCCCATTCACGCGACGCTGCGCCGTTTCAGCACGGCCCTTCTTCCTCTGACCACTTATTCCTGAAACTCACCCGCCCACCCGCCCTCCCCGTCTACCGTCTACCACTTCCTTAACTAATCATGAATGTAATCCCCCCTGCCAGCACTGCTTCTTCCTGAACATCACCGCCAGCAGCATCATGAGCAAGTGGCTGGGCGACGCCAACCGCCTGGTGCGCGCCGTGTTCAGCCTGGCGGCCAAGATGGAGCCGTGCATCATATTCATTGGTGAGGGAGGGAGAGGGGAGGATGCGTGCCTTTTGTGTGGTTGGGGCGGGCGGGTTGGGGTGCGCGGGGTTCACGTTGGGGTGTCCCAAGCGAAATGGAAAGGGGAGGAGAGGGAGAGGGGAGGAGAGGAGAGAAGAGAAAGCTCAAGGGCAAGGCGGAGTTTGGCTTCCGGAATCCACCTGCCCCTCTTGTTGCGCCTCCTGCCCGCTACTCTCCTCGCCCCTGATCTTGCTGCCGCCCGCTGTCGCTGGGGGTGCCCGCATGCAGACGAGGTGGACGCAATGCTGGGCAAGCGGGGCCAGAGCAGCGAGCACGAGGCCACGCTGCAGGTGGGGCGGAGGGGTGAGAGGGCCCAGGCGAAGGTCGGCGGGGTCTGCCTGTGTTAAACACAAAACAAACGGAACATAGCCACCAAACACGCGTGCGCAGTTCCGGACAAATACCTACGCCGGTTACCGAGCTCCGCGGTGTCTGCCTGTGTGTGTGTGTATACATGCGCTTACGCCTACCCGCCTACCCGGACCCCTTGAACCGCAACCCGGCGTCGGCCACCGCCGCGTTCCCAGCTCACACGCCGCACACTGAGCTCCCCAACGCCAACCGCGCAAGTGTTCGAAGCCCCACCAACCGCTCATGCAACAAGGAGACAACAAAATGACTTTTGCGACTGCTGTGCCGTACGCGTGTCGCCTTACCCGTGTCGCGCTGCACGTGCAGGTGAAGACGGAGTTCATGCAGCTGTGGGACGGCATGGAGAGCAGCCGCGGACAGCGGGTGGTGGTCATGGGCGCCACCAACCGGCCCTGGATGGTGGACGAGGCGGTGCTGCGCCGCTTCACCCTCATGTACGAGGTAGGCGGCGTGGGGGGGCGGGGAGCAGGCGGGTTGGAGCGGTGGGGAGCAGGCGGGCGGGGAGCAGGAGGGTTGCAGACTTGGAGTGGTGGGGAGCGGGCGGGCAGGGAGCAGGGGGGGGGGCTGTTGTGAAAGAGGTGTTCAGGACCTGCACGCGGACCGGTGCGAGTGACAGCCTTCAACACCACCAGCATCTGGCGGTTGGCGGATGGTTGGAAAAAAGACAAGGGGGAGGAGGACGAGCGGGAGCGCGCGGTATTGGTCACGTGCGGCGCTTCACGCGGTACTCAAGCCTTCCTCCCTGTCCCTGCCGCTCCCCGCGCCTCCCTCCAGGTGGGGCTGCCCGGCCCCGCGCAGCGCCGCTCCATCCTGACCAGCTACCTGCGCAAACACAACACCGAGGTGCCCGGCTCCGTGGCGCCCGAGCTGCTGCTGCCGGCAGAGGCGGAGGCGGAGGCGGCGGAGGAGCCCGCCAGCGGCGCCGCCAGCACCAGCGGCAACGCCAACGGCGACGAGGAGCAGCAGCACCAGCACCAGCGCGGCGTGGCGGGCCTGGGCAACGGCCTCGGCGCCAGCACCTCCACCACCTCTTCCACCTCGGGCTCCTCCAAGGCTCGCAGCATCCCGCACGCGCCCGCCTCCAAGGCCGGCGCCAAGCCGGCCCTGACTCCGCCGCCTCCGGCGGCGGCGGCTGCCAAGTCGGCTGCGGCCAGGGCCGCCTCTGCGCTGGACGGCATCATCTCCGCCACCCAGGGCTTCAGCGGCAGCGACCTGCTGGAGCTGTGCAGCCAGGCCGCACAGGCGGTGCTGGCGGAGCACCTGCACACGCTGCAGCAGGGGTGAGCGGAGGGAGGGGATCAGGGGAGGGATGGGGAGGGGGGTGTCCGACTGTCCGAGCCCAGCGAAAACGTCGCAGCGGCAGCAGCAAGCCCACATAGCCAGGGGGCGGGCAAACATTTGGGGTGTACGCGGCACACGCGACGGGGCTTGATCTGGGTCGGGCAGCATGTGCCCCCCTCCCCCGCGCCGTGCCACCCGGCGCCCCCAGCGGCGCCACGGCGCGGCTTCCCATTGCCGCGCACCCGTGTCCCCTCCCCCATTACCGCCACCACCACCACGACCACAACCACCACCGCCACCGCCACCGCCGCCACAACCCGCCGCCTGGTCACTCCTGCGACTGCCTCCTGCGCTCCCGCCTGCAGGGGCCGCGAGGACGCGCCGCTGCGGCCGCTGCTGCGCTCTGACCTGGAGGCGGCGCTGGCGCACGTGCGGCCGTCCAGCCACCGGGCGGACGAGTACTCGGGCCGGGTGAGAACGAGAGCCGAGGGCAGGAGCAGGGCGGGACCCGGGAGAAGGGCGGCAGCGGCCGGACGGGGCTGCAAGCGCGGAAAGGAGTGGGGAAGGGTGGATGGCACTGGGTGGACGGGGCGGGGATGGGGCACTGGGTGGATGGGGCGGAAAGGCGGGCGTATAGCTGTGCGCATCACGTAACGCTCGCAGCTTGTGTCAACCGCAGTGCACGCCGGTGCCCCGCCGCGTGTAGGCCGGTTCTCAATCCTGCGCCTTCCCTCCCGTGTGCATGCGCCCGAACTCGCATAGGTGGCGGGCGGCTCGTTCCTCAACGGCGGCGCCGGGGGCGACGGCGCCGGCGGCGTGTTCAACCCCGCAGACCTGTCGGCGGCACTGTCGCTGCTGCTGCAGCTGCGCGGGACAGGGGCCGGCAGCGGCATTGGCGGGAGCGCCTGAGCTCAGCGCGCCGGATGGCTAGGCAGCAAGTGAGCAAGGCGGTAGGGTGAGGCGGTGCGGGTGCCGATTGGGCAAGCGCCCAGCGTTTGGCGTGCTGCAGAGGCGTAGGACGAGCCTGGACGCTGCTTGTATGTAGACATGAGTTGGGTTGGTGTGCGCACTCGGTGTAAGGTTGAAAGCTGTCGTGTGTCTTCGCGCACATGCACGCAATGCGGTTGCTTGAGGATGGCGAGTCAGGCGGGCAGTCAAGGTTGGTGACCGAAGGCCAGGGCCTGGTTATTGCCGTCTGCTGTCTTCTAGGGTAGTAGTGCGTTTGTGCCTTGATTGGTGGGCGCACGCATGAACTACTACATTCTCCAGAGTGGCAGTTGTTCTCGGCTTGCATAACGAAGTGCTTGCGAGTGAATGCGAATGCAAGACGCCGTCGCGAGCTCCAGGCTAGCAATAAACATCACGAAAGAAGTTAGTGTCAGCGGCAATGCGGTTACTTGTTACCTTCGAGACGAGACACCGGTGCGCGCTCCACGCTGCTCCGCATTCGGCACGCCAAACGGAGTCCGAGTGTCGTGGAGACTGCTGCCGCTTGCAGGGGCGGACGCGTTCCAGCTCGCAACTAGGCTGCTGCCATTCGCCGCGACAACGCGAAACCCACAAAATGCACCCACCTGGAACGGAGCCAGGCATGTCCCAATCCGTGGCACGCAACCTGTGGTACTGTGGCAATGCCCAGCTGAAATCCTGGAAGCACGTTTGCTGCTGCGCTGAGCCTGATGTGGGACGAGAGTACGGTACTGGCCACCGCTCGACAAAATGCTTACAAGATATAGCCTTGCCGCTTGCCGCGTCTCGTGCGCGCACACTCCTGTAGTGTGGCCACTAGCCAGCCCACCGCCTCAATCCCTCATTTATTCAGCATGAATTGCTAGCACATAGCAATCTAGCACGTATGTACTTCCCGCCCTGGGGCCACCGCATGACCTCCATCAGCCCCGGGTATAAACGTCTTCGACACGCACGCTACGTTAAGTGGCCACGCAACGCTCGTGTCGCAGGAGGATGTCCACCACGCTCGTTATTTTCCGTCAGTTGGTCCGAGAGGTCATTCGCGGATGCGCAATAAGAAACAGCCCAAATTTAGATGTCACTCAGTCAGGTCAGGCCACCGCACAATGGCAGCGGCAAAGTGGGTCACGCTCATCAGGTCAGCTGCTCACACTCGCGTAACACTACGCACCAGGCGCATTAAACAGCGGTGGCCTTCTCGCCGGAGATAGCCTCCACCTGGGCCTCGGTCATGCCCAGGGCGATGATCAGGAAGCAGTTGACGGCGGCGGTCATGATGGAGCCGGCGATCCAGGTGCGCACGCGGTTCTTGAGCTGGCCACCGGACTCAGCGGTCAGGGAGTCCAGGGTCAGGGTGGCGTCGGACATCTGGATGTACAGCAGGGTGGCCTGGAGGGAGGAAAGGGGGAAAGGAGGACGCAAAAGCGGTCAGGAATTTGGGTTGGAATTGTACTGGGAATCTCGATGATTGTGCGCTGTATTAGTTATCAGGAGTAGCTCAGGATCTGCCAGGACTTACCACGCAGATCAGGCCCAGGAAGGAGTTGCGGAACTTGGCGTAGGCGCCGGTGGCCAGGACGCCGGCAACGCCGACAATCAGGGCGAACTCAAGGCTCACGATGAACCAATAGTAGCGGAAGAAGGTGTAGCAGGCCAGGCCACTGTAAGGAGTACACATGCAGCAGAGGGAGCGATGGTGAGTGGAGGGAAGAGGGTACTGGTGAACGGCAACTATACAGGGCCAGCGCAAACAGGCGAAAAACACAAGGCCAAGTTCACAGCTGATGGCTTGTCAGGTCTAGGCAGGAGATAACTCACGTGGAGAAGCCGTTCACGCGCACACCAATCATGTCGCTCCAGTCAGGGGTGCACTGCTCCTGGACGGAAGCGAGGCCGGCCAGCGAGACGGCCCTGTGACCGCAAAGGCAGGGAGGCGGAGAAAAGGGTGCCAAGTCAGCCAGCTGTCGGCGCGCGCTTTCGGCTGAGAAAGACTGGTAAGCAAAGAGGACGTCCAACGAGAGGGCAAGGCTGCTGATATGAAGGTGCAGGGGATAATAGCTGGAGGAACGCGGCCGACAACTCAAGCAGGCTTGCCGCATCGACTCCTCACCAGGTGCAGAAGGCCAGGGCAGCAACGCCCATCACAATAGTGGAAGACGCCATCTGTGGAGTGACACAGCGAACAAGGGCGAAGCTAGATCAGACTGGTCCGCGTCAACGCGGCGCGAAATCGTCCGTAAGTCGGCTGCGTCGCGGGGGCCTCGGAACCCAGGGCGCCAGCCTCTCAACGCTCAGGGGTATACAATAGACAGGTTACGGGCGCGGGCGATGGCTATAGACGTCGCGCGCAACTTGCCTTCAAAGATTGACTGGTCGCCGAAAGACGAACGGGTGCGGAGTAGGCAAAGAAGTGAGGATAGAAGCAAGTGGAAGTTTAGCGTTTGCGAAGCTTTTGATTGATAAAGAAGTGGTGACAACGCGCGCGTTTTAAGGGCTTCCGCGCCACGTCGTACCGCAGCGCTTCGTTGGCAGATTTTCAGGGGGCTGCAATTACTCGAAGTCAGCTTACGCGGCCGCCAGCGCCCCAGGCACTTTTTGTTGATACTAACGTTGCCATGCTTTCTTTTACGTAGTGCGCAGGCGACGGAACAGCGCGCGAAGGATGCTGTAAACGTTGTCGCGCGGGTGACCGCAGGTGCTAGAAGGTTCTTTTTTCCTGGAAACGCTTGCATCAGTAGCGTTACACGCTTTGCTTTCGTTGCGCGCGTAGGAACAGTAACTTCACTTGCAACTCTTGCTACACTAAGCCGCGTACGTTTGAACCGGTTAAGCCGGTCGCCGTTCTATTTTCCTCCCCCGTTGCGGTGTGCCGCGCGCCAGCAGTCGTGAGCGTTCCGGGCGGGGCTGCCGGAGGCACGCCGCGGTGTCAGCGGGTCTCTCACGTTGGTTCAGGTCTGGCCGCCTGGAGCAAGGCCTGGAGCAAGGCCAGGACACCAGGTTGGGCTTCGGCATGGCGGTGAGGGAAGGGATAGAGGCGGGAAGCCTGGGGCGGCGTAACTCCCCTGGGCGGCACAGCTCCGGGCAGGTCCGGTGGGGCTGCTTCGGGTGGAAGGTCAAGGAGCACAACTCTGCGGTGTTTACAGGAAGTCCTGGCCACCGCCTGGCCCTGCTTGGCTGGGTGCCGCATGCCCGACTCTCGCACTGCAGGTGCTGTTGGTGGGAGTGTTGCCTGCCGGTTAGTTGCAACCGGGAGCCTCCTCTACAGCTCTGCCTGGCTCTACCTGCGTGCCCATTGGGCTAACGCACCTCTGCACCTTGCGCTGCGCCGCTCCTGCACCGGCGCTGCATTCGGCTCTGTCCGTGCAGCGGCCTTCGGGGACGCACGGGAAGCCGCCACAGCGCAGAGCCGGATGACTCCATGGCCCTTGATGGGAGCGTGCGACCGTGGCCTTCGGTAGTGCTCGAGGACGCAGCCGACGCGTGGGCATTGCAGCTTTGCTTGTGGACAGCACGGCATGGACGTACGGTAACGGTTGCAGTCGGCGCCAAGCGATGCGATGGGACACGGAGTTGTGCCGGTTGTGCGGTTGGGCCTTGCCACCGTGTGCTGCGCGTTGTCCGATGCAGCCAAGGGAGCGGCGACAGCTGGCGGACTCGGCGCCTGGCACCCAGCAGCAGCAGCAGCAGCAGCAGCAGCCGGCTTCTCCGCCACACCAGGAGCCGCGGCTGCCGCGGCCGCCGGCCAGAGGGCCGGAGGGCCGGAGGGCCGGACCGGGCCAGCCCCGCGGTCGCTGCCGCTGTCGCTCTCTGCGGCCGGCAGCAGTGACTCGGGTCGGATCGTGACTACGCCTAGGGGCTCTCGGCCTCGGAGGTGTCGCGCCTGCTCTCTGGCACTGAGGAGCCGCCACCGCAGGGCACGGGGCCCTCACAGCCCCCGCAGGCCCTCACATATAGGGGCTGTGACAGTGCCTTCTTGCTGGCCGGCATCACCACATTCACCAGCTAGCTGATTGATGCGTTGGCTGCAGCCGGCACGGGGCCGCCAGAGGGTCTCTTGGATGTCCGCACCTTGTAAGTTGTAGTGTGACCCCGCATCTCCACACGACCACAAGCGCGTGCCTTTCAAGTTACAGCTGCCCAACCGCGCTGTCAGCCCGGCCTCAGCTTTGGCTATCCCCTGGGCTATCCCCTGTACCTGCATCCCAAAGCGCGTGCCTCATATTCGCCCTGCAGTTGTGCAGCCGGCCATCACTAAATGCTACCCCGAACCCATCCCGGTCAGGAGGGGGGCCAAGTTGCCAGCCTGCACTGGCCTCCGTCCGTCCGCTTGACCACACCACGTCCGACCGCTCAGTGTGCAGCACCCCGGCCGCCGGGAGCCGGCCCCACAGCTGTCCCTACTCCACACAACTAGCACTTCTGGCCCCGTGCTGCTCATTTCCCACAGGAGCCCCACCGCCCCGTCACGCCTGCGATCCGGAGTCGGCACTACCTCAGCACCGCACCCGCATTAGCACCCCAGTCACCCGCACCCCCAGTCAACCACCGTGCGCTATGTCCCTGCCCTCCCTGCACGCCAGCTTCCCCCGGGGTTCCTTACACGCATGCACCATCCCATCACGTCCCTGCCACCACCCCCTGCAACACCACCACAGCATCCCCTTCCTCCTAGCCTGTCCCTCCCTCCCTGCCTCCCTGCTACCACCGTAAACTACTGCGCGCCCGGCTGCCCCGCCGCCAGCTTGGCCAGCAGCGGCTCCACGAAGGGCAGCTTGTCGGGCGCGTGGGTCCGGTAGATGCGCAGCAACGCCTGCGTGGACGCCTCGGGCAGCTCGATCTGGGCGCGGCTGCGGGCGTCCTGCAGGGCCACCTGTTCGGTGTTCGGCAGCGGGGGGGGGGCGGGTGCAGGGATGTTTGGAAAAGTGGTACAGGATGCACAGGGGGGGGTTACATTTATGATCATTGAAGAGGTGAAGGCGTAGCCAGGAACGAGGGGGAGGGGTAGCCGTATATGAGCAGGACGGAGTCACAGAATCGGGGTGGGTGGGGTGTAATCACCACCCCAAACTAGACCAAGCCCAGTGCAAAAGAGGGGTGGCGGGGAGGAGGGGTGGCGGGGAGAAGGGGTGGCGGGGAGAAGGGGTGGCGGGGAGGAGGGGGGACGGGGTGGAGGTGGAATGGAGGTCGGGGCAGGGGTGGAGGTGGAGGGGGTGGAGTGGAGGCGAGGTGCCGCAGTCACACGATGGCCTTAGAAGTGGGAGGAGGCGTGAGGTACGAAGGAGCACCAGTGGCCGAGTGTTGAAAGCATCCAGGTCGCTTTGCATACTTTTGCGTGCGTCTCATGCAGCCACACACCGAGCACTGTGACTCCACCACCCGCCATCTGCCTGCCCGCGCCACCCGCCCCCACCCACACGTGATGTACAACGACTCGCTTATGCAGCTGCAGTTCTCCTTGCCGCGCGAAACAACTGTTTCCTTACGGGCTAGGTTCAACGCTAACCCCACCCACAGTCACCACCCGGCCCCACACGCCGTCACCTCGTCTGCCCCCGCCCCCACCTTGTCGGTGATGTGTGCGGCGCAGGCCAACACGCCGAACAGCGCGCGCAGAGAGCCGCCCGCAGTCAGCTCAATGGCCTTGGCGTAGTAGGAGCGCGCGGTCCTAGGGGCAGCGGGGGGGGGGGGGTTGCAAAGATTGGTGCAGAGAAGCGTAGCGAAGTAGGCAGCGGGGGTTGGGGGTTGGAAGTACAAGCGCAAACTAAACCATAGCAAGCCTAACTAGCGGAGCACAGGCAAAGGCGTTCTTTGCACGCAGGGGGCAGGGGGGTTGCATTTGGGGCGGTGGGGGGGTTGTTGCGGTTGTGGGAGATGTGGAGGAGAATGGGGGGCAGGAGGTTTGCCAGGTGGTAGGCGCGGGTTTGGCACGCGTGGAGCGTCCATCCATGCCACCGCGCGGGGCGGGCAGTGGCGGGGAGTGCGCGTCCGGCGCGGACTCGTACCCCTAAGTGCCGCCGGTAAGCACACGCTTAGAGCCCACACCACTATGACCCCACACCAATCCTTTCAGGTATGCACTCATCCCTCCATCCTCCGCCACACATCCCATGGCCAACCCCATATTCCCCGCCCATGCCCCGCGCGCGCGCGCGCCGCGCCCGCCTCACTTGTAGTTTGTGGCTCCGCCGATGGTGTACAGCACGTCTGCGTACCGCGTGTAGAAGGAGCTGTTGCCGGGGTTCATCATGATCAGCTCCTCGTAGCAGTAGGCTGCCTGGCGGTAGTTGAGCACCTGATGGGGTGGGGGGGGGGGTTACATTCATGATTACTTAAGAAGTGAAGGCGTAGGCAGGTACAGTAGCATAGTAGACGCGTTGTTACCGATGTCCGTGAAGTCCAGGGGGGGGGGGCGGCAGAGAGAGGGACGGGCGGAGGGGTTGTAAATACCAGCCCAAATTAAACCATACCAAACTAGCCGAGGGGGTGAGGGGGTGAGGGAGGGCGGAAGTGGACGGAGGGTGGTGAGGGGCAAGGTTATGGATTGAAACGACACATGTCTGAACCAGCACCCCGGGTGTGTCGCTCTCAGGCTCTTCCCCAGCCTTTCCACTGGCCCTTGCACATGACCCCACACCCCACCCTTGCCTGGCCTAGACCCTGGCCTATCCATAGATTCCACACTCCAACCCGCCCTACCCTGGGCTTGGCTTTCGTAGCCCCCTGCCCCCCTGCCCTGCTTTCGACTCAGTTAGAATTGGGATAGGCCAACCCGAACCCGGCCCCTGCCCCCCGGCCCATCCCCTGCCCCGCTCCAGGTACAGCTCCGACCTGCCACCCTCCCCCCCGCTCCTATTTTGTTGGGCTCGGGCACATACCCGCCCTCGCACCTCCAGGTACAGCCCCGCCCCTGCCAGCCCCCCTCCACCCCACCTGCAGGTACAGCTTCGCCCCTGCCCCCCGGCCCCCGCCCCCGCCCCTGCCACTCCAGCCAACCCCCCCCACCACCACCACCACACACACCTCCAGGTACAGCTCCGCCAGCTCCTCCCCCCCCACCACCACCACACACACCTCCAGGTACAGCTCCGCCAGCTCCTCCCCCCCCCACCACACACACACACACCTCCAGGTACAGCTCCGCCAGCTCCTCCCCCCCCCACCACCACCACACACACCTCCAGGTACAGCTCCGCCAGCTCCTCCCCCCCCCCACCACACACACACACACACCTCCAGGTACAGCTCCGCCAGCTCCTCCCCCCCCCACCACACACACACACACACCTCCAGGTACAGCTCCGCCAGCTCCTCCCCCCCCCACCACCACCACACACACCTCCAGGTACAGCTCCGCCAGCTCCTCCCAGCCGTCCTTGTCGTTGCCAAAGGTGTCCAGGTAGCGCCGCAGCGCCTCGATGGCGGCGGCGGGGTTGCCGCGGCTGCGCTCCAGAGACACCTGCTCGCGCGCGGGACACATACGTACGTAACTCCGGCGTCGTCTGGGCGGGCTTCCGTTTCGCTTTTAAACACACGCACATACACAGACACACATACGGTACGGAACCCGCTAATTATTTCCCCTAATAAGACACCCCCGCAGGGGGCCAGCCTGCCGGCCTTCCGTGTCACGGGGTGTGTCGCGCCACGAACGCACGCACCATGCGCTTGAGCGCCATCTCGTTGTTTGGGTGTGTGGCCAGCACGTCGCGGTACATCTCCTCTGCGCGCGGGAAGTCGCCCGCAGCCTCAAAGTACATGCCCTGCACCCGGGGGGCCGGGGAAGAGGGTGGCACGGCAGCTTCAGGCAGTGGCAGTGGCAGGCAAGAAGTTGGAGGCAGGCATGGCAGTTGCAGGCAAGCACTTTGCGGGCACGGCAGTTGCAGGCAGTGGCGGTTGCAGTTGCAGTTCCAGGCAGGCACATAGGCACAGGGGCATAAGTTTGCATGGCATGGTTCAGTCGCAGTGAGAATGTGAGAGGGCCGAGCCAGGAAAGCGATGGCAGCGGCGTGCTGCCCAGCACCCCTGCCCGGCGCTGCCCAGCACCCCTGCCCGGCGCTCCTTCCAGCCCTCCCGGTCTCGGTTTCTGCAAAGGTTGGAAAGGACTTCCACAGCTCCTTACCCCCCCTCGCTCTATTGCATTGGGTTTGGTTTAGTATGGGCTGGTATCTACAACCCCCCCCCCCGATGCATATTGAAACCCACAGCCCCCGCCGGCCTGCCCGCCGCACCTGCAGCCTTCTGGCGCGCACGCTGTCCGGGAAGCGCCTGTTGATGGCCTTGATGACGGAGGCGGCGAAGGGCAGCGCGTGTGCGTCCAGCGCCGCCACCGCCACCTGCTCGTGCACCAGCCACACTGGGGGGTGGGGGGTGGGGGGCGGGCGGAAAGCGGAGGGGGCGGGCGAAGTGATCAGATCACAGGTTTGGAGTGGGGGTGGGGGTGGGGGTGGGGGCGCGGGGGCAAAGCGAGCAGGAGCGGCGTCATAAGTCGTGTGCTTGTTGCGCCGCTCGTCGACGGGAGCCAGATCGCAACCATTCCTTCAGGATCCCATCACCCCCTGTTTGGCGCTGGTGGCGCAGCCGCAGCCGCGGCCCCAGACCTCTGCCAGCCCGGCAAAGCCGTTGGTGGTTAACCCAGCCTGCCGCCTCCTGCCGCCCCCAGCACCGCTTTCCCCCGCTCAGCCAGGGGAGCCCGCGTGACTGTGTCTGTAGCCCTACGGCTTGAACGGACACCACCCGCGCTTGCGCGGACTGTGTCTATATCTGTAGGTCTTAGCTGTGGAGAGCCCCTGCGCCCGGCTGCGCCCCTTGCAGCCTTGCGCCCGACTCGCTCGCACGCAGCCCGCCTGCGGCACAGGGCCTGCACGGCCTCTCCCCCCCCACCCCCCCCCCCCCGCCCACACACACACACACACACCACATACAAGCGCCCCCCGGAGGCCCGCAGCCCGCCCGACGCCAGCACTCACGCTCCTCCTCCGACAGGTGCGACTTGTAGTGGCGCAGAAGGATGTTGCCGTAGCGCGCCACGGTGGGCGAGTCACGCACGTGCAGCTCCCGCACCTGGGAGGCGGGGGCGGGGGTTTGGTGGGGAGGGGCAGGGGCAGGGGCAGGGGCAGGGAGGGGTTTGGTGGGGCTGAGTGTGTGTGCGGAGCGTCTGTGTGTGCGCGGCGAGTAAAGAGGTTGCAGGTAGCCGGGTGTCAAGTTGCGGCTGGTGTTTGTCAAGTTGCAGTTGGTGGTTCGGCGTAGCGGGGAGCCCGCGGCGCTGTGCGCATTCCGCCACATGCCGCTCCCCGACGGCATGCAGCCCGGATGCAGCTCGCATGCTGCTGCTGTTGTTGCTATTGGTGCTGCTCCGTAGCACGTGTGGTCATGCGCGGTAGCGCCTGGCTAGCGGCGTAGCTGGCTGAGGCCAGGACTCCATGCCCACCAGCAATCCCGCGCAGTAGTCCCCAGAATTCATTATCGCCCAGCAGCCCATCCCCCGGCAAGCCAGGCCGCCACCCAGCACACCCCCTTCTTATGCGGGTGCATGGCTGCATATGGTAATCTCGTGGGGCGCATGCGGCGAGGGTGCCGGCAAGGCGTGCGTGCGCGCCAACCCCGCGCACCGGACTAGCCCGCTCCCGCGCGGCGACAGTCGTCGCGCAAGGCCCTGCTGATCTGTAGTCCCACACCGACTCACTAGACGGAGGTATTTGATGAGCTTGTCCGCGGCTGGCACGCCCTTGGCGTTCCGCAGGCTCCGCTCCACCTCCTCAAGCTCAAGCTCTGACATCTTTGCAAGCTAGTCCCTAGATGGACCAAGGGTGCGGAGTATCTCTATTGGTTAATACTGCATCCGCGTAGCCCCTATGGGTGGCAAGGAAGAAGCTTGACGACAAAGAGATTGCAGACAGGTGTTGTGCGCGTGCGCATACAGTCTCTGAATGCCTGCCTCAGGTATACTTGGCGTTTGGTGCACTGTGGCGTAAGATTAACTGTAACAGTTTGCCCTTTGGACAAACCTCGCGATGGTCGCCTGCTTCCGATCCCGCGAAAGCTTAACGCCGCGCCGTTTTGTCTTTCCAACGGGCTAGAGAAGACGACAATACAAAGGGAAACTCATCGTGCCTAGCATAACGACTAAACTTGGCTTCCAAGCATAGATCAATTCAAGAGCAAAACCCGTCCTTTACTTCTCTTAGCTTTCAATGCCGCCGAGGAAGAAGGTGAAAGCTGAGGCTGCCGTGGTGGAGGATGCAAAGGTGAATTGGGCAGGGTTCGGTGTCTGGGTCCAGAATTGTGACTTGAGGGGCGTGTCAGCAGCCACGGCGGCCGAGCGGCCCAACCCTTCGCACACGTTGCAAATGCACCTCGACACGAAATGTAGCTGTAAGTAGGATGAAACACGCGCAATTGCAGCCGGGAGGGCGAGGTTCGTGCGAGTGCCTCGCCGGGCGCCGCGCGCACTCACAGCCCACTCACCCGCCTCCCCCCATCTTGCCGCCCCCCTTCCCCACCACCGCACCCACCCCCAACCCACCCACGCCGCCCCGCTCCAACGATCTCTCCCCCCCGCTCCTTCCACAAAGGCCGCCACTGCGCCCTCCGGCTCGGAGAACGGCGCCGTCGCCATAGAGGAGGACCCGCGACCCACCTCGCCACGTACCCGCGCCCGCAACCAGACTGCAGACGCGCCGCTCGCCGCCGCCGGCGGCGCCGCCGACGCCGCCGACGGCCCCGGCGGCGGCGGCGCTGCCGACGCCAAGCGCCGCAACGCGCGCCGCAAGTACGGCGGCGCCGGCAGTACGGCTGCGGAGGCCGACGTGGCGCTGGGCGCTACGGCGAGCGGGCTGCCGCCAAAGCCGCCTAGCGGCGCGGCGGCGGCGGCGGCGAGTGGCGGCGGCGGCGGGCGCGGTGGGCGGGGGCGGAGGTCGGGCGGCGGCGGCGGCTCGGCGGACAGCGACAGCGTGATGGACGCGGTTGTGAAGGTGTTCTGCATGCACGTGGGTGAGTGGCGGCATAGCGTGTGGGGATGGGGTTTGGGGAGGGGAGATTATATGCGTAAGGCTAACGAATCAGTCCCATCATCAAGGGGAAAAGTGGGGGCCGGCCGGGGTGCATCAATCAAGCGCGGGGCGGGATGTGACGGGCAGGGTTGCGGTCTTGACGCAGCACAGGCTGGCGCCCGCAACTGCCCCCCTGCCTCTCACTCTCAGCATAGGCGGGTAGGTTTCGGGGCGACCACCATCCCCTTCTCCCTCCCGCCTCCTCCGCCCCTTTCGCCGCTGCCTTTCCGTCCTTTGCCGCCCTTCGCCCCAGGAAGACCATTAGCAACGTCTATTGCTTCTGTTTCAACGAAAGCTGTCTTCCTTCCCCGCCGCCCGCTCCTCCCCCGCGCAGAGCCCAACTTCTCTCTCCCCTGGCAGCGCAAGCGGCAGTACAGCAGCAACAGCAGCGGCTTCCTGCTGCCAGGCCGCCGCATCCTCACCAACGCACACTGCGTGGACCACTACACGCAGGTGGGGGGAGGAGAGAGGGACAAGGAGTGTGTGTGTGTGTGTGTGTTAAAGAGCACAAGGAAAACATTACGCGTAGGACAGTGTATGCGATGCAGAATTATTGTGTGTGTGTGTGTGTGTGTGTATATTTGGGTGGGGGTGCGGGTGCGACTGGGGTGCTCGCTTTCTTCTTCTCCACTGGTCCCCACAACTGGTCCCCCCTCCCTCCCAACTCTTCCCCCTGCTCTCTCTCTTCCTCCGCCTCTTTCTCTCCCTCCCTCCTGCCAGGTCAAGGTGAAGCGGCGCGGCAGTGACGTCAAGTTCATGGCCACTGTTCTCAGCGTGGGGACCGAGTGCGACATTGGTGAGCGAGCTGTGGGGGTGGCGGTGTGGGGATGGGGGGGGTTGGGGGTGAGGGATGGGGCGTGGCGTGGCGTGGTGCTGGAGGCAGCTGCGCTGCGCGTGGTGCAGCCGGCCCCGCTGGCCGCCCTTCTGTGCCTTCTTGCCACCGCGCCCTGACCTCACAGCCCAAGCATGTCTCCTCTCCCGCCCTCCCGCACGCCATGCAACGCAGCGTCACCCGCTCCGTTCACCCCAACACCCACCCACACGCACAGCCCCGTGCCTCCCACTCCCTCACCCCCACTCCCACTCCACTCCCGTCACCCGCCACCCACCCGCCCCTGCTACCCACCCCACCCCACCCCCACCCCACACACACACACACACACACCAGCGCTGCTGACTGTGGAGGACGACAAGTTCTGGGAGGGTGTGGAGCCAGTGGAGTTTGGCACCCTGCCGCAGCTGCAGGACGCGGTGGTGAGAGGGGGAGGGGGAGGGGTGGGCGGGAGGGGTGGGCGGGAGGGGTTGGCGGGAGGGGGAGGGGGAGCAGGGGTTAAGGGAGTGGAGCGGCGGGGGCAGAGGGTGGCAGGCGGGAGCGGAGGGTAGTAATGCGGAGCAGGCGGCAAGACAAGAAGGGCACGGGCCGGGGCACGGTGGCGGGCTGGGGCGCGGCCGCGGAGTGTGACGTGAGCGGTTGCCAGTTGTAGTCGGACCTGACCTCGCAACTCCCCTCCCTCTCCCGCTGCCGCTGTTGCTGTTGCTGCCGCCGCTGCCGCTGCTCGTCACCTCCGGCATAACCACAGACGGTGGTTGGCTACCCCATTGGTGAGCCCCCTGGGGAGACGGGTGAACACGGGAAGGGCTAAAGGGGGCTTCGCAGAATTGCAGAGACCAGATCCAGGCACATTGCACAAGGGAGGAGGGTGGCGCCCTGCTGAGTGGCACGAGCACGCACACACACACACACACACACACACACACACACACACACACACACACACACACACACACACATGCACGCACGAGCCAGCTACGGCGGTCTCGGTATCGCCAGATCCGTCGCACTGCCCCCACCGACAGCGCTGCTGCTGACAGCGCTGCTGCTGACAACGCTGCCCCCGGTGCTGGGTGCTGCCGTCCACAAACGCACCTGCATCCTGCACTGCTGCTGCCGCTGACCGATGCCACCACTGACTCCGCTGCTGCTGCCACAACTACTGCCGCTGCCGCTTCCCCTGCGTTGCCCTGCGCTGCCTTGTCCGCAGGCGGCGACACCATGTCAGTGACCAGCGGTGTGGTGAGCCGCATCGAGGTCACCTCCTACATGCACGGCAGCAGCGAGCTGCTGGGGATACAGATTGATGCGGCGGTGAGAGAAGGGGAGGAGGAGGGGAGGGGAGGGGAGGGGAGGGGAGGGGAGGGGAGGGGAGGGGAGGGGAGGGGAGGGCACAAGCAGGCAGGCGCAGGCGTCCCGCTGTCTGTCAGCGGGCGCAGGCAGGGCCGCCGTACAGGTCGACCGTACACGTGCACACACACACACACACACACACACACACGCACACACACACACACCGCCATTTGCTGACCGTGCTTCTGCTTTCCTCGTTCTTCCCTCCTCTTGGTGCTGCGCCTTACTTGGGATTGCTGGAACAAACTTTCCCCCCCCCCGTAACGCTTCATGTTCCGCAAGATGGTCTACCGTCTACCACTTCCTTAACTAATCATGAATGTAACCCCCGCCCTCGCGCCCGCATCCCGGCCGCTAACCCCCCAGATCAACAGCGGCAACAGCGGCGGCCCCGCGTTCAACGACGACGGGCAGTGCGTGGGCATTGCCTTCCAGTCGCTCAAGGTGCGGCGTTTAGCAAACAAACAAACAAACAATGTCTAGGCATGTCTTAGCACTTTCTGGTGGCTGTGGTGGATGTACGCGTCTTGATTGTTGAGTATTTGGAGGTTTTGGGTTGCGTTCTGGTTGCGAGGCCATCTGCATTCCGCTCCCAGACTTTTGGTACCGGTATCTACTATCACTCGCTAAGTCAAGGAACTGATCCATGTGTGTGTGCCGCTGCTGCCTGCTCCGCATGCCCCGCAGCATGAGGACGCCGAGAACATCGGTGAGGCAGGGGGGGGGGGTACAGAGCGAGACTGTGTATGTGTAGAGGGTTTACGTGGTCAACCGTTGTGATCTGCGGTCGCACTCCGCCCAAGCAATCTGCCATAACACACGGCTCTCGTCTCCGTGTACTCAACTGCCCCTGCCACCCCGACACCCACACCCGCGAACCCCAATCCCACTCCCACATCCCTTCGTCCGATCTTTTGGTGACGACTTTGTCTGCAGTCTTCAAATGAATCCTGTGCCGCTTCTCCAACCATCTTTGCAACCCCACCCCACCCCATGGTCTACCGTCTACCACTTAACTAATCATGAATGTAACCCCACCCCCACCACACCCGCCAGGCTACATCATCCCCACCCCCGTCATCCACCACTTCCTCACCGACTTCGAGCGGCACGGCGCCTACACCGGCTTCCCCTGCCTGGGCGTGGAGTGGCAGAAGCTTGAGAACCCGGACCTCAGGACCGTGCTCAAGATGAAGGTGGGTGCGTGTGCGCGGGTGCGTGTGGGGGGGGGGGCGGAGGGGGCTGGGTGTTGTGCGGGGCAGGGGTTCAGAAACGAAAGTCCGCCCAGAGTGTATGTGTGTTAAAGAGCACAAGGAAAACATTGCGCAAAGAGTGTATGTGTGTGTGCATGTGTGATTGTAGCGCGTTTAAATGTGTGAGTGTGCGGCGGGTGACGGCGCGTGAACTACAGCGCCGTCCTACATCAACAGACCCCTAGGACACACAGTCATTTCCCATTCCCCTTAAGGTCTTCCCCCTCCTTTCCCTTCCCGCCCCCTCTTTTCTTAGCTAATCATGACTGTAACCCCCCTCCCCTTAACTCATCATGAATGTAACCCCCCCCCCCTCCCCTGCAGGCGGACCAGAAGGGCGTGTTGATCCGGCGCGTTGAGCCCACATCGGCCTGCTCCGCCGTGCTGCGTCAGAACGACGTGCTCATGAGCTTCGACGGCATCGCCATCGCCAACGACGGCACCGTGCCCTTCCGCTCCGGCGAGCGCATCTCCTTCTCCTACCTGGTGGGTTGGGCGGCAGGAGGGAGGGGGGCGGGAGGGGGAGAGGGAGAGGGGAGGGGAGGGGAGGGGGAGGGGGAGAGGAAGAGGAAGAGGAAGAGGGAGGGGAAAGGGCTGGGAAGGCGATTGGCGGTATTGGGGATGAGGTCTGCATGGTTTCGAGGTGGGCTAGGCGGGGCGGCGATGGGTGGCAGCTTTGGGTGTCGCTCCCTCAGCTCGCATATGCGGCTGCAGTTTCTCCTTGCAGCGCGACTGTTTCCTTACGGGATTGGTTCAAAGTTATCCCTCATCTCCCCCCCCCCATCCTCCCCACTTGGCACCCAGGTGAGCAACAAGTACACGGACGAGGAGGCGGAGCTGGTGGTGCTGCAGGTGAGATAAAGGGGGTGGTGTGGGTGGTGCTGCAGGTGAGACACAGGGGGGGATGGGGTGGTGTGGTGCTGCAGGTGAGACAGGGGGGAGGGGGGTGGTGCTGCAGGTGAGACAGGGGGTGGTGGGGTGGTGGATAGGGTAGGTGGGTGGGTGGGTGGGTGGGTGGGTGGGTGGGGTGGTGGGGTGGGGTAGGGTGGGTGGGTGGGTGGGTGCGTGCGTGGGTGGGCGGGCGGATGCCTCGCCACCGCCTCAGTACACACTGCCCTCTGTCGTACGCGCGCGCACACACACACACACACATCCTCACACACACACGCTCCCAAACTTCAACACACACTCTCTCCCACGCACAGGACGGGGTGCAGCGGACGCTGCGTGTGGGCCTGGGCGCGCCAGTGCGGCTGGTGCCCTTCCACACACGCGGCCTGCCGCCCTCCTACTTCATCGTGGCGGGTGAGGGGGGGGGGAAGGGCAGGGGGCTCTTGGGGGCACGGGGGGGGGGCACTAGGGGCAGGGGGGAGCGTGGGACAGCGCGCGGAGCCGTGGCAGGGGTTTTGCGGACGCCGAAGTTCACCGCGCGAAGACGCGCGCGCCTCTTGAGGCGAATCACCGGATGCTGCCTGCGTGCGTGCAGCCAGCCACCCTCCCCGCCGGCACCGCCGCGCTCAACCACCCTTAACCACACACACACACACACACACACACACACACACACACACACACACACACACACACACACACACACACACACACACACACACCACACACACACCACACACACACACACACACACACCGCACACGAACATCACATGCGCCCGTGTGCCGCTGCTGTACACTCCCGTACAACCTCCACCCCCCACGAACACCCGTCCCCACGTGGCTGGCCCCACGTGCCCCACAGGCCTGGTGTTCACGGCGGTTACGGTGCCGTACCTGCGCTCCGAGTACGGCAAGGAGTACGACTTTGACGCGCCCGTGAAGCTGCTGGAGAAGATGATGCACGGCATGGCGCAGCACAAGGAGGAGCAGGTGCTGGCTGGGGGAAGGGGGGTGGCCGGTTTTTTGGGGGGGGGCGTGGCGTGGCGTGGCGTGGGGGCGGAGGGGGGTTGCAAGGATGGTTGGTAAAGCGGTACAGGATGTACTGGAGACTGCACGGGCGGCAGAGGTCGGGGGCGGATTGGGGCCTTACGGTGGAATGGGATGCGGGGAGGGGGGGAACAAGCTGTGGCGAGGCGCATTGTCTTGAGGGCTGGAACCTCGCGCAAACCGCGCGCTACTCCTGACCCACTTCACTCACTCACTCGCCCGCACGCCCGCACCCACGCCACTGCCAGCTCCCCTGCTGGGCCCAAGCTTTCTTCTGCGCTAATCCTAATCACAGCTCTTGACTTATACTCCTGGCCACACTTACTCGCACGCCCGCACGCCCGCACGCACTTACCCGCACTCGCCGCTGGCCGGCTCCTCCTCCTCCCGCGCAGGTGGTGGTCCTGAGCCAGGTGCTGGCGGCGGAGGTGAACCTGGGCTACGAGGACATCTGCAACACACAGGTGGGAGGGCGGGCGGGCGGGCGGGGCGCGGGAGGACTGTGTGGGGGAAGGCTGGGGGAATGGGGCGCGGGGGCGTGTGGCTGCAAGGACGCAGGGGATGGGTGGGTGCGGATGTGCGGGTGTGGGGGGGTGGGTGGGCTTGGTCGCACGCCCGCTATTGCACGCGAGCGCCCGCAAGCGCCAGACTTGAGGAAGTGGGCCCGGGGCTCAAGGCGTTCGCCGCCCCCACCACCCCTCAACCGCCCCCGCCCCTCTGGGTTGCATGTTGTATATGTGTTGTGTCCCTCTGCCGCCGCCGCCGCCTCCGCCGCCTCCTGGCCGTTCCATCCCCCCTACCAGGTTGGGCCGGTATGTACAAACCCGCCCCAGCACACACACACCTCCTCCCGGCCCTTACTCCTGTGTGTGTTGTGTCCCTCTGCCTCCTCCTGCTCCTCCTCCTCCTGCTCCTCCTCCTCCTCCTGCTCCTCAGGTTGTGTCGCTCAACGGCGGCCGCATCACCACCCTGGCCGAGCTGGTGGCGCGGGTGGACGCCTGCGACCAGCCCTTCCTGGTGCTGGACCTCGAGTACAACCAGAAGGTGGGGAGGGCAGGGCTGAGGGGAGGGCTGAGGGGAGGGGAGGACGGCAGTGGCTGTCGGGGCCCCACTGTAGGAAAAGGGACAAAGCATATGAGGAAGGGGGTTGGGTAGCTGCGGAGGGTGCCAGAGGCAGAGCGTGGAGCAGCGCCTGCGACCGGACGCCCTGCCTTGTCCCCGCCCATCCCAACTCGCGCGCTGCTGTACCCGGCGGTTCCACTTCTCTCCCCTCAACCCGCCTAACTAACTAACCACCCACCCGACCCCATTCATCCACCCGCCACCTCTGCTATCCCCAGGTGGTGTTGGACACGGCCAAGGCACGCGCCGCTACGTCCGAGATCCTGGCCATGCACTGCATCGCCACAGACCGCTCGCCAGACCTGCTGGGGCAGCAGGCGGCGGCGGCGGCAGCAGCAGCGGGAGCAGCAGCGGAGGCGGCAGGAGCAGGGGCGGCAGGGGCAGGGCCGAAGGAGGGGGAGGCGGAGGCGGAGGTGAAGGAGGAGGTGGCGGAGACGAATGGGGCGGGGGCGGCAGCGGCGGGGGCGGCGGCGGGCAAGGCGGCGGCTGTGGGGACGAGAGGGGGGCGGCGCCGCCTGCCGGCGTAAGCTGGGTGGCGGCGGGTGTGGGTGTGGGACCGGAGGTGGGGAGGTCAGGTGGGGAGGTCAGGTGGGGAGGTCAGGTGGGGACGCGGTGCTGTATCTGGGGGCATGGCTCAGGAGTGCATGGGAGGTGGGGGGTCAGGTGCGAACCTGGCTGGCGGTGATCAGGGAAGGGGGTAAGGCGATGTACAGCACCCATCTGACGTGTTTTGGCTGGCTGAATCGCAGAGGTGTGCTGGCGTCTGGTGGGAGTGTGTGTGTGTGGCGAATCCTTGGCGGATGTGTGGCGGGAGCTGCTGGCTAGCTGGGTGGCTGCGGTAGGGGCAGGAGGCAGGAGGGAGGGGGGGGGGCCGGACCCACGCACTGCGGATGTAACAGATGCTGGGGAACAGGTGGTGTGGATGGCGTGGCGTGGCGTCCCGGAGGCCTGGACTGGAGCGGTCGCTGCGCGTGTGATGGGACAGGGTTTAGGCAGGTTGGCGAGGTCCCGTAGGGTGCAGCTGACGCCCATACCCCAAGCAGACGGCAAACAGTTTGCAGCGGCAGAGCAGAAGTGCATGGCTGGTCGAACGCCGGAGTTACGGTGCCGACAAGTTGCTGGCTGGCTGGAAGTTTGCTGATGCGCATTCCTCACACTCCGGGCTGTGAGCCTGTGACCCTCAACATGACCGCCAAGGCGCCAACACGCCGCACCCAGCACCCTGAGGCGCTCCTCACGGCTGTAGTCACGAATCGCTTGGTGGGGCAGCTGGACGTACGGCCGGACCCTTACACCACCGTATGCCAATATGCGCGTGGCAGGTCAACGGCGCACAACCCCTGCAAACCCCCAGTCCCCCACGATACCCCCGCAAGCAGTCCCCGGCTAATCATCCTTCAGTCCTTTCACCAGGTGTCCTGCTACAATTCGTCGAATCGTCCTCGCGCTGTCCTCGTTTACTCACTCATTACTCACACCGCAGCAAGCGGTGCCCGCCGCCCCGCCGCATTGCGACCACGGCCCGCAACTGCCCGCACGCCCTTGCCGCGCGGCGTCGACACTCCAGCGGACCAGCCCGATTGCGACCGTGACCGGATCCACTTCACCAGCCTCCTCCCTATGATCCAACTCATTCACACGCCTGCTGCCGTTGGTCCGGTGTTTCATTCTTGCCCCATCCCCAGGGCTCAGAACCGTTAGCTGCTCATGCTCAGCATGCCCCACAACTCGCACTCAACGTGTTGAGGCTAAACCCCCAACCTGCTTGCGCAACGCCACCCGCGCATCTGTGCTGTGCATGTCCCGGGCATGCCACCAGCCGTGCGGTCCCTCACCCTCACAAGCCTGCATGCCACCCGCCTCCGCCACACCACCCCGCATGACTGCCGGGTGGCTTCCACCTCGCCAGCCTCCGACTGGGCTGCCAGGCAGCTACCGGTAGCCCCCGCGCCTCCTCCCACCTTCCCCATCCGCCCGCCCGTCCGCCACCACAGCTTTCCCACGCCGCCCTTCCACCCTTGCAGCCCACCCGCCCGAGCTTTCACACCCACGCAGAAGCGCGATCGGCCCCGCCCCTCGACCACACGGGCTCAGGAATGTGTCCGCTGCTGCGCCTCCTCCTAAGGGACCTTGCCCAGCTCCATCTTTTTAAAAGAACTTCCCGAGCTCCATCTTCTTAAGGGAACTTCCCTAGCTCTATGCACTTAAGAGAACTTGCCCAGCTCCATCTTCTTCTTGATCATCCGTGTGCCGGTGTACACGAAGGCGTCCACGATGCCGCTGACCGTGAACACGCCGCCCACGATGGCGCACACCGAGGTCAGGAAGGACAGGAAGGAGCTGCCGTGCTCCACAATCTTGACCTGGGGTGGGGGTGGGGGGTACATTCATCATGATCAGCTAAGAATATGGTAACGGTGATCTTGGTGAAACGAACAGGATTCGTGGGGGAGGGCGGCGGTATGTGCGTGTGTGTGTGTGTGCGTGTGTGTGTGTGCGCGCGCGTGTGTGTGTGTGTGTGTGTGTGTGTGTGTTGGGACGGTGGGGACTCCATTTTGAATCCCAACTCAACCCAAGACCCAGGACACCAGCCCACGCGGGACGGCAAGGCTGCGGCGGCTGCGGCGGGTGCATTCGTCCGGTGCGTGGCGCGGTGTGGAGTTTGGGGCGCGCAACAGGTGGGCACATGGTGTGTTGGGTCAGGTGGGGTTGGCGGGGTGGCGGGGGCGCCCACGTGGCAAGGCGCACGCACCTTGATGGGGCTGAGGTCGTAGAAGAAGAACACGCCGGGCAGTGTGCGGCCGGCGCCGCCCTGCGCCTCGCGGAAGTTCTCGGTGACGCTGAACTGGTTGGTGGACAGGGTTTTGTTGGAGAGGTCCGTGTAAGAGGTGGGCACCACCTGCAGGGGGGAGACCGGGTTCCATGCATGTTAAATGACGAGAAGGGGTAGCCAGGAGCAAAGGTACAGATGTCACGTAGTCGTGTGTGTGTGTGTGGGGGGGTATAGATACCAGCCCACACTAAACCAAACCCCATGCAAAAGGGGGGGCTGCATTTATGTTTGGGAAGCAGGGAGTTGGGGAGGCAGGGAGAGGGCAAGGGGTGCAGGCGCGGGACCCACCCACCCAAGCTCCCCTCCCCCACCTTCAGAAAGTACTGGAACATGCCCGTGGCCGCCGCCGCCGCCGCCGCGGCCTGCCCGGCCTTGGCGCCGTCCAGCGGGTTCTTCATGCCCGGGTAGGGCTCTCCGAAGGACAGCTTGTGGATGACGTGGCGGAAGTCAATGACGGCGTCACCGAAGGGCGCGATGTCGTGCACGTGCATGGAGCCCTGCTGGTAGGAGCGCCCCGGCGCAAAGTGGAAATTGCCGGCCACCTTGTTCACCTAGCGGGCGGGTGAAAAGGGGGTTGCAAGGATGATTAGTTAAGGAAGGTGACTTACGAAGTCGCAGGGGGATTGCATTGATGAGCCAAGGCAGTGGTAGACGGTGGGGAGAGGGGTTGAGGGTGGGATCGGGTGGGAGGGAGATGGGGTGGAGCGGGATGGAGGGGAGGTTGTAGATACCAGGCCAATGCTATAGAGCGAGGAGGTGTAGGAGAGGGGTGGGGGTAGGAGCTTTGCAGTGGCTGCAGGGCGCGGGGATGGGGCGCCGTCCATGCATGACGGATGCAGGGGCCGCGAGGGCCTGACCCATCCCACCTCATCCCATGCCTTCGCACCGACCCCCGCCACCCCAGGCGCCTGTGCACACCTCAGCGTCAGTGCCCGCTGCACACACACCACAGCCGCGCAACCAACTGGCTGTGCGGGTGTCCACCACCGGCCTCCGGCTGCCCCCACCACCCCTGCATCTCCACCCCGGGGCACCCACACACCGCCCAGCGTCATTGCGCCTACGCATCCCGGCCCGCAGTCTCCCCTGTCCGTCCCGCATCACTACCACCGCCACCCCTTCCTCGCGCGCCCTCCCCTCCCTGCGCCTTACCCTACCCATGGGGCCACTGCCCCACTTGCGCATCCTCACCCCACTTCTACCCCACTTTTACCCCACTTTACCCCACTTTACCCCTTCCCTCCCCTCCCCTCCCCTCCCCTCCCCTCCCCTCCCCTCCCCTCCCCTCCCCTCCCCTCCCCTCCCCTCCCCTCCCCTCTCCTCCCCTTTCCCCCCCCAAAAAAAACACACACGCCACGCACCCACCTCCAGCATGCCCCACATGTGGCAGCCCTCCCCCGCCTGCTCCTTGATGGCCTCCGTGTACAGGTCGTGCGCGCACTGCTCGATGTGGTCCACGTTGGACAGAGCCCAGCCCTTGCGCCGGTAGGCGGCGCGCACCTGAGGGGAGAGCGGCGGTGCGAGGCAGTGTTAGGCAGTGGGAGGCGGGTGAGGGCGGGTGGGTAGGTAAATGGGTGGGTGGGCGGAGGCAGCGAGTGGGGGCTGTCAAGCTACTTCCCGCATTCCCGCGAGGGCTTAGTAATCAAGCGGGCGCGGGGCGCTGGGACCCGGCAGCGGCCACTGCTGCCAGCGGCGCCGCACGGGCATTTGCGAGCTACCGTTCCTGAGCGCCGAGTGCGGCTGCAAGGCTGCGAGCTGCCAAGCTGCGAGCTGCGGTTCCCGTGTGTGGCAGCGAGCACCGAGCGCTGGGCGCGCAAAGCTGCCCACAGCCCGTGGGGGGCTGTGTGTACTTGTTTGCCCCAGCCTGTCCGCCTCCCTCCCTCCTCCAGGACCGCCGCAATGTCCCCGCGGCAGGTCACGCGAAACACAGCAGGCCACGCGATGCCAGGTAGCAGCTCCGCGGCGGCTGCAGTGACGGCCGCAGCGGCGACCGCCGCCACTGGCTGCGACCGGGGGCTGGCTGCTGCTGCTGCTGCTGCCGCTGCTGCTGCAGTGTGACTCCCGGACACAGCGTCACGGCGGCGCCGCCCGCGCCCCCGCGCCGCCGTCCTGCTGCGCTGGCCCCTCTCGCGCAGAGGGGCCGCCCGCATCGCCCGGGCGCCGGCGCCGCTGTGTGCTGCCGGTCTGGGTGACTCGTCTTCCGGCCTCCGGCACACACCGGCAGCCCGGCCCGGTCCTGGCCTGGCCCTGGCCCCTTGCAGCCCCGGTGCAGCCCCACGGCATGACAGCCCCGACACGCCGGCCGCGGTTGTGCATCCCGACGCTCTAGACGGCTGATGCTGCTGCTGCTGCTGCTGGAGCTTCCGCCCCCGCCACTGCTACTGCTGCTGCTTCTGCTGCTACCGCTGCTCCCCCCTCTGCTGCGGCAGCGGTGGTGCAGAGCTCAACACCCCATCCACGTGCGCGGCCCCATGTGGCGCCGGCGGCCTCCTCTTGCTGCGGCCGCCGCCGCCGCCGCTGTCATCAGCATGCGCCGCGCCGCCCCCGCTGCTGCCGCTGCTGTGCACCTGTTCACGAGGGTCCTGACCCCCTGCGCCTCAGAGCCAGTCCGGAGCCGTGCAGGGCGGATGGTGCACGGCTAGCCCAGTCCGACCCACCACCTGTCCCCACGCCTTCTGCTGCCTACTGCTGACTGCGGCCTCCGGCCTCCGACCTCCGGCCACGGGTCTCCGGAAACCAGCCAACCAGCTGGTTGACAGGCGTGCTGCGCGTTCGGGTGCCGCTGGTGCCCCTCCCCAACAACCTTCTGCCGCTCCCCCACCATCCTGGTACCTACCGCATCCCACCCCATGCACGCCAACCCCCCCGCGCCCCCCACAAACACAGCCTCGGAGCACTCCGCCCCCTGCCCCTTCCCCATCCCCTACAGCCCTCAGGCCTCGGTGTCGGATAAGTTTGGATCCCCCCCCTTATTCATGTAAGCGGCTACCCACCTCTCCACACCCCACCCCCACACACATACACACACAGCCCCCACACTGTCTTTGCGCTATGTTTTCCTTGTGCTCTTTAACACAGCGCCCCCGGCCCCACCTCGTCGCAGGTGTTGCAGCAGTCGCCCTGCTTGTCCTCCGCGCCGTAGCAGCTGCCGCAGCCGTTCGCCAGCGCCGTGGCGTTCTCGCCGCCGCCGGCGCCGCCCGCGGCCCCGCCCTCGGCCCCCGCGGCCCCCGCCGCCCCGCCTGCAGGTGCGCCGCCGGCGGCAGCAGACGCGGTGGCGTTGACGGCCGAGGGCGGCTTCTTCTTCGTCGCGTCGACGTTGTGCTTTTCTACCTCCTTCACAGGCGAGCCGTTGGCGTTCAGGCGCTGCTTGTAGACGTCGTGGTCCTAGTGCGGGTGGCGGCGGTGGTGGTGGTGGTGGTGGTGGTGGTGGTGGTGGTGGTGGTGGTGGTGGTGGTGGTGGTGGTGGTGGTGGTGGTGGTGGTGGTGGCGGGAGTTTGGGGGAAGGGGTCAGCAAGGGTGGTGCGAAGCGGGTTGGTGTGCGGTGCATTGGCGGACAGGTGCATAAGCGCGCGTGGGAGCATGTTTTAGGCGGGCTCAGGGAGCAGTGCGGCGTGTGTGGGACGCGAGAGAGACACACGGCGTGGCAAGACACGGCGTAGCTGCTGGCACCCGGACACACGTGAACGGGACACGGAGACAGACAAGACCCCGATGCCGCCACCCTTCCCTTCAGTGAGCCCCGCAGCGCCCCTCCCTGTCCCCCTCGCCCCCCCCCCCAAACGAACGCCCCCACACAAACGCCACAATGTGTAAAGCTCAACTACCAGATCAAGGTGCAGCTCTCCGCTGATGTCCATCGCGTCCAGGCTCAGCCAGGCGCAGGGCACCTTGGGGAACGTCACATCGAACTGCGGGCGCACGGAGCAGCGTGCGAATATAGAAACAGTCCATAGGCTTGTTTCGCGGCTTGCGGCTTGTGGCTCGACCGAGCGGTCGGTTGCCCGATTCCACTGCACAGATCGTTGCCTAGTTTTAGCCAGCCGTGTGAGGAGCCCTAGGCGCTCACGTGTATCTTTATCTTCTCTCCTCTCCCCACGTCCACCGATAGCTCGTGAGCTGACGACGTTGTGAGGAATAGCCCTGAAGGACAGCAAGGCGCAGGAGGTAGGGCACGGGCAGACTCGAGACAAGCGGACAAGCACGACAGCACAACTTACGTAGCTCCGAGAGAAACAGCAGCACCATCACCACGCTGGAGACGATAGTGATGATGCCACCCGACATCGTCTTCGTGAAGAAGTCTTCATTTATCTTAGGGTATGCATCTAACGCTTTAAGCTTCCCTAGGAAGCCCCCGCCGCTCATCGTGTCTAAGCTAAGACCGGGCCAGAGAAGAGAGCGCTAGAATTTTCTCTGGTGGTGTTGCTTCAACAAAGGCTAGCGTCAAGTGTTTGTGAGGCGAGAGTAGGTACGGTAACAAGAATGTGTATTGGAAACTCGTCACAGGTTAGCATCGCCTTGGTCCATTTTGCATGTGCAGTCTTCAGGTGCACATAAGTACCCGCCGTTTCTCAGGTTTCAGATGCTTTGCTGCCTCGCGCTGACATATATACATAGCCTACATAATAGAAGAGATGAAACCCGTGCTCACAACACAACCCCTCGCCGCGGTCGCGCCCGGCCCTTCTGCAGCCCCGCCCGTTAGGCGCATTATCAAGCTGGGCGGAGCCGCGGTGACCGTCAAATCCCAGCTAGAGACATTGCGGCCGGAGGTGCTGGACAGCCTGGTTCGGACGCTAGCGACGACGTCGGGGCTGCCCGAGGCGGAGGCCAGCACGAGCGGCGCCGGAGGCACGGTGTTGGTGCACGGCGCCGGCAGCTTCGGGGTAGGCTCGTGGGGTAGGCTCGTGGGGTAGGCTCGTGGGGTAGGCTCGTGGGGTAGGCTCGTGGGGTAGGCAGGGGGCACCCGCGGGTGCTGGCAAGGGTGCTGGGAACACAAAACAGGTCTGCACACCACACATCATGTTAATTCTGCGTGCGCGCGTGCGTACTGCGTCGATGTGTGTTCTTGCCCGGCCGCCCATGTTCACTACGCCTTACCCGCCCTGCCCGCGCCGCCTTCCTGGTATTGCCTCACCGCTCCCGCCCGCACTGCCGCAGCACTTCCCTGCCAGCGAGTACGGCGTGGTGCGGGGGCCCATCTCCGACCCCCGCGTGCGCCGCGGCTTCACGCTGTCCCGGTGGGTGGTCGTTGTAAAGACCAGCCCAAACTACACCAAACCAAGCTAAACTAGCGGAGCACACGCAGAGGCCATAGTTACAAGCGATAACACTTATGGGAGGGGGCCGAGGCGTCGTGGAGCAGCAGGGGTGGGTGTGGTGAGGGGGGTGGTGATGGACGTTAAAAGTGGTGTTGAGGGGTGGGCGCCGCGACGTGTGGTTGCTCACGTGCTGGCGGACGCTAAGCTGCTTGCGGTGCCAGCTGCATTTCCACCAGGGCGTGTGTGCGTGTGTCTGCGTGTGCGTGGGTGCTCTTTTGGCACCGCTGGTCAGACCGCGCACCCCATCCTCTCCTCCCCCCCCCGCCGCCGTAGGGCGTCTGTCACCAAGCTGAACGGGCTAGTGGTGGGGGCGCTGGTGGCAGGTGGGTGTGGGTGGGTGGGAGAGGGACATGTGCCCGGGCCCAACGAAAAAGTCCCATCATGGGGGGGAGGGGGGGGGCGCAGGCCGGGGCCTGGAGGGGCTAGGCTGGTAAGGAAGGGTTGCGGGGGAAAGGAAGGGTGGAGGGTGGAAACCGCTGGGTGCGGGCATAGAGAGGCGACTGGCGAGCTGCAGAGTGTGCGGGTATGCGCGCGGTAGCAGCAGTATGGTAGGCCAGCAGGCTGGCACGTGTCTCGCACGCGTCTGGCACATGCGCCAGCCGTGTGCCTGACTCGTGTGCCTCCGTGCCCCCGCGCTTCTTCCCCCCTGTTGCAGCCGGGGTGCCGGCGGTGGGTCTGTCGCCCCTGGGGCTGTATCACACCTGCAACAAGCAGGTGTGTGTGTGTGTGTGCATGGTTGTGGGGGTCATAGGCGGAGTGCTGTGGTGCGCAGTCGTGTGCGCGTGCGCCTGGGGCGACAGGGAGCACAACCTGACACACACACACACACACACACACACACACACACACACACCTCGACACACACCTACACATACACACACACGCACTCTCTCTCTGTGTGCAGGTGGCCGTGTCGGGCGGCGCCTCCGCCTCCGCGCTGCTGGCCGCGGGGCTGCTGCCGGTGCTGCACGGCGACTGCGTGTTGGACACGGCGCTAGGCTGCACCGTGCTCAGCGGGGGTGAGGCAGCGCACGAGCACGGGGGGGGGAGGCAGCATGGCCCCAAGCCTGCTCTGCTCGGGTTTGATCTGCTGCGGTGCGGTCTGGTCGGGTATGGTCGGTTGCGGCCGGTTATCTTCTGGTGCGATGCCTGACGGCCCTGACGCCCCCACCGCCTGCCTGCAGACACGCTGGTCCGGGACCTGGCGGAGCGGCTGCGGCCGCAGTACGTGGTGTTCCTGGTGAGAGACTGAGAGCCTGAGAGCCTGAGAGCGGGGGGGGGGGTATGTAGATACCAGCCTTAAGTAAACCGAACCCAATGCAATAGAGCGAGGAGCGAGGGGGGGCTGGGACGCGATGTGGTGGCGGCTGCGGCCGCAGTGTTGAGAGGTGGTGACTGGTTGAGGGTGCGGGGTACTGCTGCTAAGGATGCGGTCGGGGCGGCAACGGGGTGTGGGGCACACACCAAGTAAGCGTGGAGACCAAGCAACTGTCGTGCGCAAGACAGGCAATCATGTCCACGCGCGATGCGGGACTCCCGGCTGTGCTTCCTCGTGTCTCTGGTTGTTATTGCGTGCGTTGAAACGTCCCTCGGTATTCCGTTGTCCCCGCTCTCAGACCAATGTGCCGGGGGTGTACGACCGGCCACCGGAGGAGGCGGGCGCCCGACTGCTGCGGCGCATCATGGTGACGCCAGGTGGGGCGGCACAGTGGGCGATGCGGCACAGTGGGCGATGCGGCACAGTGGGCGATGCGGCACAGTGGGCGATGCGGCACAGTGGGCGATGCGGCACAGTGGGCGATGCGGCACAGTGGGTGGGGCGACACAGTAGTTGGGGCGACATAGTGTGACGCCAGGTGCGGCGACATTGTGGGCGATGCGGCACAGTGGGTGTGGCGATATGTGTTGTCCTAGGGGCAGCGTCCTGGGTGCTCGCCGCGTTTCCGTACCGTAGGTTCCGCAAGTGCCGAGGAAGAGACCGGATTCAGTGGCCCATCACATATGTTGCGTGGTTGCTTGTGCTGCGGGGTTGCTCGTGCTTGTAGTTGCTCGTGCTGCGGGGTTGCTCGCGCTCGTAGTTGCTCGTGCTGCGTGTGAGCTGGCAGCTAAGCTTGAATGCATGGGGGTGGGTGCGTACCGGCGGCGCAGATGGCGGCTGGCGGGTGGCGGAGGTGGAGGGCGGCAGCGACGGCGGTGACAGCGGTGGCGGTGACAGCTCGGTTCGGATGAGCGTGGATGCGCACGATGCAACAGGTGAGAGGGCGGCAGCGTGTGCGGTGGCGGCCGTGCAATGCGCGGGGGCTGTGCGGCGGCGGCTGATGTGTTGTGTCGTAACCGCCTGTGTTGCAGACCGTGTGCCGCGCGTGTCTTGCGTGTTGTGCAGACACGCACACGGACACGCGGACACAAACCAGGACCCAAAGATATATACACACACACACACACACACACACACACACACACACAAATGGCGGCTTTGTTCCGTTTGTTTTGTGTTAAACACGCGCAAACACAAACACACACAGGCGGCATCGCGCTCAAGGTGGAGGAGGCTGCGGCGGTGGCGCGGATGGGCATTCCGGTGCTCATTGCACAGGCCGGCAGCGAGCACGGCGACGCGGCGTGCCGGCTGGGGCCACAGGTAGGGGAGGCGGCGGGGGCGGGTGGGGACAGTAGGCTATTCCATTATCAACTAAACCAGATGCGGTTGGGGGAGGGGCGGCGACGGGCCCTGCGCGTGTGCGAAGGACACTACGGTAGTTCCGCGCCTGCGGGCCGAGCTTGGCAACCGCCTGGAGCTGTTGTTGCTGTCTCTTCCAAAGCCGACACAGCCTCAGCATGGCGCCGCCGGTGCTTGTGTTGTCGATGCCGACGCAGGTTGCGGCTACTGCTGCGGGTGGCGAAGGCGGCGGCGAGGGCGAAGGCGGGGGCGTTGCGGCAGCGTCGGGATCGCCGCCGGCAACGTGGCGGGGGACGCTGGTGGTGCTGGAAGGGTGTTGAAGCGTTGAGGGAGGAGGGCCAAGAGGGCCCCTGCCAGGGCCCGTGCTGAGATCCGTGCTAAGGCCCGTGTTAAGGCCTGTGCTGCTGCCGGCTTACTGGGCGTTGGTGATGGCTGGCAGCGTGCTGGGACAGGTGCGATGCAGTGAACGCGCCGACGCTGTGAGGCATTGAGGCTGTGAGGCTGTGACGCCATGGGCCACAGCGCGTGGCTGGCATCAGCAGGGCTATCACGTTGTTATCGGCGTTGGCAGTGAGGCTGTGAGTGCGAGACCGCGGGAGCGGAGGGTTCTCGGACACAGGACGGGAGGACGATCACCGGTGGAGGAGGCGGGCGACCGCATGGTCATAACGGACGACATGTGCGCGTACGGAGCGGCCGAGTTAGGCCGTTGGCCTAACCCGACCCAGGCGCATTTGATTTGTACATTTATCCACAACGAACTGATTATATCTCCACATCATAATGCGGCAACGGCGCCGAAGGACTGCGCTGAAACTCTCGTTGATGCGCCGGATAGAGGAAAACAGCGTTCTGACTGGCGCGCCGACAAGCTTTCTTCAATGTCCGTTAGTTGTCAAGCAGGGCAATCGATTTAACCCCAAGGTAGCCCTCGCGAGTCCGGATGGCATGGCTGGCAAACGCCAACCTCCTGCTAGCGCGGTATCTGAGCTTGAAAAGGATGCTGGGCTCGTGGAGAAGGACTCCACTCGGGCGCTCCAAAACCGACGTCCGCAGGCAACAAAGGCCTGCGACCAGTCTAATTCGGAGGCGCTCGAAACCCTAGCGCCACACATATGCACGGGTGCGCAGCGGAGCGAGAACCCTACCGCGCATTCTGCCGCGGCTTTACCGGCGCATGCTGCTGCTTCCGAAGCAGCAGACGCGGCTGGCGTGGTCGTGGTTCATCCCCCTGCTGCTGAAGCTAGCAGCGGCGGAGCTGCTTTCGGCGGTGCTGGGCCGCAGGGTCGTTCTTCTGGTGCTGGGAAGGCACCAACAACAACAGCAGCAGCAGCAGCAGCAGCAGCAGCAGCCGCGTACGCGCCGTCGGCATCAGCCACTTTGAATGCCGACAGGAGCATCGGGGACCGCGCCAGGGGCAGAAGCGGTAGCAGCAGCGGCGAGCACGTCATGCTGCGACATCTGCCTGCTGGTGGCGGCAGCGGCTGCACCTCAGGCGGCGGAGCGTCTCCTCCTCCTTCGGCTGAAGCGGCAGGGGCGGCCGCCGCCGCGTCCGATGCTGCTGTCTCATCAGGCAGTGACGGCGGCAGCGGCAGCAGCGGCACTGGCAGCAGCACTAGCAGCAGCACTACTGGCTGCAGCAGTAGCAGCAGCAGCATCGCCAGCGGCGGCAGCGCCAGCGGCAGTGCCACCACAGCTGCGGCGAAAGCAGGCTGGCAAGAGCAGCCGCGGCCGCGGCCGCCAGCAGCGCCGCCAGCCGCCGCCGTCAGCGGCACCAGCGGTGGTGGCGGGAGTGCCGCTGCCTGTGCTGCTGCCACACAACAGCCGCCGCTGCGGTCGCCTCCGCCTCCGCTATGCAGCAGGCAAGGACCATCCGTGTCCTACCTGCTGTGCAGCTGCTTCAAACGCCGCAGCGAATAGACACCATGGCATGCCTGCCGCAGGCCAAGCCCGCATCCGTCTAATCTGTACATATGGCAGCGGCGGGCTCCCGCGCACGCTCGCGGCAACTTGACCACAGTGGGGCTCGAGCCCAAATGAATGGGACGACTGTAACAAGCCGAAACGCATGGGGGTTTCGTTGTAGAGCGTGGCTTGTATTATAGCCCGCAAGGCCATTACCCAGAGGCACATGAGCTTTAGCGCGGTAGGCCCATTTTGTTGTGCGTATATAATAGATGCACACCTGCTGTTCATGGGGGCGGCAGCAGGGTCGACATTGCGAGTGACCGAGTGTGTGCATGTACTCCATTATTGCCATCACTTCTATCTCCAGTCCAGATGAATGGCCGGATGCACAGCACTGCATTTCATGTCACATGCATGCATAGGCGCGTAGGGCGAGTGTGGAAAGGACAGGCATGACCACTCACGTGCCACACCGGTACCACCGTACCATGGGTGCCGTACTCTGGAGTCTGGGACGCATGCTGGGTGCCGTACTCTGGGTCGGGTGCTGAGTGAAAGGAGAGCGAGGGGAGCGGGTGGAGAGGGCGAGGGGGGTTGGCGCATGCATGCTGGGGAGCGGCGGGCGGAGTGGCACGTGTCATGTCGACAGGGTGGCAAGATGGGGCGGGCTGCGCGTTCGTGTGTGCGCTATGTAAGTTTTATGGCCGTGGTTCGTTTGTTGTTGTAGGACTGGGCGGGGAGCGGATGGGGGTTGGGCGCTGTCATGCTGAGACTGTAAGAGGGCTGCTTTGTGTTGCGTGTTTACGCGGCGGCGGCACGGCGCGCGATGAAGCGCATTAATAAATTGATAGGATGTGGCTGTGAGGAGCAAGAGTAATGTGGGATTTGTGACTGGTGAGTGTGTGCAACGCGGTCGTGCGCTATTGCAACCGCCGCTGCAAGGGGCGCAGGCGATGGGTGTGTGCGTGCATGGCCCCTGGTGGCCCCTGGTGATGCATACGGCCGTGTGTGTGCGTGCGATGGGACAGTTGTAAGGCAGGTTGGTGAAGTCCCGTAGGGTGCAGCTGACTCCCAAACCCCAGCAGACGGCCGTGTGTGTGCGTGGGTTAGCTTGGCGATGTTGCTGGCATGCTGGGTGTGGATGGGTCGGGCAGATAGGTAGGGCAGGTAGGGCTGGGCTGTACTGGGTGGCTGGGAGCGAGGCACCGGAGGGCTCCTGCGACCCTGCTCATTGCGGCGCGTGCGTGATGCAGTGCTAGCTGCTGGAACTGGGGACATTGCCCAGCACTGCTTCGCCCATCAGGACTCCGGGCTCAGTGCGGCGCGTGATGCTGCTGGGTTCGGGGAACTGGGGACACTGCCTCGCCAACGGCAGGACTCCGGGCCGCGGTGCCTTATTATAATGGCTGCGGGGGTGTCACGGAAATGAGAAAGCGCCGCAAGACGACAAACTTGCCGGCATTGCCTAGAAGACGCGTGCCAGGGACTATCTGTGAAGGGGTCTACTCACACGTCCGCGTCCTCACATCAATCCCTAGGCTCCAGCGACGTCGCGCCTCCTTGCAACAGTACGGCAAGCCTCCAGGATAGTCCTCCCCCTCGCTTGCTTTCTCGGTTTCGCATTGTTAAGTATCGTCGATAACTGCAACGCAACTCACTCGTTCAGCCCCAGGCCTGGCAACAGCAGCCAGAACGAAGGGGGGTGAGTGCAACCCCAGCTCGCTCGCATGCGTCCTGATGCTGCCGCCGACAAGTCCGGCTGAGCTCCCAGCCCCACGGCCCCCCCAACACACAAGCATAGCGCCAGAACCGCCCATTGCGCAATCCACAGACCACGGACGCACGTGCAGCTCTCTCGGCACACGCAAGCCTGCCGCCCAGGCCCGGCCCTGCCACCTCCACGCGCTGTGTGCCGCGGTCACCAGCCACATGCTGCTTCGCGGTGCGCTGGTGATGCGGTCAGCCGCCGAGTCCCCACGCACACAGGCCCACAACAACAACAACTCCCTAGCCGCCGCCCTAGAACCAGTGGCACACCAGCACATACGGTACACGCACCAGCACTACAGCCCTTCAGAATTCCAGCACCCACAGCGGCATCTACAGCACGCCAGCACCTACGCCAGCACTCTACTACTAAGCGCTGTCCTACCCAGCCCTTCAGCACAGCAGCACTGCTCACGCCAAAATTGCTCACACCACTGTCGCCAGAACTGCTAAGAACACCAGCACCAGCCCTGCCCTAGTACTCCTGCGCCGCGATGAGCGTCACGAGCGCCGTCCAACCCGTGAACGGGTGGCTGCTCGTCCCGCGGCCCGACTCGTCGTCGTACTGCTCGTACAAGTAACCCTGCCGCTTGTAACCGCCAACCAACGTACGGAGCAGCCGCCGCCGCAGCTCGTCGTGCGCGGCGGCCGCCGCCGCCGCCACCTCTGGACTGCCGTGGCGGGCGTAGTACGACAGCGAGCGCAGTACGAGGTAGTTGACGTTGATCCAGATCTGGCCGCGCCAGTACGGCGGATCGTCCGCCGTGTTGCGCTTTTTGTACAGCGAGGCGGTTTTAGCCAACGACCGCAGCCCGTGCTCGCTCCACAGCAGGCTGGGGTCAGTGAGCAGCTGTAGCTGCTGCAGCGTCAGCGCGGCGCCGCCCGCCGCGGCTGTAGCACCGGCAGTAGCAGCAGTCGCAGCAGCACTGGCAGTAGCGTTGGGCTCCCGGCCGGTGGGTAGCAGCCGCATGATGAGGGGGAAGAGCGACACGTACCCGAACTGCGGCACGAACTGCGGCTGCGGCCAGCCGGTGGTCACGCGCTCGCTGACGTCCCGGCGCTGCGGCGGCTGGCCCTCCCCGCCCGGCACCACAATGCTCTGCGGGGCGAGAGGCGTGCGTGATGTGCGTGATGTGTGTGTGTGTGTGTGGTGCTTTTGTTTCAAACTTCCGTCTCCCTCTCTCGGCCCCCACACCTGAACACCAAGCCAGGGCAAGATCGCAACCACCCGCCCCTCCCCACCTCACCCACCACCAGCCCCCACCCGCCCCTCCCCACCGCACCCACCACCAGCCCCACCCCCACCCCACAACCCCACTCACCCCACAACCCCACCCCGTGCTCCGCTCGTACTAACTTGATTTAGCCTGGGCTGGTATTTACAACCCACCCCGGCCCCCAACCCACCCACCCCACAACCCCACCCGCCCCCACGACCCTCACCTTGACCTCCAGCGCCACCTCCTCTGTGTGTGTGCCCCAGTCCGCGAACACACCCCTGCCCTGGTCCAGGTGCAGCGCCGCCAGCTGCCGCAGGTCGGACAGCTGCTCGGCGGCGGCGGCGTAGCGGGCCACCGCCGCCGCCGGCAGACCCAGGCTGGTGCCGATGTCCGCCATGGCCTGGTTGGTGGGCGTGGAGGGGATGTGGATGTGGAGGTGGGGTTCCATGCATGTTAAATACGACGAGAGGGCGTAGCAAGGTGGGATGGGTGTGGGCGTGGAGGGGTGGGCGTGGGCGCGGGAAGCCGTCCGTACGCGGCGGCAAGTAAATTGGGCAGTGCCGTCGGGCGGGTCGACTGGTTCGCTGTCTCGGCTAAGCGCGGCCCTTGCATTTGAGGAGCCACCACCTCTCGCCAGCCCCCCACACCTGCCGCCCCATCCCACCCGCCCCCTGTTGCTCCACTTCTGCTCCCTAACTCCCCCGCTACCTGCCCTTTCCCCCGCTAGTTTGGTTTGGTTTGGGCTGGTAATTACACCCCAACCCCCAACCCCCACCTGCGCCGCCAGCGCCATCCAGCAGCGCAGGTCCAGGTGCCTCTCTGAGTCGTCCGGGTGGGAGGCGCGCGGGTAGTCGTCCAGCCCCGAGGTGAGCGTCTTGGGGTTGAGCTCGGACGCAGCCAGAGGGTCGCGCCCGTGCCACCTGGGCATGTGCGTGAGAGTGTGTGTTAAAGAGCACAAGGAGAACGTTGCGCAAAGACAGTGAGAGAGAGAGAGAGAGAGAGTGTGTGTGTGTGTGTGTGTGTGCTGAAACAAGCAAAAGGAAGCGGCGCCGGATTTACATACGGATACCCACGACCACCCGCCACCGCCATACCCCTGCACACACACACCCTGCACCCCCACCCTACGCCCAACCCCCCCTTGCCTGAAGCTGCTGGGCAGGGGCCCGGCCTGTGTGGTGTTGAACCAGTTGTACCAGGCGGCCAGGCGCGGCCAGGCGCGGCGCAGGAAGGCGCGCACCCGCTCCAGCTCGGCAGCCGACTCGGCGTCAGAGGCGGCGGCGGTGCCGTCTGTGGTGGGCAGGGCACAGTAGACAAATAAGCACGTGCCAGTGCGGTGTGAAGTAATGTGCGTACCCCGTGTGTGTGTGTGTGCGTGCGTACCGTGTGTGTGTGTGTGTGTGTGTGTGTAGGTGCATGCGGGTAGTAGCAGCAACGGGTTGCGGCGGTCGGGATTCGTGGGTCCACACTGCCGTGCTTCCTCCATGCCACGATTTGCCCGGTTCACAACCACACTCACCACGACACGCTGCACAGGGCCCACCCACCCGCCCGCACCGACACCCACGCGCCCCTCTCCCCCCCTCCTCTCTCCCCCCCCCTCTCCGCACCCACCTGTAGCCTGCTGCTGCGCCCGCCCCAGCTGCGCGGCCATGTGGGCAATGGGCAGGAACAGCGAGGGCGGGTTGGCGTGCCAGGGCAGCTGCACCACGAACTCGGGAGGCACACGGGCGCGAGCCTCCTCGCCCAGGATCTGCTCCCTGCGGGGGTGAGGGGTGTGGTGGTGTGGTGGCGGTGGTGTGGGTGCGGGGGCAGGTGTGTTTGTAGGGGTGTGTCTGTGGTGGGTGGTGAGTGGCGGTGGTGGTGGTGATGGTGGTGGTGGTGATGGTGTTACATTCATGACTAGTTAAGAGGTGGGGGCGTAGCCAGGCACAGTACTATAGCAGACGCGTTGTTAGCAATGTCCATGAAGTCCATCGGCGGTGGGGGCTAGGGGTGGGTTGCAGGCACGCGCTACCGGTCAAACAATGGCGATGTTGGTGTCGGACGGGCACCGCGTTACGCAAGGGGGGGGGGCGGCGCGTTAAGCCGGACGCAAAGGGGGCCGGTGGTGGCTGTGGCGGTAGCGGTGGCGGTGGCAGTGGTGGCAGCTGTGGTGGTGGTGGCGGTGGCGGTAGCGGTAGCGGTAGCGATATCGGTAGCGGTAGCGGTAGCGATGGCGGTGGCAGCGGTAACTGTGCACACACACACACACACACACACCCCTCCACCCCCCAAACCTTCCTTAAGAAATGATGCATGTAACCCCTCCCCCACCTGGGGATCCAGCCCTGTGCATTCATGAGGTCCAGCCAGTGCGCGATCACGTCGCGGCTGAGGGCCGGCTCCCAGCGCTGCAGCAGCAGTTGGTGGAAGCCCTCATCCCACAGGAAGCCGCGAGGGAAGAAGGAGCGGCTGGGCACGGCGGTGAAGAGCGGCGCAGGCCAGTAGGGCGCGGGCTCGGAGCCGGGGGGGCCGGTGCGGACCTGGCGGGGGGTGGGGAGTTCGGGTGGAGAGTTGGGGGTGGGGAGTTGGGGGTGGGGGTGGGCGGGTGGGGTGGGGGAGTCGGCGCGGGGGGAGCGGCCGTATGGGTGGGGCACACGGGGGGGGGGGGGGGGTAGGCATCCCTTGCGCTGTTCAACAAACTAATATCCACACGCATCTCACAAACAAAACGCTCGGTAACCTGCGTAGGTATTTGTCCGTAACTGCGCGCGCGTTATGTGTGCAACACACACACACACACATACACACAATTTCTCACAAACAAACAAAACACACGCATTCCCCCGCCCCCCCCCCACCCACCAGCGAGCTGCCGTAGAAGTAGCCCATGGATCCCAGCAGGTTGGACAGCGCCGCCTTGGCCGTCTCCACCACCGCCGCCGCGTCAGGGGCGTCAGGGGTGGAGGCGTCAGGGGAGGCGGCGGAGTCGGGCTGCTGCTGCGGCTGCAGCGCGCGGGCGATGCCCTCGCCGAACACGCGGTCGAACCTGGATGCGGAGGCAGTGGGGTTGCAAAGATGGTCAGAGGTCACGCCGGTCGGTTGGTATGAACTGCTCCCCTGGGCCCAATCCCCGGCCACAAAATATACATGCCAGACATATTTCCCCCACAACGTTAAACACCGCCGTCGTCCCTTTGTACCCATACCTTCAGGATAGACTGCCCCGCCCCCCCCCCACACACAAACCCCCCTCTCGGGTGGGGCGCTCGGCCCCCCCCGCCCTCCCCTCGCCCTCACCTCTGGTCGAACGCCGCCTCCGCCGCCGCCAGTGGGCCGTCCAGCCCCGGGCCCAGCAGCCCCTCCAGCCGCTCACTGGAGTCCGACACGTCGCCTGGTGGGAGGGTGAAGCATGCATGTGTGTGTATGTGTGTGTTAAAGAGCACAAGGAAAACATTGCGCAAAGACAGTGTATGCGATGCAGCAAAGCGACGGTTTACGTCTATAACCTGAAGTTACCTCGCATACCTGCTGCGGGGAGCCGCCGGTCTTACCAACCGGACATCGCGCAACCCCCGCTACCCTAACCTCGAGGGGGGATGAGTGTCCACACGCTCTCAAGGGTGCAAACCCATGCATGTGTGTGTGTGTTTGTGTGTGCGCATGTGTGTGTGGAGAGAGAAAGAGGTATATATGTGCAGCGATGTGTTTGTGTTGTGGGGTTCCGCCGCTCACCGCTGCTGCTGGTGAAGGCGAAGTCCACGGTGGAGGGGATGACGCACGTGACCTGCGCGGCGGGGGGCGGGGAAGTGTGTGTGTGTGTGGTGTGTGTAAGTGGTGTGTGGAAGTGCTACGTGTGTGTGCACGTGTGGTTGTGTGTGATGATGTGTGGTTGTGGGCGGGTGTGTTGGGTGGGTGGGTATCAGGAGGTGCGTGTCATGCCACGGCCGCCAGTCAGCCAGTCCGAGACTACAGGTAGGCAACCCGATGACCGGTGTGATGCGTGGCCCCGCCGCCATCACCCCAAATAGAAGTCCGCTCTCCGAGCAACCTCCCCGGTTTAGTTGGCTTTCATAAATACTACACCCCCCCACACACACGCAATAGCGAAACCCAAAGTTTGCGGGTCTCTTTAACCCCACCTGCTCTACTTCCCCCAAACGACCCTAAACCCACCCATCACCCTTTCCCCCAAACACACACACACACACACACACACACACACACACACACACACACACACACACACACACACACACACACACACACACACACACACACACACACACACACACACACACACATATATACACACATACACCCCCCCCCACACACACAAATACACCCACGCACCTGGAACAGCGCCAGGTCTGAGTTGGTGGTGGCGCCGTTGGGCAGGTACAGCCGGAACTTGTCGCTGGGGGGCTGCCTGCAGGTGTGTGTGGGTGTGTGTGGAGGTGTGTGGAGGTTTGTGGAGGTGTGTGGAGGTGTGTGGAGGGTAGAGGTCACAGATAGAGGTGGAGGTGTGGAGGTGTTGAGGTGGAGGGCAGGAGGTAGAGGTGTGGAGGTGTGGTGGGAGGCAAAGCAACCTCCATCAAGGGAGGCGGGTGGCGGCGGCAGTACCATATCAAGTGCCCCCTGTGCTCAGTGTGTCCCCCTCCCGCCTCCCTCCTATAACTCGGCCTTGCAGCGCTTTGGGCCTTGTGGCGCCCACCTCTCCCTCCTTCCCCCCTCGCTCTATTGCATTGGGTTCGATTTAGTTCGGGCTGGTATCTACAACCCTCCAACCTTTCCTCTGATCCCCTGAACCCCCCTCGCTCTCCTCCCCCGCCCTCTCCTTCCCCCCTCCCCGCTAATTATGCTTGGTTTGGTTTAGCTTGGGCTGATAAGTCTGACCCCTCCCTCCCTGTGTCCCGCCTTCACTTCTTCAATAATCATGAATGTAACCCCCTCTCCTCCCTCCCCTCCTCCTCTTCCCTCCTCCCTCCTCCCTCCCCCCTCCCCCCTCCTCCCACCTCTCCCGCCGCCTCACCTCTGCAGCCGCTCGTACATGGTGGACAGCAGCAGCTCGCGCACCTTGAGCAGGTAGTCGGGCTTGTGGCCCTCCGTGCTCATACCCAGGTAGTCCACACGGCAGCCGCGGGAGCGGCGGGAGGCGGGAGGCTCTGGGGGCAGGCGGCGGGAAGGGGGGGGGTGGATGGACGGGGGATTGCAGTCATGATGGATCAAGAAGAGATGAAGTTGCATTGGGAGGGGTGGGAGGGGGCTGGCTTAGTTTGGAAGGGGAAATGGAAGTGTCATGCAACGTCGCAAGTCGGCATAGGCGGCTGCGTTCCGGTGAGCGAATGGGAGGACGCGTCCCTCCGTGCGGCATCGGTGTCGACGTGGACAGCTGACGTACGGTTGATGTGCCTCCCTCCCACGCACAGCCTCCACACGCGCCACTCCATCCCACCCCCGTGCGCACATTGTCGTTAGGTTCTTACCTTTTCCCTCGCACACCACTTCCTTAACTAGTCATGAATGTACCCCCCCCACACACACACCCTGCACACACACACACACACACGCACACGCACACGTACCCGTGGCCTGCTCCATGGCGTGCAGCGCCCACCTGGCCCCCCCGCGCCCCAGTGCCGCACTGCCGCCCGTCAGCAGCGCGGCGGGCTGCGGGCGCAGGTCCGTCACCTCGCCGTCCGGCAGGACCTGAGGAAGGGGGAGGGGAGGGGTTAGGGGTGGGGGGTTAGGCGGAGGCGGGAGGCGGGAGGAGTTGGTAGGTCGTTGCAGCAGACAGGGGGCGGGGGCCGGTGGGAGGGTGAGGCGGGAGGAGCCGTGACCATGCGTGCCGACACACAACACACACACACACACACACACACACACACACACATATACACACACACACATACACACACACACACACTCTCTCTCAGCCACGCACACGCGCCCACCTGCCAGGGCTCCCGCGGCGTGTCTTCGTCGCCCATGTAGATCACCACGCTGATGCGGCGGCGCTGCGTGGGCATGCCGCTGGTGCGCCGCAGCTGCAGCCGCACCGACCAGTCGCCGCCGGGGCCGCTGCCCTCGCCGAACGACTTGAGCTGCGGGCGGCAGGAGCGACAGGAGCGGGAGGCGCAGGGGTGTGTGGGGCGGGTTCCGTGCCGCCCATACCCTAGCCCCACTCTCCCCCTCACGGGGAATACGCCCAGTCCTCCCCCTTGCGGCACCCCCTCCCTTCCCCTCAACCCCTGACCCCCTCTCTCGCCACTCATCCCCTCAACCACGCACCCACCCACCCCCTCTCTCGCCACCCACCCACCCACCCACCCACCCACCCACCCACCCACCATGGACAACGTGATGTTGTAGTCGTTGTCCACCAGCACCTGTGTGGGGCCGTGTGTATGTGCTTAACGATCATAAGGAAAACAAAGCGCAAAGACAGTATGCGATGCCGCAACGTGTGCGCGTGTGTGTATGTTTGTATATGTGTGCCCAATGAGTGGGGGAGGCGTTGCACCATTCCCATGCGAACAAGGGAGATGACAGGCAGCGTGTGCCGCTCGCTTGCAGGATGTCATGGACACGCACCAGCAACACGCCCGTGCTCCAAACCCCTCACCCCAGCCCAACCCTGCCCCCAAACCTCATCCTCCCCTCCCCCCCTCCCCCACACGCGCACACACAACCCAGCTTCTCCCCCCAGCTTCTCCCCCGCCCCGCCCGCCACCCCGCCCCCGCACCTGCTGGCCGTAGGTGCGGCCGTCGTGTCGCTTCCAGCCGTACGACGCCAGCCCGTCGCCCTGGCTGGCCTCGTGTCGTACGCGGTACTGCTGCAGCGTCTGGAAGTCGTCCGGGTCAAACCACATCAGCCCGCTGACCAGGCCCTTGGGCGTGCTGCGCGTGGCATGCGGGGAACCGGGGGGGGGTGATCACACTCTTGTGTGGGGGATGGGGGAGGGATAAGGCGGGGTAGCAGCACCGGGCACGAGCACAGGGGGTGCGGGTCGTCTCGGGCATGTGCAACACCCAATGAGGCCCCATCCAGCCGCATTGAGGCACGGCGACGCTGACTTAGGTGTCCCCCCCCCTCACGCGTCTCCAACCCCACCCCCCTGGACAGCCTGCACCCCTCGAGCTACGGGGCGTTGAAGCTGGTGCGTCCGGCGCGAGCGAGCATGGCTCGTACCGTGTGCGCATGCCGAAGTAGAGCCCCGACCGGTAACTGCCCCACAGCATGCGATCCTTGTAGGCCGCATCGAACTCTAGAAGGTCGGTGACCTTTGGCGCTTTCAGCGGCGTCAGAATCGGCCCCTTCGTGAAATGCGCCCGGCCGCGCAAGGCGAAAAATGCAGCAGCAGCCGCAGCCAGCAATGCTCCAGCGATGTAAGTAATAGGTACTCCACCAAGTCCTGCGGAGTTACCAAGGGCTGGCGTCAGAGGCGTGCACCGGCGATGAAAGAGCGCGAATTGCCGGACCTTTCTGCTTGTCTCCCTTCTTAGCTTGCGCCATTTTGTCCACTGCTTAATATCCCGTAAGTAACCTAGATCTAAAGCTTTGTGCTAAGTAACCTGTTGTCAACGCAACATTGTCGGTTTATTGGCGTTGCCGAAGCCAAGGGGCTGTGTAGTCCTTCCAAAAGGGCATTCGATGTGTGGTGCATTAATTGCCACAGGGGTGACTTCTTCACGGAGACTTGGTCGCGCGATGGGGCACGCCACGCAACACCGCTCTTCATGTGCCTGCGCCTTCCTGACCCCTCGCGGCTTGGGACGTAACTTGCACCCCGAAACAAGAAACCTTGTGAAACCACGGTACCGCAACTCACCTGCGCAGCCTCTACCCGCTGTTATGCTGCAGTGCCGGTAGGGCCGCTGCCGATGTCTCGCCTGCCTTTCGGATGTCGGCGAGACCCTGCTTGGCATCGGCGACCAGGCGGCCGAACGGGACAAGCAGTGATGCTTCGATGGAGAGTCAGCTGTGGCGTTGTCGGCTGGCGTGGATGGCAGGTGCAAAAGCTGGCGGCACCGCAGCGTGCGGCAGGCGGCGTCTCACAGCCGGAGAGGCGCGTGGCACGCAGGATGCGCCGCTCGCTGGCCAGTGGCCACGCCAGTGTCGTGCACGCCCCTGCACGCGCTGCCTGGTGTGTGCTCCCGGCAGAGGCGCCAGCGTCCGGCGTTATTGAGCTGCGGGCTCCGGGCCTGCTTCGGCGCATGGCTGAATGCTGCGGCGGCGCAGGAACTACGCGAGGGTGGGGGTGTGTGCGACAGTGGTATGGCAGGTTGGTACAGTCCCGTAGGGTGCAGCTGATTCCCAGAACCCAACAAATGGCATACAATTGGCAGCGGCAGGGCAAGAGTGCGCGGCGAGGGGGGGGGATGGGACTGTGGGCTGCATGGGGACTTGCGCCGATTTGATTGACTCTGGAGCGATTTAACGGCCGCATGTACAATGCATTTTATGGTTTTGAGCACTTAGCTTTCAAGTTAAAGACGTTGAGAGGGCGCGCAGCGACCACGGACCGAAAGGCGAAATTTGCTCGACCACCACACTATCATTTATCAAGCAAGCATCGCCAAGCTTCATTCTACTTGAGATAAACACCTATTATACGTTTGCACGAATAATCAGCAGCGTCCCGGCACTGGCAGCGGCGGCACAACGCTGACAGGACCCTAGTCCCTGCCTCTCGCCCGTGCACCCAGCCTTCCACCATGCAGGCCCCCCCAGCCCGCTCGCTCCTCCCGCGTCCAGACTCCCCGCGCGTTGACCGGTTTGACCGCCCCGAACGCGTTGACCGCGTTGACCTGGATCCGGGCCTGTGGCGCCACCTGCCCCTGGAGCTGGTGCTGCGCGTGGCGGGCTGCCTCCCCCCCAACGAGGTCGCCTGCTCCGCCCGCCGCCTGTGTACGGCAGCGGCGCAGTACTTCCGTACCGCCACGCGGGTACGGCTGTCCGCGCCTAGCCCACACGCCGACTTCGCGGCGCACTGGGGGCCGCAGCCGCGGCCGCAGACGCGGCTACAAACGCGGCCGCCGGTGCCGACGCAGATGCAGATGCAGACGAAGCCAGGAGCGGCGTGTCTGTCATCCGGATCCGATTCAGGCGCCGGGTCTGCATCCGGAGGTGCTGCTGGGTCCGTGTTGGTGGCGGTGGTGGAGGCGGTGGCGGAGGCGGAGGCAGAGGCAGCGGCGGAGGCGGAGGCGGCGGCGCTGTCCTGCTGGTCTCCGGCCATGGACGCGCTTACTCTGGGCCGCCGACGCGACCTGCTGAGCCTCACCGCCGCCGCCGGCGACCTGAACAACCTGCGGCTGCTGGCGGCGCCGCCGCCGCCGCCGCCGCCGCCGGCGTCACAGCCGCCGGCGCCGGCGCCACCGGCAGTGGTGACGGCGGCGATGACGGCGGTGGGGAGGACGGAGTCCCCGGAGCGGCAGGAGCAGCAGCAGCAGCAGCAGCCACAACAGGAGCTCGGGCAGCAGCAGCAGCAGCAACAGCAGCAGCAGCGGCGGCAGCCGGGTGCTACAGCCGCCGCCACATGCTACAGCCGCCTGCGCTGGCGGCTGGGCGCCGCCGGCTGCAGCCTGCGGCCGGAGGTGGCGGCGGCGGCGGCGGCGGCGGGGCAGCTGGCGGCGCTGCAGGAGCTGGCGGCGCTGGGGTGTCCGCTGGGCGGCGTGGCGGCGGCGGAGGCGGCGGCGCGTGGCGGCTGCCTCGCCACCCTGAAGTGGCTGTGCGGCAGCAGTAGCAGCAGCAGTAGCAGCGGCAGCAGCAGCAGCAGCAGCAGCAGCAGCAGCGGCGGCAGCAGCAGCAATGGCAGTGGTGGAGGTGGAGATGGCTGTAGCAGCAGGGAAGCGGCGGCGGCCGACGGCAGTAGCAGCAGGGGTGCCGCCGGCAGCGCTGTGAGTGCGGGTGTGGGTGAAATGGACGACGTGTCCGGGGCTGCTAGGGCTGCTGGGGCTGGGGCTGGGGCTGGGGCTGTGGCCAACGGCGGCGGCGGCTGCCCGCTTGCCGCGTCGGTGCTGGTGGCGGCGGCGGGGGCGGGTCAGGTGGAGGTGCTGCGGTGGCTGCTGGCGCGCAGCTGTCTATGGAGCACCGAGGCGGCGGCGGCGGCGGCGCGCGGCGGGCATGAGCAGGTGGGGTGGCGCGAGGCATGAGTGTCACGGCCGCAGTAGTACCTTTGCACGGGCGCCACAGCAAACTTGATGAGTGCCGTGCTGCCTGACGCGCGACGTGTGCCGTGTGAAGTGTGATGTGTGCAACTGCTGATACCGTGCAAGTACCAGGGTGTCGCACTAGGCTACAATAGGCGGCCGGCCGGTCAGGGGCTGCTGTGCCCGCTGCGTGCATGCGTGCGTGTTTGCTTTGCCTGGGATGATTGCATCCGTCCACCTTCGTCACACGCAGCAGCAACATGCCACATCGCCATAACATACCTCCCCCATCCCGCTGCATCCTCGATTCCTCACAACTAGGCCTTGGCGCTGCTGATCAGTGCGCATCATGCGGACCCCTTGTCGCGACCCCTAGTGGCGCCGGCAGAAGCAGCAGCAGCGGCAGTAGCAGCACGCGGCGGCGGCGGCGGCCGACGCATCAGCGGCAGTAGCAGCACACCCTGGGCGCTGCTGGCGGCGGTGGCCTACGGCTGTAGCCTGCACACGCTGCAGCGGGCAATGGTGCGCGCCGCGGAGGGCGGCAGTAGCGGCAGTAGCGGCCGTCGCGGCGGTGGCGTTGGTGGCGGCGGCGGCCGACGTGGCGGCAGTAGCACCGGGCGTGGCGGCGGCGGCGGCGGCGGGCTGGGAGAACTGCTGCGGCACGGGTACGACATTGCAGGTGACATGGAGGGGTCGCAGGAGCTAGAGGCAGCAGACGAGGGGGATGCTGGCGGCGGCGGCGGCGGCTGGGACCCGGAGGACGAAGATGGTGGCGGCGGCGGCGGTGGCGGCGGCGGCGTGGAGGCTGAGGTGCTGGCGGCGGCGCTCGCCAGCCCCACGCCCTGCTGGCGGGCCAAGGCGGAGTGGCTGCTAGACGTGTGGGGGCTACTGCTGCTACAGCCGGTAGGCCGCGGCGGCCTTGGCGGCGGCGGCCTTGGCGGCGGCGGCGGCCGTGCAGGAGTCGCAGTTGTCCTGGAGCTGGGGAAGCAGTGGAAAGCGGCGGCGGCGGCGGCACAGGGTGGCGCAGCCGGCGGCGCGGCGGCGGCAGCCCATGGGCCTGCTGGCGGCGCTGCCGCCGCCGGTGGCGGCGCTGCCGCCGCCGGTGGCGGCGGCAGTGGCGGCGGCGGCGGGGCTGTGGGAGTGGTGCCGCCGCCGCCGGGCGTGTGCCTAATCGAGCGCCTTCACTTCCTGGCGGCGCGGCGGCTGCGGCCAGGCCTGTCAGTGGCACTGGCGGCGGCGGCTGCGGACGACGCGGCGGCGCTGGCGGCGTGCCTGGCGGCGGGCGTACTGCAGCGCCCGCCGTACCTCACATCGTACCGCTCGTACCATCAGTGGTCGTTGTGCCTGCTGGCGGCGGCGGCGTACGGCAGCACGACGGCGTTATGGGTGCTGTGCGACCCGGGGTCAGTGGCGGCGGTGGCGGCGGTGGCGGCGGGCAACGGTGCGGCTGCTGGTGACAATGGCGGCGGCTTTGGTGCGGCGGCGGTGCCGCCGCCGCCGGTACCCGCCGCGGATGCGCATGCCCTGGTGCTTGTACTGCCTGACCCGTACGAGATGATGCGGCGGGCGGCGCTAACCGCCGCCCGCGGCGGCCACGTGGCGGCGGCGCTGTGGCTGGAGGACAGACTGGCGGCGCGCAGCCGCCGCCGCCAGCCAGCCGACCCGCCGCAACATGGCGGCGGCGCCGCCGCCGCCGCCGCGGTTGCGATACCCGTGGGTCTGTCGTACTCTGCGGCGGCGTTCGGGTCCGACCTGATGGAGGCGGCGGCGGAGGCAGGCAGCGTGGAGCTGATGGCGGCGCTGGCGGCGCGCGGCTGCCAACCGCCAGGCGGTTATAACGCGGATGGCGGCGGCGCCGGCGGCGGCGGCGGCGGCGTGAACAGCTGGCGGGCGGAGGTGGCGGCGGTAATGTCGGGTTGTGTGGCGGCGCTGGACTGGCTGCTGCGATGGCGGCGGGAGCGGCGCCAGCAGCCGCAGAAGGTGCCGGGGCGCGGCGCGCCGCCGCCAGAGGCGGTAGAAGCAACAGGTGGCGGCGGTGGCGGCTGTAGCTGCCTCGGTTACATGATTGAGTTGGCGGCGGTGGGCGGCGACCTGCGCATGCTGTGGCGGCTGCTGGGGTTGGGCGCTGCTGAGAACTCCCGCTTTCTCCTGCTTCAGGTGCGTATCGGTGTGTGAGAAGTGTCTGCAAGAGGGGGAAGCCATGCCGATAAATACCGACGAGCGACAAGTGCCGTAATGCCATGCTGCCCACCGCCCTGTAAAAGGAGTCTCTCCTTCTGGCAACCAATTGACCAACTAACCCAACCGCTGTCTCCGCCCGCCCCATGCGCCCGCGCCGGCGGCCTCGCAGGCTGTAGCAAACGACGGCTGCGACCCAGCCATCCTGTCCTGGCTGCTGCGCCACGGCGGCTGCTGCTACTGCCGCCAGGAGGACTGGGCGGCGGCGCTGCGCATGGCGGCGGCGCGGCGGCGCGGCGGCGAGGTGTCAGCCGCCGCGCTGACGTGGCTCGAGGCTGCTGCTACAGCCGCCGCAGCAGCAGCAGCCAACGGCGTTTGTGCTGCCGGCGCTGCTACTGCCGGTGCTGCTTGTGGTGGCGATGGCGGCGGGGCGTGCGGTAGGCAGGAGGGCTGTGGCGGGAGGCAGCACTGCGGCGGCACGGCCGGAGCGGCGTCAGGAGCGGCAGTAGCACCGCCGGCCCTCCTTGTGGCAAGGGTACGGGCGGCGGCTGTAGCTGACGCGGCGGACGCGGCAGTAGCGCGCAGCAGCGGCCTGGCCTCCACCCCTTAGCTGCTGCGGCTTGCTAAGGCAGCCCCGGTGCAGGCCAGCGGTGTCTAGTGGTTGGCTTGGGTTTGCTTGCATGTGTGAAGTACTACCACTGGGATACCGCCGTAACGCCAGTGGGATGTGAAGACAGCGCATGTATAGTTCTGCAGCGGTTCGTGCGGGTAGTGCGGGCCACGATACGTTGGAGGAGGACCCACTAGCTCTCATAGCTGAGTCCTGAGCCGTTGCTCTGTTTGGGGGTGAGAGAGAACTTGACACGTGTGGCGGCGCAAATGGGACAGTTGTAAGGCAGGTTGGTGAAGTCCCGCAGGGTGCAGCTAATTCCCAGACCCCAGAAGATGGCAAACAATTTGCAACGGCAGGGCAGGAGTGCGCGGCTGGTGTGTGGCGGTGCAAGGTGGTGCAAGGTGGTTACCGTATCTGATGGCTGTGTAGCAGCGGCTGTAGCTGTGGGACTGCTTGCGGAGTTTGTCGAGTTTGCCGTTGCCACTTCACATGGCCGTTGCGGCGTTACGCAGTTTAAGACCAGGAGTAAGTAGGGGCTGGAGCCTGGAGGCATGTAACTATGCCATAGCGGCAGGTTATATGGATTGGTTGATTTCAACGTGCCACTAGCGCACCCGCCAGCCCCCGCCAGCGGGCGACTGTCACTGCATGTCCCGAACGGGGGAATCCGGGGTTCTCAGTCCTCGCTGTCGCCACTGCTCCCCCACACGAAGCGTCAATCAGTGTGTCTGGCCTGTACCCAGCACAGCGCACGCGACAACCGGAAGGTTGCAAGATCCAGGCGTTCAGCCGCAGTACCGTATGTTGAAAGCCCTTTACAGTGCTACGTGGCAGTCAGCGCTGCAGAGTCGCTGCAACTCTGCCGCAGTAAACAATTGGGGCGCAGTGGTGCACCAAAGCTGCCTGACCGGCGCACCCGCCCGCAGACCTAGCCGACAGTAGCCGGCAGCCCCCCCGCACACAGGGGCACAACTAACGACGAACACACATGCGCGCCGCGACCGAATGATACCGTGCCGCCTGCTAGCTCCGACAACCCCTTGTAACAGCGTGCGCATTCGTTTTCAAAAAAGCATCATCGATACCGTGTGTCAAACTTGACTGCGGCTATGCATCACCAATACCAACCTGCGTTCCCTCCCTGCCTGCCTGCGGCCACGCACGCACGCGGTAAGTACGGCAAGTACGGTACGGTACCGTCGCACACGCACGCACGCGGTACCCGTCCTCTCTTTACGTGTTTGTCACACTGCCGCTCCCCCCCCCCCCCGAACACGAGCAAGCCGTTCCAACGCATATTCAACTACGCATGCTACCCCACCCATCGTGGCAAGGTAGCAATTTCCACACAAATGCCAAGACCGGACAAGAAAGGTGGGCTCGAGCCTCGAAGGCTCAGCCCCAAAAAGGAGTACTCAAATTGAAGGGAGCAGTCGTGGGGAGCAGTCCTTTCTCCACATTCCTGACAAACACCTGGAAAGACCGGATAAAAGACTACTCAAGTTACAGGGAGTAGTCCTTTCTCCGTCTTTTCAAAGACCACACAAATAAGTCCATTCTGAGAGCATTTCTGTTTTTTCTGTTATGCCGCAACAGAAAAATGTCTAAAGCAGCAGGCCGTACTGACCGGCTGAGAGAACAAAGGCACATGTGGAAGCGCCATGCAGAGGCGATGTGCCGCGCATGTGATTCAGCGGAATTTTTCCACACAGACACATGGACGCACAGACACACAAGCAACGCCTGATACCCTAAACTCCGCAGGACAATGCCCGTGCGTATCGCGATGCAACATCAAAGTGCTTGATGGCAGAAGCCGCGTGTTCGTTTCTGCCATGGACAAGCAAAGCCCACTCACATTAGATGGATCGTTCACAGTTGCACTCTATTACTAACAGGATCTGCAGAATCAACTGAAACTGAAGCCTTCCGTCTGGCATATCGCCGCTAGGGGATACGCCTCCCATTGTACCGCCATCTCCACCAACCCAACGGCGCATGTGTGCAATCCGTACAACTCCAGCCACCAACAAGTTGGCGACGCAGTCTGACCAGGGGAGGTCTGCAATGACCCAGTTCATTGGCGCGCATCCCGCGCACGGTTGCCATGATAGCACCACAACACATAATAAGCGGCCACCATAACAAATAATGTTGCTGTAGCTTCTCCGAAATGAAATCTTCGTCCAAGCAAGCATCTGCCGTGTGCCGTGTGCGTGGGTGCTGCAGCCTCTATCACTTACATCACACAACCGCCAAGTGGCCTGCCATGCAATACTTGAAATCGGCAAAACATCCTGTCGTGTCTTCAATAGCACAGAACCTCACCGTACCGGCATGAAAGAAAGCCTTGCTCGGTGTAAAAAAAGCGCATGAGGGAGCTGCCTGCTATTTAGAAACCTTCCTGACGTACATGGTTGTTGGTCAAATGTACGCGATCCCATCAACCCCATGCACTCATGCATCTTGCCCGCACATGCTGACAACCACGCCGGACGCGGGTGGGTGACGGCTGGAACACCCAGCAGGCAGCTTCGCAGGCCCATTGGCCCCGATACTTTGCCGGCCGTAAGCCGAAATGACGGACTAGAAACACGCAGTGATTCAACTAGTGCGTTCGGGCGTGGCGAATCTAAGCAAAGCGGCAGGCACGTCACAACGTCGCAACAACCACAGCACGTACAGCTACTCGGCAGCTGCCTGCGCCACGAACCGTGCCTGCCGAGGTCTACTGCATCTTCCAACCCCGGGTGGACGCACGCCAAGAAGCTGATTCATCGTCCAGCAGCGCACACGCACACATGCGCACACACACACACACACACACACACACACACACACACACACACACACACACACACACACACACACACACACACACACACACACACACACACACACACACACACACACACACTCGCACACACAGGAGAACACACAGACACAGCAGACACAGGCAAGCCAGGACCATGCGATAAATAGCCGCATGCAGCACTTGCAAAGCTGGACTTGGCACGTTGGCAAAATGCTTCTGGGAAGGTGCCAAACCTTAGTACAAGGGTCGGAAACGGTGCAACGTGTCAACTCCAAGCAACAGGCCCTTGCTTTTCCTCTCTCTTGTGCAGCGTACGGTAATGCTTGAAAGGCAGGGCACCATTGTCCCAAGAAATAATGCGTTTGCGTCTTCTTCGTCTTCTTCGTCTAAAGTGTTTGCAAGTTGGTTAGGTGCGCAGGAAATTAGCGCCTGCTGCACGTAAAGAATTATGCCACCCCGCTGTGCAAGATGTACAGCGCTGTATGGCTCGCAGCGCAAGCAAACGTGTGTTTACGTGCGAGCGAGGCCTCTCATCACCTAACCACCAAAATCTTGCATGCTTTACTGCTTGCTTGCTACTCGAGCTGCCGCCACACGGCATGCGCCAAATAAGGCACCTAGGCTGCATTGCCAGTAAACCATTCCATTACGTAAGTATGCCAGTCAACCATTCCAATTCGAAAGCATGCGCGCGCACCCTGGCTGCAAATAAGGATAAGCGCGTGCCGCCGACCTGCCTGCTGTACGACCGCCATGCATATGCGCGGAAGGCCTCCAGAACGAAATCACATTCAACGCGTGAAGTCATCATACGGAAACACCGAAAAACCGCCTCCTGAGCTGAGGCCCCGCATTAGATCTGCGCGTGTAACACAGAGATCACTTGTGGCAACTTCTGATAGCCACCCGCAACAACTCCCGAGTCGAGGCAACAGCCCTCGCTCCCGCAACTCCAGCACCCGACACACACACCAGCACGTGCGTTCACCAGCACGCACCGCACCGGGAAGGATCGGCCACGCCGCCGCCCCATCCACTGCCACTGCCGGCGGTGCTCCGCCAAGTCAGGCCCTTGGCTTCGAGGACACTTTCTTCTGATAGCTCCCTCACTCACGGCCATTGCTGCTGCGTCGCTTGCCCCTGCCCCTGCCCCTGCTGCCCCTGCCCCTGCTGCTGAGCCCATGCCGCGGCCGCCGCCACCGCCGCGGCCTGCTGCTGCTGCATGATGTGCATCATGTGGAAGGCCGCCGCCTGCTGCTGCGCCGCCGCCGCCGCCTGCATCTGCGCCTGCAGCGCCGCCAGCTGCGACTTGGCAAAGGCCACCACGTCACAGGCGCGGGGGCGCTGCGCGGGGTCGGCGGCCCAACAGGCGGACGCCAGCCGCCTGTGTGTGTGTGTGTGGGGGGGGGAGAGATAGGTCAGTTGCGCGTGTGTGTGAAGACGTGGGTGGGTGCGGGTGCGTGAGGGTACTGCTTGTGGCAAGGGAGGATCTAGGAAGGACGGCGGGAGAAGGGTGCGCCGCAGGTCCACTCGCTCGCTCTCTCGCGCTTGCTAAACATACCGTGTACACACATTTACATACAACATTACACGTTATGCGCAAGTGACCCATCCATTCATTCAGGCACCCACTTGAAGGAGTCGGGCACGCTGCCGTCGTTGGGGAAGCTGGGCCTCAGGCCGCGCACCACCGCCCGCGGGATGGCCGCCGCCTCCAGGTGCCGGTGCGGCCGCTGTCCGCCACCTGCGGCCGTGCGGGGGAGCGAGCGAGCGAGGGAGGCAGGCAGGTGGGGAGCGAGTGGGGGAGTGAGGTGGGGAGTGAGGTAGGCAGCAAGGTACGGTGCGGAAGGGTAGGGAGCGGAAGAGAGACGGAACAGGTAGGATAGCGGGTATCCGGCGGGCATGATGGTTCAGCAGGAGGAGGAGGAGGAGGAGGAGGAGGAGGGGGAGGAGGAAGAGGGGGTGGTTGCAGAGCGGATGGAATAGCGGCGTGTCTGCGTGCTGCCCCGTGCGAGCAGGCAGACCCTTTGCAGCCAACCCAGCCAGGGAGTGGCGGCGGCTTCCGGGCCCTGCCGCCCGCCAACGCGCCCTTGCAACGATACTGTTTCCTTACGGGGTTGGTCCAGAGTTAACCCCAGCCCGCCCGCCCGCACCCACCTGAGGTCAGCTCCCACATGGTAATGCCTGCAGCAGCAATAACAGCAGCAGCGGGCAGCGAGCAGCGCGTGTGGTGGGGCGTGGTCGCGTGGTTGCGCACACACAGACAGGGAAGACCGTGAGTGATAAGGCACGGCGCACGGCAGCGTGCAGCTAAGGACGGCTCACACGAGCACGTCGGGCACCCAATGCCCAACAGGCCCCTGCGGCTCTTGCTGCTCCCTCTTACCCACTCCCATCACCCGCTACCCACTGGGCCGCTGCCCACGGTGCCTTTTCTACCACCCGCTACCCACTTGGCCGCTGCCCCCCTGCTGTGCGCGCCGGCTCCTCGCCACCCACCCAGTGCAAATATGTCCACGGCGGCGGTGATGCGCGCGCCCTTGATGAAGCACTCGGGAGGCATGTGCGTGGGCCTGTGCGCGTGTGGGAGAGATAGAGAGTGCATGGGTTAAAGAGCGCAAGGAAAAATACGTGCAAAGGCTGTGTATGCGATGCAGCAACGCGAGAGATGTTACCTGAGATTACCAGAGTGCGTGCGTGTGCGTGAGTTTCAGGGTGACAAAACGAGTACGCGTTCATGTGCGTGTGCGCGTGTTGGTGGGTGTGCGTGTTGGTGGGCTAGTCGGTAGGATGCGGTAGAGAGTGTGGTGCGGTAGAGACTGTGGTGCGGGGTGTGGGGTGTGGGGTGTGGTGCGGTGCGGTGCCCGACCACTCACGTGCCGCACGGCTCGTCCTGCAGGGTGTAGTACTGCCCCGTCACCGGGTCCTGAGGGAGGGGTGGGGGTGGGGGTGGGGGCGCGAGGAGTGATGAGGGGTGATGAGCGTGAGAGTGGAGAGTGAGGATGGGTGGGAACGGGGCTGGCGAGACACACGCGCCAGGCGCGGCACGCAAAGACATGCACACATTCTCGCACTCTCCCCCTGTCTCGACCCTCTGCCTTTGTGAGCTCATAACACGCCCGCACACAGTCGCACACGCATGACATACACATACACAGTCACACACACGGTCACCCACAGTCACACACACGCACACACCTGTAGGTCCAGGATGGCCGACAGACCGAAGTCCGCCAGCTTGCATGTCCAGCCGCGTGGGTCGCCCGCACAGCCCTTGACAAGCACGTTTCCCGGCTTGACGTCTGTGAGAACACACACATACGAGTGCACACACACGCATTCAGACAGTGCCACATTTGCCAGTTGGGGGATGCGGTGCGTGGTGCGGACCGCTGTGCACCCAGCTGTCACTCGCAGGCCGATGAGTCGCGGGTCCTGTACGACTCGCCGCCCGCCCCCATTACCACCCGCCCCCACACACGCACCTCTGTGCACCACCCGCCGGCTGTGCATGTGCCGCAGCGCCAGCGCCACCTCCAGCACCACCAGGTACACACTCTGCGCAGTGCACAGACAGACACAGGCACAGGCACACACAGGCAGGCACAGGCGTCGGTAGCAGGCGGGTGATGGGGACTCCTGGGACCACCACGTGACCGCTCGGTGCATCACGTGGCACACACAGGCGTGCGGTGCGGTGCGGTGCGGTGCGGCACAACAGCAGCAGGTGAGTGAGTTGGTTAGCCGCCGGTGTGGATAGGCGAGTTACGGTCCCCCCCGACGGCCCCCCCCCCATTCCCACACCCACTCCCACACCCACTCCAACTCACCCGCATGTCGACCACAGGCTGCGGCGAAGTCCCCGCACCCCCAACCCCACCAGCACCAGCACCAGCACCAGCACCAGCACCAGCACCAGCAGCACCACCAGCAGCCGGCGGCGCCGCTCCTCCTGCTGCTGCGGGTCCTGCACCGGCCCCAGCACCAGCACCGCCACCGCCACCGCCACCGCCACCGCCACCGCCACCACCACCAGCGGCACCGGCATGCTGCTGCTGTTGCTGGTGGAAGGGTGTAACGGCGGCGGCGCCGCCGCCGGCCGCGTTGCCGCCGCCGCCGCCGCCGGCTGTCGCCGCCATCATGTTGGATCCGGTGGCTAGCAGGCGGCCGGGGAATATGCGCAGGCTGAGTGCGGTCCACAGCGAGCCGCAGTCCGCCAGCTCCATGCACACAGCCACCACCGGGGCAGACACGCCGCCTGCGTGTGCGTGTGTGTAGGGTGCGTGGGGTTGCAAATACCAGCCCCATTTAAACCGAACCAAGCCAAACTAGGGGGAAGTTGGTGTGTGTGTGTGTGTGTGTGTGTGTGTGTGTTGTTTTTCTCTTTCATATGCGGATGCGTACGTGCTTGTCGCTAGGCAGGAGGCAGGCAGGTCGGCAGGTAAAGCACATCATGGAAGGCACACAAACACGCGTGTGCGTGCCAAACCCGTACGTACCCTCGGCCCGGTTGCGTGAAGCCGCCTCGTACGGTCCCAGCCGTACAAGCCGGTATGAGGGCATAACCGCCGAAACCGCCGCCGCCACCGTCGGCGCGCAACCGCCGCTGTTGTTGCTGTTGGAGCAGCCGTCAACTCGCTTCAGCGCAACGTTGTCAAAAACGGCGTAGACCTGCATGTGTTATGATTGAGGTTGTTTGTTTTCGGGCTGCTGCTCGTCTGCCAAACATAGCGCGCGCAAAGAAATAAAGCGTGGCAGGTAGTAGCTAGCTAGCAGGCGGAGCGAATGCAAAAGCGAGTGCAAAAACAAAAGTGAGAAAGCCGCATGAGGCCTGCGGAAGTAGCTAGTAATTACTCTTCTGCACACACAACACGGCGGCGCCACACAAGCCAACGCACGCTGCACACGCTTCACAAGTACGCACGCACACACAAGCGCAGAGAGACACACACCTGCACCAGGTTTGCGTGGTTGCACAGCGTCTTCAAAACCGCCAGCTCCATTGCGTTGCGGAGCAGCGCCCGCCGAGCCCGCAGACGCCGCGAGTCATCCGCTGAGGCGGCCGCCGCCGCCGCCGCGGCAGCGGCCGCGGCCGCGGCCGCCGCAGGCTTGGCGGCGGCGGCGGCGGCGGCGGCGGCCTGCTGCCGCCGCCGCAACTCGGCGGCGGTTGGGCCGGCGGCGGCGGCGGCGGCGTTAAGCTGGGCGTGCCTCAGCAGCCAGGCCTCCCGCTCCTCAGGAAGCTCAACGATCTTAACCGCAACCGACGTCGTACCCAGCCGCCCCCAGAACACCACACCGCTGCCGCCGTTACCCAGCACGCCGTACAGCTCCAGATCGTCGAGCTCGTCCCAACCGCCGCCGCCGGCGCCGCCGCCAGCCGCCGCCGCGTCGGCCGCCGCCGCCGCCGCCGATGCCATCATGACGCTTGAGCCGCCGGTTGCGGAGGAGGTGGGCGTCGAGATGCTGCTACAGCTGGCGGCGCCGCCGCAATGCGAGCCGCCGCCGCGCAAGCTACAGCCGCCGCCGCCACCAGTCAGAGATGCGTTACTGCCGCCGCCCCAGCCGCCGCCGCCGCCACCACCGCAACCAGTGCTGTCGAAGCTCCGGCTGTTGCGGCTGCTGCCGCTTGGCACGTTACTGCTGCTGCAGCTGCTGCTACTGCCGACGCCGCAGCTGCCGGCGACGCTGGAGAGGCTACGGGTGAGGCAGTCGACCAGGGTGCCCATGTGCCCGCGAAGCGTGCATGCCGCGTCCGCCTGTGGAGTGCGGGAGAGAGGATTTGTGTTGTGTGTTAAGGAGCACAAGAAGAAATAACAACGCACAAAGACTGTGTGTGTGTGTGTGTGTGTTGTGCGTGCGGGCCGGCCGGCCGGCAAGCAAAGGCGTGGATGCAGGCGGCCGGCCGGTTCCGTGGGGCTGCTGCTGGGCAAGTGTGGACGTGTGCGGGACGTGTGTTGGGCACCTCATCACGTGGGCACGTACGTGGGAACGCATGTATGCACGCACCTCCATGATTGTGATGACGCTCGCCTCGGTGACATGGCCACGACGCGGCGTGTGCGTGCGCGCCGCCGCCGCCATTGCGCCGCCGCCGCCGCCGCCAGCCGCCATTGCACCACCACCGTCAGCCGCCGCCGCCGCCGCCGGCGGTTGCTGTGTGACGGCGCCGCCGCCGTCGAGCCAGATGGCGGCGCCGGGGGAATCCAACTCATTCTCATCCATGGCGACTGCGGCGGCGGCGGCGGCGGCAGTAGCAGCAGCACCACCGTTCGCGCGCGCTGCCTCTGCGCCGCCGCCTTTCTTGGCGGCGAGCGCAGTAGCCGTGGCGGCGGCGGCAGGGGGCGGCGCGTCGGCGTCGGCGGCGGCGGCGTCGGAAGAAGACGCGCTCTTCCTGAGCGGCTCCACACATGCCGGGGACAGGTCTACCGCCTCTGATGATGACGTCAGCATGGGCTCCAAAAAGAAACTCAGCCGGGCACCAGGGCTGGCCGCCTGGGACGCGCCGCTGCCGCCCAGGCTGCTACTGCCGTTCCTGCCGCAGATAGTAATGCCAGCGCCGGCGGCGGCGGCGGCGGCGGCGGCCTCGCCCCGGCCTGCCGACGACGACGCGACGTTGCCGCCGCCGGCGCCGCCCAGCACTCGCAGCCGCAGCCCGATGTCTCTGCAAGCTCCTGCGGCAGTAGCAGCGGCAGCAGCAGCGGCAGTAGCAGCGGCAGCAGCAGCTGCTGACACTGCCCCTGTTGGCCGGGCAGTAGCAGCAGACGAGAGCCGCGGCGGCGCCGCCGCCGCCGCCGCTGCGGCGGCGCCGGTCGGCACCACCGGCGCCGCCGCGCCGCCGTTGCACTGCGACACTGCAGCAGTAGCCGTGGCAGTAGCAGCGGCAGCGGCAGCGGCAGCGGCAGCGGCAGCGGCAGCGGCAGCGGCAGTAGCAGCCGCGGTGGTGGCTCCACGGTAGGTCCCCGGCACGGCGCGGGACAGGAGCGCCAGGTCGGCGGCCAGGGTGCTGTGCAGCAGTAGGCGGGCCAGCTGGGGGGCGGCTACCTGCAAGCACACGTGTGTGTATGTGTCTGTTGGTGAAAGAGCAGGAGGAGAAGCAGTAAGTGTGTGTGTGCGTGTGTGTGCGTGTGTGTGTGTGTGTGTGTGTGTGTGTGTGTGTGTGTGTGTGTGTGTGTGTGTGTGTGTGTGTGTGTGTGATGTAGGTGGATGGACATTTCAATACGGTTACCTCCGGATCCGGATCCGGAAAACCAGATCATCATCAGAATCCAAATCTAAATCCTCACCTTGCCCAGCAGCCGCCGGCAGTCGTCGCGCACCGCCTCCAGCAGCGCCGTCGGCAGGCCGGCTGGCAGGGACAGGTACAACGCAAGCACCGGGCCGCCGCCACTGCTACAGCCGCCGCTGCCGCCGGTGCTACAGGGCGTCGCTGACTTTGCCGCCGCCGGGGCGGCGGAACCGAAGGCGACGCCCAACAAGATAACGGATCCCGTACCGCCGCCGCCTGCGGCAAAGCCGGCGCCGCCGCCGCCGCCCTCCGACATGAGCATCAGGACATCACGGCTAGGCAGTGCGGGGTTTTGGACGAGCCGTACGCAGTCGGTTACGATGTGGCCGGACAAGGACACGGCAGCGGCGGTGGCGGCGGCGCCGCCGCCACGCCCTGACGGCGCACAGCTGACGTCAGCAGCAGCAGCCGCTGCCGGCGGCGGTGGCGGCGGGAGTGTGAAATACGCGGCTTCGGTCTGGAAAGGACTCCAGTTGGGTTCGTCGCAGTGCGCCAAGTCCTCATGTGCGGCGCCTCTCTTCGCGGTGGTCGCGCGAGGAGTAGCAGCAGCAGTAGCAGCAGCAGCAGCAGTAGCAGCAGTAGCGGCGGCGGCGGTGGCGGCGGCGGCTGACGCGGATGCCTCCGCCGCCGTCAGGGTCGCCGCCTCCTCGAGCATCTCTTGAAGTAGCGTGTTGTGCAGCGGGAACGGCTTTGCATACAACGTCCGCACAGCCGTCCGCGTCTCCGCCGCCGCCGCCGCCGCCGCCGCTGCACCAGCATTAGCAGCCCCGTGCTGCTGAGGCTGCTGCCACGGCTGCTGTGGGCACTGCTGCCGCTGCGGATGTTGCTGCTGCTGCTGCTGCTGCTGCGCCGCCGCCGCCGCCGCTGCCGCCTTCGGCTGCAGCGGCTGCTGCTGAGTCATCCTCACGGGCCCAAGCCCTAGCATAAATGCAGTTCGGCGTACAGCCTCATCCACAACGCCGCCGCCGCCGCCGCCGCCACTGACGCCGCCGCCAATTGCCACAACAGGCACCAGCGCCGCTGTCACGCCGGCATCGAGCAGGAAGCGCCGCCGCACGGCCTGAACAAGCAACCCGCTCACGGCGTCAACCGCCGCCGGCAGCGACGGCGCCGCCGCCAGCCGCCACAGCCGCGCCGCCATCCACGCCACCTCATTCGACGACGGCGCCGGCGACAGAGTCAGTGACTGCAACGTCGACGCCATTACCGGTGGTGGTGCGAATGGGTCGTCGTCGCCTCCTACTGCCCCGTGTGTCATCAACAGGGCGTGCGCAACGGCGGCGGCGGCAGTAGCACCACGCGACGCCTGCGGCACGGCGGCGGCCGCGGCAGTAGCAGTGGCGGGCGCAAGCACCGTGGAGCACACCAGCGCCAGACGCTGCAGGAGCGACGGCGAAGCCGGCGTCGTGGCGGCGGCGGCGGCGGCGGCGGCGGTTGACGTGATGGCGTTTGACGCCGCCGACTCCATCGCAAGCAGAAGCACCGGCGGCGGCGGCGGCGGCTGCATCTGGCCCTGCTGCTGCTCTTGGTCCTGATCCAGCGGGGACGGCACCGGCACCGGCACCTGCACCACAGCTTCTATCCACAGCACGGCGTACGGCATCGCCACCGCCGCCGCCACCGCAGCAGTAGCTGCCGCAGCAGCCGCAGTAGCAGGCGGCGGGCGCGGCGGCTGCGACAGCGGCGACAGGAGCGGGAGCGCTATCCGGACCGCTGCTGTGCGGCGGCGCCAGCCGACGGAGCCAGCCGCCGCCGCCGCTGCCGCCGCGGTTACGGACGACACATCCGCCGCCGCCGTCAGCACATCGCCATCCGCCGAGTCTGTCGCACGTATCCGGGCCACAGGCGCCTACGTGGCAGCAGCGCCGGGCGGCGGGGGAAGGTAGGACGAGGGCGGCGGGCAGCAGGGGTAAGGTAGCGGGTGTAAAGGTAGCGGGGGCTGGGGGTCCACACACTGCTGCAGCCTGCACAAATACACAGCACGCAGCTAGCAGGCAGCAGGCAACAGGGACTGAAGGCGCGCGGGCGCCTTGGCTGCCCAGCAGGCCCAGCAGAAGCAGGCTGCGACTGCTGTTGCATCTGCCGTTGCTGGGCGCTGGGTTTCATTGGAGATGGCGCGCATACTTCACTTTCAGCGACCTGGCCAGGGCTTGTTTCTTAGGGTTGCATCGTCTACTGGGGTCCGACTGTAACCCCCAACCAACGGACTGCAGCCACACGTATGCGTATGCCTAAGGTGGTCCTTACCCGCGATGCAACCGCCTGTTGCAGCATCTCAGACAACTCCTGCCGACCACCCATCAGCATGGCCGCGCCACCACCGCCGCCATGCAGGGAGGAGAGCGGCGAGTGTGAGGCCAGCAACACGGCAGCGGCGGCGGCGGCGGCCGCAGCCGGCGGCGGTTGGCCGTTGACCTGGGGGCTGGCGCCGCCGGCGGCGGCGCGAACGGCAGGTGCGATGCCGTACAGCCTGTGAATGAAGGTAGGGGCGGCGGGCGTTGCTAGCTGGTTGTGGTGGCGGCGTACGTTGCCAGCGGCTCCTACTGAGTTGTACGGCAGGGAGTTGCTGGGAATCCAGGCAGCGAGTTACCGGTACCCGGGGCAGCCCCCATGTGCCCTCACGAAGCTCTGATCCGCCCCATGTCACACGTGTAACCAACCAACCTTAGCGTGAGTGCGGAGGTGTCGGCTCCTAAGGCCAGGCATGCGCCCAGTCGGCGCAGCAGCCGCGGCACTGCGACCTCCACCGCAGCCTCATGGGCGACGCCGCTGAGCGCCTGGGAAAGCTCGAACAACAGACTGCAAGGAAATTCAAGCATTGTAAACATCAAGGTAAGGTGTCATGTATGTGAGGTGTGTGCACGGGTACGGACATGTGGTCGGCGATTGACTGAACATCGAGCAATGTGAGCGGGAGTGCGGGACAGGGCGTACCGCTGCTGCTCGGCCTCCAAGTCGAAGGCAGGCGAGTCAGGGGCATACGGCTCAGCAGATGGCACCGTGGCCACCTGCGGACAGTGCGCGGTAGCAGGGGTGACGGTGGGGGATTTTGCTGCAAAACCCTGCGTGAGCGGGTGCCGACTCGCCGGTTGAAGACTCACCTCAGGCTTAGTCGCGTCGGCCGATGGGCTGAATTCGGGCTCTACACTAAGCATGTGTCCTGCACTATCATTCGCGCTTAATGCGCAGTGCACTAGCGGCTGGGCGGGACTTCGCGACTGACAATTCTGATGGGAACGCCTCGTGCGAGCGCTCACAGGCCCCCGGAAGCACGCGAACATCTTGGTGCTCCTTACTTAAGTGAATATGACTGCTTTAATAGCCATTGGACACCCGAGCGCACAAAGTTTGTTTGCCGGAGTTCAGAGCTGCGACAGATCGCTTGACAGTGGCTTCACAACGATGTAATAGTATGTAAACAACAAGTCTACAGTGGGGACGGAGTGAAAGGACAAACGGGGAGAGAAGCGAGCAAAGTCAATCGCCCCCCAAATCTGCCGAACAACGCCCTTTTTCGGGTGCGCCCCGCTCAACTCGATCAAGCTCAGGCACAAAGCTGCCCTGTTTTTATATAATATGCGACAGCTCTGCCGCGCAGAGTGAAAGTTCTGACGTGTGAGCACTTTCCGGCGCGCCAAACGGCGAATTGTGTGGTCCTCCGCGTGTCCACGGCCTGCCTGCGCCAAGACGCAGTGCACCGTGCCTGGCCGGCCACGATGCTGCATTCCCCTACCCCTGCAGCTACTCTGCATCGGTCCCGAAAGGCACACAAATACGGGGGGCGGCAGAGGGATGCGGAGGCAGGCGGAAGCAGCGCCTGCGCTGCTGGCCCTGCAGCCCTTGCACTTGCTTGGCGCTGGCGGGATTTGGCCGCTTCACCTCCCCCGCTTGCTCTTCCCCGTGGCTAGCCGGGCCCACAGCCCTGGCAGCCACATCGCCAATTCGATTCACGAGTTAGCAACTTAGCAGTACACAAGTACTCACTACTCAGTCATCCAAGTGGACCCGCTGCACCCATATATCCATTCGGCCGGGTCCCTGGGCTCCTGTGTAAGGAACCTAGTTCCAAAAGGGCATGCTCGTTACATCCTGCTTCCGCGCACAATCTGGTCACACGCACAGTCTCAACCAGGCCCTCCTGCGCATTGGCCTTGCCCCAAAGCCGTCCCCCTTCGGAGTTCGAAGACGCAGTAGTTTACAGTGGGGCCGGGGAACCAGGTGGGGTGGAAGCGCACTACTGCCTCGCGCCCCGCGCCCTGTGCCGCCGGTGCCGCAGTACCAGTAGGCCCAGCGCCGCCGCCGCCGCCGCCGCCGCCGCCGCTGCCGCGTTCTTATTGCACAGGTCCAGCTAGACGCCAGCGCTAACGTCGCCACGCCCACCAGATCAGTTGTTCACCCCACGTTGCATCAATTGCATGCACACCGCCCGCACCGCCCGCACAGCCGCTCTTCCTGGCGGCATACACATATGACCGATATGACCCTCTTTCACGCGCTTCGTGCACCAAACTCAAACACTGGCGCAAACCGCATTAGTATCTCTTATCACGCGCTTGGTCGGAGTTGCACACCAGGTAAACACCGCGCGCGCGTGTCGATTTAGGTCGGCACTTGGTGCTTGCCCGGGATCTCCTTACCACCACGACCCCACGACCCCCACCGGGGCGCAATCCACTTATCCATCCCGCGAATGCTCTTCCGCCATACCCCCTCGTGCACCCCCACTCCGCATGTAGCAATTCTGCGCCCTGACCCCTCCTTGCCCTCCTTTCCCTCTTTGCCCCTGTCGCCACTCTTCAACAGCATCCATATCATCTGATTCCATACTGCAGTTCTAACTCCTAACATTTCCAGTAGGCGCACTTGCTGCAGTACTTCCTATTCTGTCGCTCCTTGGCCATGTCACAACTCGGCCACTCGCCATGTAGCACCAATCGAAAGGTCCCAAGGAGTCCATCCTTACTTCCCGTTGCCTTGCTTCCTCGCGACACATGTCGGCAGCATCCATAGCTCTGTCCTACATTGATCTCGCCACCGCGGCCGCCGGGGCGCACGCCTCGACGGCCGCTGTCTTTCCGCATCGCCTTGTTCGACCCCGCCCCCAGGCTTCCTGATGATGATGGGACTCTTTAGATTGGGCCCGGGCACATAGCCCCCCCCTCTCCGTGTTCCGCATCCCGCAACACGGCTTGAGCAACCCTGTCGCACCTCCAACCACGCCCACAAGAAACCACAAAAAGACGCAAACATTATGGGCCTACGCAAAAGCAAATACGCACACACGCGCAAAACACACACGCACATACACGCCCACGGTCTAGCACCTTAGGATTTGTCTGGGGGCCCAAGAGCAGCCTTGCATTGAGCACGGCTCTCCACACACACCCGACACAAGAGATCTACACGCACACTCGTAAACCGTAATCCACCGACTGGCATGTTGCCGATGCTGTTTCAACACTTGCGTAATTCTTCTCTTCTTCCTGCAGCCGGCAGCTCTTTGTTTGTGCTGCTGCTTACCATACGGTGCGCCGATTGCGGCACACCATACATGTTATTCCAATGCACGTAACCCATGCATGCCCCCACCTCACATGCGGTCCGGCACTTTTGCATGTGCACTCTTGCATGTGCATGTGCACGGCCGCCCACGCACGGGGTAAAGAACACGGATCGCCAAATTTTCCATGGCCCTCGCCGCCCTTTCGTCCTGCCTCTGTCTGACCACCACCACCGGTCCAGACCAGCGCACAGTCCGCCGCTTCCACCATGCACAGCCGCCGCCGCCGCCGCCGCCCCGCCGCCCCAACCCTTGTTGCCGCTGCGACTGTACAACAGCTGTACTGTACGGCAGTTGCAGTGTACGGCAGTTGTACTGTACGGCAGCTGTGTAGGGCGGTTTACGACTTGAGGGCCTTGTAGTACAGCTCCACGTAGTCCAGTGCCGGGCTGTTCCAGCTCCAGTCCTGCGGGTAATACAGGTGGTGATGGCGGCGGCGTGTGGTTTTGTATTGGGCGCGCTGCGGTGCCCGGCGACGCTCCTCGTGCTCTTCCCTCCTCTTCCCCGCCCCTAAAAACCAACAACCCCCTGCTGGGAATGGTGAAAACCCCTACACACCCACATCCCTACACCCTCACCCCTACAACCCCGCCCCTAAACACCCCCACCCTACACGCCTTGTTTCCTTACGGGAATGGTTTAAAGTTAACCCCTACACCCCCCGCCCCTCAACACCCCCAACCCTACACCCCCTACAGCCCCCCCTACGCCTCACCCCTAAACACCCCACCCCTAATGGCGTGGGAATATATTCCCGGGCACAGTACCCCTTCACCCCCCCACCTCTTCCTCTTCCCACCTGCGTCATGGCGCGTTTGCGCAGGCTGTGCCACAGCGCCTTGTCCGAGTACCACACACTCAGGGCGCGGTTGAGCGCGTAGTCCATGCCGGCAAAGTCCGTGCCCTCGAAACTGAAGCCGTTGGTGTCCATGCCTGTGTGGCGGCGGTTGGCGGTTGGCGGTTGGTGATTGGTGGGCGGTTGGTGGTTGAAGAGCGGGGGTTCAGGTTCAGGTTCGGTGTGCGTTGACCTTTGCAGCAGTGGAAACCCCTCGAACTGGTCCCTCCTCATTGCTGTCCGCATAGCGCACCCACTCCCTCTCCCTGTCTCCCCCGCACCCACTCCCTCTCCCTGTCTCCCCCTAAATCATCGTATCCACCCGCCCCTCCCACACGCTCATGAAACACGAAGTCCCCCCGCCTTCTCTGCTGCATCTGTCCTTCCCCGCGCCCTCTGGCCTAATTCTTTGCGTCTTGGTTTCTTAGGGATTGCAGTAAACCTTGACCGTATCCCCCATCTATCTCCCACAGACTCACCCTTGAGCCGCGCGCGGTCCTCGTCATGGTCCACGTCGTACACAGTGTCCACCAGACCACCGGTCTTGCGGACCACCGGGATGGTGCCGTAGCGCATGGCGATCATCTGGGCAGGGTGGTTGGTTGGTTGGTTGGCAGTTAGTTGGTTGGTCAGGCGGCCGGTTGGTTGGTGGGTCAGGGGCTTGTGGACGGCGGGCAAAGGCGCAACCCACAAGCCTTGATGATACCAGCGGCCGTCCACAGACTCCTAACAAACAGGATCGAGCGTATCACAGGTAAACCACCCCGCCCTACCCATTCCTCCCCACCCCACAACCCGACACCCCACAACCACCCCTCCTCCACAACCACCCCCACCGCCCCAGCCCGACACCCCCCGCAACCCACCCCCCCAACCCCCCATTGGGTTTGGTTTAGTTGGTTTAGTTGGTATGGTATCTACAACCACCCAACCACCCCGGCACACGCGCTCACCTGCGTGAGGCCGCAGGGCTCGAACATGGACGGCACCAGGAACATGTCGCTACCGGCGTAGATGAGGTGGCTCAGCGGCTCGTCGTAGGTGAACACCAGTGCCGCCCGGTCGGGGTAGGCGCGAGACAGCTGCTCACGAAGCGCGTTGAACTCGCCCTGGGGGGTTATGGGGAGGGAGGGGAATAACATAATGTTTGGAAGCGTCAGAAAGGAAATTTGACCTCACGCCCCCCGCACCCCAGCCCCACCTCCCACACACACCCCCACCCCCCCCCCCACACACACACACACCCACACCCACACCCACACACACCCACACACACCCACACACACACCCACACTCCCCCCTCACCTGCAACCCCCTTTTCCTGGCTACGCCTTCACTCATGAATGTAAGCCCCCCCCCACACACACACAGCCCACCCTCCCACCCCCTCCCACCTGCACGCGGCCGTCGGGCGCACTGCCCAGCAGTACGAACTGGCCGCCGCGCTCCAGTGTGCGCCAGGCGGCGTGCTTGATCAGGTGGATACCCTGCAGGGGGGTGAGGGGAGGAGGTGGGGAGGGGGAGGTGCTGAGAGGTAGGTAATGGTGGGGGCGCGGGAATGAGAGATGGGGAAGTCGGGAGATGGGAATGCCCAAACTTTTGCGAGACGAACACACACACAAAACACCCCCACGCAGCCCCCCCTCCCCCCATTCCCCCGCACCTTCTGCGCCACCAGCCGGGTCACGCAGCCCACGATGGGCACATCCGCCGCCACCAGCCCCAGCTTCTGGCGCAGAGCCCGCCGCGCCGCCTCCTTGCCTGCAAGCAGCAGACGTGCAGTGGTGACGTGGCGGCGGCGGGTCATCTCAGTAGCCGTACAAGTACACACACACACACATAAGGGAGATTGATACCGGTTTATGCTGTCGCCCACACACGCACACAGCCGCACACACAGCCACCCACACACACGCCGCACGCACGCACCCGCGGCGACGTTGTCGGCGCTGAAGTGCAGGGGCAGGCAGGGGTCCTCGCTGGGGTCCCAGATGTCCTATTGGGGGGAGGGGCGGCGTGTAGGGAGTGGAGGTGTGGGGGCGAGTGGGGTTGTTGGGTTCGGGGGGCGTGTAGGGAGTTTCAGGGCGATTTAGGGGTGTCAGGTTAGGAGTCGCGGTAACCGTCTGACGCCATACTGTCCAACCGCCAACGGCCAACTGTCCAACTGCCCAACCGCCAACCAACGCACCTGGTCGATGCCGTTGAGCACGCCGTACAGCTTGTTGAGGTGCGCGGCCACGGAGGGGTGGCCCGCGATCTGGAGGGAGGGGGGGGGCGGGAGGGAGAAAGGGTCGTGTTGAGTGCCGTTGACGCACGTTGTACAATGCACACGGGTGTGTGTGCAGCTCCACATCCCCCCGCCGCTCGCCCCGCTGCTCCACCACGCCTCGGCCCCCATCCCAAAGTATTATCGCCTGCAACTAACGCCTCTGCCTGTGCCCCGCTCGTTCTAGCTTGTGCCCCGTGGGCTTGTTTTAGCCTGGTTTGGTTCCCAACCCCCCCCCCCCCACACACACACACATATACACCCCCCCCACCCCCCCACCCCCCCACCCCCCCACCCCCCCCAACACACACACACACACACGCCCCCCGCCCGCCCACCTCTCGCGCGTAGGTGGGCGACACGGTGGTGGCCACCTGGCACGCCTGCATGGCGCGGCCAATGAGGTCGGCGCCGTAGCTGAGGTTGTGGATGGTGAACACGGTCTTGGCGCCGCCGCGGTCGCCGTACGCCACTGGTGCCGACTGCCAGTCGTGGCAGTGGATGATGTCGGCGGCGCCGCGGCCGCCCGGCGCAGCCTGGTTCTTGAGGTACTGCAGCGCCGCGCCGCAGAAGAAGGCAAACCTGTGGGGTTTGTTTGCGGGATTGTGTTTGGGTTTGTGTTTGGGTTTGCGAGCTTGTGTGGGTTTGTGTGGTTTGTGGGTTTGCGAGGGGTTTGCGAGTTTGTGTTTTCATGGGTGCAGGGTGTGGGCGTGCATGCAAACACGGTTAGTGAACAGCTGCCTCCCCAACCCCAACCTCCCCATCCCCAACCCTCCACTCCGCCCCCTCCCCCCACACTCCCACCCACCCCACACCCACCCCACACCCCCACAACCCCTCCACCCCGTCCCCCCAACCCCCCCCCCCCCCACACAAACCCACACACCCCCACACTCCTTCACTTCCCTGCCCACCTCTGCGCGTCGTTGTTCTTGCCGTAGATGCACCCCACCCAGAACATGCCGTTCTCCGGCTCCAGGAACACGGTGTCCAGCCCCTCCACGCCGCCGCGCCACACGCGCACCGCCGTGCCGCCCCACGTGAAGCTGCCCTCCTGAACCAGGTCCTCCACCTGACAGGCGGGTGGGGGGTTGCAGGGATGTTTGGAAAAGTGGTACAGGATGCACTGAACTGGGGTGGGGGTGGGGGTTGCACTCATGAATGATTAAGAAGCAAAGTTGTGCAGTGGTACAGGGGGTTGGAGGAGGTGGAGGATGGCAGCGCGTGGTGGGTGTTTTGGGGGTGGGGGCGTCGTGGGGGTGCGTGTGCGGAGGAGTCCCGGGGTGCTCCACTCCTCCTCCCTCCCTCCCCTCCTCCCCCCTCCCCTCTCCCCTTCCCCTCCCCCAGCTCTCCCCCTCTCCCCCCGGCTCACCAGGTCGTAGTTGATGCAGTCGTACTTGGCGCCCACCCACCCACCCACCCACCCTCTCCCCCACTCCCCCTCCCCCCCTCCCCCCCCCTCACCAGGTCGTAGTTGATGCAGTCGTACTTGGGCAGCATCACACTGACGTCGTGACCCTGCTCCTGCACGGCGCGGCCCAGAGCCGTCACCACGTCACCCATGCCGCCCACCTGTTGGCAGGTGTGTGTGTGGGGTGTGAGTTTTGTGAGTTAGTGTTGGTGTTGATGCATTGTTAGTGTTGTGTTGATGTGTGGGTTTGAGCCGCCCACAAAAGACGGCATGGACAAAAAGTACCGTTCTAATAAGTCAGAAGCGGGGTGGCGGTGGTTACCGAAGTCCTCCAAAGCAAAAACGTCACGTGTGCTGGACATGTGTGGAGAGACAAGAAGTACGGCACTCCACCCCCCCCCCACACACACACACACGCACACACACGCACACACACACACACACACACACACACACACACACACAAAGCAGTCATGGAATGGCAGTCAAACCCACAATACCCCGCTCCGCTCCTCTCCGCTCCCTGCCCCACTCCCTGCCCCTGCGCTGGCTTCCAGCCCTCCTGCCTGACTGCGCCTTCACTTCTTAAATAATCACGAATGTAACACCCCTGACAGGCGCAAGCTGATTGAGGAGGAGGAGAAGCGGCTGTGGCGGCAGGTGGAGAGTCGGGCGCTGGACGCGGCGGCGGCGGCGCGGGTGGAGTTCCGCAAACGGCGCGACGCCGAGCTGCTGGCGGCGGCGCGGCAGGTGGGGTTACATTCATGATTATTGGGGGTGGGGGGAGGGCCGGGCGCTCAAGCATTGCATGTCGCACAGTCTGCGTGTCCCCTATCTCGTGTTGTTTTAGGACACACATACACACACACAACCCCGCCCACGCACACACACACACACACACACACACACACACACACACACACAAACACACACGCACGCAGGTGGTTGCTGACAGGCGCAAACCCGACCTGATTGCGGCGCTGCCGGTGGCGGACTCCCGGCCCGGCGCATACGCCTGGTGCGGCGGGCCGCCGCGGGCCGGCGCCCGGGCCTTCCTGGCCTACAACAAGATACAGGTGCGGGGGTTGGGCGGCGGCGGGGGAGCCGGGCGGGGGGGGGTTACATTCATGATTATTGAAGAAGTGAAGGCGTAGCCAGGGGGGGTTTTGCAAGGTTGCCACATTTGGAGTCGAGCCGTGTGTATGTGTGCATGTGTGTGTATATGTAAGTGTGTCGACAGCAGCCGACCTCGGCACTGTTGTGTCGGGCCTGACGGAAACAACCTGTCGCAACAGAACACACGCGCAAACACTCGCCGTGCCCTCCCGCCTGCCCGCCTACGCACCACCCACACACACTCGCAGGGCGGCCAGGGCGGTGGCCTGCCCCACGCCGGCTCCGGCATTCGGGTGCACATGGGGTACGACAACTGGTGGAACAAGATATCCCAGGTGCGTGTGCCGGGTGTGTGCCGGGTGTGTGTGTACTTTCGAGGGTGTTGGGGCTGTTGGGCTGTGTGGGAGGCAGCTACGCAATGAGGCTGGCGGGAGTGACCGTCGCATATGCTGCGATCCTCTCTAGCATTTTTTGAGCGTAGCCACACACACACATGTACACAATCTTTGTGACTGTTTTCCCTATGCTCTCTAACACCCACCCAAACACAAACCCACAGACCATCGACCTGTCCCCTCTGAGTCCCGAGGACGCCGCTGCCAAGGGTCTGCCGAGCGGGCAGGGCGCGCAGTGGTGGGGGTGCTGGGTGGATGTGCCGTACAGCGCAGCCGTACTCAACTTCGTGTTCAGCGACCGGGAGCAGGTGGGTGGGCGGTGGGGGTTGTAAATACCAGCCCAAAGTGGGGGAGAGAGAGAGAGAGTGTGTGTGTGTGTGTGGATGTGTGGGTGTGTGGGTGTGGGGGTGGGGGGGGGGGTGGCAGTGAGGGGGGGGGGGGTTACTTCAAACCCAACGTGACCAAGACGCAGCCAGCCCACAGAGCGCGAGGGAGGTGTGTCGTACCGCCCCCTACGGCCCCAGTCTTGGACGCTCTCGAGTCTGGTTCGTCTGGGCGGTGCTGTGGGAGGGGGGCTACAGGCCTGAGCCCAAACGAAATGAAGTGCAAGTCGAGCGGGGGAAGGGGCGCGGCGTTGCCTGCTGCCCGCTGCCCGCTGTCGTCTCTCGCACTGCCACTACGGCCGCCGCCGCCGCCGCCAGCTCTTGCCTATCCTCTCCACCCCCTAGCACACCCCACACACCCGCCACCCACCCACCCACCCACCTTAATCCTGGCCCCCATGCCTCAACTAATCACGCATGTAACCCCTCCCCCACCCACCCTCACCCACTCACTCCCTCAGCGCATGTGGGACAACAACAACCAGCGCGACTTCCACACTGCGGTGGCGGGCGCACACAGCGGCGAGGAGCTGGTGGAGATGCTGTACGGCGCCATGAAGAAGGACAGGTGGGCGGGCGGGCGGGGGGATGGGGAGAGGGAGGGCATGAGGGGGGAGGGAGCAGCGAGAGTGGGAGGGGGGAGGGGTTGCAAAGATTGGTACAGAGAAGTGTAGCGGGGCGAGTGGCCGCTGGACTTCACGGACATCGGTAACAACGCGTCTACTATGCTACTGTACCTGTCTACGCCTTCACTTCTTAAGTCATCATGAATGTAACGCCCCCCCCCCCGCATACACACACGTACACGCAGCGCTGATGCGGACAAGGAGGTTGAGGACCGGGCGGCGCTGCGGGCGGTGCGCAAGGTGGAGGCCAAGGTAGGACGGGGGGGGGTGTTTGGGCGTTGCTGCTGCTATGGTTTCCACTCGTCCACTCCTCCACCCCTCCACCTACTGGTATCTGACGCCGACCGCCGCCTCTATGCCGCACACCCCTCACACACTCACACCTCACCCACATCCTCTCACACCCCTCACACACCCACGGCCCCACAGGGTCTGACCATGCGCAAGCGGCGTGAGGTAGTGCACGAGTTCCTGTACACCGTACCACTCAGCCCCAAGGCTGGACAGGTGCGGGCGGGGTGCCGGGGTGGGGTGTGCGGGGTCGGCGTGAGGGTTGGTCGGACCGGGTTGGCATCTTCTCGTACACACATCAATTGAAAACAAAATCTTGCACATTGCAACCTCCCAAACAAACCACAACGTGCCAACCAAGCCACAAGCTCTCAAACAAAGACACACACACACACACAATTCCCCACAATCTCCCCCCCCACACACACACCAACACGCCCCACACAGGTGGTGGACGTGTACTACCGGCCCGAGGCCACCATGCTGCGAGGCCGGCCCGAGATATGGCTGCGCGCCAGCTGGAACCGCGGCAGCGCCAACACCGGGGCGGGGGGCGCCGCGCAGCTGCGGCCGGTGACGGCTCGGCTGCTGCCCTGCCTGCCGGGCGGGCTGGGCTTCTACAAGGCCACTGTGCAGGTGGGTGCGGTGTGTAGGTGGGAGCATGACACAAAATGGGAAACGTGGGTGGGTGGGTCCGGTTATTGCTGCACCAGTAGAGCTACAAGCCAAAGCCCTCAACTCCCCCAACTGTCCATCTCGCAAGCCTGTCTCCCCACGTCTTCCCTGCCTGCCGCCTCCCACCTGTCCTGCATCAATCTATCCTCTCAACTCCTCCGCGCCCATCCAACACACACACACACACACACACACACACACACACACACACACACACACACACACACACACACACACACACTCCGCCTCCTCCCCCCCTGCCTACGACTTCACTTCTTAATTAATCATGAATGTACCCCCCCCCCTACCGCCCCAGGTCCCTCCCTCCGCCTGGGGCCTGGACCTGTCCTTCAGCGACGGCGAGGCCATGAGCGGCAGCGGCTTCCTGGACGACAACGGCGGGCTGGAATACCACGTGCCGCTGGAGGGAAGCGGTGAGGGGAGGGTGTGTGTGTGTGTGTGTGTGTGTGTGTGTGTGTGTTGGGGAGGGCGTGTGTGGGGGGGCTGTATGACGGGAGGCGTGTGTGTGGGTGTGTGACGTAAGGCGTGTGTGGGCTGTGTGTATGTGGGGCGGGGGGCTGTGTGTTGGGGTGGGGGGGAGGTTTGGAGGGGGGAGGTTTGGAGGGGGGAGGTTTGAGGGGGGTTTGAGGGGGACTTTGGAGGGGAGGTTGGGGGCGGGGAGTGTTTTTTTTTGGGGGGGGGGGGTAGCCGTGCATGGAGAAAGGGGTGGCTAACACGTACGGTATGGGTCGGGACGTCAACCGTCAACCATGTGTGTGCACTCGCTCACCCGCTCCCACCCGTTCAACCCCCCTTCCGCCCGCCCACCCCACCCCGCAGCCAAGCCGCGGCAGATGCTCAAGATCGTGCATGTGGCTGTGGAGATGGCGCCCATTGCCAAGGTGTGGGCGGAAACTGTGTGTGTGTGTGTGTGTGTGCAGTGGCTGCGGGGGAGTGGGCTCCTGGCCTCCGCGACGAGTCTCCCACCCCGCCATCTCGCACGCAGAAGCACACGCGCGGTGTTTACCCCCCTCGTGCTCTCACAAACACACACACACACGCCTCCTTCCCCCATGTCCCCACTCCCCCTCCCCCATCCTCCCCCTTCTCCCCCCTCTCCCCCACCTGTCCTGGTCGAAGCGCTCGTACGCCTCCGCCCGCGCCGCCAGCACCTTGTCCTCCGTGGGCGCGTCCGCCAGAGGCAGCTCGTAGTCCTGGGGGGGGGGCGGGTGGGTGGGCAGGGTTTGGGTTGGGTTGGGTGGGTGGGTTGGTGGGTATGTGTATAGGGTGTGTGGTATGTGGGTGTGGGTATGGCTGTGTGGTTGGGTAGTAGGTTGGGGGAGGGTGACCGTCCGTGAAACAACGGAATGAGAGGGAGGGGGAGAAGGAAACATGTGTTGCAGGAACTGAGGGACGGAGGGGACACGGCCCCACCAGCACTGATTGGAACAGGAAGCATTAACACAGCCGCGACGCCGCCTTGCATGGGCGGCCACCCATCCAACCCCTCCTGCCCCCCTCCTGGCCATCTCTCCCTCCTCCTCCCTCCTTGCCCCTCCTCCCTCCGAAGACCCCGGATGGCGCCACTTCCACGTTTTATTAGAAACCGTTCGCATGAATGGCTACCCTCCTCCCTTCCCCCCTCCCTCCCTCCCTCTCCTCCCTCCTCCCTCCCCCCCACCTTCCAGTTGTTGTTGTCCACGGCCCCCGAGGCGGCGTCCATGACCACGTAGTCGAATCGGAACGTCTCCAGCGGCAGCTCCACACACAGCACCCACCAGTCCTGGCCACCGCCCGACTGCAGGGGGGGTTACATTCATGACTAGTTAAGGAAGTGGTAGACGGTAGAGGGGGGTTGCAGGGATGTTTGGAAAAGCGGTACGGTAGAGGGGGGGGGAGGTGGAGGTTGGGGGTGGAGGTGGGATGGGGTGGCGTGGGGTAAATTGGTTGGGAGGCGGGGAGCGGATTTGGAGGCTGGTGGTGCGGGCCAGGGAGGTAGGCGATTGGGTAGTGAGAGCGAGGTAGAGGATTAGGTGGTGGAACTTGCGTGGGGGGACAAGTTGTTTGCATGCTTCACATGACAAGAGTAGGATGACAAGCGTAAGGCACAGAATTCAACGTTGACGACCAGTGTGCCAAAGGGCTGCCGTGTCAAAAAAAAACACGCGCCCGGCCGCCCCCCGCCCCGCCTCCCCCGCTCCCCCCTCTCACCGTCAGCCCCTGCGCCGGCTCCATGTCGAACAGCGCGATCTCCTCCCACTTGTTGAAGCCCGCCTTCATCTGTTGGGGGGGGGGGGTGTGTGTGCGCGTGTGTGTGTGCGCGTGTGTGTGTGTGCGTGTGTGTGCACGCGCAAAGGCAGGGGCATAGGCGTATGTTTGTGTGTGTGTGTGTGTATGTGTGCGCGCGCGCGCATCACCCACACACACATCCCACACATCCCACCCACTCCCCCCACCTGTAGCTTGTTGCTGGGCGGCAGGGGGCCGCGCGCGCGGTTGTAGTAGATGCGCACCGGCCGACCCACCAGCCCGCCCTCTGCAGCCGGGAGGAAAGCAGGGCGGTTACATTCATGATTTGTTAAGAAGGGGTGGGCAGGTGGTTTGGAAAGGAGAAACACAAGACACAGGGAGTTGCGTGGTTACCCACCGCTACCCAGACTCCCCACCTCATCCCATCCCGCACACAAACGCACGCACACACAACCCAAACACACACACACACACACGCACACCCAACCCAAGCACACACACACACACACACACACATGCTCACCCGGCGGCCACACGAACACGAGCTTGGCGGCGGCGGCGGCGGCCCGCGCCAGTTCTTGCAGCTGAGCCGCCGTGGGCTCCGGCACGGGCGGCAGCGGCGCCGCCTCCGCCTCCACCACCTCCACCTCCACCGCCCGCGCCACCTCCGCCTCCACTACAGGAGGGGCGGGGGCGGCGGCCTTGGCGGCGGCAGCGGTTGCGGCCTTGGCGGCGGTTGCGGCCTGTGCGGCGGCGGCCTGTGCGGCGGCGGCGGCGGCCTTGGCAGCTGGCTGCTCCGCGTGCAGGGTCTGTGTGCGTGTTGTTTGTTGTATGGGGTGTGATAAAGGTGAGTGCATGCGAGGCAAGGAACAGTGTTGGGCCTCACGTAACCAAGTGCTGATGTCCGGGGTCCCACCATCATACTCCTGATATAACACAAGCCCGCGTCCAAACAACACCCGCTTCTGCATCCCACCACCCTCGCCTCCCGCGCCCACCCAACCCTCTGCACACCCCACCTAACCACCCACCCAACCGAAACCCTGCCCGCCCGCCGCCCCTCACCTCGACAGCCGCCGTGGCCGCCGCCGATGCGCCGCCGGGCGCCGCCGCCACCGCGCCGCCGGCGCCCTTATCCTTCTTGGCCGCCGCCTGCTCCATCTTCTTCACCGCGTCCTTCACCGCCGCCTCCTTGCCTCCCACGCCACCTGTGTTTGCACGTTTGCACGGCCCCACCCCACACCGTGTGGGCGTCACACGCCACGAACATGCCAGTAAACACACGCCGTGTGCGTGCCACACACTCACACCAAACGAAAACACCCTGGCTCCGTAGCTGTGGAGCCCCTTGCCCCCGCCCCCGCCACCCCCACAATCCCCTCATTTTCGTTGGTTTTGGTTTAGTTTGGGCTGGTATTACAACCCCCACCCCCACCCCCGCCTCCCTCCTCCCCCCCTCCTCCCACCTGCCGCCGCCTCCTTGGCCTGCTGCACCGCGCTCAGCACCGCCCGCGCCTGGCTGAGGCTCAGAGCCACGTCCGCACTCTGCAGCGCGCCGGGCGGAGCCTCCACCGCCGCCTGTGTGTGTATATGAATTGTGAGTGTGTGCGTGTGTGTGTGTGTGTGTGTGTGTGTGTGTGTGTGTGTGTGCGGCCGTGTGTGCACGCGTTTACAAAGCGCACGCGTTTTGGCAAGCAAGCAAGGCAGGACAGACATGGTTGAGGAGGACAAGGTTTGGCTGCGTTTGACAGTTGCGCATGTTGCTAACGCAGCAAAGAACGCGCCCCCCGGCACCCCAACGCTCTCCCCATCACCACCACCAACGCCCCCCGACACACACCTTGCTCGGCGCAATGGATTCCGCCACCTGCGCACTCGCCGCCACCAGCTGCGTCTCCACCTCCCCGGCAGTAGCAGCCGTCGCGGCAGCGGCAGTAGCAGCGGCCGCGGCGACGGCAGTAGCGGCCGCGCCGGAGGCGCCCGTAGCCTTTTTGGCGGCGGGAGTGGGGACGGCGCCATTTGCAAGGGGGGCCGCGGCAGTAGCAGCGCTAGCGGTGGCGGCGGTGGCGGCGGCGGCGGCGGCTGTAGCGCCGCCTACCGTCGCCTTAGCGCGCTCGACTAGGGTTTGGTCGGAGAGGCTTGACAGCACCTGGCGTCGGGGGGCGCGTGCGGCCGGTGGGGCGGGCCGGCAGCCGCGTGGGTCTCTCCCGGTCACGACCACGGCACACACACATACACACATACATACACACGCACACACACACACACACACACACACACGCACGCACGCACGCACGCACACACACACACACACACACACACACACACACACACACACACACACACACACACACACACACACACACACACACACACACACACACACACACACACACACACACACACACACACACACACACACACGCACGCACGCTGAGACAAATGCACACCGCACGGACGAACGTACTACTATCGACCGGCCCGTCCCGCCCCGCCCTGCCCCCTTCCCTCACTTCCTCTCCCCAACACACACCGCCAGGCCGTCCCCCTTCCCCACCGCCCCGCCGCCCTCCCTCTCCCACCTTCTCCGTAACCCATGCCCGCGCAAACCAACTCACCACCCAACCACCCACCACCCAACCACCCACCATTCCTTTCACTTAATCCTCAGTATCCCCTCCGCCCCTCCTCCCGTCCCCTCCCCTCCCCTCCCCCCCCCCCCCCGCCCCGCCCCTCCCCTCCCCCCAACCCACCCCAGCACCCACCGCCTCCATGCGCGCCCTGGCCGTGTCTTTGTCCGCCGCCACCTCCAGCAGCAGCTCCCGCAGCGCCTCATTCTCCGCCCGAAGCCGCGTGAGGCTGTCGCGATTGCTCTCGGCGCGCCGCAGCGCCCGAACCAACGCGTCCGCCTTGGCAGCCTGCGCGGCGGCGGCGGCGGCGGCCTCGGCGCTGGCGGCCTCAGCGGCGCGCTTGCTGTTGAGGGAGGGGTGGTTGGGAGTTGTTGGGAGTTGGGTGGAAGTTGGGTGGGCATTGTTGGGAGCGGTTGGTGGGGTGGTTGGTTGGTTGGTTGGACATTGGTATTGCAGGCATTGCGGGTTTTGCAAGGACAAGGTGGCGACCAACCACACATCCCGATGTTATTGCAGGCTGGGCATTTCAGCGTGACCATCGCCAGCCTGTGCAACCTGCCGCGTCCGCGCTGTCGCCCCAGGGAATCCGCGATATCCAGCGCGACAGCATCGCCACCGTTGCAGCTGTCGGGACTCCTCCTCTCCACCCGCTGCTCGCTGGCGAGTGCGGCCCCATCACATCGCGCGCCTCGGCCATGTAGGCCTGCACTGCGCTGGCCGGCACTGCGCTCCCGGCAACCAGCCCCCCGCCCCAACCCCGGCCTCTAACAGCAAACCCCTGCCGGCCACCACTCCACCCCCAAGGCCACCAGCCGCCTGCCACACCCCCGGCCCCCTCCCTCAACCTCCCAAAGTCAAAGCCTCAGGCACGCCCACCTCTCGCCGTCCGCCGTCCCGCGCGCCGACGCCGCCGCCGTGGCCGCGCCGCGCTCCTCTGCCAACCGCCGAGCGAGCTCGCGAGCCGCGTTGATCTTTGCAGCCATAGCTTTGTCGAATGCGATCTGCAATAGCATTTCAAGAGGCGGGTTTGGAGTTGGATTCTGTTTGATGGCATTCGCATGTGCTGCGTGCGCGTTGCCTCCACAGCTTATCCGCCCGGCATATCGGGCCTGTGACACCCGTGGTGGTGGCAGTGGTAGGGACGAAAGTGACAGTGGCAGTATCATTGGCAGCCGCAACCGTCCCCACCGCCGACGCAACCAGCCCACACGCAGCGCGCCCCACCCGACCCCCCCCCCCCCACACACACACACACAGCCACCCCCACACACACACACAGCCGCCCCCCCCCCCACACACACAGCCGCCATGGCGGCTTTGTTCCGTTTGTTTCGTGTTTAACACACAGCCGCCCAACCCCCACCCCCACCCCCCACACACACAAACACAGCCGCACCGGGCTCGACGGCCCTTTGGACGCGGCGCCGTTGGCGGCACGTGTGGCCGCGCCAGGAGACGGCGGCGGCGAGCTGGCGGCAGAGCCCGAGCCGTCCGGACCGCCGGCGCTGCTGCTACTGCCGCTGCCGCTGCCGGGAACGGCTGTAGCAGTGGCGGCGCCAGACTTGCTGGAGGCAGCGGTGGCGGCGGCGGCGGGCGGCGCGGCGGCGGCGGCCGTGCTGGGCGGCACGCCGCCGCTGCCGGGGGCGGCGCCACCGCGGGCGGGGGTGGAGCTGCTGCGCGGGGCGGCGCCGCGCCTGTGCTTGCAGAGGGGCGGCGGGTGGGTGCTTAGAGAGGAGGCTTGGGCGGCTCCGTTGCGCTGCCCGGGCAACCATGTCCACCTCCACCTCCACCTCACACACATACCGCACCCGGCCCGCTGTTTGATTGCGCATTCGCATGCACACTGTCGACCCTTTACCGCGTGCTTCCCTAAGTGTCCACCCTTTCCCCCGTGCCAACCTATCCATCACACACGCGCGGCCAGTCGGAGGCCCCCTTCCCCCCGCGGCCGTGCCGTATGCACCTCCGCGCCTAGGCTTGCTGTGTGTTGCATGGACGTGCATGTGGCAGGAAGGCAAGCCGCCCAGGCGAGGTGTCCTACGCGCCTCCCCGTTGCGTCGTCCTTCCCAAACCCTAACACCAACACCAACACAACACCACAACCACCAACAACAACACCCGTCATAGTCGCTAAGGCTTCTGGGCCTCCCCCCTCCACACACATCAACACACACGCCCACCACCTCCGTGTCCGCCCTGCCAACACTGTGAGTGGGCGGCATGCCTGCCCCTAGCCCCCTGTGCCCCAACACCACCCGACCCCATCCCACCCCACCCCACAACACACGCACCTGACAGACATGCCGCGCCGGCTGCTTCCCGCGCCGCCGCCGCCGCCGCCACGCATCATGGGTGGCGGCGGGGCCGCCGCCGCCAGTACCGCCGCCGCCGCCGCGCTGGCGGCGCCGTTGCTAGGCGCCGCCGCCGACGACGCCGCCGTCGCCAGGAGCGGCGGCGGCAGTACACTGGCGCTGGGGCCGGCGGCGGCTCCGCCGAGGATGGGCCGCTGGGCGGCGCCGCCGGCGGCGCGGCCGCTCTGCAGCGGCCGGGGCTGCTGCATCATTTTGCTGGGCCGGTGGTTGTCGCGCTGCTGACCCTGTGGGGAAGCGAGTAAGGAGGCAAAAAGTAAAACCCGGCACGTGCAATGCAACACCAACAGTCGGGAACCGGCGTCAGGTCACGGGCGGTTATAAGGGTTGGAAGCTACAGCTGGAGATATAGCAACACACGTGAGCAGGAGCGCACGTGGCAGGGTGCTGCACGCTGATGCAAGGGCGCCAAGCCGAGAGGACGGCCTGCATAGCTGCAAGGTGCGGGGGGCTGCTGGAGCAGGGTTTTGGAACAACGATGCAACCCCGCCTGATCTGCGCCGGATCGCTACGTTTTGGGAACCATCACTTGACACTACAGCGCAAGCGCGACCGCTGCCTCGCCCAACGCGACCGCAAGGCCCCGGAATCCTGCCCTTTTTATCCCATGCGGGCCCGCGACCGAGCCTTCTAAAATCGACGCGGTTGCAATGCATTCAAGTTTGGCTTCTTTTGCCCAATGCAGCGTCGGCGATGAGCGCGCGACGGTACAGCGCTGGCTGGCCGGGAGCCCTCATCCCGGAAGGCCTCACCTGCTCTCAGTCGCTAGTCAGTAGCCACTCCAATGCTTCTAGAAGGTTACTAACGACGATTATAAGCGTAAGAGAGACACAAAACGGGTCTGCTTCACCGTTTGCGTCAGCGAGCGGCGCGCTGAGCCTTGCGCGCCCCCTGTTTCAGTTCTAATGTAACAAAATATCCCTAGACAAAAGCAAATGTGCTTTGACCCAGTTGAAAGCGGCTGCAATTGACGGAGGAACGGGTGACTCGGCCCGATCGCGTCGCCCATGCAAGCCCGCTCGCAGCACCCCTTCCCAGCGACTGGCCCATTTGCCCTCGCTTGCGTCAAAAGTTTGCGTTATCTGTGCTTAGTCGTGCTGCAACTGCGCCTAGCCATATAGCGGGCCCTCACAAGACCTTTCCTTGCCGCGACTGCGCGAGCCTTATCTCACTATCCCCGGACTTGGCCAGCCCGCAAAAAGCTCTTACAATCAGCAACGATGACCAGCCTTATGGCCCGTCAACTCACAGGCTCCGCGACCTCGTGCTCCTACCGCAGCCCAGTTCCGGGCTTCGCGCGGTCGTCGCGGCGCCGGGCTGTGCAGGTCTTTGCCGTGAATTATGACCCGGAGAAGCTCTTCAGCACTCCGCCTCAGGAGGGCATTATTAACCGCCGGTGAGAAACGGGAATCGGCCCTCGGGTTGTTGGCGCGCAATGTGCTGCGGTCCAACTTTCTCGGTGCACTGCCGGGGCCGTCGCTTGGTTTAAGCAAGCCGCGTGATTAGGCCGAATTGAAGCTCGTAGCACGCGGGGTCCACGGCCGTCTTGGGGCTGCTGGCCATCCAGTTTGCCCCTGCCACTGTCCCTGCCTGTGCTCTGGCCCTGGCTGGCGCTAGGGCACCCGTACACACCCGGACCCCCAACCTAACTGTCAAGCTGCCAAGCGGCGCCCCTCGTGAACTCGCTGCACTCCACTATCTCTTTTGCCATCCCACCTGACTACACCTTACTAAGCCTTTTGCCCTTCCTGCCCGGCCCCTGACGCCGCGCAGCCTGACCCAGCGCATGTTGGAAAAGAACAAGGAATTCGCGGCTGAGATCATGCGGACCAAGGACGAAGTCCGCAAAGCGGTGAGCTATAAACATCATACAGTACGGTACATGAGTTGCCACCCGCAATGTTTTTCATAAGTGTCACAGTTGCCTGGGCTGAGGTGCTTGCTCGGGAGCCCAGAACTAGCAGAGTAGAAGGGATTCACAGGAGGGTGACTGTGACCGAGCCTGTGCAGCAAGTACGTCCCCGAGTGTTGTTGTACCGCGTCAGGGGCAGGGCCGGGCGAAGCAGGCACAGGTACAGGGCACATAGGGCACAATCCCTAACCCGTGTCCTCTCCAGCCTTCAACCCACGCAACACACGCCCCTCCCATGCCCAGCTTCCGCCCTACCACCCTCACTGCTGCCCGCTCCCACTGCTCCCCTTCCCACCTACATACACACATAGGTGCTCATCCGTCGGGAGGCGCGTGTTCCTCCGTCGGACGTGAACGAGCTGATTGAGTTCATGTTAAACACGGACGCCGAGGACATGGAGTTCGAGGTGAGAGGAGGGGGGCGGGGAGGGGGGAGGGAGGGGAGGGGTTATGTGGCCGAGCCAATAGGGGTGTGTGTGGGCGGGGAGGGGCGAGGGGGAGGGAACGTGTTGGGGCGGGAGGCGTATGTTTGTGGACCGAGGCGATGGCAGCGCGTGTGTGGGTGGGTTTGGGGGGGGGGCGGGGGCGGCCGTGAGGCTGCGGCTTGTCAAAGAAGGCCGATGCAGCATACGGGTTTGGGAGGGGGAGGGGGTGAGTCAGTCAGCACAAACAACCCAAACAACCCAGAGCCCCAGCGTGTGGTGGTGGGAGTGGGGTGCGGGCTCTTCACCAGAGTGACGTGCGTGCGGCAGTGCGGTGTGTGCGTGTGTGTGTTGGGAGGGGAGGGGGGTTCCAACGCAGGGAGCGGGTCTGAGGCCGAGGGGAAGGGTCATCAAGCAACGGATGGTGACGGATGGTGGCGGCGGCGGCGGGCGACCGGAGGGCCATCATGGCTGGGGCCTCCGGGGGGGAAGGCCCCCACGGAAGGCCCCCGTGGGATCGGGGGAGGGGCCGGGGGTTTTGCGGGCACGGCACTGGCGCACTGCGGCATTGCGGTGCTTGCATGGGGCGCGCCCTCACCCGCTCATGCCGCCCTTGGCCGCAAGCGACCAAGCCACCGTCCCCTGGCTGTTGGGTTGACAACGCACAACCGCACAACGCTTTGCATCATACGATACTTGAACGCGCGCCCTTGCACTCTTGCCCAGGTGGCCCGCTGCCGGCCCAAGTTCACGCCCGCCTTCTTCAAGCAGCTGGACTCGCTGGTGGGCGCCGAGCGCTTCAGCGCCAAGCCAGACCAGGTGAGGGAGAGGAGCGTGGGTGGGCGTGGGTGGATGGGGCTGTAAATACCAGCCCAAACTAAACCAAAACCAACGACGACGAGCGGGGGCCTGGGATATGTGTGGGGGGGGGTTTGCGGGGGGGAGGTTGTAACTACCAGCCCAAGGTGGGGATGACGGAGGGAGGAGGGGGCGAGGGACGAGGGTAAAGGGAGGAGGGAGAGCGGAGGGAGGAGAAGCGAGACGAAGATGAGGGGGCTCTTGAGCGGGGGGCCGGAATGGAGCGGCGGACGCGTTGGCAGGTGACGGCGGCGGGGGGTCGGCGGCGGGGGAAACTGCCGCCGCAGCAGCGGCGGACACGGCGCTTCATCAAAATCACCACCTCACCCGCCCAAACCCAAATCCGAACCCATCATATCAACACGCATGCTCTTGACAGGAGCGTCTTGCGGAGCTGGAGACGCTGCGCACCTACCTGGAGGAGGCGTGTGAGGCGGTGGACAAGGCGGTTGCGGCCACGGCCACGGCGGCGGAGCGGCTCAAGAAGCTGCTCACCAGCAAGGACAAGAAGCAGTGCATCCTGGTGAGAAGCGGGGAGGGGGGGAGGCGGAAGAGGGGAATGGGGGGAGAGGGGAGAGGGGAGGGGCAGAGGGGAGGGGGAGAGGGGCTTGTAAGTACCAGCACAAACTGGGAGATGGGGGCCGTGGAGGGGTTGGATGCAGTTCGGGGCAGCAGGTTACGGGCACGGAGAACGAAGCCCCAAGTGTGCTGGGCTTGGACTTGGGGGCCTGGGGTCAAGCCGTCCTTTCACGAGGTCGAACACATGTTGTGTAGGTGTAGTATGCCCCAAACATGCTGTCCCCCACGCGCGTTCCTCCCCCCACCCCTCATCCATCCCCCCTAACCCCCTCTCCTCCTCCTCCGCCCCCCTCCCTCACCGCTCCAGGACATGGCCGCCGCCAACGAGATTGACGTGGCGCTGGTGGACCTGCTGGCGGAGAACATCGAGGCCGCCAAGAAGGCCGAGCAGGTGCAGGCGGCGGAGTTCATGGAGAAGGTCAAGGTGGCCGTCAGCAAGTACGTGGTGACCGTGGTGTAAGAGGAGAGGAGGATGGAGAGGGGAAGGAGAGGGAAGTGTGGACAGGGAGGTTTGCGGGTGGCTGGCTGGCTGGCTGGCTGGCTGGCTGGCTGGCTGGCTGGCTGGCTGGCTGGCTGGCTGATAAGGCTTTGGATTTTGGTTGCTTTTTGTGGGAGCGGTGTGGGGATGGTGGGCTCCTCGGGCATTGGGAGGGGGGGCGGGGGGCGAATTGAGGGGGATGCTTCTTGATGCCTGGATCTGAAAAGCTTACGGGTCAACGATAATGTTTCGGGTCACGCAATAAAATGCTTTTCGGGCGCAAGGCGGTCCTGTGGTCCCGGGGTTAGAACTGTGATGTGGTGACGTGGTGATGTGGGTCAGAGAGCGGGCGATTCGACTATAAACTGTGAAGGATGTAAATGGTGACATTGCTACGTGCGGTGCGCTGGGCGCGGCGTCGGAAGAGTCATTGAAATTGTGGTGACAAGCTGCATGAAGGCTGGTAGCCTGCTGTAAATGCCCGATCCTGTGTTATGAGAGACTCTCCTATTACATGGCGATAGCGACATCGCATACAGTGTAAAAGTTTAGCACACAGTAACAGCAAGCCAAGCTTTATTGTTATGGAGCCTGTGAACAGCCCCCAGGCCGCCACGCCCTCGCTGTGGCCAGCCTGGTGCAGCTTCCCCGGCTGGAGCTCTGGGGCCGGCGCAGGCGCAGGCGTGGGCGCAGGAGAATGCGCAGGTGCAGGTGCAGGAGAAGGCGCGGGCAAGCAGCAGGAGCAGCAACAAGAGCAGCAGCAACAAGAGCAGCAGCAGGAGCAGCAACAAGGGCAGCAGGATCAGGAGCAACAGGAGCAGCAGAAGGAGCAAGCTGGAGCCGCGGAGGGTGAGCCAGCGCGGCGGGTCGGCGAGGTCGCCTCCGGCAAGGCGGCCGAGGCGCCGGCGGGGCCGGCCGCCGCTGCTGCCGCCACTGCCCATGCTACTGTAAAGCCTGCGGCGGCGTCACCAGCGGTGGCGGCGGCCGGCGGCGACGGCTGCAGCCCTGGTGAGGATGACCCACGGGGCGAGGGGGGCTCGGGCGCCGCCGCCGCAGCAGCAGCAGCAGCAGCAGCAGTCCCCACGCCCCCTGCCGCCAGCAGCCCTACAGCAACAGCACCTACAGCAAGCAATGCCCCTGATGCGCCAGCCGCCCACACGTCATCCCCGATCACGTCACGCCCCGCAGCCTCCCCCTCCTCCTCCCCCTCTTCTTCCTACTCCTGGTTTTACCCCTGGTACACCCCTGCGCCCGGCTCCTCTGGCGCCGCTGCCGGCGGCGGCGGCTCCCCCGCTGGCACCGGCACGACCGGTGGCGGCGGCGGCGGCCTGAGTTCGCTCCTGGTGATGCACAGTGTGCCGCCCGCCCTCATTGGCACCGCCTTTACCCCCGGCGCCTCAGCGGCCTCAGCGACGGCTCCAGACGCCGCCGCCGCCGCCAGCGGCAGCGGCAGCGGCAGCGTCGCCAAGGCAGCTGGCGGGCCGGCGGCGGCGGGGGATGCGGATCCGGCGGCGGCAGCGGCAGCAGCGGCGGCGGCGGGTGCGGCGGAGTTGGCAGAGGTGCTGGGCCGTGTGGGGCGGCTGGGCCACATGGTCAACCGGCGCGGCTACCGGCTTGCCTGCTACTTCTGGCCTGCCACCACCACCAGCAGTAGCAGCAGTAGCAGCAGTGGCTGTAGCAACAGCAGTAGCACAACGGCAAGGCCCGCTACAGCTGCGGCTGGCAAGGTTTCCACGGCTGGCAAGGCGGCACGGGCGGGCAAGCCATCGAGGATCGGCACAGTACTGCCTCCGGCGCCACCACCGGCGCCGCCACCGGCGCCGGCGGCTAGCAAGCAGCCGGACAACGACAGCGGTTTAGTGAGTGCGGTAGAAGCAGCAGCAACAGCAGCAGAAGCAGCAGCGGCAAGGGCGGCGGCGTCGGAGGCGGCGGAGGCGGCGGCGTCGGAGGCGGCGCCACCGCAACCGTCTTCGCTGTCCATGGCGGTGGCTTCACTGCGAAGTGCCTTGAGCCCCTTCAGCCCCTTCGGCGCCGCAGCCGCCGCAGCGGAGGACACCAATGCGGCTGCGCGCGGTGCGAAGCCAGAGATGGCGGCGGCGGCGGCGGCGGCGGCGCCGGTGCCGGCGCCGGCGCCGTCGGGTGGAGTGCCGCCGCTGCCGCCGCGCCGTCGGCCCTCCGCCGTCGCGCTCAATCGCCTGCAGTCCGCCGCCTCCGGTCCTGGCCCCGCCCCCGCCGCCGGGCTTGCCTCCGGGCTCGCCTCCGCCTTTGGGCCCGCCTCCGCCTTTGGCGCGGCGGCCGGCGCGGCGGCCGGGGTCGTGGCGGAGCCGTGTGACGCTGCCCCCGCGGCTGCTGCTGCTGCGGCGGCTGCGGCTGCGGCTATGATTAAACGGACGCCGGGAGCGGCAGTTGCAAGCCACAGGCGCAGCGGCAGCGGCGGCGGCGGTGCGTCACAGCTACAGCCGCCCAAGGCGCAGGCGTCTAGCGGTACCAGCGCGCGCCCTCCGCCCGGCCCTCCCTTCGCAGCCGCCGCCCGCAGCCGCAGCGTCGGCGTTGGCGGCGGTAGCAATGGCGGCGCCCGCAGCCGTACCGCTGCTAGTGGCCACGGCGGCGGCGGCGGCGGCAAGCGCGTCCAGTTCGTTCAGAGCGATGACGGCGGCAGCAGCGGCAGCGGCGACGCGAGCGCCGGTGGCGATAGCGGTAGCGGCGGCAGCAGCAGTGACGGCGGCGGCGGCGGCGGCAATGGCGGCGTGCGGCGGGTGGGGGGTCTGAGCCGCCGCAGCCGCAGTGTGGCGGCGGCGTGCCTGCTGACGCACGCGTTAAGCGTGGCAACACAGCTGTCCATGGATCTGGATCTTGAGGACATGGACCTGACACGGGGCTCTGGTTTCAAACAAGACGGCGTACCCGGTTCTACCTCTGGTGCTGGTGGTGGCGGTGGCGGTGGTGGTGGGGTTGTTAGTCTGCTGGAGCAGGGAGCCGGCGAGGTGGCGGAGGCCGCAGGTGCAGGTGCAGGCGGCGGCGATGGCGGCGGCAGTGGTGGCGGCGGCGGCGGTCTCAGCCGTGCCGGTACCATTCAGCTGCTTGACTTGCCACCGCCGCCACCGCCGCCGTCAGGGTCGCCGCCGACGCCGCCGCCACAGGGGCCGTCCGCTGCTGCGGACGCGGGCTGTGACGCCTGCAGCCGTGCCCCGCCGCTGCCGCCTGCTGCTACTGCCATGTCTGCTCCGCCGACTGCGGCGGTGGGAGTGGAAGCAGGAGTGGGAGCGGCTGCTCCTGAAAGGAGGCAGCCGCTGACCGCGGCGGAGCAGCCGCCGAAGCAGCAGCGCGGGAAACAGCTGGAGCAGCAGCGGCATCAGCCCGAGCAGCAGCGGGAGCGGGAGTGGGAGCGGGAGGCGGATGCAGTGCCAGAGGCGGAGTCTGACGCTGAGGAGGAGCAAGATGAGGAGGAGGAGGAGGAGGACGAGGTTGCGGTGCTGACGCGGCCCAAGGGGGTGGTGGTGCTGGTGCACGGACATGGTGAGGGGGAGGGGCGTGGGGGAGGGGTTAGTTCATCCCAGAACCCAAAGCACCTTGGGTTCTGGAATGAACTAACCCAAAGCAAATCGAACACATGCGAACAGGGGGAGAGTTCATTCCAGAACCCAAAGCAGGCCAAGAGAGGGGGAGACCGGGCGCGGGCGGGGGACAGTTGGGGTGGCATGGCATGGCCGCGGTGATTGAGAGGCCGCAGTGCGCCGCGCACGGGCGACGCAGGGAACTTGCATTTGCAGACACCCACGCAAACCGCCGGTCACGGTACTGGTTATACATTGGAGGGCCGGCGCGTCTTTGCATTATCATCGGTGCCTGGGCTGGGTGCAACTTGTCGATCGGGACTCAACTGTATTCGCCACTTGCTTCCTTCCTGCCATGTCCCACCGCACCCACGCCAACTGCACCTCTACATTCCCCTTCCCCCTCCCCCCTTCCCCTCTCCCCCCCGGTCGTTACCCAGGCGCCTACCTGTGTTGGGACTTCCTGCGCACGCGCTGCCCCGGCTCCCGCCCCACCTACCGCGGCAGCTGGGTGCAGACCCTCAACCGCGCAGTAAGTGTGGGGGGGTGGGGGCGGCGGAGGCAGGGGGAGAGGGGGGTTCTTTGTCCATTGGGATGGTTCGCCATGGTTATGGAGAATACCAGGGAGGAAACCACGAGGGCGCAGGGCAGACGCGCGCAAGGGGCGGGGAAGGGGGTTGAAGGGGGTTGAAGGGGGTTGAAGGGGGAGCACACGACTGGGGGATCTGGGTGGTCGAGATAAACGGCGCACGTGTGTTGTGTATGTTGGACTACAATTTGCCGCGCTTGCCATCCCCAGTGTGGGCTCGCCAAGCCACTAAATCCTGGTGTCTTTCTTCCTGGCTTTCACACATACGCATTTGTGTTACACGCACAGGGCTACGCGGTGTGCGGCATCGACCTGCAGGGCGCCGGCCGCTCCGAGGGAACCCGGTATGTACGGGCGCGAGCAGGAAGAGTGCTTGTGTGTTTCTCTAAAGACAAGAAGGAAACCGCGTGCTCGCCTGCCCATGCAATTCGGCGTGTTGTGTTTCTGCGTGTGTGCTTTGGTTAGGGGCTGATGTCTGGGTTCGTACGCTCCCTAGGACATGCGCGCTGCATCCGTCCCCCGCATCCCGCTTCCCCATCCTCTCTCCCCCCAAATCCCCCGTTGGGCGACGATTCCTCGGCTATTGGACCAATTTCGTTGGGCGCGGGCACATACCCCAACCCCTGTCCTTTCCCTCACCCATTTCCCAGCTGCTACATCGAGCGCTTTGAGCATTACGTGGAGGATGTGATGGACTTTGCGGCGGCGCTGGCAGGCGGGGAAGGCGAGGGAGACCGTGGCGGCGGCGGCGGCGGCGGCGCAAGGGGCGGAGGGGGCGGAGACAACGCAGAGGGGCAGGAGCAGGCGGCCAAGGCAGGCGAGGACGGGAAGGAGCAGGCTGCGGAGGGCGCCGGCATGACGGAGCAGGGGGAGGGGAAGGAGGCGCGGGCGGCGGAGGCGCAGGCTGCGAAGGAGGCGGAGGAGGCGGACGAGGACGGGGCGAGGGGCAAGGAGCAGCGGCGAGCGACGGACGCGGCGGCGGAGGAGGAGGTGGCGGCGGTGGTGCCGGGCTTTCCGGTCGATGCACGTGTGGCGCCGCGGTGGGTCTGGGACCGTGCGTGGCTCGGGCTGGGGCTGGGACTGGTTCTGGGGCTTGGGCTTGGGCTTGGGGTTGCGGCTGCTGCTGTCGGAATCGAGCGATTCCGGTTGCTTCCCTGCTCCGCTCCTGTGAATTCTCTGGGTTCAGACACCAAGGCCCACTTCCTTTCCCTGCTACCGTGTCCTTACCCACTACGCCCCCTACTCCATCCCTATTCCCCAAATCCCCACACTCCCCAGGTTCATCATGGGTTTGAGCCTGGGCGGCGGCATCGCCACGCACGTGATGCGGCTGAGCGGCCGCCGCCTGTTCGCCGGCGCCGTACTGCTAGCGCCCATGATCAGCCTGCAGGTGCGGAGTGTGTGTGTGTGTTTTGGGGGGGGGGTGAACGTTGAACCAATCCCGTAAGGAAACAGTCGCGCGGCGAGGAGAACTGCAGCTGCATAAGCGAATCGTTGTACATCACCGTATGTAGTCGGGCGGGCTTGGGCAGTGTAGCGGCAGGTGGAAGGAGCAGTCCAGAGCAGCTCCGAAGGGGTGGGGGGGGGGAGGGTGCCGGAGGGCATGCATCTGTGGTTCAGGGGTGCACGAGGGTGTGGGGGTGGGGGTGGTGTATGGGTGTGGAGGTGTGAAGAACCAGCGGGGCACATCACGCATACGCCAGCACACGGTATCGCGTGACAGCGTGGGGGGAAGTAGGGGAGAGGGTGTTTGGGGAGAGATGGGGACGCGCGTGCCGCAGCCCAACGAGCAGGGTGTGGGGAGCGCGTCTGTGGCAGTAGCAACGTCGTAGAGCGCCAAGCGCGGCAGTTCCCCGCAGCAATTCTCACGCCGTATGTACACTCGCGCACAAACACACACGGGCGGGCTTTCGTTTTCTTTTTCAACACACAGCTTACGCACACACACACACACACACACACACACACACACACACACACACACACACACACACACACACCGTCGCTTTGCTGCATCGCATACACTGTCTTTGCGCAACGTTTTCCTTGTGCTCTTTAACACACACACACACACACACACACACACGCACGCACGCACGCACGCACGCACACACATACCGCGCCACACACACCTTCCTTTGCCACACGCAGGGCATGTCCAGCCGCTCCGCCAACCTGCTGCTGCGGCTGGCGGCGGCGGTGCTCAACGTGCTGTACCCGCACCTGCCCATCGTCAAGGGCGAGCCCAACCGCGTGTTCCCACTCATACAACAGGTGCGGGAACGGCGGCGCCGGTGGCGGCAGTTTTGGCGGCGGTGCCAGTGACTGGGTGTGCGAGCGGCCATACAAACACATGTATGGATGTTGCCGCACGTTACTTCTGCTGCTCCAGTGCGGATTTACCGCCCAGCGCGGCACGGCCCCCTGAATGGCCAGCTCAGCACCTCGCCCCAACCCAGATCAGAGCATCCGATGGCAGTTTGGGCTCCTGTTCTCTGGATTCGGGCAGTACACTCCCATTCCCATTCCCCAAACCCAACACCCACTCCCCCCTCATCCATTCCCACCCGCCCATGGACCGTGGCACCGACGCACTCCGTGTGTACGACCCCCACCCCCCACCACCACACACACACACACACACTCTCCTCCTGCCCGCTCCACATCTCCCCCCCACCCCTCCTCCTACCCGCTCCACCTGCCCCCCACAAATCCCCACCCCCCCACCCCAACCCCACCAGCTGTGGGAGTCCGACCCCTCCTGCTTCCAGCACGGCACGCGTGTGCGCAACGCACTGGAGTACCTGCGCGCCTGCCGCACCCTCACCGCCGAGCTACACACCCTGGACTTCCCCTTCCTGGTCTTCCACAGCGCACGGGACAGGTGCGCGGGTGGCTGCGAGAGCGGTGCTGTTGCGCAAATGATTGGGCTTGAGCGCGTGTGTATATGTCTGCGTTAGAAGAACGAACGAAGCCCGTCCAGTATGTGTGTGTGCACAATGAGCGTGTGCGCAACGAGCGTATGCAGTGGGCGGGTGCAGGGCTGGGATGTGTGCAGTGGCCACGTGCCATGTCAGGGGAGCTGTGCCATACCTCCCCGGCGTCACGCTTCCCCCCGCACCCCCTAACTCCCGTCTGCTATGCTGCTGTTTCCTGGCTACGCCTTCATCACTTCTTGAATACTCGTGAATGGAACCCGCCGGCGTGCAGGTGGACGGACCCCCACGGCAGTCGGGCGCTGTACGAGCGCAGCCGCGCCGCCGACAAGACCCTGGTGCCCGTGGACCACATGTGGGTGAGGGGCGGCGATGAGGGGTGTGGAGGGTGGCGTGGAGGCGTGGTGTTGAGGCGTGGTGTGGAGGCGTGGTGGAGGCGTGGCGGAGGCGTGGCGGAGGGGTGCGGAGGGGTGGTGGAGGGATGGCAGTACCTGATTTCCGCTGCACCGTGGCACATGGATGAAAGCACCACACACATGCGTGATGCGTCCCCTTAAGCGCGTTCCCTCCACACTCGTGCCGTCGTGCGTTCCCGTTCCCGCTTCCGCTTCCCCCTCTCACTGCCGCTTCGTTCCCTTTGGACATCTGGACGTGTGTGGTATGTTTGCCCGCAGGTTTCATGTGTTGACCAAGGAGGATGGCTGGCGCGACGTGCTCGCCACCGCCCTGGCCTGGCTGGATTCGCACGCAGATGCAGATGCAGCGGTGGAGGGGGAGGAGAAGGGCCAGGCGGCCGCGGCTGCGGCTGGGGAGGGGGACGTTGCGGCGGAGTGCACGGCGGACTAGCTAGGGAGCGGGCGGTACGGAAGTAGGCAGGATGCACGTAAGCCCAATTCTGCGGCAGTGCGCCACCTGAGGCAGACCGGAAGGGCGCTTACGCAGCGGGGTTCCCTTAGCTGGTGCAGCGTGCGTTAACGAGGATCCTCCACGGCTCCAGGCTCTTGCGCTCAGCGCATGTCTTCCAGGGCAACGGTTGGGCTGCTGCTTCAACAGAAACGCATTTAAATGAACGGAGGCGCCTTACACTCTCTATCGAGGAAGACGGCGGCACAGCTGCCTGCAGCGCGGCAACTTGCTTCCTTGCCACTATTTGACCATATGTAGTGACCTACCGGGAGCTTCTGCTCTCTGACTAGTCGCTTCTAGCAAGTTTCGATACCTGCTATACTATACGTGCTATAAAGGAGCTAAGGAATTTTAAACCGCAAAACCGCTTCGCTGGCGTCTTGACCCTTTCGGCGGGATGTGTTTACGCGCTCCCATGCTGTGCGCTGACAAAACACAGCAGTACGCATTACATAGACCATGCAATCGGCGCTGCCGACAGCGCGCTGGCTTCAGCCTTTGCCTGTGGCCGGCGTTGACTTGCGCTGGCGCCTTCGAGAGTGCGCTTGTTTGCGAACTACTCTCGCGCACATAAACGGCTACGGTCATTAAAGCGCCTAAACACCAGCTTCAATTTCGAATGGCTGACGCGGACGGAATGGAAGCCGTACCTCCGATTTGCCAATCGTTCCGCGCTATTTAGCCCTGTTGTCCCGCACTTGGCGGTATTATACCAAGCTTGGATACCTTACTCTAAACACTCTACGCGCTAACTTAGCCTTCTGTCGTCGTCGACTTCCCCGGTCAACCGAAGCTTCCATTCGAGGTGAGCAACGCGCTCGCTTTCACGCGGCGCGCATACTCTGCTGGCTTGAGATCTAGGTGTAGGATGGTTTGCGCTCTCATAGGAGTGCGAGCTCTGCAAGTGCCTGTCCGGCTCCCGCTCATGACCTCGCTGTTGACTTTGGCCGTGCGAGCCTAGGGCAATGTCGCAGTGCCCCACTCGCGCCTGTCTCTAGCTAGCCCAGCGATTTGGGTCCATTTCTCCGGCCGCGGTCGCGTTTGCGGACTGGGTCAGTGCGCAGACCTTCCGAAAGACGATGCCAGCTGGCGACGCTGACCCCCGCGCCCTGTTCACTGTTCTCCGTCGCTTGCAGATGGCGTCATCCATTGTGATGGGCGTTACCGCCCTGGTTTTCTGCACTTGGTGAGTGAACGCTTGGTCGCGCGAACGAGTCCGACCTTCCATTCGAGTCGCGCCAACTGGAGACTCAGGTTTATGAATTCTGTGGCCGCGTACGCGTGCTTTTACGTGTCACAAACATGGTTTGAGCATGCAATTTGACTTCGTTTTCGCACCCCCCCGTCTTCTTGCGCAGGGCTGTGTCGCTGGCGGGCCTTGCCTCTGTCCAGGACAAGTGTGAGTCCGGATGGTCGGATGCTCTTGGACTGGCCATCAACGGCTACTCCACGTAAGTTACTCGGCTTGCGCGTGGCCTGCATGCCAACTGCCAGCTTGCCTTTCGTCGGGTTCGCACCATCTGCTTCACCGTGTCTCATTTTCCGCTCCCCCCTCCGTTGCCTTCCGCAGTGGCCTTGCCTGCTACTCCTTCTTCCGCTACTACTGGTTCATCGTGAGCCTTGAGGTCTGCCTGATCTTTGGTCTGGCCGGTGTCCTTGCTTCCGGCGCCTACGCCAAGTTCCGCAACTCCTTCCTGGGCCTGTTCTGCGTGGTAAGAAGTGGCGATCACACTAGACTTACGGGCTGCCCATACCGTGCCGTACCCGTGCCTGTTTGCAAACGCGGTTGTTCACCTAAGCACGTGTTCCTGTACCATGTCCTGCTGATCCCGCCTTTCCCCGCTCCCTTGCTCCCTCCCTCCAGGCAACCCTGCTGTACATCCAGATGAGCGACACCTCCCTGACCACCGACACCTTGACTGCTGACGCTGCCCAGAGCCAGCTCAAGAACCGCGTGCGCACCTGGATCGCCGGCTCCATCATGACCGCCACCGTCAACTGCTTCCTGATCATCGCCCTGGGCATGACTGAGTCAGACGCTGCCCCCGCGGCCCACCACGCTGCCGAGGAGAAGGCCAACGCCGTCTAAGACTCTCCCATCTTGCTCGTGAAAAATAAATGGTCGGGTTGTTTCAGGCTGTGACCCGTGAGTACCCAGCTAGCTATCTTGATGGCGCTTGCCATGTGATCTCTTGAGTATTGCTACTAAAGCTGTGACTCGGCCGCATCCAGACGCGTACATAGGATACCGACTGACGCGCGTTATGCTTGACTAGGACTGAGGGGAGTGCACCAGCTGTGAGGCTTGCCCTGGCTATGATCATTCATGTGTGGTATTGATATGAAGAGCTTCATGCTCTGACGCCGTGCGGAAAGCATGTGTGGTGTGAGGCATGTGCGGTGCCGCACAGACTTTGACTGCACATAAGACTCCTGTCTTGCACCGGCACGTGGAAAGCAAAAGGGGTGCAAGGCATGCCATTGTTTAGGCTGCAAATGAAGGGAGGAATAAATGCCACCTGTAATGCCTGCAAGCGTGCACGAGCTGTGTCACTTCCATGGACGGGCGGGAGGGCTCGCCATCCACGGTCGAGTGGGCGATTCATTTAGGACAGGTGGGTTCACAGACAGGCGGATTCAGAACCGTGTCCAGACCGTGTTGAGAAGCTCTCGGCGACTGGCGCGCGACATGTAGGAGTTCAAATTGCGTGGGTTTAGGCTGTGCAGGAAGGATGGGTTATGGGTGACCCTCGGATGTGGGTCGAAGAGGGGTCCTGTAACCCGCCGCACGCATGCGCAACCCAAAGACATGAACAGGGTCGTGACCAGATTTTGGCCAGAAGCGGGGCCTGAGCCACAGGGCAACACAGCACAAGTGAGCCGCTCACGGTATCACATACTCAACTTGATGTACCACCTGCCGCGGCCTACGGGCCCACAGAGCGCGGATGCCCCTAGACGCCCCAACGGGGCTGCTTTACACGGTGTCGCCGGCACGCCACTGTCCTCAGCGCAGCGACGGCAGCGGCCCTACTCGCCTGCGTTGTGGCCTTGAAGTCCTGACTGCTAGCAACACGCGCGGCAGCATGCCGATGGAGGGCATGGCTCGTCACTTGGCCTCAAATTTCGAGCCTCTCGTGCGAAGACATGAAAGGAGGGGGGTCAGGTGGGACTGGAAAACGGAATTTTGAAGGTGATGATAGCGGGGTGGGGCGGGGTGGGGCGGGGTGGGCCGGTGGGGCCGGGTGGGGGAAGAGGGTGGGAGCCCTTGCCCCACAGTTCGCGGCTGTCGGCCGCGGTCGTGATCCCATACATATTGTTTGCACAATGTCCCTTCTCTGTTCTCAATGAGCTCTTGGTTCAGTCTTTGCTTTGACTAGTTAAACTTTCTAAAGGGCTTTCCTCGTTAGCTTTTCTTCGTTTCTACACTTCAGTCTCCGTTGTCGTTGCAATCATTTATCCTTAACGAAATGGCTTACAGATGCAAACAAATTCTTATGCAACTTTAATGCGACGCCTGTACTGGTGCAGAATCACGCCGCTCCGCGCGGCAAAGCAGTCTGGTTCACTCAAAATAGTGCAAGATGTTCTTACAAAGATGCAATTCATGAACTGAGTTAAGCATCGAGCCCTGACGGCTGGTCAAACCAAACCAGGAGGCACGATGAACACGACGCTGGGGCAGGCTTTCGAGTTCCCCTTCGTGGTCAGCGACAACCAGCTCAGAACCAGGTAGGCAAGGGGCCATCAACACACCACAGGCAAGAACATTGCGCTCCTGGCAGCGGGGCGCGCTGCTGGGCCCGACACTTGGCAGGGCGTGCCCCTCTGGCCATCCAGCGCACCCTTGCTCAACACTCCGACGCCCACACGCCACTCCGCCACTCGCAGCGCCATTCTCAACTTCGTGCTGGGCATGGTGTCGCTGCTGGTGTTTGTGTCGCTGCGCGGCACGCTGAGGAGCGTGGGCGGCGTGTACCAGCGCAGGAGGGTGAGTGACGGCGGCTGCGAACCCAGACAGTGGGCCACCTCCGCAGCTGGCAAGTTCGCTGGGCCCCAACATGAAGCAGACCACTGGCGCTGCAGAGGCCGCCGATGGCTGGCAACGCCCTTCCGCTAAGCCCGTGCTCGCTACTTTACGCTTGCCACTGCTGCTCGCGTGCCAACTTGACTGCCGTGCCGTAAGCATTTTCCGCCCGACCCACATCACACGCGCCACACACACACACACACACACACACACACGCACACACACACACACACACACACACACGCACACACACACACACACACACACACACACACACACACACACACACACACACAGGAGCTGATGGACTTGTTCCTGCAGCCACCGGCGCTGGCGCTGGGCGGGCTGAGGCAGGTCTGGAGCTGGGCGGCGGCGGTGCTGACGATGTCGGACACGGAGCTGGTGCGCTGCGCCGGGCTGGACGCGCTGGTGGGTTGGGATGGGTTCACTGGGTTTGGGTTGGGATTTGGGTTTGGGTTGGTGTCGGGTCGGAACAGCTGGGCCGTGTGTGTATATGTGTTTGTGGATGTGTGGATGTGGTGTCGTGCGGCGGGGGAGGCATGAGGCATCTTAGCATGTGGTAGAAAGGGCTGAGGGAGGGGCCATAACAGGGCATGTGCAGGTTGCGTTCGGTTCGGGACAATGGCTTGGCTTGGGGATGGCTGTGTGGGCAACAGACATAGCAGTTCGGCGAGCGGGTGTGTTGGGCGGGACGTGTCAAGGGCAGCGCATATGGGTTGGGTCGCGGTGTGAAAGAGAGAACAGCTGAAAAGGACAGGCAGCTGGAGTCGGAGCCCAATGCCAAGCTGGATTCTGGACAGGGCCCGGCGGCCCTGTAGTGCTCCGCTTTACGCGCTGCATGACTGCGCGGGCCGCAGGTCCCTTGCGTCCTCACCTCGTCCTACCTGCCTGGCCCTGATCCAAGGTTGTGGGCCCTCCCGCTCGCCCTCTCCCTCGCACCTGATCCTCTCGCCGCCCTCCCGCCCGCAGATCCTGAACCGCACCATCCTGATGGGGCTGCAGATGTTCTCGGTGCTCACAGTCATCAGCTCCGGCGTGTGTGAGTGTGTCGCGCGCGCGCGGGGGTTTCAGGCAGGGGTTTCAGGCAGCGTGGCTGGGCAGCCAAGTGGGTGGGTGGGTGGGTGGGTGGGAGCGGGCGTGGGGGGGCGGCTCGGCTCGGGGTATGCAGCGCTGCCTGGCTGGTTGGCCGTTTGCGGCTGTGGGTGCGGGTGCGGGTGCGGGTGTGGGTGCAGGGGCGGGTAGGGGTGCGGGTGCGGGTGGGTGTGGGTGTGGCCTGCTTTGCTGCGCAGGTGGCCGCTGGGGGCAGCCGCCACAGCAACAACCAGCACAGCGTGTAGCTCTTACGACCCTTGCGTGTGTGGCTGCAACTCGCACGCCCCTGTCGCTCTCACCCCTGCCGCTTATGCCTCCTGCCTGCCTGCGTGCCCCCCGTGTCGCAGTGCTGCCCATGTACTACAGTTTCGATGGTGAGCGGCACTCGGGGTCGTGGCGGGGCCGGAGAGCTCGACACCGGGCAGGACAGGGCAGGGCAGGGCAGGGCAGGGCAGGGCAGGGCAGGACAGGATAGCGAGGAGAGGGCGTGCCAAGACTGCACAGCCTGAGCCCCGAACGGCAGCACCTCAGCACAGCTGACTCGGCCTCCCATCTCCAGTCCTCAACCTTCATGTCCACCCACCCACCCTCTCCTCCCCCTGCTGGTTACTTTGCTACACTTCTCCGTACCAATCTTCGCACCCCTCTCCCCACCCCCGGCCCCCCTCCAGACATCGTGACGCACCGCATCCACCGCGGCACCAACGCCGCCGAGCTGTCCCGCACCACCATCTCCAACCTGCCCGCCGGCCACGACATCCTGTGGCTGCCCGCCGGCGTCACCTACATGGTGGTGGGCTACTGCTGCTGGGTGCTGCTGTGCCACTGCCAGGTGCGTGTGTGTGTGTGTGCGTGTGTGTGGGGTGGTAAATGGGGAGGTTTGCAAGGTTTCAACATTGGGGGCATACAAGAGGTGTGTGTGTGTGCGCGCGCGCGTGTGTGTGCGTGTGTGTGTGTGTTTGTGTGTGTGCGTGTGCGTGCGTGTGTGTGTGTGGGGGGGGGGGGTTGTTTACTCCAAACCCAATCAAAGCATTCCGCCCAGCCAGACCACAGAGCGCAAGAGAGGTGTGGCATTGACCATTGTCCTGGATGCCCTTGAATCATTGCCTGGGACGCCTTGAGCCTTTTGCTCCTCGGGAGCGCGTGTGCTTTCGTTTGCGTGTTTACGGGGGGCACGTGTGCGTGTGTGTGCATCTGCGCGTTGGCGTACACACACGCACGGTGACAGAGCCGACCACGTCCTTCACACCACCACCGCCACCCTGTCAACAGAGCTATGCCGAGCTGCGTGTGGCCTACATGCTGTGCCTGGACGCGGCGGGACCGCAGCACTACCAGCCGCGCCGGCCCCGGGCAACTGCTCTCGGGGGAGACGCGAACAACGGCGGCCTTGGCGGCGGCGGCGGCGGTTTTGGCGGCGGCGGCAGTGGCCTGGGTGGTGGCGGCGGGTCGGGGCAGCTGGGCCCGGGTATGGTCGCAGTGACAGGCATTGCGGGCCCGGCGGCGGGAGGGCTCGGCGGCGCGGGCGGCGGCGCGGGCGGCGGGGTGGGCGGGCTGGGGAGCCGGCGGGGCAGCGGAGCGCTGCTGGTCAGCGTCGGCGGAGCGGCGGCGCCAGGAGGAGGAGGGGCGGTAGCGGCAGTAGCAGCCGGCGGGCAGGGGGGCGCGGGGCTGGGCAGTAGCAGCTCACTCTCGCGGCTGCTGCAGCAGCACCAACAGCAACAGCAGCAGGCGGAGGTCCGCCGGCCAGGGCACGGACACGCGCGACACCACTCCTATGGCGGGCTAGGCGCTGGCGGCGGCGGCGGCGGCGGCGGTGACGGTGGGCTCGCGGCAGGCGACGGCGGCGCGGGCGCCACAGCGGTGGCGTCAGCGGCGGCAGGCGGCGGCGGTGTCAGCGCGGGCGGCGGCGCCGGCATCAGCAGGATGCGTGGCAGCGCCAGCGCCGCAAACCTGCACTCCCTAGCAGCCGGCGGCGGCGGCGGCGGCCACGCCGCCAGCCATGCCGGCCACGACGGACACGGCCTCGAACACGGCTACGGCCACGGCCACGGCCAATCCTCGGGCGCGCATCAGGGAGCCACGGGCCAGCACGGCGGCTCCGGCAACGTCCTGGCTCGGATGTCGTACGGCGCCTACGCCGCCGCGCCGCTCACACGGGCCACGGCGGCGGCGGCGGCGGGCGCGGCGGCGCCGCATTCGCATGGCGGCGGCGCCGCCGGCAGCAGCCTGCTGGTGCTGTCGGCGGCTCCGCCACCGCCGCCGCCACCTGCCGTAGACACGACCCGGAGCAGCCCCGACAGCCCGCAGGCTCATGACCGTGGCGACCGCGGCCGCGCTTCCTCCTCCCGTGGTGGTGGCGGCGGCGGCGGCGGCGGCGGAGGCGGCTGGCCGCTGTCTCCCAGTGACACGCGGGGCCTGCCGCTGGGTCAGCGGCTGCGTCTGGTGGCGCCGTGGCTGCGGCACGTGGTGGTGGCGGCGGCGGAGCGGGCGGCGCGGACCAAGGCCTGGGACAACATGGTGGCGTGCTTCAGCCCCACACGGGTGCGGGCCTGAGGGCAGGCAGCGCTGGGGGATGCGGTGTGACGGAGTGACGGAGGGGGCTTGTAGATACCAGCCCAAACTGTACCAAACCCAGTGCAATAGAGGGGGGGAGGAAAGGGGGAAGAGGAAGGGGCGGGATGGTTTGCACGTGCACAGGGATGGTGGAGCGACCTGGAGGGGTTGCGTGCAAGAGATCACGTGGCAGCGAGGATGTCTTCTATGTTCACTGACAGATCCTGCGTGCCTGATCTGTACGGTCTGACAGATGCTGGCAAAGGATCGCGAGGACTGGGCCCGGCAGCAGTTGGCGGCGGACAACGACCCCAACCCCCAACTGCCGCCCGTGCCGTCCGGCCAACCGCCGCCGCTAACCGCCATCCACGGCGGGCTGCTGATCGCCAGTGAGGACATGATCCTGGCCCTCATTGGCCGTACGGGCGGCGCGGACGGTTGCGGTTGGCAGTTGGGCGATGACCCGGCAGCGGCGGCGGCGGCAGCGGTTGGCAGCGGGGATGTGGCGGAGGCTGCGCTGGCGGCGGCGATTGCCGCGGCAATGTCTGGCGACGGCGCTGACAATACGGCGGCCGGTAGCGGTGATGTGGATGTAGAGGCGCAGGACTCGAAACCGCTGCTTGGCAGGGACTCACAGAGAAGCAGCGGCAGCGGCCCTGGCGGCGGCGCCGGCGGCCGCGGCGGCGCCGCAGGAGCCGGCGTCATAAAGACCCGCCGCGGCCGCAAGTGGCGCTATCTTTCTGCCGGCGGCGGCGGTGGCGATGGCGGTGGCGGCGGCGGCGGCAGCAGCGACGGCGAGGGGGTCACTGGCAGTGCTGGCGACGGCGCCGGACCCGGCAGTGGCGGCGGCGGCGGCGGTGGCGGCGGTGGGCTGACGTGGACCGGCAGTGCATTGGAACTGGCCAAGTGCCTAGGGCTGGGGCTGCGGCGCGGCGGCGGCGGCGGTGACGGCGCAGCCGGCAGTAGCAGCACCGCTGGTGGCAACGGTGCGGCCGGCAGCAGCAGCAGCGCCAGCAGCAGCAAGCCGCCGAATGGCGGCGCCGCAGCCGGCTGCCCCACCAATGGCAAGCACCATGCTAGCGACACCGAGCCCACCCAGGGCCGGGGCTGCGGCGCCGCGGCATGCACGAGCGGCAGTGGTGCTACAGCCGCTTTCGACGCCGGCTTTGGCGGCAGTAGCAGCGGCAGCCACGACGCGCCGGCGGTGTACCGCTACTGGGCGCCGGCAGCGGAGCAGCGCTGCTTCGGTCAGGCGTTGCGGCGGCGGCAGCGGCGGCACACGGCGGCGGTGGCGGCGGCGCTGGAGGGATTGGGGGCGGCGCTGCCGCCGGGTTTCACAGTCATGGACAACCGGGCCTACGACGCGTCACTGTCCCAAAGGCCGTCTTCTTTCGAGGCCGCTGCTACTGCCGCCGACAGCAATGCCGCTGCTACAGCTGCTGCGGGTGCTACTGCTGGCGACGGCAGCTCCCGCGGCGGCGGCGAGGGTGCGCACACCCGCTTGAACAGCGACCGCGATGGCCGTGGTAGCGACGGCGATGATCTGGATGAAATGCTGGCGGCGGCGGCGGAGGCGGCGGCGGAGGCGGCGGAGGCGGCGGACCCGGAGCGGCCCTGGACGGGGTGGCAGCAGCAACCGCTGGTGGTGGGGCGATGCAGCGCACGGCTGAGGCAGCTGCTCAAGGTGTGTGTGTGCGTGTATGTGTGCATGAGGGAGGGGGGGTTCAATCTGAACCAATCCCGCAGGGAAACAGTCGCGCTACAAGGAGAAATTGCTGGGGGGGGGGGGCGTGCGGCGCGGGGGCGAGCAGGGAGTGGGCATGGGAGTGGGTGTCTGTAGGGTGCGGTGGAGTAGGCAAGGGGGCGCGGGAAAGGGCGTGCGGGGCCCGCGGGCAGTCGGGCGGCCGGGCGACGAAGGGTTGGTCATGAACGTGGAAGTGTTGTGGCGGATGGGGCGAGAGCTTGCCGGCTTGTCAAGCTCTAGGAAATGGTGTGGGTGCAGGTTTTAACATATCCCCACCCATGCTCCTCGACGCCGTCCGGCGCTGAGCCTGCCTGCCGGTCCATGCAGTCCATGCACACCTACATACTGCTTTCCTGATACACACGCACACGCACACACACACACACACACACACACACACACACACACACACGCCTCAGCGGCCCTGTGCCTTTGTGCTTCCCTTGCACGCAGGTGCGCCACGGCGGCCGGGCGCACCTGGTGAACGCGCACCACTACGCCGTGCTTGTGCGCGACGTGGTGCTTCGCCCCGTGGAGCGGTTCGCGCTGTTCGGCTCGGGGATGGGGCTGGGCGCGCTGTTGCCAGGCGTGGAGCTGCAGGGGGAGGCGGAGGCGGGCGCGCGCGAGCGGCGGGAGGAGCGGGCGCGCGAGGCGGAGCGGGAGCGGGAGGCGGGCGGGGGGGCAGTAGGAGGGGGAGGGGGAGGGGAAGGTGGAGGAGGGAGCGGGCGTGGAGAGGGGGGCGCAGGGCTTGAAGCCACGCGGGACATGGAGCTTGCGGTGTTGACCAGTGCCGCCGCGGCCGCGGCGGCGGCGCCGCCGCCGCCTGCGGCGCCTGCGGTTCCTCGGGAGCAGCTGATCCGCACGCTGCTGCGGACGGCCTCAACCGCTTGGCGCGAGCCGCCGCCGCCGGCGCCGCCGCCGGAGGCCGACGGCGCCGTGGCCGCCTCTGGCGCTGACGTCAGCCAGCCCGGCGGCGGCGGGCCCGCTACAGCCGCCGCCGGCGCTGCTGCATCGTTCGCTCGGGCGTCGACGACGGGGGCTGTAGCAGGCCGCGGCGGCGGCGGCGGGGTCGGCGGCGGCGGCGGCGGCGGCGTGGTGCCGTACGGAGACATGGTGGGCGGCGGCGCAGTCGGCCGGACCGACTTCTTGCCGCGGCGGCGCTCCATTGGCGGCGCCAGCCCGCCGCCGCGCTGGCGCGGCAGTAGCACCGGCGATGGCGGCGGCGTCGGTGGCGGCGGCGGCGGCGGCGGCGGCGGCGGCGGCGGCGGCGGCGGCGTGCTCAGTCCCGCGGCCACGGGTGGCGGTGAAGGGAGCAGCCGGCGGGGTGCCTCTGGCGAGGATTCGGGTGCGGTTGCGTGTAGAGGCGGCGCTGGTGGCGCCGGCGGCGCCCGAGGGGCGGGGGAAGAGGAGGAAGAGGAAGAGGAGGAGGAGGCTGATGATGAGCATGACCCGTTGCTGTCACCGGGAAGCGGGGAGGAGGGCTGGGAGGAGGGCGATGGAGGCACGCGGCCGAGAGGCAGGGAGCAGCGCCGGCGGCGGCGGCGGAGACCGCTCGTTGGCGGCACAAGTGAGTTGCCTCTTCGGGAACGCGCGACGCTGCTGGCTCGCGAGCTGGCGGGCAATGGCGGCGGAGGCGGCGGAGGTGGCCGGCGGCCCGGCGGTAGCGGCAGTGGCGGCGGCGCACACCGCACGCCGCCGTCCGCGGCGTCGCCGGCGCCAGCGGCTCTGGAGCTGACGTCACTGCGTTGGGAGGAGGAGAGGGGGGAAGGCGGGAGCCACGCGTGCCCGGCGGCGGCGGGAAATTCGGCGTTTGCGGCGGCTGGCAGGGAGGAGCTTGGGTTGGGGTTGGGGTTGGGTCCGTTTGCGTCGCCGTCCGGGCGGCAAGCAAGCGCGCTGGCGGCCGCGGAGGCGCGTCAGCGTCAACAAGAGCCTGCGTCGCAAGACGCTACAGCCCTCGACAGCTTGGGACTGGGCGTATCGCTTCCACCCGACGGCGTTGGCGCGGGAGCGTGCGGGGCTTCAAACGCCGCCACCGCCGCAGCGGCAGCCGAGACGGGACGGCGGCGAGCCGGGGCCGCCCCGTCTGCTGCGGCCGCGGCCGCCGCCGCCGCGGCAACGGTGGCGGCGGCGGCGGTGGAGGCGGCCGGTGGCACCTGTTTAGGCCCAGTGCCGACGCCGCCGCCGGTTATGGAGGTGCCGTACGACGATAGCGAAGAGGCGGCGGCGGTTGCGTCGTACTTCTCACAGCTGTTCCCGGACAGCTTCCAGCGACTGGTGCCGGTCTGCAACCACCGGGTGGGAGGGGCGAGGGGCGGGGGTTGTAGTACCAGCCCAAACTACTCCAAACCCGACGAAAACGAGCGGAGGGGCTGAGGCGGGGACAGATTGGCTAGGAACTTTGTGAACTGGGATGCCTCGGGTTGGGTGTAGGGCGTGGGCGATACGGGTAATTATACATGTGTTGCATTCAACAGGCGCGTCCATGATCCACGAATAGCACTCGTTGGCCGCGTCTGTCTGCGGGTCTGTCTGTCTGCCTGTTCCCACACTCGCGACCCTTGCCCTACATCGTGCAGTCGGTGGACGAGCTACTGTTTCAATGGACGAGCGCCATGGGCCAACTGTCTGCGGCGCTGCTAAACGCACACGTGGCGATGCGCTCCGCCGCCGCCACCGCCGGTGGTGGTGGTGGTGGGACGAGCAAAGGGGCAGCCGGCAAAGCCCTGGGCGCTGCCGGCGGTGGCGGCGGCGGCGGGAGCGCTGGCGGCGAGGTGGCGGCGCCGCCGCGTCACCACATGCAGGCAAGTCGGATGTGCGCGAGCTCTTGAGACACACATACACACACACGCACACGCACACGCACATGCAATTTTGGGCGGGCTTTGGTTTGTTGTTTTGACACACGTGCATTCGTAGTCCCCTGCTCCCCTCCTCCACCACCTCCCCCTGTACCTTTCTGCGGAGCGCCCGCCTCCTACACTCCAACGAAGCACACACACACACACACACACACACACACACACACACACACACACACACACACACACACACACACACACACACACACACACACACACACACACACACACATGGTCTCGGCTCGGCAGGTCGGTCGGCTGCGGTAAGTATACTCTGAAGGTAATCCGCGGCCGTAATTCTGCATCGCATACACTGTCCTACGCGTAATGTTTTCCTTGTGCTCTTTAACACACACACACACACACATACACACACACCACACCAAGGCCCTCCCAAACCGAAACAACACAGCGACCCGCCTCCTCCTCCTCCTCCTCCTCTTGCTCCTCCTCCTCCTCCTTCCCCTTCCACGCCTCGCCTCCCACCCCCGTCTCCCGCTCCCCCTACCACATCCTTAACCAATCATGAACGTCCCCCCGCCCCCACCCCACCCCCAGGCCATCCGCCGCGCCGCCGCGGCCGTGCGGCGCCTGCAGCAGCGCATCCTCCTGGAGCGGGCCCGCGCGCTGCGGCGCCCCACCCGCCGAGCCTACGTGGCGCTGTTCTCCACGCAGCGCGACGCGGCGGCGGCGGCGCAGTGCTCCCCGCTGGCGCCGCCCTCCACTTCGCAGCCGCTGCACTTCCGGGCCTGCGCGGGTGGGTGCGGGTGCGGGTGGTGTGGTGTGGGTGGTGTGGGGTGAGTGGTGTGAGTGCGTGGTGGGGTGGTGTGAGTGCGTGGTGTGGGTGGTGTGCGTGCGTGGTGTGCGCGGTGTGGGTGGTGTGTGTGTGTGTGTGTGTGTGGTTGCGTGGTGTGGGTGGTGTGGGTGGGTGGGTGTGGTTGCGTTGTGTGGGTGGTGTGGGTGCTGGTATGGGTGGCACGGCAGGGCGGTTGGCAGGGTGCGGCGGCGTGGTTGCAGGGAGACGGAGGGGTTGGGAGTGAAGAACGCCGGGGGCTTGCGGGCTTGGAAAGGAGTTCACTGTGACCAGTGGGTTGGGGGCTGCGTTCGTAGCTGCGGGATGTCAGGGTGCATCCAGGTAGACCGTCCTTCCGCCCGACTCGCCAACCCGTCGCTGAGTCCCGTTGGAATGCCCTGACTTTCGCACTGCATTCTGGTTGGGAGGCAGTTCCTTGACATTGGGGCGTGTTTCTTTGGGCTCGTATCAGGTACCTTTCGGCGGGTCTACGCGCTGTAGCTGGCTGCTGAACTTCACGGGCATCGGTAGTAACGCGCCTGCTGTACTGCTGTTTCTGCGCCTTCATTTCCTAATCGATCATGGATTTTTAACCCCCAACCCCCCGTTCACGCCCCCACCTGCCGCAGCCCCGCCGCCCGACGCCGTGTACTGGCCGGCGTTGTGGACCCTGCCCACCAGCAGGGCCGCCCGAGTGCTCATGTGAGGGGGGCGTGCGAGGGAAGTTGTGTGTGTGTGTGTGTGTGTGTGTGTGTGTGTGTGTGTGTGTGTGTGTGTGTGTGTGTGTGTGTGTGTGTGTGTGTGCATGTGTCTGTGTGTGTGTGTGTGTGTATGTGTGTGTGTGTGTGTGTGTGTGTGTGCATGTGTCTGTGTGCATGTGTCTGTGTGTGTGTGTGTGTGTGTGTGTGTGTGTGTGTGTGTGTGTGTGTGTGTGTGTGTCTCAGGAACACGGGGAATGGGAAACGCAAAACGTGTATGCGTGTGTGCGTGTGTGTCTGTGTGTGCGTGTGTGTCTGTGTGTGCGTGTATGTGTGTGCGTGTATGTGGTGGTGGTGGGCAGCAGTGCAGAAGCGCCGTTTAGGAGCGCTGTGCATTTTAGTGGCGGTGCCCAATGGACCCTTTGATTACATCACACACACACACACACACACACACACAGTAAATACTGACCACCCGTTCTCCGCCACAAACAAACACACGCACGCACACGCGCACAGGTCGGCGCCGCTGCTGGCTGTGCTGTTCTTCCCCATCGGCGCGCTGACCGGCGCCCTGGCCAACCTGCCCGTGGCGGTGTGCGGCGGCACCCCCGAGCTAAACCGCCTGTACTGGCCCTGGTTCTGCAGGTGGGCGCGCGTGTGTTTGGGGGGGGGGGGCGCCTGTGTGTGTGTGTATGTGTGGGTGTGTATGTGTGTGTGCCTGTGTGTGGGTGTGTGAGTGTGTATGTGTGTGTGTGCCTGTGTGTGTGTATGTGTGTGTGTGTGTGTGTGTGTGTGTGTGTGTGTGTGTGCCTGTGTGTGTATGTGTCTACGGTATACACCATCGCACATGTGTCAGGATGCGCTGCCGTGTGCCAGGAGCAAAAGGCAATACCTCAGAGCAAACAAGGTCCCGCACTCCCTCCCCCTCCCCCCTCCCCCCTCCCTCTGCCCCTCCCCCCACCCCCTGCAGTCACCAGCAGCACCACAGCTGGGCCAGCCGCCTGTCCAAGGCCGCGCTGACGGGGGTGCTGCCCGCGCTTGTCAGCCTGGGCTGGAACGCCTGGGTCATGCCGCAGGCGCTGTACCTGCTGTCGGCCATACAGAGCAGGTGGGGGCGGAGGGGTGTGTGTGTGTGTGTTCAAGAGCACAAGGAAAACATTGCGCAAAGACAGTGTATGCGATGCAGCAAAGCGACGGTTTACGGATGTTACGGATGTTACCAACCGGAAATCGCGCAACCCCCGCTGTGTGTATGTGTGTGTGGGGGGTGGGGGGGTGGGGGGTGCAGGACGGAGTAGGTAAAGGGGGGGGGTGCAAGGAGATGGGTGTGGGTGTGTGGTTATGGGGTTATGTGATTGTGGGTGTGGGTGCTGGGTGTGGGTGTGCGGGTGCAGCTGGGTGTGAGGGCGCATGGTCTCGCAAGTCTGTGCCGGTACGTTGTGGCCGCTACTAATCTGCATGTGTGGTAACAACGCGTCTGGCTACGCCTTCACTTCTTAAACAAGCATGAATGTAACCCCCCCTTTTGCTACGTGGGCAGGTGTGTGTCGCTGCCGGCCATGGACCGCCAGATGAGCCGCTGGTTCTTCTGGTGGAGCCTGCTGTGAGTGGGGAGGGAGGGACGTGTATATGTGTACTTATGTTTTGGGTGGTGTGGTGCGGCGCACAGGGCGGCGTGCCGGTGGCTCCCGGATGCCGGCTGGCCGGGAGGCAGCGCGCCGTGCCCTCCGGCGACACCCCATGTGTCGTGTTGATGCCTGACTCGGCACAACCCGCTTCTCATGCAACTTGCGGGACATAAGGAGGTGGACTGGTGGAGGGGCGAGGGGGCAGGAGGCAGGGACCTCTTTTGCCTGTCATATTGCATCTCGCATCTCCCGCATCAACACCGTCATGTTCTGCCCGCCATCCCTTCCCCAGCCCCCTCACCCCTCTCAACCAGCCACGCACCCCCGCCCCCCCCCCACACCCCACACCTCTCACCCCCTGTCGCCCCCTCTCACCCCTCTCATCCCTCTCACCCCCCCCCTCAGCAACATGTTCCTGGGCGCGGTGGTGGGCGGCGGCGTGTTCCAACAGCTGGGCGCATACCTCAAGGTGGGGGTGGGGACGAGAGGGAGGGAGGGGGAGTGGGAGTGAGAGGGAGTGGGAGGGAGAGAGGAAGGGAGTGGGAGGGAGATAGGAAGGGAGTGGGAGGGAGGGAGGGAGGAAGGGAGTGGGAGGGAGGGAGGGAGTGCGAGGGAAAGAGGGAGAGGGAGGGAGGCCCGGAATGCTTGCTCCATGCTGAGGTTGCTGGGTGTCCGCCGCCGCTCATCGCGCCAATCCTGAAGTGGTCCCCATCCACCAATCCGGCCAACGCAACGCCACGTGTGTCCACAGGACCCGGGCAAACTGCTCCTGCGCATTGGCACAGGTAAGGACTGCCGGTATCGTGTGAACGGGATCAGCCTCAGCCTTGGCGAGGAGGGCCTGATGCGAGATGCGTCGTGGGTGATGCCCCATGTGCGACCGCACTCACTGCACACACACACACACACACACACACACACACACACACACTGCGTAACTCCGGCGGCGTCTGGGCGGGCTTTCGTTTCGTTTTTATTAACACACACTCTGCACGTTGGGGTGCGCCCACGCCGAATGCGCCGCCACTGATCTTGCCACCCAGCTGCTTGCTGCCCCGCTCCCACCGTTCTCACCACCAACCCGCATGTAACCGCCGGCTCCCATTTGCCTGCAGCCCTGCCCACCGCCTCCAACTTCTTCCTGCACTACACTCTCACCCGCGGCCTCTACTCCAACTGGCTGCGCATAGCCTGGCCGCACCTGGGCCACATGGCGGGTGAGGGCCGGGCTCCGTGGGGCGAGCAGTTGGGGCGGAAGGGGAGTGGGGGGTTGCATTCATGATGGGGGGCGGGCGGAGGGGGCGGGCAGGGGTGGGGGCCTGGGCGGCAGAGACTACGTAGTGAGGCCCGGAATCTCCCTCTTGTTGGGAATGGTGCAAACAACGCGCCCCTCCCCGCCCGTTGCCTGCCTGCCTGACGGACCACACCGGCCTCTCTGCCTACCTGCCCTTGCCTCCGCCTCCGCCTACCTGCGTCCGCCCCTGCCCACCTACGCACCTACCCACCTACCTACCTACCTGCCTACCTGCCTGCTCGCAGGCGGCGCGCTGCGCGGGCTGGCGGGCGCCGCACTGCCGCGCTCGCTGCAGGACGTGTGGGCCGCGCACAGCCCGCCCGGCTACCGCTTCGCGTCGTTCTACAACGGCATCCTGCAGGTGGCGCCTGAGGGGGAAGGGGGTGGGGGCGGGGGTGGGGGTTGGGGGGGGGGGGGGTAGCCGCCCATGTGAAGAACGGAGTGGTTGTATGTCCTGGGTGGGGCGCGGGGACGGGGCCGGGGCGGGGGCGAGCGCCGGTGTGCGGCGGATGCGAAGGTGCTTGTAGCCGTAAGTACGGGAAGGCGGTGTGCCCACGAGCTATGCCGTATACCGCCCTTGGTCCATGGCGGCAGGTCGGCGGGGGCCTGCGCTCCTCTCCACCAAGATTCGTATATGGCCTACACCTTACTCCTCCTTAGACCGGATGCGAAGCGCGAACGCGCATCTCCACGCACACCTCCACCCACACCTCGCCCGCCTCTCCCTACACTCAACTTCTCTGTACCATCTTTGCAACCTCCCCCGCCTCTCCCCACCTCTTTCAGACGCTGATGGTGGGGCTGGCCTACGCGGTCACGGCGCCGCTTATCGCGCCCATTGCGCTGCTGTTCTTCGCCACCGCCTACATCACCTGGCGCTATGCGGTCATCTACATCTACGAGCGACAGTACGAGTCGGGTGCGTGGCGGCGGCAGCCGGCAGCTTGGCGGGTGTTTCCGTTTCCACCCATGCACAATAAGGAAGAACAAGAGGCACGCGAAGACGCGTGACAAAACACGTCGGCGGAAGTTTGCGGGGGGAGGGGGACGGGCGACTTGGTTGTGTGGACACCGCGGACGCAGCGCCAGGAGCGCGCGACTCCTTGATGAGGGGCAATCGACCCATCGCATTGCGGCACCGACTACCTAGTACCGTACCTATCACGTGCACTTTTGAAACCCAAGCCCCCACCCTGCCACCCGCGGCCCCCCTCCCAAACACACGCACGCACACGAACAGGCGGCTCCATGTTCCCCGTGGTGTTTGACCACCTGGTGGGCTACCTGCTGGTGGCCGAGATATTCACAGGGGCTGTGCTGCTGACCAATGGTGGGTTCTGGTCTGGTCTAGTGTGGTATGGTTTCCCTGGTCTGGTGTGGTGTAGTGTAGTTTGTGTGGATGCGGGGCGGGCTGGTTGGCGGCCGTCGAGGTGTTAGGGATGGGAAATTCTCTCAAGAGGCGGAGACGGGTTACGATGCATGATGGGTACCCGCCGTATGCTCCTGTGTCCCCCCATGCGACGCGGCATCGGTTTGGCCTGGTACCGTACTCAGCACTGACAAGTCCACCCACACACACACAAGTCGCGGGAATACGGGAATTAGGCGTGCTGGGTAAACGTTGTTTAGCGCGCCCAGGGTGCGGAGCATGGACGCATACAGGTGCATCGCGGGGTCAGGCCGAATGGTCGCCCGTGGGGTTACAGGCTTATCGCGGGTAAGTATGACTACCTGGGTGACGACAACCACGCGACGCTCGGTAAATTGGTAGGTATCCGTAAGTAACTCCGGCGTCGTCTGGGCGGGCTTTCGTTTCGTTTTTAACACAAGTCGCTCCACCTCATTACACGTCGCCCCCACCCACGCCAACCCGCCCACCCTTCTTATTGGACCATGAATCCCCCCATGTAATCCCCCCATGTAACCCCCCAGGCGCCTGGGTCCAGGCCGCCATCATTTGGTGCTCCCTCACCCCCGCGCTGGTCACCTTTCGCCGCTTCTGCGTCAACCGGTACCTGTGGCCGCTGGAGGTGCGGATGATGCGGAGCTACCGTATGGCGTGCGTGTCTGAGTGAGGGCTGTGTCACAAAGCACAGCGTGTTTGCGCAGTGTGTGTATCAGTGTATGTTAACGCCCCGCCCCGCCCCTAACCACCACCACCGCCACAGCACCCGCCGCTGTCGCTGGCGATGGCGGCGCCGCCGGCCGCCGTGGACCCGGCGGTGTTCATGCCGCCGGCGCTGCGGGAGGGCTGCGCGGGCTGGTACCCCGAGAGCGGCAAGGTGTGGGAGCAGTACGGCATACCCAAGGTGGGAGCGCGCGCGTATGGGCGTGTGTGGGTGCACGCGTTCGTGTGATGTAGGACGGAACACGCATGTGTGTGAGAAAGAGTGTGTGTGTGTGTATGTGTGCGTGTGTGTGTGTGTGCGTGTGTGTGTGTGTGTGTGTGTGTGCGTGTATGCTTGCGTGGGATGAATGAGGCGGGTGCATTCAAGCCTGCACAGGGCGGTGTATATCAATATGTCATGCCTCCCTGCACCTGCGCCCGCATGTGCTGTGGGCGTGTGGGCCGGAGGACCCGGGCGCGGGTGCCTGTCGTGGGCCGGTGCGGGCACGTGCAGCGCATCCACCGCGGTCGGGGCGGGGCGGGACTTTCCCATTCTCCACAGCCTGTTGTGCACAGGTGCACCGTAGCTTCCTTGAGCCGACAGGACAACCCCCACTCCACACTCTCGTGACCTCCGTGCAGTACGTCGTGTGAGTAGCACCTGGCCTGGGGGCGTTGCCTCCCTGGCAGCGCTGCCGCTCCCTGGCGACGCTCCCTCCATGGCGGCGCTCCCTCCATGGCGGCGCTCCACTTTGGCGCACCGTGGGTTGCGTGACAGCTATGCAAGTACACTGACAGCGGGGGGCGGCGGCTCGGCGGCGGCCCATGGGGCCATGTATGAACCTGCTGCCGTGGCCCCCTGCGGTTTTGGCAGGCCGTGGCAACGCCCCGCCACGGACATACGCGGGCTGGGGCCCTGGGGATGGCGGCGCTGTGTGGCCGCGTGTGTGGTGCAGCATCCACGGCTGTGTTGCGTGAGGGAGGGCGTGTGGCGCGGTCCGGGTACTGGTCGCGGTGTGGATGCGGCGGCGTTGCCGGGGGGTGCGAGCCTGCGAGGGCGGCTGCGCCGGGTGTTGGGCGCTTGCGATTGACACGGCCCCAGGGCTGATGCGTCGGTGCAGCAGCAGGAGCGCACCGGGGTGTGGATGTTCACCGTACTTGCGGGCTGGGGCCCAGGTTTGGAGGTGGCGGGTGTTGAATGTTGGGAGGATTTGCGGGGACCGGAGCCCAGCGGGTATGGGGGAGAGCGCACGGGGGCATGCTGCCCCCGTACACACGCGGCACGCAGCCAGCAACGGGCCAACGGCTGCGTCGCCCGAGGTTGTGTTGCGGTCATTCGGCAATGGGTGGCTTGGCGCCATACGGTGTGCGCGCGTGCGGCCATACGGTGTGTTACGCTTGACCCCTGCGGTGCGGCACGATACGTGTGGCTGGAGCCGGGATAACGGTGCTGGGGGCCGAGGGCGCGCCCCCACACCGCCAGCACCAGCAGCGGCCGCAAGTGTCAGATAAGGTGGCTGTAGGGACACGCGCGGTAAGACCCCCCGCCCCAGATAGTATTTGCCAATTGAGTTTGGACAAATGGGCGCGTTGGTCAGTGATCACAACGCTGTCAGCGCAAACGCTCGCTGGCAGGTGTGCCTGCAGTCGGGACACGTAGTTGTAGTTATAAAGAGTTGTCGATCAGGGCACGGCGGATGCGCGAGGTGGGGGCCGCAAAAGCCAAGTACTGCCCAGTGTGGAGTGTGAACCATTGTGAACGTGCAGTTATCGCGTAATCGATACTTGACATGTTGTGGAGGTCCTTAAACTTAAATTTTAATCGGCTGTATCAATAGTACAGCTTATACAGCTTATTACGTCTCCGCCTGCGCAAACTTGCCACTTTGCGGTTGATGTGGCCGACATTCCGGTCCATTAAGGGAGACCAAGCGACCAGTTCAGAGCCGTGTAGCCTGCGGCGGTCTGCGTGAACATCGATACAGCTGTGACGACGTGGCACCATTCTGCGCCAATGGTAAACCCGTCACAGCGATGCTGGGGGGCGCCTATTACTCACAGTTCGGCGGGGTAGTGGTTGCAGTTGCACGGGCATTGAAAATTTCACCTGAGACCCTTTCCCGGCTGATGCGATCCAGCCTACACTAGCGTGAAGCGGGGGCTGGCAGTCTCCAAGCAGCAATGTCAGTGTACGTCGGTGTACCACACGTACATTGAGGCGTCGAGGCACATCGAGGTATCTCGAAGCATCTCCTTGGCCGTGGCGCGGGTGGAGGCGGGGCGCTTGGGCGCCGGGGGGAGGGGCCGGGGGGAGGGGCCGTTTTGAGTCTGCGAACTCGCTCGTCGAAGGTCCCACGTGCGTGGTCTCGGAGTCACTTGACTTGCGCTGTTTCGCCCTACCGGCAGCCGAATATTAAAGGAATTAGTTTCTGATATTTAACCTTACTCGCTGGCGCAGTCACGGCCGCGAACTCGCAGCCCAGGCATGAGGAAACTCCAGTTGACTGCTGACACCTGACACCGCTTATGCTGTGCTCAGAGCACCTACACATCAACACGCAAGGGTCTTATAGTATATCACTTTAAAACGCGTGCCTGTCGCGGTCTGAGTGAGGCAGTCCCGCCTAGAGTTTCCGCAAAGGCCCGGCAAGTTGTGTGCTCTAGTCCCAATCAATCAATAGAGCTACGGCGCAGTGCTATCGCCTTGACTCCAGTTTGTGATACGGCGCTCGGTGGCTAAGAAATCCGGATACTGGGCCCTTTTGGTGTCGTTACCAAGTCGTCATAGCTAAAAGGCCTGCAAAGCATGTCTGGGGAGCTTTGGGGCTCCGCTGACGGGGGAATGCTGGGAAATGCGCTCTCCATGTCAAGCGAGAGGCAGGACCGCAGCCTAAAGCATATGGAAAGGTATGTGCGTAAAGAACTGGAAGGACCGAATGTACTTTGTCCCAAGCACCGCGCAAAGCCAAAGGTTGCGGTCTTTCTGACGTCGTCGGCGAACCGACTGGCTATCGCCGCGCTCTCATCTGATCGACCCCCATTTTTCTTTAACCGGCTTACAGTCGACACGCGGCAGCGCCTGCCCTAAGTTCAGGTGCGAGCAGAACTTTCGACGCCCGCATCAATGCGCACGCCCGGCGCCGCGATGGCCCCACCTGAGTTCAGACGAAGCTATAACAGCGCAGCGCTGTCTGCGCCTGCTAGCCTAGAACCCGCTCATTTTGCGCGTGTGGCTCGACTGAACATTTCGGCGGGCTACCACAAAAACCTCAGACTCGGCCCTGTTTCCGCTGCCTGTCGCGTTTGCAGGCTCGCAGACCATTTCTGAATTTGAGCGCGCGGAGCAGCTGTTTCGGCTTGCGGGGCCTCGCCAAGCCGGCGAAAGCGTGGCAGTCTTCAGGCCGGTGGCGCCGCACGGCGCGGTCGAAACAGCTCAGGCCGCCCCTGCCAACGATTGCTCAGGCAGCTTGATCGCGCTGTCGCGTGACGGCTCGGAATGCAGCGGCTCCGGCTCCGGCGCGCCCAGCATCGACACCACCAACACCACCTGCTGCGACGACAACGCCATCAGCCGCAGCGGCTGGAGCGACGTGCCCCCGCCGCGCGCCCTCGCCGGCCTGATGCTGCCGCCCAGCGCCGCCTCCCCCGCCCCCGCCTCCGCCGCCGGAGCTGCGGCTGGCGGCGGCGCCTGCGGCGGGGTTGTGGCCGTGTTCAACGCGGGCTCGGTGCTGTCGCGCAACGGCATGACTGAGGCCTTCGAGGACAGTGGCGAGGCCGTGTTGATGATTGGCGAGGATGTCGGTTCCGATGCCGAGCAGCTGTCGCGCTACAGCCCCGCCGACAACGCCGTCTTTGGCGCCGCCGCCAGTGCTACAGCTGCTGTCGCTGAGGCGGGCGGCGCCGCCGCTGCCAGGTCAGCATCCTCAAACCTGGCCGACTCAGACGCCTGCAGCGACGCCTCGGCCCCCGCTGCGCCCGCTGCTGCTGCTGCTACTGCTGCTGACGCTGCTACTGCCGACATGCCGGAACCCGCCGAGGCTGAGGCCGCCGCCACGCTTGGCGCTGACAGCAAGGCTGGCGGGCAGGCCACTGACGCCGGGGCCACCCAGGCCGCTGACGGCACCGCTGCGGTTGCTGCGGCCGTTGAGGTGCCTGGTGACGAGGACGGGCCCTTCGCGCCGCGGCCTTTCGCCGCCGGCGACGTGCGCCTGGCTCGCATGCTGATGGCTGTGGCGCAGGCCACGGGCGCCAGTGCGCCGCAGCTGCTGCAGCAGCTCCTCAACTTCGCGCCTGAGGACTACCAGGTGCGGGACCGGGTGCCGGTGCGTGGCGACATGCGGTCATGGACATCTTTTGATGTCTCCATTGTACGGTATGCAGGATGAGCCATTTCCTGATTTGAGCTGGTTTTGCCGCCGGCCGCTGTGTTGCATGCTTTTTTGTTATGTGGTCGGTCCACCTCCCCGCCACCTCCGCCCCCACAACCCGCCGCCCCCGCCCGCCCCCGCAGGAGCTGGTGGCTGCGATGGCCGAGAGCGGCTGCAGCGCTGTGCACCACATCGCCTCGATGCTGCACAATCTGCGCACCATGGCCGAAGAGGCCATAGCCGACAGCATCGCGCCGCCGCCGCCCGGCCACGGCAACGGCAACGGCAAGAGCGGCGGCGCATCGCGCGGCGGCGCCGCCGCCAAGAGCACGCCGGAGTCCGAGGCCGAGGCGCGCGCGGCGGCGGAGGCGCTGCGTGTGTCGGTCATGGAGCACTACAACCGCGTCGTCACCCGCCTTGTACACACCGCCCTCGCGCTTCTGGAGCCAGGCGCGGTGGCGGCGCTCGCCGCGTCTACCCATGCCGCCACCGGCGGAAGCGGCATCGGCAGCGGCGCCGCCGCGCGCTTCCTGAACAGCATTGTGCCGCCGCCGCCCCCGCCGCCGCCGCGCCACCGGACGCCGGCAGAGGGTGCAGCAGCGGCAGGCGCGGGAGCCGCGCCTCCGCCGCCACCGCCGCGCGGCGGCGCCGTCTGCAGCCCCGCCGCCGTCAGTCCGTTCAACGGCGGCGCCCACGCCGGTCACAACCGCGGCCGCGCCGCCACTAGCAGCGGCCTGGGCGCCCTCGGTCGCGCCGCCGCAAACAGCGGCGCCGACGCTGGCGGCGGCTCCGGCTCGGTCCAGAGTGGCCCGCAGCCGGCGCTGCGCCTCGGCGAGGTGGCGGGAGCGCCGCCGCCGCCGCCGCCGCCTTCTTCCTCGTCTGGCCCGGACGCCGCAGACCTGGTGGAGCACGTGGTGCGTGCCGTGGCCGAGCACCTGGGCGCGGGCACGGCGGCGGAGGTGGCGGAGGCGCTGGCGGCAAGCGGCATGACGTCGCGCGGCGCCGCCTTCGCCGCCGCCGCCGCCGGCGCGGCGCCGCCCGCCCCCGGCGGTGAGGCTGAGTCGCTGTCGATGCTGCACCGCGTCCGCAGCGCGTCCGTCTCCTCCTCCTCGGCCGCCGCCGCCGCCGCGGCCTCGCAGCACGCCGGCCACCGCGGGTTGGGTTCGGCCAGCGGCAGCGCCAGCGTGGGTGTTGGCGGCGGCAGTGTCGCGCCGCTGCAGCGCCCGCGCAACGCCACCGCGGGCTCGCGCCCGCTGGCGGCTGTGCCCATGCTGGACGCCGCCGCCGCCGCCATGCTGCCGACGCTGGACCTGCCCAGCCCCGCGGCGCCCACCTACCGGCCCGTGTCGCTCATGCCCACACCCAACACGCCTACGCCGCAGCAGCAGATGCATCTGGGCCACAATGGCGGCGCCGCCGCCGCCATGCGCGCCACGCTTGCATCGCCGGCGCTGGCGCCGGCGGCGCCATCGCTGGGCCTGGGCGGCGGCGGCGGGAACCTGAACGAGCGCCTGCACACACGGGTGGCGTCTGGCAGCTATGATGCATTGGCGGCGGCCGCAGCCGCTGCTCAGCAGCAGCAGCAGCAATTGCAGCTAATGGACATGCTGGCGGCGATGGCCGACGGCGGCGCCGCCGCCGGCATGGGCTGGCCCGGCAGTGGCGGCGCTGCCACTGCGGACGTCACGTCCACCGCAGCCATGTTGGCCGCGGCGGCGGCCGCTTCCCACTCCTCTTCGCCGGATCCGTACGGCCTGACCGCAGCTATGCAGCAGCAGGCGTCTTCTATGGCGGCGGGCGGTGGCGGGCAGGCCGCGTTGTCGGCGCTTGCTTGGTCCGCGGCGGCAGGGCTGCCGCTGACGGCGCAACAGCAGCAGCAGCTCCAGCAACTGCACCAGCTGCAGGGCCGGCAGCAGCAGCAGCAGCAACACATGGTGGCGCAGCCTCGCGTGTACCACCACCAGGCCCAGCACCTGCAGCAGCAGCAACAGCAACAGCAACAACACATGCAGCACTACCACCACCGGCAGGGCCAGCGGCAGGCGTCACCCTACGCCGCGGCGGCTGTTGCGGCGGCGATGCAGCACCAGCAGCACCAGCTGCAGCAGCAACAACAACAACAACTGGCTGCAGCCGGTCTTCTGTCTGCGGTAAGCGCGCCTGCCGCCATTCCAAGTAACGCCGTCAGCGCTGCCGCGGCTGCATGGCTGCAGCAGCAGCAGCAACCGTTCGGGGGCGCGGCAGGCGGCGGCGCTGGCTTTGTGGACCCGCAAATGCAACTTCATTATGGCTGGGGCATTTAGTTGTCATTCAATCCTATTGTAGGAAAAGCACTCATCATGTGCTGTGCCAGGGCCAGAGCTCTAGAGCTTCTCTTCTTTATTTGCTTTCTCGCATCCAAGCCCGGAACGATAGCGCGGGTTGCAGGCGCATGTTAGATAGCATGTCTACATGTCTCTTTAGCATTTATATGTGCGCTGCGACCTTCCTTTGCTTTCGGCGCCTGGCTTGGTTTGCAAAATGCGATTGCGTGCTGGCTCATTGCACGCCACACGCTATTGGCATTAGCAGGCTGGATTACTGAGGCATGTATTTGCATGCGCTGTGATCGAGACCGGTGTGGAGGTTCCTGCTGACGATGTTGATGTATGGACAGTAGGGGCGGTCAAGGGCACTGGGGGCGCAGCCCTCGAGCTGCCTCCTGCTCTGGGCGTGGACTCCTGAAATGAGGGTACAGGCAGTGGACGAGTTTGAATGATTGTTGATGGTGACTCGCGGAGAATTTGAACAGCGGGTATTCTGTATCCCGTCCGCGGCCTGCCAGTATAAGCTGGAGGCCGGATTTATTGAGAAGCTGGCGTGTGGTGGCGCAAGGAGCGTCACGCGGTTGGGACACAGTTTCTGTTGGTTAACCGACGCCGCATTGACGTGGCACCCGGTCTTCATACTTCCGCTGTACTGTCAGGCGGGAGCCAGCCCCCGCCCATTAATTGCAGAACTGCCCCCAAACGGGTTTTCTGGTACCAGCACACGCACTGCCCTGATATAAGATGCCATACGCATAGGACGCTTTGTTTGGTCACATGCCACACCTTTTGCCGCAGTAGGGGTTCGGCTTTGGGAGAGAGACTGCAAAACGTTTGCCGATGACGTGCAGGCTGCGAGAGTGGTCGATCCATTTTAGACATCTGTCTAAGGCGCGACACGTTGGTGTCAACGCGCCGGCATGGCCGACTGCTACGGAAGGCAGGCGATGTGGTATATTTCATAGTTCTTCACAAAATCTTTTGGGTGCTGGTTCAGTATTGACACCTGTGCTGACCGGGTGGGTCTGCGTATTTGGCTTGGGAGGGCAAAGCCAGCCTCATAAGCGAGGCAACCGCATGGCGCGGCATACGCTAGGCGCGCATTCAGATATTTGTCCTTTAGATATTTGCACCAGCCATTAGCCGTGGGCGGAAGACATGCGGAGATTGTGGCTTGGTTGTCGGAGACCTGTTTGCATGCGGCGGTGTGAACTGGTATGACTTTGATGGCCCTTGGCTGCGAGTTTGATACACGTCAACGTGGCGCTGATAGTGACAAGCCTGGTGGCAAGTTTGTTGGTGGGACTGAGACGTGTGTGAGGTTGCAATGCCAGTTTTGATGGAAGGTTGTTGACGTTAACTGTTCCGGGGCAGTGTGCAGGTGTTTGCTGTTGGGTGTTCACAACTTCGGACAAAAAAGGAAGCTTTGAGACTTTGCTGGATCCCTGAGCGTTGGCCCGCAAGGCGGCACGAGGTGCATGCGGAGTGGCTCTAGCGGCTGGCATTAGAGCAACATGATGTTAGTGCAAGGAGGGGTCGCGTGTTGGCGTACTCCTTCAGGTCCTCGTGCTTGTGGGTCGCGTGTTCGTTGCCAGGGAGGTGCGGACGACCGGCGGCGCTCACGATGGCGACCGCCTTGCGTCCGCACAGCACTTGCAAGGCCTGGGCAGTTACTGCCCATTTGCATAGCACGGCATTGCCTTGTCGGGTTGCATGCGTATTTGGGATTGACAGTAGCTGGTTGTGCGGCTGTCTGCGTGCCGGCCAGGACCACTTGCTGAACAGGTTAACTTTGTTTGCTGGAATGGGAAATTTGGGATATTCTTTACATTGCCCTCAGCTTAAAAGCGGGGATCGGCTAGCGGGCCCGGGCGTTGAGACTATTTGGTTTAGTCCACTGGTGAATGCGTCAACTGGCATTGGTCCTTTCTGTTTTACATGTCGCAAACCGTACACGGCATTGAACACAACACAACCAATGCGAACGAGGGGGCTACTTTGGAGCTCTGCTGGCGGTAGCGTAGCAGTTGGGCGGTGCAAACGAGAGCTCTTGCGCCTGGGTGCGGAAGGCCGCGCGTGTGGGCGTAGCACTGTCAGCATGTTTCAGCTGCCGCTCTGAGCGCAGCAGCCCCTAGCCGGCACCGGCGGTCAGCGCGGCCGACACTTCGGCAAGCAGCGATTGCTGGTGGAATTTTGGGCAGCACGCGGTGTGCGTTGAGGAGGCGTGCTGAGTGATCATGCCCGACCTCGGGGAGGAAGACGACGAGCCTCTGCGGGCGGGCCGCAAGAGGAAGCGGCGGGCCACGCACCATGGCAGTGGACGGCTGTTGGCCCGGACAGCTGTGATGTTTGGAGCGGCGGCGGTGCTAGAGCTAGTGTGGCTGGTGGTGTTGTCGCCCACGCGCGCACGTGCGCGAGCGTAGATCTATATATGGGTGTTATCTATTGACATGGATGGTGGTGGCGGTTCATGTGGATGGTTGGATGATGGAGAAAAGTTGCGGGGCGGGGGTAATGTGGGTTTGGAGGTGTCAGTTGCTGGTTGTAGCCACGGCGGTGCGCCCCGCCGCGCGGCATGGCAATGCGCAGTGAACAGGTGGGCAGCTTGTGAGGTGCGGGCGACTGCTGCGGTTGCACCAACGTGGCCGCCCGTGCGTATGATGGGAGGGCAGAAAGCTGCGGCACAATCTAAGAACCGGAGAACTAGAGACGTGTGCCCAAATATAGTAGGGTGATGGCGGGTGTCGCAAGTCCAGCGGTCCTAGTCGTGGATTAGTTCAAGCAATGCCCTAGGAGGTTGCTTCGGCGGGTGCAAGCGCGTCCTTTAGTTGGGTGTCTGTACATTCTCGGAGCGTGTCGCGCCCTCCAGTTCTTGTCTCCATGATTTGTTTTGGCATGATTTGTTTTGGTTGACGGTGTGGGTGTGACGCACGAGGGGGGCGCGTGCCAGATGATAGGTAGCCCGGTGCGGCTGCCGGTAGCGCGGCACGGGTTGCTGGAGATCACCACACATGTTTGCAAACACACACACACACACGCCGCCAGCAGTTCGGCGCACATACGCTTGTACCGGTATCAGGGTGTGTGGTGGTGCGTGCATGCTTGCGTGCATGGCGCCTTTGTTTGGTGTAGGGGCCGGCATCCAGGAGACACTTGCCGGCGCGAGCGGCTGCAGTGCCTCCGCGGGTTGATGCTACCGTGGCTGCGCTCAGGCAATGAGCGCATGCGCTGGGTCCTGGTCGGCTGATCGTCGAAGACGGTGTGTGGGGCGTCGGCTTACGTGTTTGTTTCCAACGGCAAACTGCAACTGCCGCATGCGAGGTAGGCTGACGGGCCGTCACACGACCCGTTTGCCCCCGCAACGGCAGGCGGGGTAGGGGCGCAGGCGGTCAGTCTGCAAGAATCCACGGCGGCACCTCTTTAAACTGCCTATGTGGAGGTTAAGAAATTCTTATGTTTTGTGTTCTCTTCAAGCCACGCGTACAGCCGCACGTGGCAAAAGTATGTACGTTTGCGGTTTGTGTGTCGAAATTGGTTGCGGCGGGCTGCGGAAACGGCAGCAAGCCAAATGCCTCGAAGCGTCTGGTGATTTGGCTGCAGGTACGGTAGATAGAGATACGCGCGTGCATTTGTCGCAAGATGTGGCGTGTTGTTGGTTGGTTTTCATGTCAAGCGGCTTGTTCTGACGCGGCGTTCGCCTCTGGGGCAGTAGCTTTTTGTCAACCTTGCTTACAGTCTTTGTTTTGCATGGCCTTCGCAGGTGTCGAGAGACGGGGGTGAGACGGTGGTGCCTGCAAATGAATGTGGGCAAGTTCGGCTGCAGAGCATGCCAGGGGAAACTGTAGCTCGAAGCAATTTGAGGATGGCAAGGAGCGCAAATGCAGTCAAAGGGCTCAGCGCCTTCACGCCCTTGGCGGCGGATGGGTGGACCAAGCTTACACGACTTGTAACATGGATGTCAAGCATGTGATTAGCTATAAGTCGTGGCGTGTGAGCCACGCGCCTCCTTCTGCCCAGATGAACCTGCATTTGCACACGGGCCTGGCGTGGAATGCAACCAGTGCTCGTATCTTAAGAAGGCAAGTGGCAGATTGCTGAAATAGGGCATCTTTAATTTTCAACCCGCTGCCGCCGCATCTTTCATCCCAAAAATTTTCCGGGGGCTCCGCCCCCGACCTATGCACGGTTCGTGTCAAGCCAGGGGTGTGGCAGGCCGTGTCAGCAATCTCTCAATCCCCCATTCGTGCCGTGCATCCATCTCAAAACAGAAACTCCACATACACAAACACACAGCTTGGTACACATGGCTGGTACTGGGCATCTGGTGCAATGGCGAACAAGCTTGTCCTGTTGCAGCGTGCCAAATGCGGGTGCGGTTGCCCCCAGCCCACATTCCGGCTCCGGCACAGCAAAATATTCCGCCGCACCGCATGTGCCACTGCTACAGTATGCGGGGTGAGGTTGCTGTTGCCCCCAGCCCACATTCCGGCTCCGGCACAGCAAAATATTCCGCCGCACCGCATGTGCCGCTGTCACAGCGTGCAGGGTGAGGTTGCTGTTGCCCTCAGCCCACGTTTCGGCTCATCCGGCACAGCAAAATATTCCACCGCACGGGATGTATGTGCCCCTGTTACAGCGTGCGGTCTGTTGCCTTCGTTGCTGAAAAAGCACCGGCTCTATGGCTCCATGGCAAAACGTGGCCCATCCCCACGCGAAACCCCAGCGCCCTCTCCCACGCTCATCACGCTCACCCACCCACGTAATGACTCCCCTAGTAGAAGGCTGAAGGCTGCCCTATCTTGGTGTGCCCCCACGGTGCCAGCAGGACAATACAGTTTCCTGGACAATACAGTTTCCTGGACAATACAGTTGGCTTGCCCCTTCCCCCGAAGGGGGAGGGGCAATAGCCATTGCGGTCGCATCGAGTTCCCGCAGCGGGGCCCTCCCGGTTATTCCAGTTGGCTCGCCCCCCAAAGGGGGGCGACAGCCTTAGTCCTCGACCAGAACCATACATTAGGGTTGTTCTCTGTTTTTCATTTCGACTGTATGCAAATAGCGGCAGCTTAGGTCTATTTGCCAAGGCAAGAAACGTGTGGAAATACGCAGCACAGAAAAACTGGTAGAAAAAGCGCACCTCCGACCGAGGCCCTTGATGAGGAGCCATCAGCATTTGCAGGCAAGCGTCGAAATCAAAGCCAAGCCAAGCCAAAGCCAAAAAGCCACACGCCAAGCCAAGCCAAAGCCAAAGCCGAAGCCAAAGCCGAACAATGTCGCCTTGCCCAGAACTGGACGCTGTCCTGGCCGCCAATGTATTGATGCGGTGGCCAGTGCCCTACATTGTAGGAGATTGCTTCTTCGACGCGGTAGTGTGGCTGCTGCTGGTGTTCATGGGCATGCACACAACGACTGGACGACGCGTACGTGCTCGTTGCAACACTCCGCAACCGTGCTGCTGCGATGCGCCTGAACCTCGCCCCCAGCCCCCACCATAGCCAACGTCGCATAGCAAGTGCAGTGCACGCACATGCAAGGGCAGGAAGCGCAGCGCGAGCGCGCAACGCCGCAGCAACCCAGCGGAGCGATGTTGCCCGTGGGCCGAAAAATGTCTCCCACGCTGAAGCTTCACCTGCGCACTTCCCCTGTTACACCACGACCGCAAGCGGAAAATCCCCACAAAGGGCGAGCCATCGCGCTGCGGAGCGGGGAGGTTTTGAGTTGAGTTATAACCTTGAAACCCGAGCGCAGCGAAATTTGTCGTGCAAATAATGCGCCTTTCTATGTATGTATTGCAAAGCGTAACTTTATGAAAACGCAAGCCCTATGCCAGAGCGGGGCAAACGCACAAGCGCAGCGTTTGCATTAGAGCTCCAGCGCAACATACAATATATCACAAATTGTATCGATAATCAAGGCTCCCGGCACGGAAGGACGCAAGACGGAGGAATCGACGCGTTGGAGGATCCCGGAAATTGCGCGCGAAAGCGCGAGGCGCAAAAGGTTTGCGCTACCTGTTTTAGTTTCCCCGTAATGACGAATGCCGCGTTCTGTATTCTGCTCGCACATCACCCGGCACATCGGCGTTACTCTCGCCCGCTTCTCGCTGGCTTCCACCACGCCCTGAGTCCGTGCCCCCGCTGAGTCCGAGCCCCCATCCCCGCTCACTTACCCACCCCCAGCCCGCGGCGCCCTGAGCTACCGAAGGCAATATCATGACCGGTAGTATGGCTGCTCGCAGCCCCCAGCAGACCTATATGATACTTCCACCATCCGCCAGTCCATCCCACCCCACCCCATCCCCACACCACATTCCGGGGCGCACGGCATGGAGCGCCCTGAGGGGGGAGGGGCAAGCCGGAGTACTGCGTAGCGGTAGGTGTTTCCTGGGGAACCTCAGTCACCCTTGCCTTGGGCCCGGACAAGTGACAGAAACGCCCTAAAATGTCTTCTGCGAATCTCAGAAAGACCCCTCCAAACCTGAAGCGTTTCCACAGATTTTTGGCCACAAGAATCAAAAATTTCTTCCGCCGGAGGCATTTTTGGGCAAATTTCTGTCGAAAAGAAGGAAGATACGAGCACTGGGGGCAAGCCGGGGTACTGCGTAGCGGTAGGGTTCATGTGAGTCCTTGCGTGCGCAGGGCGCATGCCCCAAACCATGCCCCTTCAACCAGCTGATGGTGACCGCGGACGGCTGCTCCTGCTGCGCGAACTGCAGGCTGGCCGCGTCCTATACAGTGCCCGTGTGTGCGTGAAACCATGTGAAACCACAGCCATATCATACGTGCCTGGTGCGCTCTGTGGAAACCTGTGCTTTCAAAGTGATGATGCTCCCTATTTTTCTCTCGGTACAGCGTGCATCTGCGGCTCCAAGGAGGATCCAACCTGTCCTCGGCGAAACCCCGTTGCCCGCCCCAGCTGAGTCCCGCAATTGCTTCTCAGACATACTCAGGATCGCAATATGGATGCACAGTCGCATGTTATTGTGGTCCTGCAAAAGACCACACAGGCCAAAATTGAAGGCCGAAAAGACACGCCAGGCCGTGTTCTGAGGCCAAGTTCACGACGCCGCAGCTTTTTGCAGGTATCAACAATAAATGCGCGCACCTCGCCAAGCGAACCTCCAGTCCACCAGTTCGCCTGCGAGGCACGACTCTTTTGCTGTAACCAATACGTAGCCTCTGCCATCATGCAGAGTTTGAACGTACCTCTGCAGCCGGGCTCCCCGGGACTGCTGCGGAGCGGTGGTGGCAAGCGTGGCAATTCGGGCAGCCCGGCCGGGAGGCGAGGTAAGTTTAACGCATCCTTGAACGGCATCCTTGAACGGACACGGACACGGCATCCTTGAACGGACACACAGTGATGCTGTGATGCGCGTTGGCCGTGTATACGCTAATTTGCCAAATTGCTCTGGAAAGACGCTGACCAATTTGCCCTTTGTTCTTCCACAGGCGCAACTGCGTTATGCTGCCTCATTCGTTCAAGTTCGTGTTCCAGGCTCGCTTCGGCGCAATTGCCCAGGCGAACGGCGACGCCCTCCCTCCAGACGCCCAGTCTGGCGTGCCCCGCTTCGCCGGTCTCGCGGGTTTCATGCTGAAGGAACCGTCGCCCGTGCCGTGCATCCTCTTCGCCCCCACGTCGAACCGCAGCGCCATTGCTCTTGGACAGGTCCAAGAGCATCTACCGGTCCTACGTGTAAGTTGCGTGTTATCGCGCCTGCCATACCTTTGCATTCCACACGCGCAATGCTCACACCCGGGGTTGCCTGCTTAGATTTGCGGCCGCTTCAGCACTTGCCCCAGCACCGCGCTCATCTATGCTCTCCAACTGGCCCTACATCCTGCAGGTGCAAGGACCCGGAGTGCCGGTGCCAGGCCGACAACGGCGTGCACCCCAGCGGGATCATCCCGCCCCCACACGAGGCGCCCGATGAGGTTGTGCAGTGCCTCAAGTGCAAGGGCGACATGGCCGACACGCTGTTCCTGCAGGCCGACGCCACCAACCTGCGCACCGGCGCCGAGTTTGAGGTGAACATGATGGCGTCCATGGCGCGCGTGCTGGTGAGCAACCCCCTGCCCACGGCCGAGTTCTACTCGGTGCTCATCAACATCGTGAACCAGGCGGACGGCGGCGACGGCACGGCGGAGGCCATGACGGACGCCACCCAGCAGCTGAGCCTAAAGTATACGGCCGGCATCAAGCTCAACGACCTGAACGAGGTGCGTATGTCTTCGATAGGCCAGGGCTGTGATGTGACTCACGAGCGCACACGTTCCTGTGGGGTACTTCTGCCTGGCTGGAATGTGTTCACGAGGCACTTGTTGCATAGCTCTGTTCCCCTCAAATAGGCGCCTTGTCCACCTTTGATCCATCCCACACTGCCACTAACTTTCATCTACACATGCTGCATGACACGTTGACTGCTCCTCAGGTGATGGCCGTCTACATGCGCCGCTGGACAACAAGCCCGCTGTGTTCGCCACCCTGCACTATGGGTACAACATGGAGGCCGCCCGCACGGACTCCAACGCGGCCTCGGCGGCGGACAACGCCAACGTGCTGGGCCGCGGCGGCCTCACCGCTGGCGGCGCATACGCCGCTGGCGGCGACGCCAACGGTGGGGTGCCCCGGCGGCCCCCACTCCTGCCGCGGCCGCTCAGCCCCAGGCCGCCCTCTCCGCCACGGTGCTGCGGCTGCTCTAGCTGGCGGTGCGCCTGGCATGGTGGCGGCTGCGGCACCTGTGGCACCGGCCGTTGGTGCGGCGGCGGCGGCGGTTGTGCCCGGAGCGGCGGCAGGTGCGCAGCACGAGGACCTGCACCGCGACTCCAACGGCGACGTGCTCATGCAGCAGGTGCAGCAGGCCCCGCCGGCTGCGTACGCGCCCCCTGCTGCCCCGGCCCTGGCCCAGCAGCGTGGCGCCAGCGAAGTGCAGCAGCCCGTGGGTGCACCGCCGCCCCGCCGCCGGCTGTTCCAGGGCGTCGCGCCGCAGATCACCAACAACGACATCGAGCTGCTCAGCGGTGGCAACTCCAGCGAGCTGGAGGACAGCGGTGCCTCCAAGTGATGTGCGTGATCTGTGAGCGGCTTTTCAAGCGGGACACGTGGCATGTCATTGGGGGGGGCGGGCTGGTATTCAGGGTGCATCTGCCTTTGGCGTTACTAGGGACTGATCCATTTCAAGGCGCGTGCTGCGAGTTTTGCACCTGCTTTATATTCACAAGTGCCCGTTGATGACAGATGTCTCACGCTTTGTTCTCTGCCTGTCTTGCGGCTTCCTCCAATTGGGAACCCGGCATAAAACATGATGTGCTGTAGCCATACGACAGATCTGCGACCAAGTGTGCTTCTGCAATTGGCACCACGCTTGGGAGCGCAGAACCTAGGCCGGCACTTGGGTGGCAGAGTCGTGTGTGGCCGTGGCATGCACCTGCTGTTACGTGTGCCAGCAACCGGCTGCGGTGCCTTGCCTCCGCTGTTCGGACTTGGCCTTTGCCACTCGCTCTGGGTAGCCCTGTGCTGTCTGCTGTGTAAACCGGTGTTTCAGCTGTGTTGCTTGGTCCCGCCCACCTCGTGCCTTAGGCTCTTCGAAACCAGCCCTGCTTCGCCTCTCCTACGCCTGCGTGTTCACCCCCACCGCCTATGGACGCTACGCATCTGCTGAATCCGCCCTCCGTCACCTCTACTCAACAGCCCTGCTCCCTGGTGCACCCTCCGTCACTCAGCCAAACACCGCTGTATGTTACATCCCATGTCACTTGACTCCCTTGGGGGCACGCCCCATGGATCGCATGGCGGTCCGCTAGTGGAGTTGACAGTTCGTGTCAGGGTTCGTGTCCCGCAACAGCAATGGTTTTCACAACTCGTTACATCCTGCAACTTGCACGCCTTGTGTTGCGAGCCATTATGATAAAAATGCCACCTCGACGGCCTCGCGGTGCTGCAACCCTTGAAGTACGCCTCCGAGAAGGGCTGCGGTATTTTCCTGGTTTACGCGAGGACGCAGAGCTAAATTCCGCGCGCCTCGAGGACCTGGACGATGCACTCAAATCAGCAGACCTGGCCTTAATCGGCAGCACCACAATCCTGAGCGGCATTGTGGCTGCTCATGCTTGGGCCGCACGCGCGCTCGCCGCTGACGTTTTGCATGCCTCAGGTGCCTGGGTACTGGAAGTGACACTAGAGAAATTATATCGCCTCACAAGCCAGCAAGGCGGCCCGGCCGCTGACCGGCTGGTCCGCGCATTGCTCAGAGCAGACACGCTGGCGGTTTACTCGCGGTTGTGTTCGTGCATGCTGCTGCCCACCCGCGGCGCCGCCGCTGCTCACCGCGGCGCGACGCCGGGCAAAACCAAGCTGGGGCTACTCGTGCTGGTGCTTCAAACTCTTTTCGAGGTTGCCTCCTGCGTGGGTAAGAGCCCGGACGCTGGCCTGAAGCTGGAGCTGGTCGAGGCGCTGGCGCACACGCAGCTGCTCGAGCACGCCGCCCGGGCGCTGCTGCACGCCGCCCAGACCACCCAGGCTGCGTCGGCGGGCGCAGGCGCAGGCGCAGCAACAGGCGCGGCAGCAGGCGTAGCAGCAGGCACGGCGGCGGACCCGATCGCTGAGATGTGGAAGCACGTGGCGGCAGCAGCAGCATTCATGTCCGAAACGCTGCCGTGTCTGATGAATGGCCTCGGCTACACAGAAGTGTACCCAAGGCCACGCAACCATGACGCACTGGCTGGGCGCACACACAACCCGGACCAGTTCGACCTGCTCAAGCAGCTGCGGCCGCTGCTCGCCGGCCCCTGCGTGCAGCTCTTCGTGGCGTGGGCGGGCCTGTGCGCAGCCATGACCGTACGGCAAGGGGCCAGCGATGGCAGCACTGGGCAGAGCTTGGCACCTGCCGGGTCACAGCTGTGGCACGGGCTGCCGCCGACGCTGGTACTGCCCATGCAGTTGCGGCAGGCCGCATTCTCTGTCATGGCAACTGTTACTCCTCAGGTGCGTAACTGGCTGGCGGCAAGGCTGGAACTTGGAAGGGGACCCCAAGCCTGAAGTTGCTTAGGCTCCCAAACCGTGTTATGTTTGGTTTGCCGTGTCGCCGCCTTGCAGGTGCTTGCTGTCGTGCTCCAGGCGACTGTCAGCGGCCCCTGCGACCTGGCCGTCGCTCAGCCGCCCGTTGGCTACGACCGCCCGGCGCCGGACAGCCCACACCGGCAACCGGTGCTGCAGCAACAGGCGGTGGCAGCCGCGGCAGGGTCGTCATCGTCAGCCGCAGCCACGCAAGCAGCACTGGCCGACGTGGCAGCGCCGTTCAGCGCGCTACACGCGTACGCCCTGCTGCGAGAAGTCTGGTGCGGCTTGGCGTGCGACAGCAAGAGCCACATGTTTGACATGTGCGCCATCGCTTTGGTGATGGCCCGGCTGCTGACGGAGCTGCAGCCCCGGCGGGCGGCGGAGCTGCTGCCGGGCTGGTGGCGGCTGGTGGCGCAGGAGCCGTCCATGCTTGTTCAGCAACACGAGCTTTCGCGGGACGCAGGGATGCTGCTGCGGCTGCAGCTGAGCGCGCGGCCGCCGGCGGGGTGGGCTGCTGAGGTGACGGATGCAGCTTCCGTGGTCGCGGCGAGCGTGGACTGGCCGCCGGAAACGGCGCAGGTGCAGGAGGCGGAGGCGGGAACCGCCGGCAGTGGCGTTTCCGCGGCCGTAGCAGCGAAGGCGGCAGCCAGCCTGGCGTGCGGGAGGGACCCCAGCTACAGCCTGCGCTGCGCGCTGGACGCAGGAATGCTGCCGGCCGTGGAGCGGTGCCTTCGCGCGCCGCAGGCGTGGCAGCAGGCCTGCGATGGGCCGAGCAGCGCCTGCACGTTATTGCATGTCGTGAACTGCGTGCTGCGCTACTCGGGCGTGTGGCCCGCAGTGCTGGCGCGCGGGCCCGTGCAGCAGGCGGTGTCGCTGATTGCCACGCTGGGCGCAGCAGCTCGGCGGCTGCAGGGGGGTGACACGGCCGTTGATCATGTTTTGCTCGCCGCGAAGCCGGGCATGTGTGCGGCTGCAGAATGCGGCGCCGGGGGCTACCTGTGTGCCTACCTTGCCGCACTGCTGGAGCAGGTTGCGGACGTGCGGGCGCTGCGTGAGCGGGCACAGGAGCAGCGGGAGGGGCAGCAGCAAGCGAGGGGGCAACAGCAGCAAGGGCAGCTAGCAGCCACCGATATCACAGCCGTAGCTCCCGCACCGCTGTGCCTCAACTTGGTGCTGGAGTGGGTGGTTGCGCAGGACAGTAGTGCCACGCCCTCCCAGTGCTCCATCGCCTGGATGGCAGCGACAGGCGGCATGCCAGCTGCCGGCTCCCCAGCGGACTGGCAGCAGCAGCTGCTCACGAGCTTTGCGGTGCACCTCTGGCTTCCGTCGCTGGCACGGGCAACGGAGGCAGCCGTGGCGGACTTCGCGACGGCGCGCCCCGAGCGCAATCTGTCGCAAGCGGTCCTGGTGGGGCGGCTGCTGATGGATGTGCTCTGGCGCGAGGAGCGCCCAACGACTGTGGATGACGGCGGCACGGGTTCTGGTGCAGGAGCCGCGGCCGGCAAGGAAGTGCACAGCCCGCGGCCGGAGGCGGCGTGGTGGGAGGGCGTGCAGCAGACTGACCTGCTTGCTAACAGCATGCACCACATTGCGGACGTGCTGACAACGGAGGCACCAGTGCTGCTGTTCATGTGCTGCCCGGCTTGGCAGCAGGCGGCGGCGTTGGACCTGCTTCAGTCCTATTGGGCGCGCTTCCCGGGGAGGGCGTACGACGCCACCAAAGCCTGGGCAGAACGTATGGCGAAGGAGCAGCAGTACCAGCAGCAGCATAAAAAGGAAGGGGAGGAGGAGGAGGAGCAGCAGCGGGACGGCCAGTTGCAAGACGCGGCGGGCAGCAGCGGCAACGCGGCGCAGCAGCCGCCACCGCCCGAGCTAATGTTGCAGCACCTGGAGCCGCTGCCGGTGCAGCGCCTGGCGCTGTTGCATGGGCGGCAGGACATTGCGGATTACCTGGACTCGGCAGCTGTGAAAGCGAAGGAAGAGGTTGCGAAGCGGGTGGGGAACGCTGCGTCCGCGGCGGACAGCAGCACGGAAGCGCGCGGGCCAGCAGGCTGCGAGGACGGCGGCTCAGTGCTTGCCAGCGCCATCGAAGCAAGGCTGATGTCGGAGTGGCGAGGCGCTGTGCGGCCGCGTTACCCGTGGCTGCTGTCTCCAGGCGAGGTACGGGCGGGGCTGCATGACCTGATGGCCTCGCAGGCGGTTGCGGCAGCGGCGGCGGCGGCGGCAGGAACCGTCGGAGGCATTGGTAGCAGCAGAGCCGGCAGGAGCAGCACCGGTGCAGGACAGGACGGCACCAGCACTGGGCCGGCGTTTGGGCACAGGCTGTGCGGCAACCCGTACTGCTGCTCGCTGGACGGCCCGAGCGCGTTGGTCGCGCCTGGCAGCGGCAAGACATGTGTGCGGTGCCGTGCAGTCACGTACTGCTGCGGCGCCTGCCAGCTGGCGGACTGGCGGGGGCGGCACTCTGGCACCTGCAGTGGAGCCGCGGCGGCGGCGGCAGGGGCAGGAGCAGCATCAGAGAAGGCAGCGGCGTTGAAGAAGGCATGAGCATGCCGACATCGGTGTAGGTAGGGCAGAAGTCCCACTGAAACGCAAACATGGACCATCTTCAAAAGGTTACATGATGGCTGGGGAGAGCCGGCCGGCTGCTTGTAGGCTGTGAGCTTGGCGGAGGCCGTAAACAACCGTAAAGGCTCGATTGATTGCACGCGACGACACACGGGCGCCGGCGGTGTGTAGCGGAAGGATTGCGGGGCTACGAGTGGGGACAGCCAGTTCGGTTGTGTCAGCACAGGGGCATTTGACGTGATGAGCTTAAGCACTTCGCTACACATTAGTACAGCGTATGCTGTGTGGTTGGTAGGTAGTTGCTAGCCGGGGACTGGACCTCTGATGCTTGACTGCTTGTGTTACGCTTAGCGTTGCCAGTGTGGGAAGCTGCTGAGCAGATGGTCACGGCCAGCCCGGACTGAGCTGCCGGTATGGTTCTGCAGCAGTAGTTGACATGCGCCCATACCACCCCAACGCGCCCAAAATGCTGCGAATCCATTTGATATGACTGGCATAGCACAGCACAGTATGTGGCTCTTGATTTTCCCCCTTTCCCTGCTTGCCAGCCCGACAACCTCTTCCGGCGTAGTATGCGTTCGCATTCGCGTTCAAATTACACTCCGGTAGCGGAGTGCATACCAGCACAGCACATGTGGATGACACGAGGAAGGCCACGGCCAGAGCCACACGGCAGTCCACGCCAGCCCGCAGCCAGTCCCACGCCGCGCCTCCGCCCTCTGTGCCTTTCCACCCAACAAACACGTACACACACAGCTCCCCCGATTGACATTGAGGCGCTGGGTGCCCCTTGTGCGCACCACACACACACACACGCTCTTGTTCCCGCTTCGCGGTTCACGAGTGAGCAACTTCCTCTGCCATCACCCACTGCCTCCACTGCTCCTCCATCCCCTTGCTGCAAAAGACCACGCCCACGGCCCTCACGCGCTCCGCAATGCCCCAGCCTCAAGGTGTTGCCATGTCTACCTGGCTGCCTCCCAGACGGCCAGACCAGCGCCCTACATAACTACAGATGCCCCCATGCAGCCTACTGCGCCGCAGCAGCAGTGATGTCTCTCCTTTCTAGCTGCCTTGAAGCCGTGGCCTAACCGCCCAGTCCCGTGAGGCCGCATCGCACACGGCTGTGGGCGGAACGTTGCTCAACTCCACAGTCTCCACCGAAGTAGCTTTTATCAAACGACTTTGCCAGGCTCAGCCACATAGTAATGCTCAGCCGTGCTCCAGCCTTGAGCACGCTCTCATCTGAGTGCGGAGAAACGCGACGGACGGTGAGCGCCGCCACGCTCCTCCATAAGTCCATTTGCATTCCCTGTTCGCCACAATGCCCTTCCGCATGCCAGCAAGCAATCTATCACTATAGTTCTCTTCTCTTCTCTCCTACTCGGCGATCAAACCGGGCGCGAAATTGCGCAGCACTGCCGCCGACGGCGCGCCATAGCATCTTCATCCCCCTGCCGATCCTGAATGCCCTTGGCCGTCCGCTCCTGCCGACAGACAGGACCGCACTTGCTCGCGCTACCGCTGTTCTCGCCCACCCCACACGATGTGGCAGGCGCCGTCAACGGCCGTTTGCAACTCCCTTCAATCGCAGCTTGCAGGGCTACGGTATCACCATTTCCATGGCCGGGTCAGGACACGCACCGTACACGCTCACACTCTATGATAGCGAATGCAAACCGCGTTGAATGCACAAGCACTCCAACACTCCACGAAGGCACGCACGACGCCGCTCCAGCAGACACTTGCACACCAACACCCGCACCGCTAATAACTTATTGACGCGGCTCGCTGCCTTACACAGACGCATGTTGCGCACTCACCACACAGGCACCAACAGCTGACACCATTGTGCTCTGCCCGGCTGCTGCATTGAGCCGCCCCGGGTGAGAACCCAGCCACAGCCGCAAACCCCACACCCATCACCCCCAGCCAGCTACCCCGAACCCAAGCCTTTCCTCCACTCCCTCAATGCCCGGCCGCGCCAACCGCAACCGCCGCCGCCCCTTCCACCGCAGGCGGCGGCGGCGGCGCCGCCGCCCCGCCCGCCGCCCCGCCCGCCGCCGCTATGGCGGCGGCCGCCGCTGCCACCGCATCTACGGCCGCCTGCGCTGTCGCCGCCACGCCTGCCATGGCTGCTGCGCCCTGCTCCGTGCCCAAGAAGCAGGGAGCCACGTAGGTGAAGCCGTCAAACCTGCCCAGCGAGGCCACGGTGGGCGTGCCACACGGCGAGTCCACCGCCGGTTGGTCGGTCCAGATCTTGTCGAAGTTGCCTGCAGGGAGGCGGCGGCGGAGGCGGCGGAGAGAGGAGGTGGAGGGTAAGGTGGAGGGGGAGGAGGCGGAGGGGGTTACTACATGCATGATTAGTTCAGGAAGGGGGAGGGCACAGGGAGTTACAGTAGATGATAAGGGTGCTTGAGGTTGTCGTGCTCGAGCAGCTGTCACGCCGTGGGTGCAGGCGGGCAGCGCAGCGGTGTCGCCCGGCGCCACGCCGCGCCGTCCGTCGCTACGCCGCGCCGCGCTCGGCAACCCATCCTGCCCCGCTTCCCTGTCACACACGCCCTTCCCCCGCCCTGGGCCGCCGTCCCAACCCACACACGCACCAATTGTTTGGCCTGGGAATGGAATACCCCGCCCCCCCGCTCCCTGCCTGTGCTCCGCTAGTTTAGCTTGGTTTGATTCAGTTTGGACAGGTATCTACAACCCGCCCCACACGCACACGCACACGCACACGCACACGCACACGCACATACACACGCATACGCACACGCACCGATGTCCATGTTGCATGTGACGGTGGGTTTGAACTTGGACTCGATCTGCCGCGCCTCCAGTTTGGCCCAGTTGATGGACTTGAAGAAGGCGTGGCGCTTTACGGCTGCAGAGCCGTCCGCGCCCGCCCCCAGGCGCTTGTTGGGGTCGCGGATGAGCAACCCCTTGAGCAGCGACTGGGAGTCGGTGGACAGGAACTCTGTGTGGGGTGGCGTGGGTGGGGTTGCCAGGATGTTTGGAATAGCCGTGAAGCAGCGGATGCACTGGGGTGAGGTGTGTGTGTGTGTGTGTGTGGGGGGGGTTGTAGATACCGGCCCGAATTCAGCCGAACCCAATGCGTGAGAGGTGGGGCGACATGCATTTGAGTTGAAGCAAGGAGTGGAGGAGTAGCCAGGCAGGCTGCCAGCAGGTGGGGTGGGTGGGAGAGGTGCGGAGTGTTGCGTGTACTTGCGCGTGTGAACCGTGCGTGTGGGTGTAGGAGGCGCGCAATGCGGTGTTGTTGAGCCGGCCTTGGGCGGCTGCGGCGCGGTTGCATGCGGCTGCAGCGCGGCTTTGCTGTGCCGAGTGCGGGACACGGCGCGTTGCGGCGCGGCCCACTTCACTGGGAGTGTGTGTGTGTGCCTCCCCCCCCCACCTGCGCCCCCCCCGACTTAGCTGCAGTTTCTTCGTGCAGCGCGACTGTGCTAGGTTCAAAGTTTAACCCCCCCCTCCCGCCCCCCTCGACTCACTGGGGTACTTGACTTTGCCTGTGGCGATCTGCTGCTGCAGCGCCTGGCGGCTCTTGGCGCGGAAGGGCGGCACGCCACACAACATCTCGTACATGAGGATGCTGAGGGGGGCGGGGGGTGGGGGATTGGGGGTGGGTGGTGGGGGATTACATGCATTAAGTTTACGAAGTGAAGTCGTAGCCAGCGGGGAGGGCGGTAACAATCATATGATTGATTGAGTGAAGGGGGGTGAGAGGGAGGCGGGGTGGAGGGAGGCGGGGTGGAGGGAGGCCGGGTGGAGGGAGGCGGGGTGGAGGGAGGCGGGGTGGAGGGAGGCGGAGGGAGGCGAGAGGGGCAGCAGGTGACGTGAAGGGGGCAGATGAGCGGGGGAGCAGGTGAGAGGGAACGACGATGGGAGGGAGAGATGTGAGGGAAAGCAGATGAGCGGGGGAGCAGATGAGAGTGAAAGCCCCCTTCCTCCCACAGGTGAGAAAGGACGATGAGGGACGGATTTTGCATAGAGCTTGACGGTTTCGAGCCCTCCACCCATACCTTCTCCCCCTCGTCCCTCCACCCCCCTACTGTACCTGCCTACACCTTCATTTCTTAATTAATCATGAGTGTAACCCCCCACTGTGCCGCTCACCCCGTGCTCCACCAGTCCACCGCCTTGCCGTGCCCCTTGGCCTCGATGATCTCGGGCGCCATGTACTCCATGGTGCCGATGAAGCTGTTGGTGCGGCTCTGCTCGCAGCCCATGTTGCCCTTGGCCAGACCAAAGTCCGTCAGCCGCACGTGGCCCTCGCTGAGCGTGGTAGGGAGGGAGGGGCGCAGAGGTGCAGGTGGTGCAGAAGCGGAAAACTAATGTGTCTAAAGAGCACAAGGACAACATTACGCGTAGGACAGTGTATGGATGCAGAAGCGGAGAATTGGTGTGTGTATGTGCGTGTACGTATGCGTGTGTACAATATGCATGTGTGTAGTTGGGCAAGGCTAAGGGGTAGTCGACGCCCAAAAGCCCCAAAGCCCATCCCTCTCCCTCTCCCTCCCTCCCTCCCTCTCCCCCTCCCTCCCGCCACCCACTTGTCCAGCAGCACGTTCTCAGGCTTGAGGTCGCGGTGCACGATGCCGCGCGAGTGCAGGTAGGAGATGGCCAGCACGATCTCCGCCGTGTACAGCCGCGCCACGTCCTCGCTGAACACGCCCTGCGGCGCGGTTGTGTGTAATTGTGTGTACTTGTGTGTGTGTGTGTGTGTGTGGTTGTGTGTGTGTGTGTGTGTGTGTGTATGTGTGTGTACGTTTGTGTGCGTGTGTGTGCGTGTGTGTGTGTGTGTATGTGAGGTGGTGTGGCGTGCCAGTACTCAGTGGGCTGGGTTGAGCCTTGGGTTGAGCTGTGCGTACTTGGGAATCGGCAGGTGTTGTTATTGAGCTGTGTGCTCACGCCCCGCCCCATCCCGCCCCGCCCCGCCCCCACTCGTGCTGCAGCCCTCCACCGTGTAGCCTCGGGCCCCTGCGCCACCGCCCATCCCCCAGTACTCCCCTCCTGCCCCTTCCCCCGGTACTCCCCTCCTGCACCATACCTCCGTACTCCCCTCCGGCGCCTTCCACCCCCGCCCCCAGCCAGTCCTTTCCCCCCCCTACCTGCCGGTACAGGTTGAAGAAGAGGTGTCCGCCATTGAGGAAGTCCAGGACCAGGTACAGCTTGGTAGGCGTCTGGAGTGAGGGTAGGGGAGGAGAGGGGAAAGAGGAGGAAGGGAGCGGCGGGGAGGGCAGGTGAAATGGAGGGGCGGGGCTGCAGGAATTCGATCTGTGATTCGGTCCTGTGATGGGGTCTCGTGATGATCACGGTGAGTAATGATGCGAGCGCTGCGGCGCTCACGTTTCGGAGCCGCCAGTGGGTCAGCGGGCGGTTTGGGCAGCCCGGCACCTGGAGCCCAGTAGCACAGGCACCGCAGGCCGCGACCTTTCTACTGTTGCACGCATCCCACCACCGCCGCCCCCCGTCACTCTCGCCTGATGCTTTCATACCTTCGCCTGGTGCTTGCACACACAGACACACACCTACCCACACACAACCACACACCCATACGCACACACAAACACACATCCACACACACATCCCCACCCACCCATACACACGCGCCTGACGCTTTCCCGCCCCCCCTCCCCCCGCACCCACACCCACCGCCATCCCCTATCCCCACCTTGCCCGGCGGCACGAACGGCTCGATGTGCGCCGCCGCCGCCACCGCCTCCGCGCGCTTGGCCGCCTCCTCCGTGCCGTGCAGCTGCGGGCAGCTCACTGGGCCGTCTACCTCCATCTCCAACTGCGCCTCCCGCAACAGCAGATCGCCAGACGCGCCGTCGCCGCCGCCGGCGTGGTCCGACGCCGCCTCCACCATTGCCTCATCGAGGCGGCCGGCGGCGGCGGCGGCGGCGCCGCCGTCGGAGGCGGACGGCGAGCCGCCGTTGAGTTCCAGGGCGGCGGCGGCGGCGGCGGCGGCTGCTGCTATTGCGGCGCCGTCGGGCTGGTCGCCGCTGATGTTGTAGCTGAGCGCCTCGGAGGGGCGGCTGGCGATCTGAGGAAGGAGGAGGACAAGGGGCGGGAGGAGGAGGTTAAGGAGGTGAAGGGTGTGGGGCAGCAGGAGCACGGCTCAGGGCCTGGATGTGGGGTCGGTCTGTGTGTGCGTGTGTGTGCCTATGGTCCGGTCCTAGTAGGGTGCCGCGTCTGCCACGCGTGCACAGGACAAACCCTCCCCCCCCCCATACCCCACAGCGCCGACGGACTCATCTACCCAGACCCGCGCCCCTCATGCGCCGCCGGCGTGCTTCCCCTGCGCACTCAACGCCGCGCGGTCCCGCATTGCCCACACAGTACGACCCGCCATCACGTACGTCCCTGTCACTGTCAGCTGCCTCCCCGCCCGCATTCCCCATGACCCGCGCCTTCCCCCCCCCTTGTTTTCTCGCCCCCTTACCGAGCTTGTCCGGCTGGCCTGGCTATGCGTGTCGAACTGCTCCTCGAACGTCATGCTCTCCTCATGCGGCCCCGCCTGCAGAGCCCGGCCGCCCGGACCCGCACCCACGCCCTTGCCGCCACCAGCACCAGCCGCGGCGCCGGCCGCGCCCGCCGGGGCCGCCGGCGGCGCTGCCGCGCCGCCCTTGGCGGCGCCCGGCGGCGCCGCCGCCGCCACCGCCGCCGCCGCCTCGGCGGCGGCCTTGCCGTCTCGGCGCTGCTGGATGCGGCGGCTGCGCTCCTCGTCCTCCTCCGCCTCCATCACCTCGACCATCGTGAGCTGCTGGCGGCTGCCGCGGCTGCGGATGGCGATGGGCATCGAGGGCGTGATGGCGGCGGAGGAGGAGGCGGCGGAGCCGGAGCCCGGCGACAGCGTGTGGGCGCCGCCGCCGCCGCCGCCGCCGCCGCCGCCGCCGCCGCCAGGCGAGGGCGGGACGAGCGGCGCCATGCGGCCGCCGCGCGCGGGGATGGGAGTGGCGGAGCTGCTTGGCGGGTGGCTCGGCTTGGGGCCGTGGCCGTGGCCGTTGGCGGCGCCGCCGGGGCCGCGGCGGGGGCTGTTGTGGTTGGAGTTCTCGGCACTGCTACCGCCGCCGCCGCCGCCACCGCTGCCGGCGTTGTTCAGCGCCGCCGTCAGCGGCGAGGCCTTGCGGGTGGGCTTGGCGCCCGGGGCCTTGCCGGTCGGCGTCGTGGTGCTGGCGGCTGCCGCCGCCGCCGCCGCCGCGGCTGCGGACGTGGGGTTGACGTGGAAGCCCGCGGGCGGGGCCTGCGCTGCGGTGGTGCCGAAGGGCGTGGGCCCCGCGGCGCCCGGCGTCGTGTGCGGCGCGGCGGCAGTGCCCGCGGAGGCCCCGCCGCGGGCGCCGCCGGAGCCGGTCAGGGCATTGACAGCGGCCTGCTGAGCCAAGCCGTCGAATGCGGGCTTCAGTGAACTGCGACCGTTTTGCTGGTGTTGTTGCTGCTGCTGTTGCTGCTGCTGCTGCTGGGCCTTGCGGCCACCTTGCTGCTGGTGCTGCGTCGGCGGCGCACCGGCAGTGCCTGCCCCCGCCTGGCCCGCCGGAGGGGGCGGCGGCGGCGGCGCGTGCTGCGGCTGCTGCTTGGCGCCGCGGGCGCCGTTGGGCTGCGGCGGCGGCGGTGCGCCGGCGCCCGGGAAGCGGCCCTGCGGCACCATCAGCGGTGCGCGGGCAGGCGCCGTCTGCTGTTGCTGCGGGTGCCCGGCAGGGGGCGGCGGGTGGTGGCCATTAGCCCGGCCAGCCTCGCCAAGGAGCGGCCAAGCGTTCGCCGGCGGGGCAGCAGGTGCAGCTGATGCAGGCCTCGGCGCCTGTGCGGGCGCTGCAGCTACCGGCGCAGCGGCCGTCTGGGCGGGCCCGGCCACGTTCTTCCAAGACTTGGCTCCCGGCGCCTGGTTGCCGCCCGCTGCAGCGACGTTTGCAGCTGCGCCTCCCAAAGCGGGAAAGTCGGCCTCCTGAGGTGGCTTCGCAGGCCCATGGCCGGAAGCTACCGGGTGGGCCGAGGCAGGCGCGCTGGCGCCAGCATTCTTGTGATGCGTATGTTGCTGTTGGTTGTGCTGTTGGCCGGACTTGGCCGCCGAAGCCCACTTCGTTGGGTTGAATTCGGCCGCTGACGGGTTCAGCGTCGGCATTCCACTAAATCCGCGAGCGCAAGTAATACAAGAGCAACCCTAAGAGAAGAAAGTTCAAGGCTCCTGCCTGCAGTTCTGACTAGTCAGCTTGTCGATTCCTTCAAGGGCCGGCTCCCTGACACAGGGGCAGAGGTAGCTTCAGGTTCAGGTCCAGAAGCATACGTGCAAAATCGGTTCGCGCAAAAGGCATAATGCCAGAAAGTTTGTTCTAGCCTCTCGCGCAGAACGCTTGAAGTTGCAGAGCGGATTTAGACAAATCGGCGTTATGTTCTTGCTGCGTATGTGTCCTGTGGAGAGTCTGCAGCTATTCGGCGCCAGCTAGTGCGAAAATTTGGCGGGCAACATCCCCTTCCAATGGAGATGCCGCAGCCTTTCTCGCCGTGGCCTTGCCCAAGCCTGCGCCTTTCTGATGTGAAGCTGTCACACAATCCTTCACAAACGCAAACAGGCACGCCCATTTCCTACCGTCTGCCTTGCCGTTGTGTCAATCACAATCACCCCGCCTTTCACGCAACGAGCTGTTCTCTGCCCTGGGATTTTGCACCTGATGTAATTCAGCCCCAGACCCATATGAAAATCTAGACCGGCTATACCTGAACCAGTGCCGCGCGCCTGGCGGAGTGCGCCTGCAGTGTGGAAGGCGGGCGGCGGGGCTCGGCGGGGCGGGGCCAGGCGGGGGTGCTGCCGGCGCAACCGTGGAGCAGCATTTCACTTGTACATTCATGGATTTCATGCAGACGCGATGGGAGTCGCTATGACGCAATCATGCCTTACAAATCACCTCCACCCAGAAGGCCCCTTGCCAGCACACTCGTCTCACACACTTGCGACACTTGCCTATCGTGCTGAAGGCGCTGCGCATGGGAGGAAGGCCTGACGGCGCGTAAGTCCCACATACCCTAAGGGTGGCCACAGCTCATCATCAAGGCCTTCTACGGCGCTCCTGCTACACTGCGCGGCACTTGCCTCCATGCATTCACGGCACGGCATTACCTGAGCCGGGCAATGCGGGCACATGCGTCCAGCACTACACGTCGCAAACCGCAAATCCCACAGCCGCTACCACGACTCCTTGCTCGTTCCTAGCTTCACACGCTGGTTCCACAAATCTATCGGACCATAAGCGGCTGAAACCCAGGCCAGGTAGTGGTCATGCGATCTCAGTGCTCCAGTCCTTAAGAGTCCATCGTGCACTCCGCTTGTGCGCCTCAACCTCATTCCAGGCGAGCACACTTCCTGCCGGCCGAAACCGGCATACATGGCCAATGCGCCACCATGGCAAGCCGCGCCCCGTCTGTGCGCCGCAAGGCGCCACCGCCTTCGGCGGCCCTTGTAGGCTGAGCTATCGTCCGCAATCCTGAGCAATGCTGTCCGGCCCCCTTCGCGCCGTCCAGCCTCTCCTCTACGTCGACTCTTTCCCCGCCGCCCCCGCGGCACCGCTGCCGTCGCCGCCCGCCGCCCCGCCGCGGCCTCCGCGCGCCATCATTGCCGCCGCCTCCCGCCGCCGCAGCGCCGACATGACCTCCCACTTGACTGCGGAGGCGGGGTTGCTCTTGAGCCGCGACTCGGGGGTTTTGATGAGGTAGGCGTCCAGGCCGCCCATGTCCTCGATGTGCCTGTATCCGGTATGTGGTATGTGTGCCAGCCGGTAGGATTAATATGAGGTGTAGGTCACAGGTGTAGGTCACAGGCTAGCCTGGAGCTCGCGACGGCGTCTTGCATTCGCATTCACTAGCAAGCACCTCGCTAACTAGGTGGGGCATAAGTGTCTGATCGGATGCGGAGCGAGGAGACGTGTGTGTGCGAGTTCGGCGTGGGGAGAAATGACGCGTGCCGACATGCTGACTGTTGACTGTGTTGAGGTGGGTAGGCCCCATTGACGGATCCGAGGCTGCGGCTGTGTGGCCGGGGCTGCTGTCCTGCACGGCCGCTCGCATGTGCAATGCTCTTCCATCCGGCGCGGATATGGCAGATAAGTATGTGAGGCGCTCCAAACCTGACTAAGAATCCAGCACCGAAACCGCCTCCCATCACCTTTTCCTCTCCTACGCAACCCTGCCTCCGCACTGGATGTTTTGACGTGGACACAAATCTGCTGAAGGCCGCCGCAAACCAGCCACGCACCGTAGCGTGTCCTTGGTCATCACCAGCTCCACCTTCCGCCCGAGCGCCTCGCTCCAGAGGCGCACGCGATGCCAGTTTGGCAGCACTAGGGACACACGCCTGCGGGCATGAGCAACGTCGTTCAAGGCGTCGTGACGACAGCGTGGGGTTGGCAGGGCGGGCGGTGCAAGGAACGCCTCCGCCCCAAATCCACTCACTCGTCCTTGCTCTTCGGGTATTGTCGCACTCTAAGCGTTATTTGTGTGTCGCCCCAGACCACATCGCGTCGGTGCGCTTGTAGGTGCTCAAACTGCTTCCGAGCTGGGGGAATCAGCCGGCTGATCAGCTGCCGGACGTTGGATGACATGCTTAGGTGCTGAAAGTATGCTTAATTCAAGAAAATCGCTGCTACGCGAGGGCTAACCGCGCAGCAGCGCAACAAGCGCGACACAGGCGCTATCTTCTGCTGGTGTTATACTTTTATTATTACAGTATCAACTATGTTCTGAAAGCGCTGCAATGAATACGTGAGCGGTAGAGGGCAGAACTTAGCAAGTTGGCTTGGCGATGTGTTTTGAGGCTATTTTGTAAGTATAAGCGGTAATGCTCAGTGCTATGTTTAAATATCATGAAGTAAAGAAGCAAACACGCAAACGTCGAGGTAGTGAGTGCAATCGGAGTCGCTTTCAGCACCTGTTCTAGCATAGGATCCATGCAAAGCTGCATAACACAGGTGTGCAAATAAGGAGTGGATGTATGTTAGCTAACAACACGTTAGAGTCGGGACAAGTCTTCCATTTATAATTTCCCGCCAGATGGCCCGCAGCGTGTAGGCTCCTCGCAGAATGGCCGGGCTTGGGTCTCGTGCCGCTGCTATCCTTTCGGAGGAGCCATTTGGAGTGAAGCTCCTCCGCCGGGAGTATGAGCGCAAGGCGAGCTGCTGCCGGGTGAACGGGCTTTGCTGCGTCGTCAAGCCGCATGTTAGCAGGCTCAACGTACAGACGCTGCACTAAGCTCTTGTTTAGAAGGCACGCCGGGGTCCGGCCGAAAACAGACGCTGTCCTGCGTCCCTTGCGCCTTTTGCCTGCAGGCGGGCGGGCGCTTTAAGCGGAGCGACGGCCCCGGCTGCGCGCTGCCGCCCGGCGCCATCCAGCTGTATGTGCGCGAGGGCGCCGCACCGCCCGGCGGCGACTGCTGCGTGGAGGAGGTGGCGGTGCTAGGCAGGCGGTGAGCACCGGGCATGCGCGTGCGGGTTTGTTCGGTTTTGCTGCACCGCTGCTAGTTGCCAGACCAACGCCTCGGAGACGTCCGCGGCAGCTGTGGCTGTTGCGGTCTGCGGCCGGGGCGTCAAGCCGCGTGCGGGTTCTCGAAGCTTCATGGCTAAGTGTGTGCGGACTCCTGCCACTCCGCTCCGCTCCGTCACACACACGCACGCCACCCCCTGTTGCTGCCAAGCTTCCGCCCCGTCCCTCCTTCCTCCTCTCCGCCCTCTCCAACTTCCTCGATTGCTGTTGTGTTCCCCCCCCCCCCTCCTCAGTGTGGCCTGGACATGCGGCCACCGCGTGCGCAAGCTGTTCACACTGGGATTCGAGGTGCTGCAGGTGCGGCCGCCCCCTGCACCCTGCACCCTGTACCCCGCAGCCGCCTGTTTGCGTGGCGCTGTTGTCTGCCGCCTGTTGCCGCCTGTAACCGCCTGTTGCCGCCTGTTACATCCTTTTGCTTGTTACCGTCTGTTACCGCGTGTTGCCGCCTGTTGCCGTCTTTTGCCGCCTATTGCCGTCGGCGCCACAACCTCACAATGCCCAACACGCACGCGCGCGCGCACACTTTGCTTGCACATCCTTAGCAGTCAGCACCGTGCTAACGGTCCACTCTTTCCCCACATGTGTGCGCGCACAGGCCACGTGGGCGCTGTTCCCGGGCTACGGTCGCGGCGAGCCCGTGCTGTGCCTGCTGGGGTCCGCCGGGCTGCTGGCCACGTGCGCGGCGGGCGGCGAGCTGCAGGAGTGCGCGGTGCCGCCGGGGCTGGAGGCGCTGTGGCCGGCGGGCGAGGCGGGGCTGCTGCTGGGGGTGAGGGGGAGCGGATGCGTGTGCGTGTGTGTGTGTGTGTGTGGGGGGGGTAGCCATCCATGGGATGGTGTGTATCAAATATGAAGTGAAGTGGGGGGGTGGGGGATTGTAGATACCAGCCCAAAATAAACCGAACCCGGTCGGTGCGTGTGTGTGTGTTGGGGGGGGGCGGGGGGCAGCTAGGGGGGGGCAGTGGGCAGTGGGCGGAGGCATACTGGAGGTCGTGATTGCGGGTTGGGGTTGCCGACCTGCAGGGGGCCCCAGGGTTTGCCGGGCTGCGGGCGGGACCAAGTACGGCAGCCTTGTTGCAGACTTCGCCTTGGGTCCGGATGCTCCAAATCAAGCCTCAAGTCCTCAGAGGCACCGCACCCATCCGCGCCTGCCTTCACACCTCACACCGCTTCCCACGACGGCTTCCCTATCCATGAACAACCTAAAGACATTACCGTACGCTACCACCCGGCGGACACACCACACGTGACCCCATCAGGGCGCCGCCGCCTCCACGCTGTACCTGCTGTCCCACCCGCTGGACGAGCCGGCGCCGGTGGTGGCTGACGTGGCGGCGCGCTACGGCGGGCGGCCCGGCGGCGGCAGCTACGCGGGCTGGGCGGGCGAGGCGGTGGTGTGGAGCAGCCACGACCTGCCGTACCTGGCCACTTACAGCGAGGTGCGTGTGCGTGTGTGCATGTGTGTGTGCATGTGTGCGTTGGGTGTGTGTATGTGTGTGTGTGTGTGCGTGTGTGTTGTGTGTGTGTGCGTGTGTGCGTTGGGTGTGTGTGTTTGTGTGCGCGTTGGGGGTGGCGGTTGGGGGGGGGGAGGATGAGGAGCGTGCTTGAGGAACGGGTTGGCGGGCGTGTCAGGAGGGAAAAGAAACTGTTGGAGTATTGTGCACATGTAGTGCCGTGCGAGTGCGTGTGTGGATGCGGGCGGATATGCCGCTGCCACCCGCGCATCCCCTCTGCGCCCTCCGCCCTCTGCGCCCTCGGCCCGCTGCGCCCTCCGGCCGCAAGCGCCCTCCGGCCCCACGCGCCCCTGCATGCCCCCCGCGCCTCCGCCTGCCCCCACGCGCCCCTGCCTGCCCCACGCGCCCCCGTCTGCCCCCATGGCGCTCCGCAGGCGGCTGGGCGTCTGGCTGTGTGGGCTGTGGGCCGCGCGGCCCTGGCTCCCGAGCTGCTGGGGGACCTACCCGACATGCCCGCGGCCACTCCCCTGCCGCCGGGCGCCATGGCGGGGCCGGGCGGAGCCGGGCCCCACATGCCCGTCGCCGGCGCCGGTGTTGGTGTTGGTGTTGGAGCTGGTTTTGGCGCCGGTGTTGGTGCTGGTGTTAGTGCTGGGGTGGCAGGTGGAGGTCGCAGTGATGGGGTTGCAGGAGGAGGGTTGGGCGGCGGCGGTTTCGGCGGCGTGGCGGCGGCGCTGGGCGCGCCGCCGCCCAGCGCTGTGGCTCCGGGCACGGCGACGTCGGGCATGTCGCTCGCCACGCCGCTCAGCATGTTCAGCTTCCAACCCCACGGCGGCGGCGGCGGCGGCGGCGGTGGCGGCGCTATGGGGAAGGGTGGTGTTGGTGCCCCCGGCGGCGCTGGCGGCAATGCCGGGACTGCTGGCGGGATGGCGGGCGGCGCGGGCGGCGGCGGCGGCGCGTCGTTCGGGTTCGGCGCCGTGCGGGGCCAATCCATGGCGGCGCCGTCGCCGGCGGCGCCGCCCAGCGCTGCGCCGTCGGACATGTCCATGGCCTTCACGCCCATGCACGGCGGCGGCCCGCCGCCGTCGGCGGCGGCGGCGGCGCTGTATGCCGGCTTTCCGCCGCCGGCGGAGCAGCAGACGCCGGCGAGCGCGGCGCCGTCGGACATGTCCCTCATGGACATCACACCGATGCCGCCGCCGCCGCCGCCGCCACAGCTGCATGGAGTGGGTGGCGGCGTGGGCGGCGCCGCCGCCGCCGCCAGTGCTTCGCCCTACCTGCCGCCCAGCGCCGCGCCTTCCGACATGTCCATGGCCATGACGCCGGCGCCAGGGGCCGCCGCCATGCCGGCGCCGGCGCCGGGGCCGGGCTCGCAGCAGGCGCGCTTCCCCGCCTTCCCCACGCCACAGCACCAGCAGCAGCACCAGCACCAACAGCAGCAGCACCAGCAGCCGTCGCCGGCGGCGCCGCCCAGTGCCGCGCCCTCGGCCATGTCCCTCATGACCTCGAGCATGTCGTTGGCGTCGCAACAGGCCACGCCCGCGTCCGCGACGCTGGCGGCGGCGCCGCCGCCGCCGCCGGGCGGCGCGGCCGGCGCGCGGCGCAGCTTTGGCGGCGGCGCCGGTGGCTGGGCAGGCTTCGGCGTGGGTGCCGCAGGCGCCGCTGGCGGCGGCGGTGGGTACATGTCTCCGTACGTCGGCGCGGTGGCTGGCACGCCTGTGGGTGGCGGCGGCGGTGGCGGCGGCGCGGCGGGCTGGGCGTCGCCGGCGCCGGTGGGCCTGGGCGGCGCGGCCGTGCCCGGTTCGGCTCTGAAGCGGTGCGTTTGGCGGCGCGTGTGTCGCGGCTGCTGACTGCTGTCGCTGCACACAATGTCTGTGTCGTGTGACGCCTGCTTACCTGCGTTCGACTGTGCGGTGGCCTTTCTGCTGCCGGTATTGGGTTGAGTGGAAGAAGCGCGCTTACTTACCCGCCCGCGCGCGCCGATATGGATTATTGCACGCGCTTTGCCTTTCCCGCAGGGCCCCCGCGACGCGCACTCCCGACGGCTTCCTCTCGCCGCACCTCTTCAACCCCACGCCGCGCGCCGCGGCGGTCGCAGCAGCCCACGCCGCCGCCGCCGCCGCCCCGAGCCCAGGCGGCTTTGGCTACCACGCCGCCGGCGGCCGAGACGCTGGCGGCAGGCCGCCGCGTCACCCGGGTACACCGGCGCAGCTTTTCGCTGGCGACGGCGCGGGCGCGGCGGCCGGCGGCGGCGGCGGCGGCGGCGTTGCCGCCAGCACGCCGGGCTTGCTGGGCGGGGTGGCGGGCGGGCGGCGCGGCAGCCGTACGCACGTGACGGCGGCGTCGCGGCCGCCGGCTGTGGGCGGCTCGGGCGGGGAGTGCCGCGTGATGGTGCTGCTGCATGAGGAGCCGCTGCCGCCGGGTGCGTGTGGCGCGTGGGTGGGTCGCTTGAGTGGATTAAATGAGTGGGTTCGGTTAGGTAGGTTGGTAGTTCATTCTAATCCCAACATAAACGTTTGTCAACCCTGGTGGGTGTCCTGGTGCCGGTGGTGGCAGTGGTCCAGGCCAGGCCAGCCTAGGCAAAGCTTCGCTAGACCAAGGCGGGTTGTGGCGAGGTTGTGGCGGCATTGGGGGCTAGCGATGTGCTGTGCTGGACTCGCACGCCTCGAGAAGCTGTGAACATACCGACCTGCGCCCATTCGCCCACGCGCCCATTCATCCGCGCCCCCGTGTCCGGCACGCAGGCGTGCGGCCCACGGAGGCTGTCATGGCCACTGACCTGGCAGGGGCGCCGCTGCTGTGCGTGCTGTGCGTGCTGTGCGGCGGCGCCGCCCGCGTGCTGGGCTTCTCCATCACCACCGCCGCCCCGGGCTCCGCCGCCGGCTCGCCCGCCGCCGCCGGTAGCGCCGCCGCCGGCGCCAAGGCGCAGAAGGGTCAGGCGAGGGAGCACACGCCGTACGCAGCAACAGCTGCGGCGGGCGGCGACGGCGGCGGCGCGGCGGCGGCGGCGGCGGCGGCGGCTCAGACGGCGCGTGTGAAGCTGGTGGGCAGAATTGAGGCGACCGCGATTGCGGCTGTAGCAGCCACCGGGCTGCATATCCTCGACGGCAGTAGCAGCAGCGGCGGCGCCGTCAGCAACGGCGCCGGCAGCGATGAAGGCGGTGGCAGTAGCAGCGGCGGCTCGCTGCTACAGCCGCGGCTGCACCGCGACCTTCTGGCGCTACTGCCGTCGGGGGAGCTGGTGGTGCACCGGGGTGAGAGGGGCAGTGCAATGCTGCCTCCGTTGCTGCTGCGTTGTTCGGCCGCCGCATGCGCTCTCTTGCAAGTACTTGTTTATCACACGTAAGGTGTGCTTACCAAGGACATTTGCTGCCTGTTGCCTGACGATTGTACCCCCAATGGCCGTGTTGTCGTAGGCCTGGCGCCGCTTTTTGCCGTTGCCATCGCCCCGAGCGCGCCCCCGCCACAACCAGCACCGCAGCAGGCGCCACAGCAGGCGCAGCAGCAGGCGAGCGCCCAAGCGCCGCCGCTTTCGGCACTGCGCGTTGGGACCGGCCCTGCCGCCGCCGGTATCAGAGGCGCCGACGCTAGCGGCGCCGCCGCCGGAGGCGCCGCAGCCGTGGAGGACCCCTCCACTCCCACCGCCTCGGACGGCGGCACCGACATGCTGCTTGACGACGGCTGCTCCGACATGGACGAGGGGAACAGCGACGAAGAGGTGGCGGCCAGGCCTGGTGCCGGCGTTGGCGGCCACAGCCGCGGCGCCTCGGCCCGCCGCAGCGCCGGCGGCGCCCGGCGGCAGCGCGCCGGCGGCGCCGCCGCTGGCGCCACCGCGGCGGCGGCGGCTGCGGTGGCGGCGGCGGCACCGATGAGTGAGGAGGGGGATGACATGATGCTCATCTCATCGCCGCCGTCGTACATGGCCAGTGCCGGCGGCGCCGCCGCCTCGACGCCGGGATCCGCCACTGCGGCGTGGGCCGCGGCCGCCGCCGGCGCCGGCGCTGCGCCCGCGCCAGGTGCCACTGGTCCGCCAGCGGCTACTGCTGCTACTGCTACTGCTACTGCTACTGCTGCTACTGCTGCGGCTGCTACTGCTGCGGCTGCGGCGGCTCTGGTGCCGGCGCCGCCGAAGCTGGTGGGGTTGCGCCGCGGCGTCGGCAACACAGTGGTCGCGCTGCTGCCGCCGCCAGCAGCCGACGCGGTGGTGGCAGCACCAATGGCATCCACAGGTGCAGCGGCAGCGCCGCCGCCCCGCTGCAAGCCGCGGCGGAGCCTGGCGGGCGCTGAGCTCCTTCCGGCGGCGCCCGCTGCGCCGCCGCCGGCGCCGCCGGCCGTTGAGCTGCGGCTGCTGCTGCCCTTCGCAACTGTCTCACGCCTGACGGCGGCGGCGCTGGAGGCGGTGCGGGCGGCGGCGCCGGCGGCGGCGTACCTGACCTTCCTGCGCCGCTTCTACGCCGCACGGCCCGCCGCCACCGCGCGCGCCGCCAGCGAGTGGGCCATCTTCGACTCGGTCCTGTCCGAGTGGGCCGCCGACCCAGAGGCCTTCTCCCTCGGCGGCGCGTCGACAGCGGCTACAGCCGCCGCGGCCGGCGGCGCGCCTGCCGGCGCTGGTGCCAGTGGTGCTACTGCCGCCGCTGGTGCTGGCGCGGGTGCTACAGCCAGCGCCGCCGGGCCCGACCCGCTGACTCCCTTCTCCACGCCACTGCACACGCGGCGCTTCGCAGCCATGTCGCTTGCGTCGCCGGCGCCGCCGCAACAGCCGCCGCAGTCGGCGGCGGCGGGCGCGGCGGCGGCGGCGGCGGCGGCTGGTGGTGCGCCCGGCAGTGGCGGCGGCGGCGGCGGCGGCGGCGGCGGGTCGGCATGGGAGCGGCTCCTGGCGTCCGAGACGCAGGCGCGGCTGCTGGCGGGCGGTGGTGGCGGCGGCGGCTTGCGGCGGCGGCTGGGCTGGATGTCGCTCAAGCCGCCGGTCGCTGCTGCCGCCGCCGGCAGCGCTGCCGCCACTGCGCCCGCCGCCACGGGGCCCGCCGCCACCGCCGCCGCTGCCGCCGCCAGCCTGCCCATCGCCAACCTGCAGGCGCTCTTTGGAGACGGCCCTGCCAGTTACGACCCGGCGGCGGCGCCGCCAGCCGCCGCCGCCGCCGCCGCCAGGCCGCTGGGCGCCGCCGCCGCGCCGCTGCTGTCCGTGCTGTACGGCCTGCACGGGCTGTACGAGGAGCTTAAACTGGACGTGCTGACGTGGCCCAGCCTTGCGCCGCTGGGCGCCTGTTTGGGCAACCTGGCGGCGGCGCTAGGCCTGCACACCTACTGGGAGCACTACGCACGGGACCTGGGGCCGGCGGCGCTGGCGGCGGCGGGCGCGGCGGAGCCGCCGCTCAAGGCGCCGCCCGGGCTGGCGGTGCGGCCGCCGTCAGACGTGTACAGGTGCGTCGTGGCTTTCGTCAGTTGCGGTTATGTATTTTATGTCTACGCATGCCGTAGTGCTGTACTACTGTGTCTTGCACATGTGTGCTTACCTCTTGGATGTACAACTTTGGACAAGGAGTTTCTATCTCACGACGCTCATCCATTCGGCTCATGGCAGGCTGCTGTCGCGCCTGCTCAATGGCACGGCACCCGAGCCGCACGAGCTGCCCTCCCTGCTGGAGCCCACGGCGCTTGCCGCCACCACCTCCACCACCTCCACCACATCCGCCACGCTCGCCTCCTTCCCCGCCGGCGGCGGTCTGGGTGGCGGTGGCCTGGGCGGCGGCGGTCTGGGCGGCGGTGGCCTGGGCTGCGGGCGTGTGCGGCACCCGGTGCTGCCGCTCACGTCGCGGCTGCTGGCCTGCTATGGACTGCTGTGCGAGTGCGCCAGGAGGTGAGAGGGAGCGCGCGAGGGGGCGGCGCACCACCTCCCATGCAACAGGGGAAGCGACAGCATAGATTACGGTACCGTGGCCACACGTAACCAAAGCCCCGAGCTGGGTTGTGAAGCGCCGGCCTGCCAATACCAGCGCTGCCCACATGCGCCGCGCACCGCTGCCTACTACCGCGCACGCCTCGCTCACCGCTCCTTAATTTGCTCCTACTGCTGCTGCTGCCGCGCAGCTGTGCCAGCATCATGCTTGAGGCCTCACTGCAGTCGCTGTCCGCCGCCGCCGCCGCCGCCGCCACCGCGACCGCATCATCCGCCACCACAGCCGACAGCGCCGCCGCCGCGCCGCGGCTGGAGGCGGCTGTGCGCGCCGCCTCCGAGGCGGTGGTGGCGGCGGTGGCGGCGCAGGGCTGGGACGCGGGCTCGCTGGGTCGCCTGCCCCCCGGGGTGGCGCTGCCGCTGAGGGAGGCGTTCCAGCGCTGCCGCGCCGCGCCGCCGGCAGGCGAGTGCCGCCGTAGTCCCTACTTAGTACCTACTCTCCCCCTGTCCATCATGCTGCTCTGTATGTGTTTCTGCCCCCAGCGATGCACCGCCAAAGCGACTGAAAATGTTTATAGTAAAGGTACCTGCATTGCGGTCTGCTGGAGCCTTGCGCAGCCGCTTTGACCACGCGTTTGCCCCTCGCCCCTCCTCCCCAATGTGCATGGCTACAACTTTGTTTCTCCTTAATCATCGACGCAACTCCGCCTCCCCTCCCCTGCGCGCAGGCTGGCCGGTACAGGCGTACGCACTGATCGGGCGCGAGGACATCGCCGCAACCCTGGCCCCCTCCGGCCTCACCACAGGCATCCCCACCATCGCCGCCGCCGCCGCCTCCGACCAGCGCCACCATCAGCAGCAGCGCGAGAAGGATGCCGCCGCCGCCGCTGCCGTGGCGGCCGCCGCCGCCAGCTGCGTCAGCGCCGCCGCCGCTGGCGGCGGCGGCGGCAGCGGCGGCGCAGGGCCGGGACCGCAGCCGTCGCAGCTGTCGGCGGCGGCGCTTGCGCAGCTGGCGGCGGCGCACACGGCAGCTGGCGGCGGCGCGCCCAGCTTTGCGGCGCTGCTGGCGCAGATTCCGGGTCTAGGCGGCGCCGGCGCGACGCCGTACTCCACGCTCGCCCCAGGGGCGCAGTCGCAGTCACTTTTCACGCCGCGGCATGGCGGCGGCGCCGCCGCAATGACGGATTCGGGACCCAACAGCGCCAACGCCGGCTCGGCGGCGGCGGCGGCGGCGGCGGCCGCCGCCGCTGCAGGTGCGCTGGGCGCCAGCCCTGCCGCCTCGCTCTTCTCCTTCCACCCGCCGGGCAGCTTCGGCTCCCTTGCAGCCGTCACGCCCGCCACCGCCCCAGGCGGCGCCGCAGCCGCAGCCGCTGCCGGCGCGCCGTACTCCCGTCGTACGCCCATGTCGTACATCCCGTACGGCCGCGCCAGTGTCGGCGGCACGCCCGGCATTGGCATGCTCACGCCCGCGGCGGCGACGGCCGCCGCCGCAGGCGGCGGCGGCGGCGGAGCCGCCGGCGCCCTGATGCCGGCGGCGGCGCAGCCGCCGCCGGCCTCGCGGCGGCTGGCGCCGCCTGCGCCGCCGCCGCGGCCGCCGCCGTCTCACTGGTGGTACCTGTGGCGGCCGCCGTACACTGCCCGGCTGCAGCTGCCCAGCCACCAGCTAGACCTGGGGGCGGAGCTGGAGGCGCCGAGGCGGCTGGAGGGCGCCGCCAAGCAGTTTGAGAGCAAGCACGGCATGGAGGGCCTCACGCGGGGTGAGGCGACACAGCGCGCGTTTTAACGCGTCCCCGGCCGCATTCGAGTCCTATCGTGACGAGTGACGCGCCACGCCCTCGGCTCCGTGGCTGCGTCTGCACGGCTGCAGCTGTTTCTGTCGTGTCCGCGGCGCGGCCGCAGCATCGCTGACCTTCCGCCTTTCCCCCAGTTCCAACCCGCCCTGACAGCAGCCCACAAGGCTGCAACCTCCTTGACCGCCCTGTCTCCCTCTCCCTCCTGCCCCTCCCCGTCTGCTATGCTACTGTTCCTGGCTACGCCTTCACTTCGTAAACAATCATGAATGCAATCCCTCCTGTCCTGCAGGCGTGTCTCGGCTGCGTTTCGGTCGCGACGGGCGGCTGCGTGACGTCATCTCGGCCCTGGACAGCTCCCACCCGCTGCTGCTTGACGGACTGGGGCTGCACGAGTCCGACCCCGAGGCGCCCGCCAAGCAGCAGCAGCAGCTGCTGGCGGCGGCGCTGCGGACCATGTCGCTGCCGCTGGGGCGAGGCGCGGTGGCGCTGGCCACGGGTAGGAGGGAGAGGGAGAGGGAGAGGGAGAGGGAGAGGGAGAGGGAGAGGGAGAGGGAGAGGGAGAGGGAGAGGGAGAGGGAGAGGGAGAGGGAGAGGGAGAGGGAGAGGGAGAGGGAGAGGGAGAGGATTGAAAGACGAGGATGCTAGTCATTCAGAGAGTCTGGATTGGCAAAAGATACCCCCGCATTGCATACTTATCACTCCGCCACTGCAAACACGCTTCGCACGCAAACACACACTCCCCCTTCCCCCACACGCACCCAGGCCGGCCGCTGCCCACCGAGCCCACCGCCTCCGTGCCCAGCATGTGTCTGGCGGGTCTGGTCCCAGACCAGCTGTCCGGCCACACCGTGGTCAACCTGGACCTGTCCACAGCGCAGCCGGCGCCGGGCGGCGGCGCGGCGGCGGACTTCACGGCCTGGCCCGAGTTCCACAACGGAGCGGCGGAGGGGCTGCGGCTCAGCGCGGCGCCCGGCGAGGGCCTCACACGCACCTGGCTGCAGGTGGGGGGCTGGGGGTGCGGGCCGGGGGCAGGGGGTGGGTGCCGGGGTGGGGCGCGTGGGGGTGGGGGTGGGTGCGGGGGTTGCACGGATCTTTGGAAAAGCGGGGGGGGCCGGGGGGAAGGGGGATCACTATCATGATGAGCTAAGGAACTGGTAGATGATGGGGGAGGGGGAATGAAGGAGGGGCAATGGGGGAGGGGCGCCGGGGGTGTTTGCGGCATGGGTCGGGTATTGCAGTCAGGACATTGCGGCGGCGCGCTGCTGTGTGCAAGTGGGGCGCCGTCGCTGACCCCAGCAGCATGCCCGCGGAGCCATTGGGATATCCGGCCACCCCATGCCACGGAATCGCCCTTACCCTTTGGACGCACACGCACACACACGCGCATATCGCAGGGTCTGCGTGTCCCCTATCTCGTCTTTCCTAACATACACTCGCACTTGCGCTTGCAACTACACATCCACGCACACATAACCTGTGCACACACACACACATACACATCACACACACGCAGGTGGCCACCAAGCCCGACGTGCCCTCCTACACGCACGCCGGCCTGCTCATGGCGCTGGGACTGACGGGGCAGCTGGACAGGCTGTCCTGGACGGACCTGTACAGGTGAGGGCGTGGGAGGGGTGCAGGGGGCGGGGGTTTGTAACTACCAGCCCAGCCTAAACCAAATCAAGCTGAACTAAACTAAATCAAGCTGAACTGAACTGGGGCCGTGGGGGGAGGCGGCTGTTGGAGGGGGGCGGCGTGAAGGGGCAAAGGTGAAACTGCAGACTCGGTGGGAGGTTGGAGGGAGGCATGCCCGGTGGACCCCCAACAGATTGGGCAGCAACTGGCCCTCCCGCAAACCGACACTACGAACTTGTCCTATACACACTCGAGGGTTGCAGTCACACACACCGTGCTGCGCCGTACTGCGCCGTACCACCTACCACAAGCCGTACCACCTACCACACGCCGTACCAACTACCACACGCCACACACCTCACACACATGCCACGCCACACCTCTCACACACACACACACACACACACACACACACACACACACACACGCCTGCCTGCAGGTACCTGTCTGACGAGCACGACCCCACCACCATCGCCGTGCTGGTGGGCATGGCGGCGCAGCGGCGCGGCAGCATGGACGCCGTGGTCACACGCATGCTGTTCCTGCACCTGCCCGCGCGCCACCCCACATCCTTCCCAGAGCTGGAGCTGTCGCCGCTGGTGCAGGTGCGGGGAGCGGGAAAGGTTTTGGGGGTTGGGGGGAGGCGAGGATGGTGGGGCTGCTGGGGTTGGTGGGGTTTGTTGGGGGGGTTGTAGATACCAGCCCAAACTAAACCAAACCCAATGCAATAGCGCGAGGAGGAGAGCGTGGCCTATGCTTGACAACGGAGTGGCACGCGATCGTCCCCATTCCCGAAATGCACCGAGTTCCCAGGTTCCCAGCGAAACATCCCGCAAATCGGTAGAAAGAAGGCGATGAGCTCTTCAGTCTTGCGCATGTGGGCGGTGCTGACGGTAACCGCTTTCGAAAATGCCACCCAGGCTCAAACACACGCACGCACGTTCTAACTAGCAATGCAGACTAGGCACACGTTGGATACCCACCTAGCAGACATCAAGGGAGCCCGGGCGCCGAGGAGGAGACCAGCGCCAGGGGGGTTGGGGGTTGGAGGGGGGATTGGTTGGGTTGGTGGGAGGCTGGAGGGGATGGGGTTGGGGTTGGGGTTGGGGTTGGAGTTGGGAGCGTTCAGCGTTCGCGCGACAGGGCGACGTGCGAAAGGGACTTGGTAGGGTGCGTGGCACGGGTGCGTGGATAAGGCGAGCGGGCAAGGCGAGCATGGGTAATGGTATAACATGCCGGAGGAAGAGGCTCTTTAATTGACAGACACGTTGGGTGCCGCCAACTAAACACATGTGCGTGGGCTTCTTGTCCGAAGCACCCTTCACGGCCCTGACACACGCACGCCCCCCGACCCACAACACACACACGCACACACACATACACAAACATATCCGCGCACACCCACCCACACGCACACACATACCCTGACACGCACCCTCGCCTTCACAGGCTGCGGCGCTGATGGGTGTGGGTCTGTTGTACGAGGGCTCCGCACATCGCGTAATGGCGGAGACCCTGGTGGAGGAGATCGGCCGAAGGCCGCTCTCGCCAGCAGCCGCAGCCGCCTTCGCCGCAGGCGGCACCGGCGGAGCCGGAGGCGCCGGAGGCGCCGGTGGCGGCGGCGGCGGCGCCGGCGGACTGCTCGGCGGCGGCGGCGGCGCCGGTGGCGGCGGCGGCGCGCTGCCGCCGGGGGCGTCGCCGCTGGCTGTGACGCACGACCGGGAGGGGTATGCGCTGGCGGCGGGGTTCGCGCTGGGTATGGTGACGCTGGGGCTGGGCGGCAGCAGGGCGGCGGCGGGCCTGGCGGACCTGCAGCTGGAGGAGCGGCTCACGTGAGAGTGGGCCTGGGGGCGGGGCGGGGGAAAAGAGGGTTGGTGCGCGTGTGTTGAAGGCGGGGGGGGGCAAAGGGGCCTATGAAAGTTGAAGGGGTAGGGCGGGTGATGTAGGGTGGTTGGATGAAACCTGGCTTTCTCATCGCTGGCCGGACATTTCATGACGCCACACCACACCACGCCACACCACGCCACACCACGTCGCACCACACCACACCACGCCGTACCTCACAGGTACTATATGCTGGGCAGCACGGACGCCTCTGCGGCGGCGCGGCGCGCCGGCGGCATGTTTGGCGGCGGCGGCGCGGGCGGTGGCGGCGGCGGCGGCTTCGGCCTAGACCGCGTGTTTGGCCGCAACGGTGGCGGCGCCGGTGCCAAGCTGGGGCACGCGCCGGGGCTGTGGGGCGGCGATGGCGCCGGTCCCGCGGCGCTCAGCGCGCCCGCCGGTGGCCGCGGCGGCGAGGGCGGCGCGGGCGGCGGCGGCGGCAACGGGCAAGGCGTTGCACTGGTGGGTGCGGCGGTAGCGTGTGTGATGCCCGCATGGCGCGCCCCCCGAGGTCTTCTAAAGCGGACACCCACCCACACACACACATCACCAAATCACAGCACACAACAGAGCACAATGCATGCCGCACACAAAGACGCGTCCTGTGTGTGTATGTGTGTGTGTGCGTGTGTGTGTGTGTCCTTCCCTTCCCACTCCCGCTCCCCGCTGACCCAAACAACCCACAACCCCACCCGGCATCCAACCCACAACCCCACCCGGCACCCAACCCGCCCCTCCCCGCCCCTCCCCGCCCCACCCCGCCCCTCCCGGCCCCCAGGTCGTCTTGGAGCCGGACAACTCGCTCAACGTGTCCATCACCTCCCCCGCCGCCACCGTGGCGCTGGCACTCATGTACCTGCGCACACACAACGCCGCTGTGGCCGCGCGCTTCGCGCTGCCAGCCACGCCCTACGACCTGGACGCCACGAGGCCCGACGTCATCACGCTGCGGGCGCTGGGCGGCGCGCTGGTAATGTGGGACGCGGTGCAGCCCAGTGCGGCGTGGCTGCAGGCTGCCATGCCGCCGCTGTTCCGGGTGAGAGGGGAGGGGAGGGGAGGGGAGGGGAGGGGAGGGGAGGGGAGGGGAGGGGAGGGGAGGGGAGGGGAGGGGAGGGAGGGAGGGTTGAGGTCCAGCGGATTGAAGGCCAGGACACTAGATAAGCCGCCCGGAATTAAACAGGGAGGGGGAAGGGAAGGGAAGGGAAGGGAAGGGAAGGGAAGGGAAGGGAAGGGAAGGGAAGGGAAGGGAAGGGAAGGGAAGGGAAGGGAAGGGAAGGGAAGCGCGGGTAGGTGGAGCGAATGTGCAACAGGTCATTGGACGTTGAAGGAGGTGGGAGGGTGCGGGACGAGGTGGACGCGTGGCGGAGACTTGGTTTGGAAGGGCAGACACGCTTTGAGCCGGAGCGGCACAGCCTCCCGGTCCGCACACGCGGCATACCCGCAATCAACACAAACAGATTGTCACCCGGCGTTCCCCTTCCCGGCGCAGGGCCCGCTCGACCAGCTCATCGACCGCGTGGTCCAGCACCTACACGCCGCGCCCTCCGCCGCCGCCGCCGCGGCCGGAGGCCCCGCCGGCCGCCGCGGCCGCACCGCCTCCTCCGCTCCCGGCGACGTCCACGCCGTCGCCCTGGCCCACGTCTCCGCCCTGGCCGGCCTGTGCCTGGCCATTGGGCTCAAATACGCCGGCAGTGCCAACGCCGCTGCCTACGACACCCTGCGTGGCGTGGCGCTGTCGCTGCTCGCCGCGAAGCGGCGGGTGCCGGAGGTAGCGCCGTCGTCGACGGCGGGCGGCGGCGCGGCGGTGGTGACGGGCGCGGGGCAGGTGGCGGGCGGCGGCGCGGCGGCGGTGGGGCGGCTGGACCGGGCGCCGCTGGAGGCCGCGCTGAGTGTGGTGGTGCTGGCGTTGAGTGTGGTGATGGCGGGCACGGGTGAGGGCGTGAGGGTGGGCTGCGGCGTGATGGGCTGGGGGGGGACATTCATGATCATTTAAGAAGTGAAGGCGTATGGGGGGGGGAGGGGGCAGGCGTTGTGGGGAGGGGTGGTGGGGAAGGGTGGTGGGGAGGGGTGGTGGGGAGATTGTGGAGGTCGGGCGAGGAGCGTTTTGCGTTTTGCGTTGTGAGGTGTGGGTTGGGGCGAGGAGGGCTTGTTGGGGGACGGGTGTTGGGTACCTGGACGTGTGTGTGCTGCGCCTCTTGCATGTGCCGCTTTGCCTGCGCGGCCTTCGCGCTGCCCAGCCGTTTGGCGCTCCCTCCCGTTCCCTGCACTGGGTTCGGTTTAGTTTGGGCTGGTATCTTCAACCCCTCCCCTCCTCCCGCCCTCCTCCCTTCTCCCCTCCCGCCCTCCTCCCCCCATATTATCGCTTGCAACTAACGCCTCTGCCTGCACTCCCCTCGTTTTCGTTGGTAATGGCTTCGTTTGGGCTGGTATTTACAACCCCCTCCTCCCCTCCCGCCCTCCACTGCACAGGCCACCTGCCCACCTTCCACCTGCTGCAGTCGCTGTCGGCGCGGCGGCACCCGGCCCAGCACCACGTGCTGTCCAGCCTGGGCGTGGGCTACGGCGCCCACTGCGCGGTCAGCCTGGCTCTGGGCTTCCTGTTCATGGGGGCGGGTGAGAGCTGCGGGGGGGGGGGGGCTGTAAACACCAGCCCAAACTAAACCAAAACCAACGAAAACGAGGGGAGTGCAGGCAGAGGCGTTAGTTGCAAGCGATGATACTTGTGGGATGGGGGCCGAGGCGTCGTGGAGAAGCAGGGCGAGCGGGGGGGGGAGTGGGGACGGGGTTACATTCATGATTATGTACGGAATGAAGGCGTAGCCAGCCACAGTAGTAGGGGGCGGCTGGGCGGTTGGGGGGCTTGGCTGGGCGATTGTGGGGCTTGCGGGGTTGTGGGTGCGGTTGCGGGTGTTTGTGGCCGTGCGTGTAGTGGCGGCCTTGCCGTCCGTCCTCAACGAGCGATTTCCCGAGAATTTACAACTTGTGTATTTACAACTCTACAAGCACAATTAACACACATGTGTATATATGGCCGTTTCTCCGCACTGCACCTGCAGGCACACACACCTTCTCCACCACCAACTCATCCGTGGCAGCTCTGCTGGTGGCGCTGTTCCCAGTGCTGCCGCACACGCCCACAGACAACCGCTGCCACCTGCAGGTGCGCATGCAGTTGCGCGCGTGTGTGTGTGTGTGTGCGTGCGTGCGTGCGTGCGTGGGCTACTGTCGTACAATCTCAGCTCTGGATACGTGTAGCAATGCAGCTGCGTAACGCAGGCCGCCTGTGCCCCCCCTCTTCTCCACTCATCTTTCTCTCTCTCTCTCTGCGGCTGACGTAGTTCACTCACATCACATCCACACATCACATCCACACATCACATCCACACATCACATCCACACATCACATCCACACATCAATGACATCCCACCACAAACTCCCGCCGCGTCCTCGCCCACCAGGTGTTCCGACACCTCTACGTGCTGGCGGCGCGGCGGCGCTGCCTGGAGGCCGTGGACGTGGATTCGCAGCAGCTGGTGTACGTGCCGCTACAGGTGGCGCTACAGCCGCCGGCTACAGCCGCCGCCGCGGCTACAGCCGCCGGGAAGCACGGCGCCGCCGCGGGCGCTGCCGCCGGAGCCGCGGCGGCTGCTGCCGCGGACGGGCCGGCGGGCCGGTGCGGCGAGGCGGGCGTGCGCGGCGACCCCATGCAGACGGAAGACGGCGGCGTGTTGCGGGTGCGTGTGCGTGTGCGTGTGCGGGTGCGAGTCTGCCTGTTTGCTTGAAGCACAGTGCCCTGAGCAAACACGCGCACCGCCATTACGGCAGTTCACATGATGCCGAGCAGCACGTACAAAGCTTGTGGCACCCCAAACGACCCACTGCGCCGCACGAGCCGCTGCATTCCTGCACCCACGCCATGTCCTCAGTGCCACCTTGGCCCCCTCCGCCCCGCCTCCCGCCGCTGCAGACCTCCTCCAAGGCCAACCTGCCCTGGACCCCTGATGGCCAGCTGCGCCCAGGCCTGGGGCCCGGCCTCACGCCCGCCACCGCCACCGCCGCCACCACGACCACCACCGCCGCCACCCCCGCTGCCGCGACGCCGGGCCTACCACACAGTGCCGCCGCGCACACCGCCGCCGCCGCCGCCGCTGCCGCCGCCGCCACCACGACGCCGGCCAGCTCTCCCCCCATGTTGGAGGCCCTGCATCTGGAGGGCGACTCCCCGGGCCGCCTGCCGCCGCCCCACACAACCCATCACGCAGCAGCGCTGCTGCGCGGCGGTGGCGCCGCCGCCGCCGCCGCCACGACAACGGCATCTGGCGGCGCTGGCGGCGGCGGCGGCGGTAGTGCCAAGACGCCGCCGTCCGTCCACCTTGTGGCGGCGCTGCCCGGCGCCGCCGACGGCACCACGGCGACGCCACCGCCACCGCGGCCCTTCGCCAGCGCCGCCGCCCACGCCGCGCATGCGGTCACCGCCACCACCACCACCACCACCGCCCCCGCCCCGCACGAGCAGCCGCCGCCTGGGGAGCAGCATGACCAGCCGCAGGCAGATGCGGCGGCAGCTGCAGCCGCATCAACCGCTGTCGCAAACGCAGCCGCAAACGCAGCCTCCAGCTCGCCTCTGCCGCTGCTGCATTATGAGCGGGTGGCGCCGGCGCTGCTGCCGGAGCCGCACCAGACCGTGCGGCTGGCGGTGCGGGGGCCGCGCTACTGGCCGCAGCAGCTGGACTGGAGCTCACGTGGCGCCGCCGGCGTGGACGGCACCGGCGGCGGCGGCGGCGGCGTCACCGGGGCGGCGCTACTGCCGCCGGGAGCAGCGGGCACACAGTCGCAGGCGGTGGCGGCGGTGGCGGTGGCGGCGGCGGCGGCGGCTGCGCCGCCGCCTCCGCCCACGCCCTACGGCCTGTTCCCATTCCACACGCCTCTGCCTGGCGGCGGCGCCGCCAGCGGCGGCGCCGCCAGCGGCGGCATCGGCATCGGCGGCGGCATCACTGGCGCGACGCTGCCGCCACAGGCATCGGCGCAGCCGCCGCCGCCGCACCCTTACGCGCCCGCTTCCTTCTCCTCCTCCGCTGCCGCCGCCTCGTGCCCCTCCGCCCTGGAGACGGTGTACCGGCAGCTACTGCTGTTTGTGAAGAAGCGCGCCGGCAGCCTCAGCTACAGCCAGGACCCCTCCGGCATCCGCTCGTTGTTGTCGCGCGCCTTCCACAACCACCAGGGCTTGCTGAGGCAGGGCATGCCGCTGGATGCCGGCTCGCTGCCACTGCCCAGTCTGTCCGTGGCGACCTCAGGAGCAAGGGATGGGGCAGCAGGAAGGGACTCGGTGGCGGCTTCGCCGGCGGCGGGCCGCAGCGCCGGCGGCGCCGTCTCACCGGGCAGCGCCGGCCGCGCGGCGCGGCGACAGCTGGAGTGGCGAGCCAGCGGCGGCGGCGGCGGCGCCGGCGGCGGCGGCGGCGGTCGGGACGTGGTCGATGCCGCATCGCCTGGCGGCGCCGCCCGGCGTATGGATCTTGACGGCGGCGGCCGCCAAGTCAGCCCCGACCGCCGACGGCCGTCCGCCGACGGCGGCGGCGCCGGCGGCGCCGCAGCTGCCGCCGGAGGCGGCGGCGCGGCCTACGGTGCCGGCAACGCGGCGGCGGCCGCAGACGCAGCCGCTGCAGGCGGCGGCGGCGAGGGCGGTTTTGACCTGGTGCACCTATGCGCCACCTTCTCCGTGGACCCATCCATCATGGCGTTCGCGCAGCATATCAAGGCCATGCGGGACCTGTGGATTGCGGCGGAGGCGGAGGCAGAGGCGGAAGCGGAGGCAGAGGCAGACGCGGAGGCGGGTGCTGCTGGAGGCAGCGACGGCAGCAGTAGCAGCAGCAGTGGCCTTCGGCGTGGCCTGTCGCTGCTTGCCGCGCCCATGACATCTGCGACTGCGGCGGCGCGGGTGGCGGGTGGCGGTGGCGGTGGCCGTGGCGCGGGTGCTGCAGCTGCGCCGCCGCCGCCGCAGCAGCAGCAGCAACTGCTGCAGCGGCGGCGGCGGCGTTGGCTGGCGGCGCGGCGGCGGCGGCGGCACGGGGCGGAGCTGCTGTCGTTCTGCTACAGCGCCCTGTATGAGTGCATTACGGGGGAGAAGACGCCCGCGCTGGCCATGTACCTACACCTGCACTGCCTCGTCCACAGGGCGGCTGTAGCAGCCGCCGCCAGCAGCAGCAGCAGCAGCGCCAGCGGCGGCGGTGGCAGTAGCGACGGCGGCGGTGCAGGCCGCCTGTCGGCATTCGCCGCCGCGGCGGCGGCGGCGCCGCTGCACGCCGGCAGTGTGCTTACGGCGGTGGCGGTGCCGCTGGCGGCGCCGCTGCGGGGGCTGCAGTTGGCGCGAGCCTACTACAGCAGCCCGCTGGCGGCGGCGGCGGCCGCCGCCGTCGCCGCCTCCTGCTCCTCGGGTGCGGAGCTGTTCTCGGACCCTGACGAGCAGGCCCTGTGGCGGCCGCTGCTGCAGCCCGCATTCCTGGACAGCCTGTGGTGCGCGATGCAGCACAGGCGCTGGCGCCCGCTGCGGCTGCTGCCGGCGGCGGCGGCCGCTGGGGCGCCGGCGGCGGTCCCGATGTCTGTCCCGGGGGCTGCCAGCACCAGGGCTGAGGGTAGTGGTGGTGGTGGTAGTGGTGGCGGCGGCGCTCTGGGTGCGTACCTGCGGAAGGGTCGGATGCTTGTGGCGGCGGACTTCGAGGCCGTTGCACCAGGTGTGACGCGTGTTAGAATACAGGGGCCAACTCGCGTGTCTTATTATGTGTCTGTCCACACGGCTTTCTGGTGTTGCTGGAGGCTGTCGTCATCACGTGGGTACCGGCCACTCGCGTGTACCCGTACTCGTCACCGCCACTCGGTGCCCACCTCATCCCGCCTTTGGCATCATAGCCCGCGCCTTCGGCACGCCTTCGGCATCTCACAAACGCCCTTACGCTTCCCTCCCTCCGCCCCGATCCTGCACAGGCGTGTGTCGGCGTGCGATCGAGCCCGAGCTGCAGGCGGAGCTGGGTCGCTGCCTGGCGCTGCACGGCCTGCCGCCGCTGGCGGACATGGCGGCGGCGCTGGACACACTGCGGCAGCTGCCGGCTTGGCAGCAGGTGCGACAGCTCGCGGCGGCGGCGGAGGCGGAGGCGGCGGCAGCGAGTGCAAGTGCGCGTGCAGGAGTGGCAACAGCCGGACCCGGGCCCGGGGCAGGGAGAGGAGGGGAGGGGTTAGGGGGCGTGGGAGGCTCAGGCGCGGTGGCGGGCGGCAGTGGTGTGGCGGCCACGTGGGCGGTGCTGCCGCTGCTGTCGCTGGTGCTGCCGGGGCTGTCGCCGGAGGCGTTGCTGCTGCTGGGGGCCGCGGTGCCGCTGTGAGGCACGGCGGAGGTGGGGACGGCTGTGCAGTGCTGCGGAATTCAGACCGTGTGTGTTGCCAGTGCTGTCATGGGCACGTGTGTGTCTGGGCGTGTCTTGGTATAAGGTAGATGTCCGAGAAGGTCAGAGGCGCTGTTCTGACAGCGTGTCCCGATGCGGCTTGATTGATTTGAGGCATGGGCTGGGGTTGGCCTGTAAGAATGTGAGCAAAGCCGCCGGGTGCCCAATTGGCGCAGTAGGCAGCAGCGCGATGGTCGGAAGACGAAACGGCTGACAACATATGCAGACAGCCACACATGCATTGAGATTCCCTAGCTCCATAGCTCCATACCCTTATAGAGCTTACGGGTATGCGTGCAGCCTAGGGAAGCTGACCACAGCTGACTGGTGCTGCCTGCATCACTCAGCAGGACCTGGCAGGACCTAAGGACTACGGGACTTCTTTTGTACTCACCAGCAAATCCGACAACGCGCACAGCCACGCAGCTTGCTGACCGCACCTCCCTCCACATTTCGGCCTTTCTCCGCATTCCAATCGCTACTTGGTTCCGTACCTGGAAACGCCGACTTCTAGCTACTCACGTGAGCGTGCCGGCGCAGGCATTGCCGCCAAACGGCCAAAGGCGTCCACCGCGGACCTTAGCTTCCTCAGTCCGCGTGTCTCTGTGTCCGGTACCCCTCAGTCCCCGATCCCGTGATCCTCATCCCTACAAGCATCACAAATTGCATCTCAGCGCATCGGTCAACCCTTCAGGGGAGCACATAGTTACGCCGCCTTCTTGCAACTCTGTCGCTGACTAGCGCTGATGACTACTCCTTTCTACGTTAATAAGGTATTCGCAGCATGTCCTGCTGCTTTGTCGTACATACTTTGCACACTCACGCTTACATAAACAGGCATGCTAGCAAGCAGCACATGAGCATGCAGACACGGTTCTGCGGTTAGCTCCAAACAAGCGACCCCAGCGGCTCGCATGAGTTGCATGGCGGAGTGTAGGGATGCACACGTCTCACTTAGTCATGCATTCATGCCCTCCCTGTTCGTACCGTATGTCCTCAGTCCTCACACACTCCTGCACACACAGAGATGTCCACACAGTACCTGCTAAACATGAAAGAACCATCAAACGAGCATCTTGAAAGCGGCCTCGCTCGGTCTAGGCCAGACCATGGAACTTGACTGACAGGGAACATCAAAACGTAAACACCTGAAGATTTGGCTCCAACGCGACTATGGAGCTTGGAGCATGTACGCGTGTCAACCCAGGTTAGTTAGGAAGGGTGCATCCTTTGCACCCCTACGCCCACAAGCCCGAGTCCCTGCCCACCCCAGTAACTTCGGAATCCCCGAACTCAAACCAAACCCCCCCTACACGTTCCAGTTAGTTCACGCTACGTCTTGGTACAGGTACAGATCATGCCCATGCGCTCTTGCCGGGCCGCCACAAGGAATGCAAGCTCATGTCCCCGAGCTCGCTCCCTGAGTAGCCAGCAGCCTCTTGATGCACGTCCCCTCCCCCGCCTTGGCTATACCCAAACACGCTGACCAGCAGCACCCCCAAACCACCAATGCAGCCGCCGCCGTGGGTAGATGCTGTCGGCAGGGCAACATCGATCTCCCTGCCTGCTACTGCTCAGTGCAAGCGGCGGAGTGGACAACGGCAGGTGCCCAGCACCGCCACAACCTCACCGCCGCCGAGCTGCAGCTCGTGGCAGTGCACTGCAGCACCAGTAGTAGTCACCCGTCAGACCGCCAACCAGTACATGCCCATACACTTCCACCCACCAACCAGCTGTAGCTGAGCTACCTCAGGTACAGGGGGGCCGAGACTGCGAGAGCTAGTTTAGGCCCTATGAAAGGTCACAACTCTCTGACGCATTCCAGCCAACCGCTGCACACATGCGTGTTGGGGTGCCTGCGCAGTGTGTTGCCAGTACCCACTGCGATTCCGTACGTTGTCAGAAATGTGCTCCGTCCTCAGTCTCCTCAGGAGCATTGCTGCTCGTGCACAAACCAGAAGCCCCCAAGGCCCGCCCTCCAGCCCCACAGCTCAACTACCCGCTCCCACTCGCCGTCAAGTGCCAACGGCCTGCGTGCGTCACCCCAGCCAGGTAGCTTCCGAGCCGGGCCGCCGTACAACTACCTGCTCACACTCGCGCAGCTGCCGACTGCCACGCTACATCCTGTACGGCTGAGGGGGGTTGGGGTGCCGCACACGAGTTAGTTGGGGGTTCGTCGGAGCTGTCCTAGAACCGCCATTCTATTATTTTTCCTCAGCACGACCCTCTCCCTCTCCCTCCGTCTCTCCCTCCCCGTCCAACTAATGCTCGCTATGGGTTGGTTGACACAGTCTGATACACAGTCTGCTAGCTTGCGCTGTTGGCAACACAACCAGCGAGTCAGGGACTCGCTGGCCCGGCATACCCCCGCCAGGCCTGTAGCGGCTCCCATGCAGGACCGGGTTTGACACGCTGAGTCACGCACTCAGTCACCCGACAGGCACCAGCAACAACCTACCGCTCAGCACAGCACACACAGCAGAGCCATCCACGGGGGGGGGGGGGGTATGCAGCAGCGGCAAACCACAGACACGACATCACACGACAGGATCTGCATCGGCCTCTGGAGGGCTCTGATGGGCTCTGGAGGGCTCCGGAAGGCCCTGGGATCTTAAGGGCTCTGGAGGTTGGTAACCGAGAGCCCCCCCCCTGGAACTCGACGCGACCGAAAGGGCTTCGCCTCTCCCACTTCAGGGGAAAGGACAAGTCAACATGACCTCACTCCAAATGGCATGTGAGCAATGGACATATGCGCTGACTTATCGCAGCGCAGTGGAGATAAGTCTAGTTATTGCGACGTAACTGCCGTGTTGCGTTAGAGTCACGCACGGCGCAGGACGCTCGGGTACGTGCCTGTGCATGGGGCCGAACCGAGCTGGGTCTTGTACGCGTCAGGAGCACACGGCGCCTTATCTGCCGTTGTGCTTCTGTACTGTATTTCGGATCGTCCCTCTGCCGGGACGGTGACCTCAGTGTGTCGCACTTAAACGTTCCCTACATTTCTGGACTTTCTTTGCAATCCTATACCTGGTTCTAACTATACTTTACCATGTCTGGACCGAATAAGCGTTTAATATATACTCAGACGGAGTTGCAGCGTTTTGTTGCGCGATCCTGCTCAATGGAACCCCTTAGCTTGATCACGCTCGCTCTCTGATCGTAAGGGAATGCCCTTCGACGCTTCTCTGGCGCTTTGGACCACGCTTTGGTTCGGGGGCCGCATTCGGGAGCAAATCGGAGCAGAGCGGAGCTTTCAAGCGGAGCAAAGGCGCGCGAAGCGTTGCGGACAAGGCGTTCGGCAAGTCGCTGAAAGCAAAAGGGCATGCACAGCTGTGCGGGCGGGCTACTTGCTTGCCATGCGGGTCCTGCTTGCCGTGCCTTCGTGTCTACCCGTCGCTTTACAGTTCACAGCTTTGTGCAATACCTTTCCACATCTTCCATCGTGCCACCCCCACCTCCCCAAGACCCTCAGGACTTTTGGCGCGGTACTTCCCCTGTCTGCCTATCCAGGCCGCAGGGCCCGCGTGCCCTTGGGGAAAGGGCGTGTGTGCCGTTGGGATCCGGCCTGTGCGCCGCAAGCAACGGGCTTTGCGCCCTTGCCTTATGGACAATGGACGGCATACGTGCCCTTATGATACGGCCTGTGTGCCGCAAGCAATGGGCTCCGCGCCCTTGCTTTATGGACAATGGACGGCATACGTGCCCTTATGATACGGCCTGTGCGCCGCAAGCAATGGGCTCCGCGCCCTTGCTTTATGGACAATGGACGGCATACGTGCCCTTATGATACGGCCTGTGTGCCGCAAGCAACGGGCTCCGCGCCCTTGCTTTATGGACAATGGACGGCATACGTGCCCTTATGATACGGCCTGTGCGCCGCAAGCAACGGGCTCCTCGCCCTTGCTTTATGGACAATGGACGGCATACGTGCCCTTATGATACGGCCTGTGCGCCGCAAGCAATGGGCTCCGTGCCCTTGCTTTATGGACAATGGACGGCATACGTGCCCCTATGATACGGCCTGTGCGCCGCAAGCAATGGGCTCCGCGCCCTTGCTTCATGGACAATTTACGGCGTACGTGCCCTCATGATACAGCCTGTGCGCCGCAGGCAACGGGCAGCACTTTCGGCCACTAGTGCAACCTCAACACGGGCGGGCTGGGGCGGGCACGGCGGACTTGGTGGGGTTATCGGGAGCTGCGAGGCCGGAGGTAGGAGGCCGCTGAGGGCCACGAATGAGTTGCTAGGCCGCTTGAGGCATGAGTGGAGGCTATTGTCGGTTTGAGAGATTGGGATTGTCGTTTGGGGCCGTGGCGGTTTGTAACGCTACACGGCAGTAAGGAGTCAATAAGCAGACAAGAAAGGCGGCTATAGGGAAAACTGGGCTGAGCCCACGCCGCGTGTACCAGTCTTAGGGCGAAGGTTTAGAAATGCATACCGCTACGCAGTACCCCGGCTTGCCCCTCCCCCCTCAGGCGCTTGCGCCTGAGCCCGGTGTAAGATGGCCAGCAACAGAGTCGCTAGGTTACAAGAAGTCCTCTAACAAGTCGGTTCGGCGTCGGTTGGGTTCGGGCACTGAGTGGGTTACGAAAGAGGCCGCAGTGCGCGGCGGGACGCGCGGGAGTGCACGAGAGTTGCTGGGGGGCACGCGCGGGCGGCCGCAGGGGCGGCTCGCAGGAAGTTGGGCGGCATTCCGTTACAAAGTAACAGCACACTGCTGCGACATCCTCAGCGCGGCTACCCACGCCTGCCCACGCCGCCAGCGGGAGGCTCAGAGCCCACGTGCGGCTCACGGGACTCGGGGGAACTAACGCAAAACTTAGCCCCTGCGCCCAGCTATCAGTGCCGACCGATCGTGGCCTGCATCGACGTTTGTTGTAGTCGATGTCAGGGGGGGGGGCTCTCCTGATCGATATGCAAATTAGCGGGGGGGTGCCCCCCCCTGCGCCCCCCCTCAAGCGGGGGGAGGGACACCCTCCCCCCTGCACCCCCCTCCCATACGATTCGCTTAGCCCGCCGCTGAGGCACGTCACTTAGGAAGCTGGGGGAGGGGGGTGCAGGGGGGAGGGTTTCCCTCCCCCCGCAGGCGTGTCGTGAAGCGCGCAGAAGGGGGGCGGTGCAGGAAACCCTCCCCCCGCCAGCGAGGAGCGTAGAGCAGGTTCGCCGAGCTGGGTCGCCGAGCGTGCTAAAAGTTCACAGCACATCGCAACTGTGCATGACTTTGCTCACCGATTATATCAACGGATACAGCTGCTCGCACATATCGTGTAAGCTTTCATCCCAGCCGATCGGAACGAGCGCGCTATGAAATGCAAGCAAGTGCGCGCTCTGGCAGGCCAGACTGTGTCGCTAATACATCGCACTGTAAGTTATAGCTGCGCGCATTCTCGAGGAAGCCAAGAAAGCGCAGTTGCCGGCTTCGTTCATACGCTGCACTCGCTCTCGCGGCCTGGAAAGAAGATCACGTATACAGGAAGCTACGAGTAATCGATCCTGCTAGTTGGTTCGAGCTGAATCGCGCTGTAGCGCAAACGCACCGGGTGCGTCACACTTTCCATGGCATATGTAGATAGCTGGGCTAACAAAAGAGAAACAGGCGTGAAACAGGAGTGAAACTCGGGTGATTCTCACGGAGTCGCCCCAACTGCGACAGCAGTCAAGTCAGGACAAGCCGCGACCAGCCCCCATCGCCGGTGCACGATTCGGGCTTCCTCCCTCGCCAGCACACCGTTTGCCCCAATTTCAAACCCATGTAGGAGCTCCTTTGTCATACGTAACAGCGCATTTGGCGGGAGAGCTGGGGGTGCCCGGGGGAGACCGGGCGACGCGTGCGAAGCTGGAGGGGAATAGTGCACCGCGATTGACCAGTGCAAAAGGGTGCACCACACCCCCAACCTGTGACTTCGCAAATCCCTGTACAGCTTAAATTCAGTTCCACGCTGAAGTCTATTTGAATCCCTACAAAGGATGCGGATTACAAGTGAAGGGACAGCCCGACAAGCGGGGGCGAGCCCTGCGAAGCTGACCTGACCAAAAGTACCAGCTTATGCTTTCAATTCAGTTTGCCTTGGCCAGATTATCCCAACTGAAGTTACTGCTGCGCTTTAACATTCTGATAGAACGCGGCGCTCATCGGTGAATCATTCCTCCGGACAGACCTCGCTACCTCTGTCGTGCACTATCCCTACACTGAACATGCTGCGCTCCACCCTCAGCCGCGGCAACGCTGCCTCACAGCGGCCCGTCGCTGCCTCACAGCGGCCCGCGCTCACCAAGGCCGCTGCCGCGCTTTCAGCGGCCAAGGCCATGCAGCATCAATCGGCTGCTGTACCCAGTGAGTACGATGCACTCAGGGCAAGGCAGGGCTTCGGAGCGGACGAGCATTCGTGCGTTTGCTCTTCGCTTCCCTTCTTGCCTCGGCTTCTGCAAACATGTTTTTGAGCTCTATCCGCTGCTGCTTCACCGCCATAAATAGGGCTCGGTGGGTCGGCACGCTCAGTTGTGGCTGCTGCTGCTGCTGCTGCTGCTGCCGACCGCTTCGGCGAGGAGGAGATCGCTGAGGTCCTTGCTGCGATTCCGCCCCAACACCACGCGACCGTGTTCAAGCTTTTCTGGAAGCTGATGGCGCAGGTGAGTTGCGTTGAGGTCGTAGCCGTGGCCGGTACCGGTTCTAAGTTCCCGGATGGGCCCGACACCCCTGCCGTCTCCAACGGTTGTGCGTTGGGGCTGCTCACATGCACAACCGCCTTGTTGCACGCGCTTGACACAATGACCCATGGTACCTACAGCGCTCCTTTTGTTCCTCACCTCAGATCATCGCCAAGAACCAGGCGCTGGCGGCCAAAGCCGACGAGCTGACGGCCATGGCCAAGGACTACGCGGCCATGGCCAAGGACAACGCGACCAAGACCGAGCAGCTGTACACCACCAAACAACAGCTCCTGTTCGCGCTGTCCGCTGCAGGCGTCTTCAACGCCCGCTCCTTCGTGGGTGGGTGCACCGCGGCAGCGGGTGTGGTGGCGTGGGCCCAAGGGTGGGCTTTCCTGCTGACACGGTGCTTTCGTTGGACACTGCCGCCGCAGAGTACGTGGCCAACCAGTGGAGGCAGGAGCAGGCCGGCGGCTCGGCGAAGAAGCGCCAGGACGTATTCAAGGACGGGCTGCGCACGCGCCCGGACCTGGTGCTGTGCCTGCTGCGCGACGTGCCCAGCTGGACACCCGCCAGCATGACGGATGAGCAGAAGGGTGCGTGCCTTAGCGGAGGCCACTTGTATTGCGCTGCAAACCACGCGCATGACAGCGATCCACAGGCCGCGGTTGCGTCTAACCGTGTAGTGTTGGGCTTTGTGGGCGCCTTGGCGATGGCGTGCTTCTCAGTCCAAAGCTTAGACGCCTCTGCCCGCCTGTGGCTGCCACATGCTATCTATCTAACACATGCAGCACAGCTTTTCACCCCCACCGCCCGCCGCACCGCTTGCTGCTGGGGCCGCCGTAGCCCCTTGCCATAATGTTATCCCCCACACGCCGCTGCCCTCATTAGTTGCCTGTGCCTCCGCGCCACCGCATTTCCGGCCTGCCCTTCCCTGCATCTGGGTGCCCCCTGTGCGTGTGGGGCGCCCAGGCTGGCAATGCCTGTGGAGAGCCGCACGCGGTGCGCGCACTGCTTGCCCCCATCCACTCCCCGCTGACCACCCCCATGCACTCCGCCCCTTGCTTGTCCTTCGTTCTGCCTTACGCCCACTCGGCCGCTTTCGTCGCGCGGGCTTACGTGTTGTGTTGTCTCTGTCCCTCTTTTTTTCTCCTCCCGCCGACGTGCCTCGTCCGCTTCCTTTATTGTGCCCTGCCCTTTTGCCCTTTGCTCCTTTGCCCCTCTGATGCATGCCGCTCTACCCCGGCCCGGCACTTCTGCCTGGCGTCGGGGCTACTTTCCTGCTCGCCCAGGTAAGCCGTTTGTGTTTGAATGTCTGTGTGCTGCTGTGCTGTTTTACGCGCCTCCAAGCCTGTTAGCCAACGGCACCACATACATGCCCTGCCTTTCCACGGGCCGCGGCTGATGCCCCTCCACGCGCCGCGGCCGATGCCCCTCCACGGGCCGATGCCCCTCCACGGGCCGCGGCCGATGCCCCTCCCAATCAGTATGCCTGACTTTGCATGCGTGGCCTCTACCGTTACCGTTACTGCGTATACTCTGCTTGGTTCAGCTTGGGCTGGTACTCTCACCCCACCCCGCCCCATCCACCCCCATCGTTGCCTGGCTGCTTGACAGTGGAGAGCATGGCCGCGAACCTGGAGGCCATCATGCAGGACGCCAGCAACGACGTACACTCCTTCAACACGGCGTCGGGGCTGATCCTGCACCGGGACGTGCACAACAGGCCCACGGTGGCAAGCCTGTCCTGCATTGCGAGGAGCATGGGCGTGCCCTGCCACATCAAGGAGGAGAAGGTGAGCAAACCTTGAGCCAATGGTAGGCTAGGTAGGCACACGCTTTTCATATTTTGGGTAGCGGCGCACCATGTATGGGCCGCAAACAGCTCTTTGTATGTTCCTGACTGGGGGTAAATGGTCCAAGCGCGATTGCGATCGCGATGCTACAGTCAGTCAAGCAGTGCAGCATATGCAGGGGTGCCGGGGTGTGTGCTCCTGCCTCGTGACATGGCGGCTGTATGTGAGCGTGCATGTGTGTGTGTGTGTGGCTCCATGTATGCAGGAGGACAACGACGCCACCTCCGCGTGAAGGGTTTGTTTGTGGCTCGGTGACTGTTCGAGGCCATGGCGATGCTGGGCACCCTTGTGTGCCGCCTGCGTCGGTGGCGCCACAGGTGGCTCAGCGGGCAGGCAGCTGTTGCCTCAACCACAGCACCCACATACAGTAGCCGTGTTGATGGTTGGCTTTATTTGCTAGGTTGAGATGCGCGGGGAGTGCACCGGCGAGTGGGGCATCAATTATCATTTGTGCGTACTGAATCATTAATGTTGTAGTGTGGCTTTGGAGCTGAGCCGCTGTCAAGCTGTTTGTGTGACGTGGTTCTTTCATGTGTATCATGTGTACGTGATGGCTCGCAGTCTTTTACGTAAAACAAAAGACTGCGAGCCATCACGCCCTTGGTACACATGAAAGAACCACGTCACACAAACAGCTTGACAGCGGCTCAGCTTCAAAGCCACACCACATAACTCAGTACGTACATAATTCAGTACGCACAAATGATAATTGATGCCCCACTCGCCGGTGCACGTCGTAAGAGTAAGTTCACGAAGCCAAAGCTGTATCGGCGTCAGTGAAGCCTACAAGGACGAGGGAGCCCGTGTGGTTGCATGTACAGAACGCTCACGTGTCTACTTTCCGGGTCGCGCCATGCACGGGGCGTGCGGGCAGTGGATCGACATCAAGATGGCGGCCGGGCAATCCGACGGGACAGTGAACGCGCAGTGCGAGCACTGCAGTAAGCGCGCAAAGGCTAGCATTAAGAAGTGGGGCCTGAAGGAGGGCATTGACCTGTGCGGCTGAGTGGCTGTGGTGTTGGTGGCATGAGGCTCAGGGCCGGGGCCGGCGCGGGAAAATGCCTCTCGATGTGTAAGGTTTTTGGGATGGCCCTTAACGCCCCGTTTGGACGAGTGGTGCTTTGGCCCTTCGCCGCATGCAAGTTTTGCGCGCATCTGGTGTGACCGTACCATGGGTGTGTTTGGAAATGTGATGGAGGTTGGGGGGATTCAAATGACATATGCAACCTGCATTCTGCGTCTGGCGGGGCCCATGGATCTCGATGTGCGACAACTGTCACGCGCGTATCATATGGGCTGCAATTGCAATGCAGGTGGCGGCTGTCTGACGTTCGTGAGAGAGCGTGTGGATATAGGACTGTGTAGGTGTTGTGCGCACCTTCATTGCTTCACCACTTCATACGCGTGGGGAGTGTTTTTGTTGAATCGGCAACTCGCCCTAGCTCAGGCGTGTTGGTGGGGACACGTACGGAGTGACCTCATTGCGCAAACATGAAGGCGGCAATGAGCGTGTGAGCGGTCAAGCGAAGCTCCTATGCGCCTCACGTGTGCTCCTGGAGGCTGGCGCCTGAGCTTGATGCGAATTTCTTCCTCCGCCTACTTTTGCTCCGCCTGGCTGGTGTTGAGTGGATCCCGCGCGTTCACGAACTCCTGGTGTGGGTGCAAGTGGAGGGAGCTTTTCACGGCTGAGAGCCTGTGAGACTTGCAGGGGCGCTCAGTGTCAACGCGTCAACTGCAAACTACTGCAGCAACCCTGCAAGTGCGTGAAAGCGACATGCGCCATGGCTTCCGGCAACTGTTCTCCCCTGCTTTGTGGGAGCGCGGAGATTGTAACGCGAGCGGTGAGCACTCAATGAGCTTCAAGTCATGCGAATACCACGGGCTTGCGGCAACCTCTAGTGGCGACAGGTTGGTCTCTTCCCTTCGGCCGCATCTGGACACGCACGGCATTTAATCACGCAAGGACTGCCCCCAGTTTGGCATAGTGGCAAAGCTTGATTTGACAGTGTTTTGCAATGAGGGTGCTCTGAGAGGGAAGCGGGGTCCTTCCTTCGCAGGTCTGCCCCATGCCTAATGCAGCACGTAGCTGCCGGGCACGACCGCGGCCGCGGCGGCGGCGGGTTGCAAGAGGTGGTGGTGGTGGTGGTGGTGGTGGTGCGCGGGGTCGGGAGGCCGGGCCCGGGGGAGTTGAAATGCGCGTCGCGAAGGCTGTGGGTGTGGTTGGGAAGGCAAGGGGAAATGTGGTTGGGAAGGCATGGCAGTTCGTTTCAGAACTCAGGGCGAAGGGCGGTGTGTGGTGTGGGTGGGTGGTGCTGCTGTTGTACAGGCTGCGTGCGTATGTGACGTTGCATGACGTTGCGTGACGGTCAAGCAGAGCGTGCAGCGGCGGAGGGAGGACGTACGACAACCCCGCCTGACCACACACACGCCTCAGCTCTATCTAGCCAGCTAGCTCGCTAGCTAGCTCGCTAGCTAGGAACAGCTTCCTGGCGCGCTCTGGCTCTCCCTCGCGCCCCCCCCCCGCTCACTAATTGAGTGTATCGTGGAAGTGGCGGCCGTCGCGGTCGATGAAGTAGCAGCCCGCCTCGTCCTTGCTCAGCTTGTGCCGCCCGCTGCGGGACGCACGTGGGCTGGTAAGCCGCCGTGTGAGCACCGTAAGAGCACAGCGCAGCAGGGAAGCAGCAGCGGCGGGAGATGCCGTGCGGGGCATGCGCAGGGCATGCGCAGGGTGGCAAGAGGGCGGAGTCGCGCTTGCTGAATGCTGACCGGTATTGATAATCCCGAACCCCCTGGCCCGGGCCCCATGTACCGCACCCCACGCCCCACCTCCCCAGTCCCAACCCCCCACACCCTACACCCCACCTGAACATGGCGTTGAAGAGGCAGGCGTTGGGCGCGTTGCGCAGTGTGGACAGGCTGGTGGTGAAGCGCAGGCCGCCCACGTTGAGCGTCACCTGGGGTGGGAGGAGGGGCGCGTGCAACAGCGAAAAAGAAGTGCGTGTGTGTGTAGGGCGCACGTGCGTGCATAGCATGGGTGTTGGTGAAAAGGGTGCAGGTTGTTGCACGGAGAGGAAAACAGGGCCAAGTGTGGCGCGTCCGGTGACACGGCTCCGATTCTTCGACGCTGACAGGCTGACTGCCCACACCCATCGCAAGTAAACACACACGACACAAACACGGCAACAGGCCATGCCCGCGCTACGTGCCACACCGCGCCAATACCCCATCCACAAGGTGCCCATGCACACACAGCCTGCACTACCTGCACGTACCCCGTGCACAGCCTGAGCCTGCACGTGCCTTTGCCTCCTGTCCACCCCTCCGTTCTCTTGGCAGCACCCGCTGCCCCCTCCCCTTTCCTCGCTGCTGCCATCCCCACCGGCGTACCCACCCAACTCCCCCCCATTACCGCGTGCCACTCCGTTGTCAAGCATAGGCCACGCCCTCCTCCTCGCTCTATTGCATTGGGTTTGGTTTAGTTTGGGCTGGTATCTACAACCCCCCAGGCTCTGCTGTTTCCCCCGGCGTCTTCCCGGTCTAGGGTTTGGAGCCACGCAGGCGCTCCACGTTCCCAATCCCTTCGCTTGAAGCGTCCCCCGCCTCGCCACCCCTCGGCGACCGCGCGACTCCCACCTCCTCGTCTAGCTGTCGCCGCGCTTCCTCCAGCTGCTGACACTCTGCCTCCGATGCAGCCACCAGCTCGCTTGTAAGCGTCTGAAAGTTGAGCGAGCCTGGCTTGAAACGCCCCAGAGCGGCATCCATCTTCTCCGACTCCCTCTCCCTCTCCCTCTCCCTCCGTCTCTCCCTCCCCCTCCCCTATGCGTCTGACGATGCAGCGTGCGGCCGGCGGTGTCGGGCCCGCTATTCATGGCTGTGCGATCTTCGGCCAGCCGGTGGCGGCAACCTGCCCGGCCCTCGTGCGCCCCCTAGGCGCCCTCAGCTGCCTGCCGCCGGTCACAGTAGTCCTGCACCCGGTGGCGCTGGTGCCAGGGCCCTGCCTGGTGCTTTGCACTTCCGCTCTGGGGCAATCCAGTCTTGCCGTGTGCGGCGGGGCTTGCGGCGGGTGGCTTGGAGCGTGACTTCCCGGCTCTCATGGCGCTGCCGGGTATGCTCACGCTCGGCACGGCAGTGCGGGGCTGGGAGGCGCTAGCCGCGGTGCGCCAGTTAGTGGCTTCCAAGCCAGCTGGTGCGCTCGGGCCACGCCTGGCACGTCGCTGCACTACTATACAGTACAAGCAATCGGTCCGTCCTGCGCCCCATCCTGCGCATTATGGACATGGCGCGCGGGCCGCCGGAGCTGCAGTGCGGCCCGGATGCTGCTGCCCAACTCTCCGCGCTGCTGGCCCGTACCGGCGGCGTGGCGGGTGGTGGCGTCGGCCACACTGCGTGCACCTGGCGGCGTGGCATCTCCGCGCCTCCTGCTCCCCGGCGGAATATTCTGCTGTGCCGGAGCCGGAACGTGGGCTGGGGGCAACAGCAACCTCACCCCGCACGCTGCAACAATGGCGCATGCCGTGCGGCGGAATATTTTGCTGTGCCGGAGCCGAAACGTAGGCTGGGGGCAACAGCAACCTCACCCCGCACGTTGTAACAGGGCAAGCTTGTTTGGCAGTACACCGAATGCTCAGTACCAGCCATGGCGTGCCCCTGGCCACCCCCTGGCCTGACACGAACCGTGCATAGGTCGGGGGCGGAGCCCCCGGGAAAATTTTTGGGGAACAAAGATGCGGCGGCAGCGGGTTTCTGAAAATCAAAGATGCCTTTTTGGCGCCGCACCTGCCTTCTTAAGATACGAGCACTGGCTGCGCCCGCGCCGCCGCTCCCTCCAGCCTGCTGCGGACCTGCCGTGCGGCCCGTCAACGCATGCCTACCTGCCCGGTGCTGCACTTCTGCCTGCCCGGTACCAAACCTGAACACCCACTCTGGCTCCCCTTGCCCCCCTCAGCCCCCTCTGCCTCCGAATGCAGTGCGTTGACTGCGTCCTGCCCATCTCGGCACAGCCGCACAGGCGAATATGCCCCCCCGTGGCCCGCTGGCTGAGTGGCTGACACGGACGGAACTATGCCCTGGCTCTGCTGTTTGCGACAATCTACAAGGCAGTTGCCTGCACTCTTCCCGACATCGTGCGGATGTTACCGGAATTGCGTACACCGCACCGGCAACCATCATCCCGTCAACCGCTCAGCACTAGCGCAAACGCCTACCGGGCCGCCCCCAGATGCATCCTGCCCGCCGCACAGCGCACGCCATGAAACATCTTAAGTTCTGTGCCTGTGCTACCACATGTGCACTGCCTGCCCTCCATCTGTGACAAGGTCTTCATCTGCCCCGGAACCTGGCCCCATGTACCCGCACACCCGCACGCACGTCCCAGTGGAATTCACCTCACAGCAGCCTTCCTAGCTCCTTGCGCACAGCCCGCAAAGCAGCCTGCGCCCATGTGCGGTCGTACGCAGTGTTTCCGATATCCCCAGCCTCGGTAGAGCCCTTCATGAGCCCCCACATGTGCAATTTACCGACTTCAACCCAAACAAACTATATGAGCTTCTCTGCCTCGCGACCCGCGCGCCCTTGCAGACCCCACCGTGCCCCCCGGCCAGCAGCCAGTACCGGCAATCCTCGCCACGTCACCGCACGCTCCACGGCTACCTGCCCCCAGTCGCCTCCACAGCACCCTCACCAGCGGCACCTCTCTCGTGCGCCTTCCCCTCCCTCGCGCCGCCTCACTTGGGCTGCGGCTGCAGCAGCGCATTGTCACACAGGCTGCACCAGCGGTCCAACTGTGAGATGATGGTGCTCACGTTGATGCCGCCGCCGCGCGCCGATCCCTCGTACGGCTTCACAGACGACAGCTGCGCGAGCCGCCGCCGCAGTGCCGCCGCTGCGTCCTCCTCCTCCCGCTTCTTCCCCAACTCCTCCTCCTTCCGCCTAGCCGCTTTGGCCGTGGCTGCCGCCGCCGCCCTGCGCTCACGTGACTTGGACCGGTCCCGCCGCGTCGACGTCTGCGTCTGCTTGTGCCGACCCGGCTTCCGCGATTTGCCGTCCTTCCCCCGCCCCTGGCCCCGCCCCGTCTGCGCGCCCGCCTCCGCCGCCAAGCGCGCCGCCTCTGCCTCCTCGTGCGCTTGCAGCGCCGCCGCAGCCGCCGCCTCGGCTTCCAGCCTGTCCACCTCCGCCGCCATCTCGAGAAGCGCCCGCTCCAACACCAGCAATGCGTCCGGGTGCGTGGCGGACAGCAGCCCCGCGGGCGGTGAGCGCGAGCGCCTGCCGCCGGCCCGGCCGCCCTTGCGCTTGGCGCGCAGCCGCCGCCCCGTCCGACCGCGGCCGCGGCTTCCCTTGCGGCCCGTGGAGCGGGACCGCGACCTGCGGAGATGCAAACGGAGCAACGCACAACACACAACAGCGACATTGTACTCCGTCGTGCGTGCATACGCGTCTCGGCACGACCCCAGCCGCTACAAAAAGCACACGCGCGCACACACGCCGCAGAGGCCACGCTGGCGCTTACCCGGAGCGGGACCGCGAGCCCGGCCATGAGCGCCGCGCCTTGCCCGGGCTGCGACTGCGTGAGCTGCTCCCGCCCCGGCCCCGGAGCGCCACGCTGCGGCCGCGCCCTGGAGGGGACCCAGCCCTGGACCTGGCGCCGCCCCTGCGTCCTGCCGACGGCGACCGCGAGCGCGGCGAGCGCTGCCGGCCTGGCGAGCGCGGCCGGCCCTGAGCGCTGCGGCTCATGCGCCGTGCCGCCAGGCGCACGTGGACCGTGCGCGTGCCGGCCTTCTTACGCCTGAGCCGTGAGCGGGTGGGCAAGATGATAGGGTAAGAGCGGGGCGCACACGGAGCCCAGAAAGCGCATGTCAGGGCTGTAAGCAGTGGACGACTGCAGTGCACGAGGCCGGACTGCGCGGCCGCGTACACACCGAGCACTTGAGCAGTGCTTTTCAAGGGCTTCCATGGAACGGGGTGTCATCGGTGTCACTGCTCCATTAGGAAAGCAGAAGCAGACGGCAAGCTACGAGATGGGGTGCACGCCCTACCTCCGTGTGGACGGGGGACTGCGCTCGCCGCCGCCGAACCCGCCAGCGCCGCCCACGTCGCCTGGCGGGTAGTAGAAGGGGTATGAGGCGGGGTCCAGCTGTTGGTGCAGGTACTGGTGCGCCGGCAGCGGGAGGCCCGGCTGCTGCGGGTCTGCCTGCTGTTGGTAGGGCTGTTGTTGGTGGTGCATATAAGTCTGATGCTGCGCTTGGCCTGGCGCGGGCCCGGTGAAGAGGTAGTTGTAGCCGCCCTGCGCGGCGCAGCGGCACAAGGGCAGGCAAGGCACATGACACGTGTTCATACCGCACCAGTACGGTATGCCGTACCGGTACTGCTCGTCCTGCGCTTTCAGCTCCAGAAGCAGCCCTTTGCAGAATGAGGCCCGTACGGCTCGTGCGCGGTTGCTGTACAACCCAATTTGCCGCCCACATGGCTGGTTACTAGCTCTGCCCCTGCTTTCACGCACTGCTGCTCAGCGCCCTCACCTGCAGCTGGCTAGGTGACGCCGCCGCACCCTCCCGGTGCAGCATGGACAGGAACGCAACCTGCCGCGCCGCGTCGCGCACCTCCGCAGGCGCCCCACCCGCCGACCCCCGCTGCTGCTGCTGATACTGTTGCAGCTGCTGTTGCAGCAGCTGCTGCTGGTGCCGAAGGCGTTCCAGCTCCAGCGCTGCCGTGGCGGCCGCGACGGAGCGTGGCGGCGACGCCGCGAGGGCTAGCCCTCCTCCTGGATGCCCTGCCGCTGCGGCGGCAGCCGCCGCGCGCAGCACTACTGCTGCTGAGGGAGACGGCGGCGCCTGGGCCGGCCGGACCATGACCTGCGGGTGCGGCTCAGCCGCAGGGAAGGGCTGCCGCGCCGAGAACCCGAAGGCCAGTGGCACGCCGCCGCTGCGGCCCCCAAAGGGCGGGAGCGCCGTGGCCACCGGAGGCTCAGCGCGCCACGCAGGATGTGCCGCTCCGCCGGCTGAGGCACCGGGACCCGGGAAGCCGCCATACCCGGGCGGCTCCCGCGGCGGCGTGGCGGTCCTGGCACCGGCTGCCTGGGCATACAGCGCGCCGTGGTGTGCCACTGACGGCGGCGACATGGCGGTGGGGCCCCGACTCAGCAGCTGCGGCACCTGCCCGGCCTGCTGCAGCGTTTGTTGTTGCTGCTGCTGGTCCTTTTGCTGCTGGTACTGCTGCTGTTGGTACTGCTGCTGCTGGTACTGCTGCTGTTGGTACTGCTGCTGTTGGTACGGCTGCTGTTGGTACTGCTGCTGCTGGTACTGCTGCGGTGGTGATGAGGCTTGGTGTTGGCGCTGCAGCAGTAGTTGTGACTGCGTGGGGATGGAGCCCGCCGGAACCGACGTCTGCCCCAGCTGCTGCTGCTGCTGCCCCAGCTGCTGCTGCTGCTGCATCGCCAGCTGCTGCAGCTGGTGTTGCGCCGCTCCGGGCATGCCCGGCAGCGGCACCTGCAGCGCCGCCTGCCCCGCCGCCACCGCCATCGTGGCCGCCGCCTTATCCAGCGCGTGCTCCAGCCTCGCCGTGGCGGAGGCGTGTGGCGGCAGCATGGATGCCAGCGTCAGCATGGGCCAGACGTGGGGGCCCGCGGCCAGGCCAGCCCCGTCCCCGTAGTGCGCGCCGCCCGCACCGCTTTGAGGTGGACCCGCGCCCCGCGCATTGGCCGCCGCCGCCACCAGCGCGCCGGCAATGGGCGGGGCGCCGCCGCCCGAGTCGGCGCCGGCGCCTGCGCCCGTGCCGTCATCCCAGCCGGACAACGTGGTTTCGTGACGCTCCGGGAACAGGCCACCTCCGCTGCCGCCGCCAGCGCCGCCCGGGCCCCGCCCCTGACCCTGACCCTGCGCGAAGAGCTGGTTTGGGTCCAGGCCGAGCGGCACGTTCCCTGCCAGTGATGCCTCTCGCGGCGCCATCCACCCCACTTGCCCCGCCTGCTGCTGCTGCTCCTGCTGCTGCTGTGGCAAGCCTTGCCCTTGCTCGTCTCCACCGTCCGCAACGTTGTCATGCACAGAAAAGGTCGGGACGCGGCCCAAGTCACGCACCCCGCTGCCATCGGCGGCGCCGCCGCGGGGCGACGCCGCCGGCGCGCTGCGAGGGCTGGCGCCGCCAAACATGTCAGGCGTGCGTGCACCAGTCCCTCTGGGTCCGACACCAGCGCCGCCGCCGCCCTGTGCAGCCCCGCCGTACCAGTTCGCCTCCCCCCGCGGCAGAGGCGACACGGGTGCGGACAGGCTGCGCTGCCGTACCCCCTCCTCTATCAACCCGTCCTCGTCCGCACCCGCCCCCTCCACGCCCGCGCCGCCGTCGTCGTAAGCCAGGGCGGCGTTCTGCCCTGCCGACGCGGCGCGGCGGCGCGCCGCCTCCGTCGCGTCCTGCTGCCGCTGCACCTGCTGCTGCTGTTGCACCTGCTGCTGCTGTTGCTGCTGTTGTTGCTGCTGCCGGTCGGTGCCGGCACCGCTGGCGGCGCCGTAGCCCTGGGGCGCCCCGGAGGAGCCCGGCACTGTGGGGCTGATGGGGTGCTGACCGCCCGCGCCGGCATCCACGGCAGCCTGCCTGGCGGCCAGCAGGGTTTGACGCGGCGACCTGCACCAACACGCGGCATGGCACACACTGGTCACTGGCCGTGACACAGCATCGCACTAACTGTCCTGCGCGTACTGTTCTTCCTTGTGCTCTTTATTGTTCATCTGCTCAGCAGCTAGACGGCAACGCTGCAGCGGCTACCATCAACCGCCCATGCCCGGGTAAGGAACACCCGCGCCCTCCCGCCCTCAGCGCCGAGGGCTCACCCTCGCGTCAGTAAGTGGGCGTCACCCCAGCTGACGGCGGACATGCGGCTAGGCGAGCCGGGCGCGTAGCCAGGCCCCACACCGCCACCGCCACCACCACTGGCGCCGCCTGCCGTGCCCCCGGCACCGGCGCCTGCGCCCCCGAAGGTGGGCAGGTAGGCGGGCCGGCCGCCACCTGGCCGGGCCATGGGGCTGGCCATGGGCGTGGGACCCAGTGACTGGGGCAGCTCCTGCGCGTTACGGCGGCCGGGCATTTTTCAGTTCAGTAATACGGTATGATACTATGTGACATGGTACGATATATAAGATTGCAGCAGCATGGACCAACGTTGCCTGCACCGATGACCCTGGTGCACCCAGCCTGTCGGTTGCGGTTGCACCCAAGCAACGCAAGGCCCAGTCCAGCCCCAGCCCCAGCCAGCCCCAGCCGCAGCCCACCCCAGCCAGCCCCAGTTCAGGGCCCTCTGACCCACATCTCTCAGCGCCCACAGCGGCATGCTGGTCTCCGTGAGCGCAGGCGAGCCGGGCAGCGGCGCCAGCGGGTTGGGCTGGAAGCCCAGGGCAGCCGAGAAGATGCGCGGCGCCACGCGCCGCTTCAGCTGCAGAGTGGGCGCGACGGCGCGGTTGATGGTGTAGGCAGGGTTTAATGTGATTTGCAGTTGACCAGGTGGAGGCGCTCTGTTCTGTCCCTTGTCAGCATCATGCCGGCCCCACAGCTCTGCACAACCCTGCACACACACACATACACGCACGCACACACGCACACGTACACACGCACATGTACACACGCACACAGCCACTCACGCACACGCACACACACAAAATCCCACCCACACCTTGAGTATGCCCAGCTGCGGGTCGGCGTTCTGCCGCAGGTCCACTCGCAGCAGCGCCTGGTGCTCCTTCATCAGCGAGATAAACTGAGGAAGGAGATGTGCAATCGAGCACACATGCGTAAGATGCAGGAAGTGCCAGGAGTGGCACATCCGTGTGGCACAACATACTACGGTAGCTACATTATTATTCGGTACAGCAGCGAATTGCGGGGCGTGCGGGACAAGCACGGCACACGGCAGGACGCGCGGTGCGGTTCAGAGGACATCGCGGTAGACACGCGTGCGTACGGTATTGCCGCACCTCGGCCTCGGCATCTGCCGATAGCTTGTTGCCGCGCAGGCTGAGGAAGATGAGGCGGCGGTCGTAGGACAGCGCGGCGCGCAGGAAGCGGGCGCAGCGGTCCGTCATCTGGCAGGGCCCGACATGCGGGATTTGGCAAAGTGAGGCGCGGCGAAGGAGGTGAGCGAGGAGGTGTCGGAGGAGGTGTCGGAGGAGGTACGCGGCAGTTATGAACTTATGATGCACTTCTGGCGGCGGCTACCACCAGCCGTGCCAGCGGCGGTGCCGGGTCGCACTCGGCGATGCAGCAGTCCCCCAAACTGGCCTCCCGACGGTTTCTCCCTCTTTGCTTCTTCACGTCCATTTCCCTCCCTTCAGCACACTCACCCACCCATCCACCCACCCTCCACCCAAACCCCCACGGACCACTTTCTTGGGTTGGTCGGCATGAGCTACCCTCCCCCCCTTTCTCCTCGCTCTTTTGCATTGGGTTCGGTTTGATTTGGCCTGGTATCTATAACCTTACATACACACACATTCACTGTCTTTTAGCAATGGTTCCCTTGTGCTCTTCTACACACATTCACACATTGCCGCGCCCACCTTGTTCTCCGCCAGCTCCAGGTGCAGCAGCCCGCCGCAGCGCTCGTCCACGGAGGCGGCGATGGCGCGCAGCTGGCCGGCGAAGGCCAGGTGTGCGGCGTGCTGTGGCACCAGGCCGGAGGCGTCCGGGTACAGCCGCAGCTGCTCATCAAACACCAGGGACTGCCGCCGGTCGGCGTGGAACTGCGGGGGACGGGGGCGGGGGGGGGGCAAGGATCGTTACAAAGAAGTTTGGCGAAGTAGACAGCAGGTGTAGCGGGGTCTGAGCGGAGCAGGGTGAGGGGTGAGTGGGGGTGGGGTGCAGCACTGTTGCTGGTGATGGTTGCAGGGTGGCTCCAGCTTTTACACATGCCGACACGCTGTACCGCCCCGCTGTGCACCGTGACGGTGTTGCGGAGCTGCAGCAGATCCTGGCCCGCCCGCCCCCGCAACTGCCCGCCTGGGTCCTTAGTTCCTCGCCCCGCCCCGCCCCGCCCCACCTTGCCAACCCGTTCCCCACCCCCTCGCTCTTTTGCTTTGGATTCGGTTTCGGGGTTTGGGCTAGCATCTACACCTCCCCCCCCACACACACACACCTGTACCACCCTCCACTGCCCACCTTTATGATTGCCGCCACGCACTGCGCCGCCACGTCGCCCAGGCCGCACGCGGTGAGGTCCAGCTCCTCCAGCGAGTTGTTGGCGGTCAGGCCAGGCTTCAGCCACTGCGGAGGTGGCAGGTGCGGGGCAGGGCGGGTGCGGGGCAGGTGCGGGGCAGGAAAGGCGTGCGAGGCAGGAAGGCAGGCAGGCAGGCAGGCCGGTAGGAGCGGGGCAGGCAGGCAGATGGACGGGGCGAGGCGGGATGGGGGGGGGCCAGTGCAGACACGCAAGCGGGCGGCAGCATTGCCTGCCAAGCGTTCCGTGTCCAATCCGACTTCAGGTCGCGCGCGCTTGCGGACTCGTGCTGCCGTGACCCCACGCCGGCCTGCTTCTCACCTGCCATCCATCACTCACCATCACCCGCCTCCCAGCCCTGCCATGAGCTCCCTTGCCCCGACCAGCTGCCACTGCCACCGCCACTGCATGCGCCTCCAGCTCCAGGCCGCACTATCCTGGCGCCCTCCCTCCACCCCCACGCCACCCTGCTGCTGCTGCCGCTACTGCTGCTGCTGCTGCCGCTACTGCTGCTGCTGCAGGCGCCTCCAGTTTTCACGGCCCCATCCACCTACCCCACCCACCCGCCCTCTCCACCCACCCCACCTCCAGTCGCTGCAGCCCCATGTGGCTGCCGGCGAAGCTCAGGCGCCTCAGGGTCTTGCTGGCGGCCAGCGCCTCGCCCAGCATCACATAGCCGCTCTCGCTGAAGCGCTGCGGGTAACCAGGGCGAGGGGGGGCGGCAGGGACCGGGCGGGTGGGCCGCGTCGGGTGAGATGGTTGCGGCGCCAAGGCGGCCGGCAGCTGCCCCCTTCCCAGCGTGCAGTGCTGCCGCCATGACTTGCCGGCATCACGCCCTACCACCCCACACTGCTAAATTTCACTGCCCCCTCCCCCCGGTTGAATCACTCCATCCTCCATGAACAGGTACGTCACCCCCAGGTTTGGTATAGGCTTGGGCTGGAATTTACACACACACACACATATGTTTTCCTTGTGCTCTTTAACACACACACACACACACACACACACACACACACACACACACACACACACACACACACACACCGCCCAGCACCCACCAGGCCCAGCACCAGCTCCTGGATGGGCGCCCTCCGCAGCACCGTGCATATGGCCTTGTAGAAGCCGATGCGCACCCTGCAGCGGGCGGTCCATGCGCACAACATGGCGAGTCAGGATGCTGTCAAAGCCGTCCTGACGTCCGGGCGAGCTAGCTGACCCAGCACGTAGCATGTTGGTACGACACACAAGCCACCCGCCGGCTTCTCCCTAGCAATGGCCTAGCCCATGCAAGCCCCTGCTGCGCATCCTGTCTGCGGCCCCGGCTCCACCCCCACCTCCCCATCCTCCTGTAACCTCCTGGTGGGGCATGCACCATTGCACCTACAGGTGGTGCTGCACGTTTGCGGACGCCACCTTGACCGCTGTTTTGTGTTCGGGCGTGGCGAACACGAGCTGCTGGTGCGAGCGCCGGTCCTGCATGTGGCTGTAGTGGTAGGTCGACCACGGGACGCCCCTGCGAGCAAGGGAGGGAGGCGGGGCGCGGTGTGGCCGAGTGAGCAGATGGGGTAGCGGAGCACGGGCCCCGAGAGGTCACGGCAAGGGGTGGTCGAGGGAGGATGGCTGAGCGCTAGCCCGCGGTGGAGGAACGAGCAAGCGCCAGACCCGGTCGAGGCACCCGGCCCGAGCGGGTGTGGGAAAGGCGAGGTGCTGTGGCACTCACTTTGGCACACAGAGGATCTTGAGGGATGTGATTTTGGGAGCCATGACCACAAGCTTTTTTCCAAGTGCGATGAGCTCGTCGCGGCCCATGAGGCTCACGTTTATCTGCGAGGAAGCGGGGGGGGGGGCGTAGACAGCCGCAGCGAAGGGGCATGGCACGCGTAGTCAACGGCAAGGCCAGTTTCGCTGCTAGCAGGCGTCGCTTAAGCCGTCGCTATAGGCCACCAAGCAGCTTACCTCCACTTCGCTACTCCTGTTCAGCTTCCGCTCGACGTCCTCAATGGTCGAGGACGGAGGGGGCGGAGGGCCCGTGCCGAGGCGGGAGCCCAGCATGCCTTAATACTTTCTCTCAGTAGAGCAGATGAGTTTCAGTACATGTGGTGGGCCTGTCGTCCCTGTCCTGCAACAGGCCCGCGACCGCGACGTGTATTGAATGATTGACCGCCGTCCTCTCGCCCGACGATGAGCTTTATGCTACAAGTTGTACTACAAGCATATATGCATTTTAACATCTGGCCATGGTTCAGACTGGTCCGTGCAGTTGCAAGGAAACCGTCAAAGATGTTGCTGCACAGCACAACCGAAGGGTTGAAAGCGAAGGGTTGAAAGATTTACGTTTTAAGGTCGAGTCATTTGAGTATCCAAGGAATTCGCTTATACACACTGTTTGGAATGAGGCACGAGTGCACACGCCCGCGACGATGCAGTTGGCACGTCTGGGGGGGCCGCCAAGACGCGAGGCGCCAACGACGGGCCAGCTATTGTACGACCGGTGACAGAGCTTGCACGCTGATGGCATGCCTTTGGTGGCTGATGACACGCTCTTCCCTAGCCGCAGCCCTTTGTTGCCTTACCCCTCACCCTCCCTCACATGTTGTGTCTCCCCCGGGCCCCAGTGCCGATGTGCCTTCCAAACTAACATTAAATATGCTAATATGTTCAACTGCTAAGCAACCAAGTATGAATATCAACGATGACGTCGCTGGATGCAGAACTAACTTGTGACGAGCGTGCTTTGTTGACCTTGTTTGTGCGAAGCATAGCTATTGATACATATGCAACTTGAATGACTTCATACATTGGAAAAGCTCAGTTGTTTTCTAGTTTGCTGTGCCAAGCCGTCATGGCGTTTCGCTCGGTGTAGGTCTACTCGTAGAACTTAATGCCAATGGATGCCGACATGGATGAAGCAACGCCTGTGCAGCCGCTATCGGCGCTCATCCGACAATTGGGCGCTCCGACGGCGGGCGAAGCAAGGCAAGCCCCGCGGAGCAGTCTCCTAACAACATGACCGCTTGTTATTTTGAGCAAGCGCCCTAATGTCCTGAAACTTGCACTGGGGCACTGTGACAGTGCCCACTGCCGCACGCGTTCACGACCTGTGTTACCCCTGCCACTTCCCCCGCAGCAAGCTGGAGCTCGCAGCCAGCGTCGCGCGCCAGCTGCTGTCCACAGCGCCGTCTGGATCTGTGTTGACGACAAATGCAAATGCAGGCCAGGCGGCGCACCAGCACGGTTCAGCGGCAGCTCAGACTGTGCCGGTGCAGGTGCTGGTGCACTATCACCGCGCAGTGCTGGACTGGGCGGTGGGCGCCATCCTCAAACTCAAGCCGCCAGCAACATCAGCGGCAGCAGCCGCAACTGCAGCAGCAAACAAAACACCTGCAGCACCAGCATCGGCTGCCAAAGGGAAGGGGCCGGCAGGCGCAGGCGCAGCCGCAGGAGCAGGAGCAGCTGCGGTGGCGGGAGCGCAGGGCACGGCGGCTGCGGCATTCCTCCAGGCCTCGCTCTCCTCATGGCGGCTGCTGCGGGTGCTGCTGCTCCTGCCGCCGCTATCTCCGCCTTTTGACAGCGCCATCGTCGGGCTACATCTCGCTCAGCCTGCAAACCCGGGGCACGGCAGCCACAGCTTCCTACGCGTGTCGCTCTCCGGGGGCCCGCCCCTGCCCGGCACGCTACTGCCGGCGGCGGCGCAGTGCATCCGCGTGGCCGCGGCGGCTGTAGCAGCAGCTGCGACTGCTGGCAGTGGCACTTGTGGCGGCCTAGGGGACCTGGTTGTGGAGCTGCTGGGGGAGTTGCGCAGCTGCCTTGCGCGGCTGCTGGGCCAGGGGCTGGGGTTGGGGCCAGGTGGGGCGACCGGCAGCAGCGGCCGCCATAGCCACGGCTACAGCCATGGCTATGCAGGCCACGAGGTCCACGGGCTGGGAGAGCAGCAGCAGCAACAGCCGGCGCTGCTACAGCCGTCCCTGGAGCAGTGCACGGCGCTGCTGACGGCGCTGCTGGAGTGCCGCTCCGCGCTCACAGCGGAGCCAGCAGCGGCCGCAGTTGCAGCTGGAAACCCGGGCAAGGGCGCAGGCACGGTGCATGGGTTTCAGCCGCGGGGCTCAAGCGCGCAGCTGCGCGCGGCGTGGTGGGCGGGACTGTGCGCCGCCGCACTGCGCGCCGCGCACGCCTGTGTGGCCACGCACCCCGCCCCCAAGAAGGTATGGCAGGCCTTCGTGCCGGGCCTGTTGCTGCCGCTGCTGCGGCTAGCGGCGCCCGAGGGCCGCGGCGCGGCACTGCGCCTGGTGCTCAGCCCGGGCGCGGGCGGCGGCGGCGGCGGCGGCGGCGGCGGTGCGGGTGCGGGTGCGGAGCAAGGGCCAGGGCCAGGGCAGGGCCAGGGGCAGGGTGGGGCTGCGGCGCACGCGGCGTCGGAAGGCGGGTCGGGAGGCGAGGCTTCGGCCGCGGCGGCGGCGGCGGCGGTGGCGGCCGAGGCGGCTGGGGCACTGGCAGAGGCGTCGCGGGCGGCTGAGGTGCTGCTGGCGGCGGTGCTGTTCAATGACGCGCACGTGGGGCCTCTGGCGGAGGTGAGGGGCCGGCGGGTTGAGGGGCCGGCGGGCTGCGGGGCAGGGGCTGGGGCTGTAAGGTGACGGCTGTGGGGCTGTGGGCGCTTTTAACCCAGGTCGCTACGGGGTAATCGTGGCGTTTCCGCCAGCACCGTCATTAAGCTCCTCCTTGCTCGTCCGATCTTTTATTCGTATGCCTGTTGCGCTCTTGCGCCTATAGCTGTTCGCCACGCTCGCGCAAGGCCCGTCGCCGCCGGCTGCTGGCAAGGCGGAGGGCGCGGGCGAGGCGCCGCAGGCGCGCGCATCCAAGCCCCAGCAGCGACCTCAGCAGCAGCCGCAGCAGTCGCAGCAGGATCCGGAGGAGCGGGCGGCGGCGGCGGCGCCACTGCCAGGCTTCGGCGTCGCCGTGGGCCGGAATTATCACGGCCAGCTGCTGGCGACGCTTGCTACAGCCATGGCGGGCGGGCCGGCTGCTACTGCTACTGCCACTGCCACTGCTGGTGCTACTGCTGGTGCTGCTGCTAGTGGCGGTGGCGGTGCAGCTACTGCCGATGCTGACGCAGGCGGAATGGTTGTGGCCGGGCTGCCATGGCTGCTGCGCAGCTTCTGCCGCGCGGCGGCGCGGCTGCGCCGGACGCTGGCAGCCGACTCGGCGGCGGCGGCGACGGCGACGGGCAACAGCAGCGGCGCGGGAGGCCGCGGCGCGGAGGCCGGCGGCCGTAACACGACCACGGCGGCGGCAGCGGGCGGCGAGGACGGCGAGGGCGCGCCGCCGTCACAAAAGGCGCTTGCTACAGCCGAGTTCAATTGCATGGCGGTTCTGTCGTACATGCTTATGATGCCGCCGGCTGTAGCAACAACAGCAGCTGCAGCAGCGGCGGCGGCGGCGGCTGTGGCGCCTGGCGGCGCCGCCGCTGCCGGCGACGGTGGCCGGGCTGCGAAGAGGCGGAAGCTGTCCGCGGCGGCGGCGGCTGATTCCGCGGCTGCAGCAGCGGGTGAGGCGGCTGGAGTCTCGGATGCGGCTGCTACTGCCGCGGCGGGCGCAGGCGTGCGGCGGCTGGCGCTTGGAGCCGTGTTGGCGACCGGACGGGTGAGGCTGCCGCCGAGGTAGCCGAGACAGCCGTGACTGACATACGAAGCTGGTTTGCGAGGGCGTCCGGGGCGTTTGTACTGTTGCCTGGATGCTATAAGGGTGTGTTTGGACGCGAGGGCGTGCCACATGACACGGCTAAGATGTGGCGCTGACAATGGCGCTGACAATAATGGCGCTGACAATGGCGCTGACAATAATGGCGCAGACAATGCTGGCATGCGCGCGGTGACGATGGTGCTGCCGCTGCTGGCTTTCCAATGCAGGTTGCCGGCGCCTACCGGCCCACCGCAGACGTGTCCGGCGAGCAGCGGGCAGCGCTGGCGGCGCTGACGCACTCGCTGCTTGGGGAGGTGCGCGCCGAGGCCGCAGGCGCCCCGGCGGCGGCGGCGGCGGCTGGCGGCGGCGGCGGCGGTCTGGCGCTGGGCTCGTCGCTGGCGCTGGTGGCGCTGCTAGACCTGGAGCACAGGTGGGAGCAGGGGTTGGGGAGGCGGTTTGAGGGAGTTGGGGAGGAAACAATAGCGTCAAGGTGTGGGCACTAGTGGGGGCGTGTGGGAGACGCAGGTGTACGAGGCAGGCAAGCAGTGGCATGTTTGTCGTAATCCCTTGCTCGTGTTATCCTTGCAGTAACGTATTCGCCCACACACAGGGTGATCACGCCGCACCTGGAGGACGTATGGTCGCTGCTGTGGCGCACTGCAACCACAGCCGACAGCGACGGCGCCGCCGCCGCCGCCGCCAGGAGCGGCAGCGGCGGCAGTACTGCTGGCGCCGCCGGGGGCCTGGAGGCGGCGGCGGCGGCCGCGGCGGCGGTTCTGCAGCGCTGCGTGCGGGCGTTCTCGGAGCTTCGACAGCTGAGCACGCTGCTCGAGTCGCTCGGCACGGCCCTGCGTGCACTGGCGGGACCCGGGGCAGGGGCGGCGGCGGCAGCTGGCGCGCCGTCGGTGACTGGGGCCGCGGCGGCAGGCAAGGGAAAGGGAAAGGCAAAGGGCGCATATGCAACGGGCGGGGCGGCGGCAGCGTCGCGGGACTCGGCAGGCGCGGCTGCGGAGGCGGCGGCGCTGCTGGTGGTGCGGCCAGAGGTGGTGGCGGCGGTGCGGCAGGCGGTGGCGGCGGCACCCACAGGTGAGGGAGCAGGCGCGCGCGTGTGGCTCGGGTACGAGTGCTTACCGCACACGTGCGCTGGGCGTTGGATTATTGTGGCGCCCGTGGTTGACGCCGGCATACCATACGGTACTTGCCCGTGACGAGACCTGAACAGACACGACCCCGCATGACACAAGCCGGCACGGTGTGCATGGCTATTACCTTTGCACCAACGAGCGGACACGCGTTACATAACAACACACAACACATGACACGCCGCGGCGGCGCTTGGTTGACCCTCCGGCGGCTCACAGGGCAGCTGTCCGCTCTGGTGGCGTGGGTGGCGCAGGACGTGGCGGCCTGGGGCGAGGTGGTGGCGGCGGCCGCCGGCTCGGCGGCGGCGGCAGCAGCAGACGGAGACGGAGACGCGCAGCCGGCGGCAGCGGCGGCGGCGGCGGCGGCGGCGGCCAATGCGCTCACGGCGCTGCTGCTGGCGTCAGGACGGCTGTACGACGGCATCCTGTGGTCGGTACGGCTGGACCTCACAACCGCCTCGGCGGTTGGCGGCGCGCTGCGGCGGCTGCTGAGCGTGGCGGCGCCGCCGCTGGTACGGGGTGTACGGGAGTACGCCAGGGCAGTGGCGGCGGCGGCTGGGGAGGAGCAGCCGGACGCGGCGGCGGCGGCGGCGGCGGCGGCGGCGGCGGCGCTGCGGCTGTGTACGGCACGGCTGGCGGCGCTGCTGCGGCTGTACGGCAGTGTCGTACAGGCCAACGCCGTGTGCAGCGGCCTGCACCCTGAGGTCGCGGTGTTGCCTGAGCAGGACATCGCCGCGGCGATGGCAGTAGCAGGCGGCAGCAGCGGCAGCGCTGCTACTGCCGGCACAAAGCGTGTCCCGGGGGGCTACCTTGCTGCAGCGATCCTGGCGGCCGCGCAGGCCGACGCCGCCGGCTCTGCTGCGGCGCGCACCGGCGCTGCTGCTACGACGGCAGTAGCAGCTGCGGTGCCCGTGACCCAGGACGCGGCGGAGGCGGCGGAGGAGCAGGTCAAGAAGCTGCGCAAGGCTTTGAAGAAGGCGGCGGAAGCTGCCGGCGTTGGCAAGCTGCGCGGCGCCGCCGCGGAGCCGCTGGCGGCGCTGGCGGCGCTCGCGTTGCCGCCGCTGGCGGCGGCGATAGCCGCCGCCGCCGCCTCCGGCGGCATTGGCAGCGGCGGCGATGGCGCCAGTGCGGCGACGGCAGCGGCGGCAGCGCCCTGGGAGGTGCTGGAGCTGGCGCGCGCGGTGTACCGTTGCCTGTGCCAGCGGCAGCAGGTGTTGCACGAGAGGCGAATGCGCCGCACCAGCACCTGTCCGCTGTACGGCGGGCCCCGGGGCGGGCGGCAGCAGGCAGCGGAGGCAGCGGCAGACGCAGCCAATCAGCAAGCAGCCGAGGCGGCGGCGGAGGCAGAGGAGGCGGAGCTCAGACTCAACGCATGCCTGCTCACGGCGCCGTTCTCGCCCGCCGCGGCCGCGACCTGCGGTGTCTCCCATTCCGCTACCGCTGCCGCGGCGGCGGCGGCGGCCGGCGTGCGGCGCAGCTGGGACGGCGCGGTGGCTTCGAGCTGGTCGGACCTGCTCTCGCTCATGCACTGCGTGGCGCCGTGGGCCTCCGCCGCCGCCCTGGCGCAGGTGCTGCGGCTGGCGCTGGAGGCAGCCGCCGCCAGCAGCCAGTGCGAGCGGCGGCGCCGGCGGCGGCTACTGCTGCTGCAGCCGGCGGCGCACGGCGCGCTGCGGCTGGTGGAGTTTCAGGCGCTGCCGGGCGTTCGGCAGGAGCTGGCGGCGGCGTGGGCGGGCGCGGCGGCGGCGGAGCTGGGGGAGCTGCTGGCGGCGGCACGGGCCGAGGCGGAGGCGGAGGCGGGGAGCGGCAGTGTGGGCGGTGTGGGCGGGGCTGCGAAGGGCCGGCGGAAGTCGGTCGTGGTGGAGGAGGGCGTCGGCGGGGCTGCAGGGGCTGCGGCCCGCGCGCGGCTCTCGACCTGGGAGCAGTTGTGCTGCGGCGGCGGCGGCGGCAGCGGCGGCGGCGGCGGCGGCGGCGGCGCAGGCGCAGCGGCCTCAGGAGCGGGTGAGGGCGAGGTCGAGGTCCAGCAGGAGGACGGCGGTGCAGGAGCGGACGCCTTGGCGTTTGCAACCCCGAAGTCCTGGCGCCGGGTGCTGAAGCTGATGCAGCGGCAGGGCGATGCCCTAGCCGACGTAGCCGGCGCGACAAGCCCGCGGCGGCACCTTGGCCCGGCGGCAGCGGCGGCGGCGGTGGCAGCTGCTACAGCCGGCGCAGTGCTTGCTACTGCCGCGCGGCTGCAGCGGCTGCTGGACGCGCTGCGGTCGGACCTGCAGCCGCAGCTACTGCCGCGCAAGGCCGGCGCCGCGCTGACGCGGCAGGTGGCTGCTACAGCCGCGGCCCTGCTGGACGCGCTCGCAGCCAGTGGCGGCGGCGGCGCCGTCGCTGGTGCTACAGCCAGCCGCGCGGCGCTGGCGCGCGCCGCGCTCGCTGCGATGCAGGCGTGGGCCGCGCTGCTGCCGCTGTTCCCGGCGGCTATGGCGGACAGCAAGGCCGGCGGGGCCGCTGACACGGTGGCGGAGGCGGCAGCGGAGGCTGTGCCCGTGGCGTGGCTACTTCATGCCTCGGTCTACTTCGTGCGAGAGGCGGCGGCATTGGATGCGGCGGCGTCGGGGGCACCCGAGGCGAGTGGGGGCGTGGAGGGCGACACGGGGCACGGCCACGGTCCTGGATCTAGTCTGAGCTTGCAGGCGGTGGAGTGCTGCGGGCGCCTGCTGCAGGCCCTGCTGCAGCCGCCGCCGCCGCCGCCGCCGGCTGCAGGGGCGTCGGAGTCGGGTGCGGACGCGGCGGCGGCATGGGCGGGCTCGTGCGTGCAGCTCAGCCGCAAGCTGCTGAAGCAGGCGCAAGCAGGGACGGCACTCGCTGCCGCGGCGGATCCAGCGGCGGCGCCAGCGGCGGCGCCAGGGCTAGCGGCGGCGGATGCGGCGCTTCACTGTCGACTGGCGCTGGCGGCCCTGCAGGGCGCCGCGTTCGGACTGGAGGCCGCGGCCGCCGCTGCAGGCCCCGGCAAGGGCGCAGCCGCCAGCACCGCCGCCCCGGTCAACGAGCTCGCTGGCGTGGCGGAGCTGGCGCTGCGCGTTGGCAGCGCGGCGGCGTCGCCTGTAGAGGGAGCGGCGGCCTCGTCTGGCGGCGCCGCCGCCGCTGCCGGCGGCAGCGGAAGCGGAAGCGCCGGCAGCCTTGCGTCTGTGCATGCGCTGCGCGCCGCGCTGTGCGCAGCAGGCTGCGTGGGCGCGTGCCTGAGCCTCCGGGCCACCGCCGCCGCCGCGGGCGGAGCGGGTGGAGCCGGCGGGCACCGCCTGTCGCCCGAGGAGGAGGCTGGCCTGCCGCGGCTGCTGCAGCGCGCGTGCGGCTGGGCGGCGGCGGAGCGGGGGCTGCTGCTACAGCCGCAGCACCCGCCACAGCAGCAGCTACTGCTACAGCCAGTGGCGGCGGCGGCCGGGGCTGACGTGGATCTGGCGGTTGGGCCGCTTGCGCACGGGCTGATGCTCATGTACGGCGTGGGCGCGTGGCTGCCGTACCTGCAGCACGGCACCGGCCGCAGCGCCGCCACCTCCGTTGACGGCGGCGGCGGCGGCGGCGGCGGCGGCGGAGACAACCAGGAGGAGGATGAGGACATTCAGGACGTTGATGGGGGCGCTGTGGCATTGGCGGCTGCGGCGGGCCCCGGGCGGGGCGGGCCGTCGGACGTGCTTCAGGAGCTGCTTGTGCGGCAGCAGCAGCGATTGCTGGCGCTGACAGCCGCCACCTCACGGCGCGGCGGTAGCGGCAGGTGCGGAGGGCGCTGTTTGCGCTTGCGTGGCTGTTGGGTACTGTACGCATATGGTACCTGATGCATTCTGTGTGCCACCCAACCCCCGTTTTCTTTGCTTTGCTCACTTTATGTTGTGAATCCGCATGACTGCTGCAGGGTCGCGGGCAGCGGGCTGTGGTCCGTGCTGCTGGTGGATGCGGGGGATGAGGCGCCGGAGGGCCGCTCGCGCAGGCTGCTGCTGGAGGCCTTCAGGTAAGGGGGTCGTTGGGCGGCGGGTTGTCTACATCGGGGGGGGGCGGGAAGTGTGGTAGCGCGCCTTTGGGCTGTGACTGCCAAGGGTTGTGCATGAGAAGTAAGGGATTCCAATGATGGGCGATTGCCTTCCATTCATGCGGTTTGGTCAACCCCAGCACCGCCACCGCGCCGCCGTGGTCCCCCGCGCCGCGCCGCCCAACGTCGCAGGGACACAGTGGCCCGGAGCAATCGCGCGCAGCTGGCGGCGCTGCTGCGGCTGCTGCTGAGGCAGCTGGGGGAGGCGCTGGCCGCGGCGGCCGAGGCGGCCGCAGCGGCGCTGCCGCCGCTGCAGTGTCTGCTGGTGGTGCTGGAGTGCGTCAGCGGGCCGCGCGCGCTGCCGCTGCTCGCAAAGCAGGTGCGCCAGCCGCACACGCGCCTGAAACATTGGGCACCGGCATTCCCTACCGCTACCGACAGATTCTGGAACTACCAAAATGCTAAGAAGCATGTTTTTTGCCTATGAAGCTCTTGATTCACCTGACGCGCCCTCCCGCAACGAACAGGGGAGGGCCATGGCATCCGCCCTCACAAACACGCTGGTGGCGCTGGCGGCTCAAGCCACCCTGGTCGCTAGCAGCTCCACCACGGCCGCCGGCGGCGCCGCCGCCGCCGCCGTGGCGGCGGCTGCCACCGGGCAGGTGGCGGCCGTCACGGCGCTGCGCTGCCTGCAGTCGGTCCTGGCGCGTGAGGTGACGTTCCGCCTGCCGCCCGAGCTGGTCACAGCAGTGCTCGGTGCCGTGGGCGCCGTGGCTCAGAGCCCGCTGCTGAGCATGTCCAGCGGGGGCGGGGGCGGGGGCGGCGGCGGCGGCGGCGGCTGCTACAGCCTGCACGGCGGCTGCAGCGCGGTGCTGGCTGTAGCAGTGCGGCACCACACGGCCGTGGTGGCGCACTCGGCGGTGCTGGTCGTGGCGGCGGCGCGCGGGCTGCTGCTGCGGCTGGCGGCGGCCGCCGCCGCGCTCCGGCTGGAGCAGCGGCGGCTGCAGCTGCTGCAGGCGGCGCTGCTACTGCCGCCGAGCGCCGCCGGCACCAGCTCCGGGCTGGCCGACGCCGGCGCGGGGGAGAATTCGGGAACGGGCCCAGGAGGCGCGGGCAGGAGCAGCGGCGGTGGCGGCCTGGCGGCCGCCACGGCAGCGGCGGCGGGCGTGGCGGCGGCGGCGCAGGGGCTGGCGGGCTGTGCTGCAGCCTTGGCACGTGTGTATGAGGCGGCGGCGGAGCACCCCAAGACGCTGGGCAAATACGCGCCGCACCTACTCGCTGACTACATCTCCTATGCGGCCGCGCCGCTGCCGTCACTCGCTCTCATCCTGGCCCAGCAGCAGTCGCAGACGCAGCAGACACAGGCCGCGGGCGCAGACGCAGATGCGGCCGGGCTGGAGGCGCTGGGTGAGGGAGCTGCTGGGTGGGTGCCTCATGCGGGCGGCGCAGGCGGTGTGGCGGTAAGCGCGCAGGCCTCGGCGTCAGAGCGCGCGTACGCGGCCGCGGTGGCGGCTGCCGCGGCGGCGCTGGGCGCCGCCGGCGCCAGCAGTGGCGGCGTGGGCGGCGGCGCGTCGGGCGGCGGCACGACGCTGCTGCCGCCGGCGGCGCACGGCGCGCTCCGCCAGGGCGCCTACGGCCTGTTGGGCTGCCTGGGGCCGCTGCAGATGCAGCACCTGCACATGGCGCTGGGGCAGGAGGCGGCGCCGCCGGGGCTGGCGGCCAGTGCGGCGGCGGCGGCGGGCCGGCCGGGCAGCGGCATGGGCGCGGCGCGGCGGGCGGCGCTGGCGGCGCTGCGCAAGGAGTACGACACGAGCTTTAAGTACACTGGCAAGGTGTAGAGCGAGGAACTAACAGGGGAAGCACGGGGAGGGTGCATGGTGCAGACGGAGGGTTGTTTCCGCTGTTCCCCATTCAGTAGTCAGGCGCACGGCGGGCCGAGCTGGGCCCGATGTGCGAAGTAGAGCAGTGCGGGATTGCAGAGTGGAGGTGCAGGGGAGGTGCAGGGGAGGACAGCAGGAAGGTGGGGGTGCGGACACTGCAGAGTGTAGAGGCAGGGGGCAGGCGGCGGTAGGGGGCAAGCGCATCGTGTGTCTTCTGGACATCTTGCCTTGGTGGCGTTGTGGCAGTTGTGATTATTGTGGTGGTGGGCCCCCAAGGGCACTGGAATCTACTGATTCTGGGTACGGGATTTGAAGGTTGTGTAGTTGGTTAAGGCGCGGCGCGCGGCATGCGTGCTGGGGAGGAACCGCCGCAAGTCGTCGATCGGGCCGAGCCTGCCAGGCAGGGCACCCCACGGAGGCCGCCAACGGCGTGTGGAAGCAGTGTTCAGGTTAAGGCATTCAGGCGAGGGTGTCGTGGCTGGGCGTTATGGCGGTCTGAAAGAGCCTCGAGGCTGGAAGGGACAACCGCGCATCGTCCGCATTACATCGGGCATCAGCAGTCTGCCTCGGGCACAGTGCCCTCGCGCGTGTATCAGTGCTCCCTTTGGCAATCCTGCTTCTTCGAGTTACTTTACTGTCCAGCTTCAAAAGCTCCTGCTGCAGCGCACTACGCCGTCAGTTCGCCACTCCGCCACCGACAAGTTACTTGACAGCACACACGCAACTGCATGCCGGCTGCCGCCCCCATACACAGTTTCCCTCTCTCATCTCTTCCTCACGCTCTCAACTCTCAGCAACGCACAGCGACTCGCACGCACTTAAACTGCCTACCCCACCCACATACACATGCAAAGTCCGCCTTTATTTTGGGCTGGTATCTAACAACCCCTCCCGCTGCACACCCGGCGCCTAACCCTCCCCATAAGTAGAATCGCTTGCATCTCTCGCGCCTCTGCCTGTGCTCCGCTGGTCCCACCAGGTGGCCTAGTTTGGGCTCGTAACTACATCCCCCAGGCCCCCCTGCCCCCCAACTCCGCCTCTGCCCCCGCCCCCACCCCACCGCCCCTGGCCTACACGCCCGCCTCCACCTCCTCCGCGGTGGGCTCGCAGCCGTCGTCCACGCCCATGACCAGCCCAAACCGCAGCAGCTCGTTGAACTCAGACAGGCCCAACACGCGCACGCCCGGCTCCCGCGCCGCCGCCGCCCGCTCCTCCGCGGTGTTGTAGCCCCTGCGCGTGCGTGTGTGTGTGTGTGTGTGTGTGTGTGTGTGTGTGTGTGTGTGTGTGTGTGTTTATGTGTGCGTGCGTGTGTGCGTGTGTGTGCGCGCGTGCACGTGTGCATGTGTGTGTGCGTGTGTGTGTGCGTGCGTGTTTTTATTAGACAAGCACAAACGGGAATAGTGGAATGGCCTGTTGTTATGATCCCGCCACCTGAGCCCCTGGCCCAGTGGTCTTGCAGGCAAAGAAACACCCGCACCCGCACCCACATCTGCATCCGCACACGCATCCACCCGCATCCACCCACCCACCCAACCCACCCACCCAACCCACCCAACCCACCCAACCCACCCAACCCACCCCGCCCACCCCGCCCACCCCGCCCCCACCCAACCCACCCCGCCCACCCCGCCCCCACCCAACCCACCCCGCCCACCCCGCCCCCACCCAACCCACCCCGCCCCCACCCAACCCACCCCGCCCACCCCGCCCCCACCCAACCCACCCCGCCCCCACCCAACCCACCCCGCCCACCCCGCCCGCACCCACCAGTCCGCCAGGTACAGCTTCCAGCGCGCCGCCAGCTCCGGCACCGCCGCCACTGCCCGCAGCGTGTCCAGTCGGTCGTCCACGAAGTGAAGTCGCGTGCCAGGGGCGGAGCACAGCGGCCGAGAGCCGATGGTGCTGAGGAGGCGAGGGCCGGGGAAGATTGGTATAGAGAAGTGTAGCGAAGCAAGCGGGGGAGGGGTTACAGACTGGTTGAGGAATTGGTAAACGGCAGGTGACAGTCTAGGGGGGGGGTTACATGCATAAGTTTACGAAGTGAAGTCGTAGGGGGGCCAAAGTAGTGGTAGGGGCAGATGGCAGGGGGTGGGGGGTAGCCATCCATGGGATGGTGTGTATCAAATATGAAGTGAAGTGCCGACGTCCAGAGGTACAGCGGGCACACGCGACGCATGGGCACGGGGGTAGGAGGCAGGAGGTGAGGGCAGGGGGCAGGGGAGCATGTGTAGGTGTAGGTGTCGGTATGGATGCGCGTGGAATGATTGTGGAGGGATGATGCGGTATGCCCGAGGGCTGCTGAGGCGCACGAGGCACAGCCTCCTAGCAGACACTTCCTAGCAGATACCTGCGACCCCCACCCCAACGCGCCCACACACCACCACCTGGCCACACAAGCCACCGCTGCACCGTGCCTGATGACACCGCACCATCCACGCAAGCAGCCCCTCACGTTCCGCCCCGCCTTCCATACCCGTGCCTCTTGCACCGGACCGCATAGGTACCACACCGCCCTGTCGCCGCCGCTCCACCCTCCACCCCCACCCAGCGGAGAGAGAACCGGCGTGCAAGGCAAAGGTTAAGGCCACACCGCCCTCGCGCACTGGGGGCTGGCTGGGTCTCGGTTTCGTTGGTTCGGAGTAAACTAAACCCCCCACCTCTCCTTGCAGCGCCTTACGGTTACCTTACTTATTGTTTCAGAGTTAACCCCCACCTCACTATCCTTGGCTCCAGCCTCACTCCTTAAGAAATCATGAAAAGAAATCATGAATGCAGCCCCCCACCTGAGCGCCTCCGCCTTCTTCTCCTCGGGCGGCAGCAGCGATGCGAACAGGCGCGGGCTGTCCGCCGCCAGCTCCAGCCCCAGCACTGACGTGGACAGCGCCGCCACACGGTGTGCGGCCTGGGGGAGGCGGAGGAGGTGAGGAGGTGAGGAGGAGGAGGGGGAGGAGGTGAGGAGGTGAGGAGGAGGAGGTGGGGGAGGAGGAGGTGGAGGAGGTGGGGGAGGCGGAGGTGGGGGCGGGGGAGGAGGAGGTGGGGGCGGAGGAGGTGGGGGCGGAGGGGGAGGTGGGGGTGGGGGCGGGGGCGGCAGAGGTGAATGGGTGAGTGGGTGGGGTAGTGGGGAGAGGGGAAAGCGGATGCTGACGGCGCTGGGAGGGGAGGGGAGGGCGGCAAAGGGCGAGGGGAGCGGGCGTGCAGGAGAGGCGAGTGGTGGAACCCCCGCGTCGTGCCGTGCCGTGCCGGTGCCGTGTCGTACCTTGGAGGAGGCGATGTAGGTGGGGAAGGGGCAGCCGCGCAGCGCCTCCGTCACGCCCTCGTACGGCACCTGCCGGAGGCGGCGGCGGCAGGGCGTGTGTGTGTGTGTGTGTGTGTGTGTGTGTGTGTGTGTGTGTGTGTGTTAAGAGCACAAGGAAAACATTACGCGTAGGACAGTGTAAGTGTAAGTGTGTGTGTGTGTGTGTGTGTGTGTGTGCGCGCACGCGTGCGTGTGCGATCTGCAGGAGGGGTGCGTAGCGTCCCAAAGGCAAGATGGATTCCTTACATATACACGCCATGCGGTTACGAGGACCAAACCCAAACGGACACTGTGGCGCCGGCGGTGTTGCATGGCGCCCCACCGCACACACCTGCAGCGCCATCCAGGACTCTGTGCGACCGTTCATCCACTCGTTGCGCACCGCCTCGAACAGCTGCGAGGGGTGGGAAGGGTATACATATGGGGACACGTGTGTGTGTGTGTGTGTGTGTGTGTGTGTGTGTGTGTGTGTGTGTGTGTTAAAGAGCACAAGGAAAGACAGTGTCTGCGATGCATGTGTGTGTGTGTGTGTGTGAGAGAGAGCGGGAGGGGGTTACATTCATGACTATTTAGGGGTCGGGGATAAGCCGTCCTTGGAGAACGGACCGGGGGGCGTAGCAGCAGGCGGGGCGTGCGCCGGCAACACGACTACCCGCGCCCTGAACCCTCACCCCACACAACCCCCTCTCCCCACACAACCCCCCTCCTCGCTCTATTGCATTGGGTTTGGTTTAGTTTGGGCTGGTATCTACACCCCCCCCACACACACACAACCCCCTCACCCCACCTTGCTGAGCTCTTCCTCGCTCTCGCCCCACTCCGCCAGCGCCCGCGGCAGCTCCGCACTCCAGGCGCTCAGTATGGAGCGCAGCTTCACCTCACAGTTGGGATCGCGCAGCAGCAGTCTGGCGGGCGGGAGTGGGGCAGCGAGTTGCAAGGTTATAACATTAAGAACAGGATATCGGGGCGGGGGGCGCAATAGCCATTGATGGAGAACGGAGTGATAACGGGGGGGGGTTGAGGCGGGGTTGTAGATGCCGGCCGAAACTAAACCGAACCCGGGGGTGGCGGGCAAGCAGCAGGGGACTCAAGCGGAAGGGTGGTAAGAGCAGGATCAAGGAGCAAGGAGCGGGATGCACGTGGGTGGGCCGGTGGTCAGGTGGCGGTTGGATGGACACCGGGTAAAGTACGGGTAGACACGTGTGGCCGGCGTGGCCGGTCTGGATGTGGTCATGCTGAGGGGTCAACTGTGCGGAGGTAAGGCCCCAACCTGGCGTTCACCTCCCAGCCCCGGACACTGGGGGGGCCGGTCGCAGCAGTGCCGCGTGCGCCCAACCGAGCGACTCCCCGGCCGCGTGGCTTAACGGCTGTTGGTGATGCAGCCCCGCTATCACATATCGTAGTGATGCTACAAAGCCCCTGCGAGCCTTATGTGGGCCCCTCAACCTCAACCTCAACACTGCGCACCACACCTGCTGCTGGCTGCCGGGCCACGCGGCCACACGCATCTCACGCACCTCACACACGTATCTCACGCACCTCACACACGTATCCCACGCACCTCACGCACTTATCTCACGCACCTCACACACGCACCTCAGCATCACCATACTCTCATAGCCCTTGACCAGCACAGGCCGCACGGTCCGCATCGCCTCGCGCAGCGCGGTGCGGCGCTCCGCGCCGAGTGCCTCGGGCGCAAACAGCTCCGGCCAACGAATGGCAGCGGCCTCGAAGGCTGAGGCGGTGATCTGGAGGACAGTGGCGAGGAAGGAGGGACAGCGAGGCACCGTGAGAGTGCTTTGGGGCGAGCGGGGGGGGGGGAGGGGGGGGGGCGGGAGGGGAGTGCGACGTTTTGCAGACTAGCCCATTCCTACCTCAGGCTCCGAGTCGACGACCACGCCGTCGAAGTCAAGCACAAATACATCCGAAACGGCTGGTGGTGCCGCTTGCGATGATGCGCCGGGCGTTGACGTCGCCGATGTGCAGCTACTCATGCGCCAACGACATTTCTGACGAGCTAAGGGCAATGCTTTATGCAGCTTCACATCTAAGAATCTATGCGAGACCAGGCACTGCCGTGCATGCCGTGTTGATTGAAGCGCCAGCATGTTTGTTTGTTACTATCTTCTGCGTTCAGGAACTACTTTGGCAAGCTTCAACGTATATGCGTATTCAGCTGCGGTATGGGCGGCAGGACGCCTTGCACTCCGCCTTGCACCCGCCTTGCCCCATTCCAGCCAAACTGTGCGTGTCTGCGTGCCGTGCAAGGTGCTGCCCAGGGGCCGCCTGCCTGCTCCGAGCCCCATCCCAGTCCTTGGAAACAATCACCAACTGAACCTACTGACACGTTGACATGCTTAGCTCTGAGGCACTGCTTGCGATGCTGGACACGTTGGCGGGCATGGTGGTCCGTGCACCATCACCCTTGCCATCACCTGGGTTCGTCTGTGTGTACGGTCCCCTTACTTTCGCTAAAGTTAGGCTAGCTCAAGACGCCGCGCTGTGGTACCTAGGCACTGATCCGCCTGCTTAGTCTGGTCACTCCGCCCGTACCCCACTACATAGCAGCTGCCTCTGCACCTACGCCTACGCCTACGCCAGCGCCTGCCCCTTGCCGCTGCTCCTTCCCATGCTTCCCCCCCAACGCTTACCATCTTCTCCCTTCTGGCCTACTCCCCTCCGTTCATTCTAATACTGCTCTCATCACCCGAACGCGCGCGCTACTGCTGCCGCGGCCCCTGCTGCCCCCGCCGCCGCCACGCCGCCTCCGCCGCCGCGTCCGGCACGCCCGCCGCCGCCGCGCTGATTAGCGCGTACAGGTTTTGCAGCGGCGCGTTGGGCGCCAGCGGCGGCAGCCCGTGAGCCTCCATCACCTGCGAGCAGTTGAGAGGGGGGGAGGAGGAGGGTGCAGAGGCAGAGCGATGGCGTGGCGTGTGGGGGTCCACTGAGGGCACTGGGGTCAACACATCCACGACACGAACACACAGATGCATCAGCTGACAGCCGGTCCTGTCAACCCGTCATGCGCGCAATGTGGCCCCAAAACCCCACGGCACCTCACAATCCCCTCCTAATCCCAAGCCCCACCCTCAGCTTCGTCCTACCCACCCCCACCCCCAACCCCACCCCCAACCCCAAACCCACCACACCCAACCCAACCCAAAGCCCCCACCTGCACCACATCGCGCGACAGCAGGTACAGCGCGTAGGCGAAGCGGCTGCGGTCGCGCGCGCCCTCGCCCCAGAACAGCGGCAGCCCGGCGGCCGGCAGCAGCCCCCGCGGGTGCGCGTCCTCGCCCAGCGCCCCGGCGGCCGTGGCCGCGACCCAGGGGTCCAGCCGGTCATTGAGCAGGGCGGAGAAGACCAGCAGCCGCCCGGCGGCGCCCACGCCGCGCGGGCCCGGGATCAGGCCCACAGCCGGCGGCGGCGCAGTCGCGCCGACGGAGGAGGAGGAGGTGGTGGTTAGGGAGGAGGAGGAAGAGGAGGCGGGGGATGCGGAGAGGGCGCCGGTAGCGAGGTTGAGCAGCCGCCACTCGCCGCCGGGTTGGGACGCCGCGCGTGCGGCCACTGACGGCCGCCGCGCCAGCCCTGCCGCGCCGCCGCCGCCCCGGGCTGCTCCTCCCGCAACCCTGCCGACCCCGCCCGCCGCCAAACCAACATCTACACCACCAGCACCCATACCCGCACCCATACCTAGGCCCGCACCGCCGCCGCCGGGTCCGGCGGCGCCAGCCACCGCCACCGCCGGCGGCAGCGCCGGCGGCGCGGCGGCGCCGGCGCCGCTCGCCAGACCCGCCCTGACGGCGGCGCTGGGCGGGCAGGGGTCTGACACGTATGACACGGAGACGCGGGGGGCGATGGGGTAGCGCAGCGGCACGCCTAAATAGGCTGCTGCCAGGTCGACCACGGCCGCCAGGTAGCCTAATGAGGCCGAGGTGCGCTGGTAGGAGTCGTGGGCGGGGCCCAGGTCCAGAGCCGCCCAGCTGTTGGAGGAGGCGCCTGTGGGGGGCGAGGGAGGACGGGGCGGGGCGGGGGTTGCATTCATGATTATCTAAGAAGTGAAGGCGTAGCCAGGTACAGTACGGTAGTATAGCAGACGCAGAGGGGGCAGAGGGGTTTAAGAGCCCAAAATAATCGTTGATGTAATCTACCTCTCGCACTCCCACCGGCCTCGCCACCACCACTGCACCACTACCCCTGCCCCCCACCCACTGTTGCGTATGCGCTCCAGCAGGTCCGCCGGCACCTCCAGCCCCACCACCGCCAGTCGCATCGGCCGCGGCGGAGGCAGCGACACACGCCGCGACCCGGGCGGCGCCGAAACCGCCGCCGCCGCAGGCGGCGCGGCAGCGGCAGCGGCGCCGCCCTGCCACGGCCTCACTCCCACTCCCGCGCCCGTTGCTCCTGAGCTCTGGTTTGCGGCCTGCGTGTGCTGCTGCGTGTGCTTGTGGCGCTGCTGCTGCTGCTCCTCCTGCTCCTGCTCCTCCTCCTCCTCCTGCTGCTGCTGCCAGGCCGCCGCCCGGCCGCCGGCCCAGCTGCAGTCCAGCGCCAGATCCAGCGGGTCAGGCTGCAGCAGAGCCTCACTCACCGGGCCGATCTGTGGGAAGGCGGGAGGGGGTTGCAAAGATGCTTGGCAACGCGGTACAGGATGCAGGGGGCGGGAGGGGTGAGCGGCGGTAAGTGTTGACGGGTGTGGATCTGTGCGATCAGCACGCATGAGCCCGACGACGGGGAGTAATGGACCCCATGGGGTCAGCGCTTCTCCCTCACGTTGCTTACGCTATCGTTCAACAGTAAGGGTGGTGAGCGGTGGCGTGTGGAGGCGGGCACTGCTGCCGCCCCGCCCGCGCATCCACCAGCCCGTCCGCATACACATCCCGGCCTCCTGCCTAGCAGCTTCTCCACGGAAATAGTTGGCGCAAACTACCACCCCCGGCCCACCCTTAGCCTGCTCCCCCACCCACCTGGTAGATCCTGCCCAGCTCCGCCACCAGTCGGTTGCGCCGCCCCACCAGCGCTGACGTCAGCGTCGCCAACCGCCCCCGGCCCTCGGGGCCCGCCAGCTGTGACTCGGCGCCCAGCCGCCGCTGCTCCGCCGCCTGCGCGCCGGCGCCGCAAGCAAAGTGTTTGGCATGGGCACAAGAGGTTGACACAGAATCAGACCTAAGGGTAGCACTTGAGATAAGACTTGAGAATAAGACCTCAGGACCAATGCGATGGCTGAAAAGGCGGATGACGGGACGTATGCGGTGTGTACGGTTGACACGCCACAAGCTTGGCATTCCATTTCAGCAAACCCATGCTGTGCGGTGCGGCGCACCACAGCGCTGCCGTAAGCAGTCAGTGTTGCCGCCTCCCCCAGCAACAGCAACAGCAACAGCAACAGCAACAGCAACAGCAACAGCAACAGCAACAGCAACAGCAACAGCAACAGCAACAGCAACAGCAACAGCAACAGCAACAGCAACAGCAACAGCGACAGCAACAGCAACAGCAACAGCAACAGCAACAGCAACAGCAACAGCAACAGCAACAGCAACAGCAACAGCAACAGCAACAGCAACAGCAACAGCAACACAAACACAAACACAAACACAAACAAGTATACTTGCAAGCGCCCACACCTGCAGGACGCCCGACGCGTGCTGCAGCGAGGTGGCCCGCGCCGCCAGCACCCGCCGCCGCAGCGCCGCCGCCTGCCGAAGCTGCGTCAGGTGCTGCGCCGCCGCCGTCGCACGTGCCTCCCAGTGCGCCTTGTCCAACCTACATGTGGTAGTGTATGTGCATGTGTGGTAAAAAAAACAACAAAACGAAGCGGCGCCGTGTGTGTGTGTGTGTGTGTGTGTGTGTGTGTGTGTGTGTGTGTGTGTGTGTGTTTGTGCACGTGCGTCATGGACATGCACACGTCAAACCACCATCTCCGTCAATCACCGCGCCAAGGCCATGCCAACACCATCATGCTTTTTACACCGCGACGTACACACGTACATACGTGCACGCACTGCGCTACAACACGCACACAGCAGCCGCACCTGGTCGCCTGCTGGGCGGCCGCCGCTGTATCCCGCCGCTGCCGCCGCGCCGCCGCGCCCGCCAGCTGCTGCTGCAGGGCCCGGCTAGCTGCGCGCGTATCGTGCAGGCGCGCCTGCGAGGCCCGGGCGGCAGGAGGCGCAAGGGCACATACCGTGGCACGTTGACAGCAAGTCCGCGGATTGGGCGCCACAGCGGGGCAGTCGTACGGACTAGTGATACGGTAATTCCAGAGAGCTGCATTCCCAGGTGAAACTTGGGTAGGCAGGTTATGAGGCGGGTCCCAGAAGCGTGCGGATTGCACGGTGCACTTCTGACTAGTTGCTGCCAATGTGCTTGTCTTCTGCAAATGCTTCTCAACTTCCCGACCGCACCTGCAGCTCTGTCAGTCGCCGGATGCTGGCGCGCGTCTCCGACACCTCACACACGCGCTGCCAGCCGCCAGCCGCCCCGCCGCCCCGAGCCCCCACCCCCGCCCCCGCCCGGCGGCTGCTGCCGCTGCTGCTGTGTCCCGTGCCCGACGTCGCGCCGCTGCCCCCGCTCGTTGCGGCGGCGACAGCGGAAGCCTGTGTCGCCAGCGCCGTGTCAGATCGAGCCTTTTGCGACATGCGGGGAGGCAGGCCACTCGCACTCGCGCTGTGCCCGGCAGACGCCGCCGTCGATGCCACCGCCGCACCGGACCCAGTAGCCGCTCGGCCGTTTGAGTCGGCGCCCGAGTCGGGCCCTGCAGGCGCGCTGCCCACGCGTGGGTGAGCGCCGCTGCTAGTGCCGCCACTCACGAGCGTCGCGCCCGGAGGGTGGAAGGGCCCGTGGACAGCTGGCTGGGGCGGCGTGGCGCGCGTGGCAACGGGCCGATACATCACGGGCCCGCCAAGGGGCGGCACTGCGACGACGGCGCCCGCTGACGACGGCTGCTGCTGCTGCTGCTGCGCTGCCCCCACTGCTCCTGTGACTGCTCCTGCCAGCAAGCCGACGGCGTCGGCGTCGCCGCCCTCCTGTAGGCTGTGGAGGCTGTCCGGGAAGGCGGACGCCACGCCGGCCGCAAAGCCGGACACCGCGCGCCGGTGCCGGCCCACCACCGGCGGCCTGCCCGTCAGGCTGTGCAGGTCAGACGCCGACGAGACAGAGGTCAGAAGCCCGCCGCCACCGCCACCGCCGCCACCGCCGCCGCCACCACTACCGATGCCGACGCTGACGCCCACGTTGACGCCGATGCTGCCGGCACCGCCACCGGCGCCGGCGCCGATGCCAATGCTGCTGCTCGCCGAGCTAGCTGCAGATGCGCCCTCCACATCGCCTCGTGCCAGCCCCACCCCCATCCCCATCTGTGCTGCCACATCAGCATCCAGCGTGTCAAGCTGCGGCACGCTGGACACCCGCCGCCCCGCCAGCGGCCCGCCACCGCCCCCACCTCCCCCACTTCCCCCAAAACCGCCACCACCTGCCCCCGCTCCCGCACCGGCACCGGCACCGGTGGCGACCGGCCGCGCCGCTGCGCCGCGTGCGGGCGCCGACAGGTGCGGGTGCGGCGTGAGGTTCGGGTGTTGCAGGTGCGGCGGCGGCGCGGGCGAGGCGGGCCGGGAGGAGAAGGTGCTGCTGACGGCTGTGGCGGCGCCCTGGACCAGCTGGCTGAGGGAGGGCAGGGAGGGGAAGCCGCCCGAGCCACCCAGGCCGCCCGAGCCACCCAGGCCGCCCGAGCCACCCAGGCCACCCGAGCCACCCGGAGCGAGGGAGGCGCCGCTGGCAGGGCGCTGCTGCTCCTGCGCGCGCGAGGGCGCCGCAATAGCAGCAGCCCAACAGAAGCATGTTCAGCAGCCCGCGGGCATGGAGTTCAGCACGAAGTGCACACACGCGCGGGCTAGACGTCTCCCAAACACAAACACACGGGGCGTCGGCACCGCAAACTCATGCTCCAACCACTCCGTCCTCCATCAAACCAGTTATCCCGCCGACGCCCCGCCCCGCCCCGCCCCGCCCCGCCGCGCCCCGCCCCGCCGCGCCCCGCCCACGCCCTGCCGACGCCCCGCCGACGCCCCTCCCACGCCCCTCCCACACCCCACCTGTTGGAACAGCACCGCCATGGCGCCCGGCAGGAAGCCCGGCACCGGCCCCGGGTCCAGCAGCGCACTGGCCGCCGCCGCCGACAGCAGCCGAGTGGCCGAGCCGCCAGACAGAGCCTGCCGCTGGCCCCCCGCTGCCGTCGCGCCGCCGTCCCCGCCGCCGCGTGCTCCGCCGCCTGCGCTGACACCGTCGAGGCTGGTGCGGCTGTAGCAGCCGCCGCCTGCGGCTCTGGAGGCGGCTGCTACAGCCGCCGCCGCCGCCAGAACGGAGTCGTCCTGCAGCTCCTCTTCCAGGCTGCCGGCGGCCGCCAGGGGCTGCATGATGTTGCCCGTGCCCAGGAGCCACCTGCGTGTGTGCATGGGCGCGTGGTGTGTGCCATAGATAATGAAACGAAAGCCCGCCCAGACGGTGCGTGCGTGTGTGTGTCCAGGTGTGTGGCCGAGGGTGATCAGAATAAGCAAAACGCGCGCGCGAGTACGGTATGTGATGGGTACAGTAGGGCGACAAAGCATGGCAGCAAGAACGCATCCAGCATTCATGTGGGTGTCTTGTCGGGCAGTCGGCAGTAGCCCTCACCGCAGCAGGGCGCGCTTCTCATCCGCCGCCTTCTCCTCATCGGCTGCCGCTGTCTCCGACTCCGACGCAGCGGCAGATGACGACCAGCCGCCGCCCGCCAGCCTCTGCGCCGAAGCGCTGCCGACCATTTGCCCCTTTCCGGCGCCGCCGTTCGCGCCCAGCCCAGGCCTGCTTCCGGGCTTGGGACCCGGAGAGCCCCAAGGCCGCCACGCAGGGGCTGCTGCGGCGGCGGCAACTGGCCGCGGCGGCGGCGGCCGCGCTGGCGGCGGCGGCGGCGGGGCCGGCGGCGGCGGCAGCGCGCGGGCCAGGGTGTGCGGGCGGCCGTCGGGCGCGAGCAGCAGCACCGGCAGGTTGATGAGCCAGCTGCGCTGCAGCAGCCGCGGCTCTGCAGGAGGGCGGTGGTAATTGTGGTGGTTGGCAGGAGAAAGCGATGGGTTTCAATTAGTTGGTTGAGTCGGGAGAAGGCCCGAAGTGTCAAGTGGAAGTTCAGCGCGCTACGCACCCGCACAGTGGTGTCACAGGTGCTGCACTCTGGGACACGATTCCGCGTCGGCTACTACATGCGTGCACCCTGGCGAAGGCGCGCAACCCCATGCAGGCAAACGCTGGACGCAATCGACACCCAGCCTCAGTCGCCCCGCCTTGGCCGTTTCCACACAGTCCCCGGCGGCGCCCCACTCACCCAGCGGTGTCAGCTCTGACAGTGTGAACACGTACTCCACCACCACTCGCTCTCTCCGCCGGGTTTGACACGGCGGCTGCAGCGCGAGCTCGCCGCCAGGTAACCCGAGATCTCCATCATGACCACTTCCTTCCCCAGCCACTTCTGCTCCTGTTGTTGTCTTCAATGGTGCAGTATCCTCCTGTTCTACAAGTCCCGTACCGGCGCCGCCGCCGTCGTCACACAACGGCGCCTCAGCAGGCGAAGAGACCGGGGCGCCCGACGGCAGCCGTACGCTACCGGACGCGTCGCCATGCACGCAGCTGCTACTGCCGCCGCTGTCGCTGTCGTCCATGCAGGTGCTACTGCCGCTGCGGTCGCTGCTGCCGCTCCTGCTGATGCCACGCCCGCCGCCGCCTGCTGCCCCACAGGCGGTCGGAGCCCGCGGCGTCCGCCCCGCGCAGCCGCCACCCGGCCCTGCTGCTACAGCCCCCTCCTCTGCTGCTACAGCCCCCTCACCTGCTGCTACAGCTGACCCTCCAGCCACCCTGTGCAAGACGCGGCGCAGCAAGGCCGACACGTGCGGGTCCAGCGCGGCCCCGCCCTCCGCCACCGCCTCACATGCTACTGCTGCTGCTACTGCTACTGCTGCTACTGCCGGCTCCGCCGCCGCCTCCCCTGTCGTATCCCCCGCCGCCACGCCCGGCTGCAGCGACGCAACAGGGCCAGAGGCGGCGGCGCCCGCCACCCGACACACCACTCGCCGCATGAGAGCCGACACAGGGCCCTCGCCCGCTGCCGCACCCTCCACCGCAGGCGCAGCCAGGCGGCCAAACACGCGCCGGACCAGCGCCGATGCCGGCTCCTCCCCCGGCCCACAGCCGCTGCTCCCGCCGCCGTCGCCGGCCTGCTGTGCAGTCGTTGCCACCGTCTCTTCGCCTGCCGCGGCTTCGCTGCTGTGTGTCCCATTCCCACCCTGCATCACCGGATCGGTGCTGCTGCGTGAGCTGCTGCACAAGCTGTCTTCCCGGCCGTGGGGCGCGCCTTCGTCCTGCTGCACCTGCGTCTGCATCTGCACCTGCGTCTGCATCTGCGTCTGCTGCTCGCCCTGCGCCTGCGGCCGTGCAGACGCATGGCCCACGCCGTCGGACGCCGGCGCCGCGCGGCGTTGGTGTGGGGCCCGCGCCACGGGCGTGGCCGGCTGCTCCAGCTGCTGCTGGTGCTGCTGGTGCTGCTGCTGATGGTGCTGCTGCTGCAAAGCGCCGGAGCCACACACCTCCTGGCCCCCCGCATCGTGCGCTATCCCCGCCCATTGATGCTGCGGCCCCACTTGCGGCTCTGTCCGCCGACACTGCAGCGGCAGCAGCTGCGGCGAGGGCCCTCCCCCTGCTCCTCCCCCTGCCCCTCCCCCTGCCCCTGCTCCTGCCCCTGCCCCTGCCCCTGCCCCTGCTCCTGCGCCTGCCCCTGCCCCTGCTCCTGCCCCTGCTACTGCTGCTACTGCCTCTGCAGGTGCCGCTGCTGGCCGCACAGCCGGCGGCCGCCGCCCCCGTGACGCCGCCGCCTGCCGCAAGCGCTGCGCGTGCTGCGCCTCGTAGTCGGCCGCGCTGCCCGCTCCAGGCGCGTCCAGACCCGTCACCGCCCACACGTCCGTCTCATCGCAGCCGCCGCCGCCGCCGCCGCCCCACCGCCCGCAGCCCGTGGCCACGCCCGCCCCGGCATGGGCCGCACCCCCCACCGCCACGCTGTAATCCGTGGCGCCTCCTTCCGCGCCCACGTCCGTGACCATGTCCGTGTTCTCGCCTGGGTTCGTGCTGGCGAGCGGCTCCGCCACCACCCGCAGCCGCACGCGCCCCACGTCGGGCCGGTGCTGCAGGCCGCGCAGGGCGGACTCGGATTCTGGATCCAGCAGCTGCGGATCCCATTCCAGCGTGTAGTCTGAATCCACCTGGATCCGATCATGTCGTACAAACATTGCAGCGCGAGTGTGTTGGATCGACCAGGCGGGTCAGCGGGGGGCCCAAGGTGGCACGCAGGATTTACATACGGTACACACGGCCCCCCGACTTCAAGTAAGTACCGCACGCACGCCGGCGGCTTGCAGTTGCCCGGCACCTCTCCGTGCCTGTCCCTACAGTGCTGTTACGCACTCACCCACCAGCCCACGCGTGGCCGTCGGGCCCCAACAGGACTGTCACTGCGCCGGCAGCCGACCCCACCCTATGTCCGCCTGAGTTCGCCTCTGCCGCCCCCCGCACCCAAAGCAGCCGCTGCAATTCTCTCACCCCTCCCCCCTTCACCTGTTCGCTGCGGTAGAAGGGCGCCCAGTCCTGCACGGCCGCATCCCATGTGTGCACCTCGTACCGGTACCTGCACTCCCCCCGAGCCCCGCCTGCCACCGCGCCACGAACGCCGCGTGCCGTGCTTCCGGCCGCGCCGCCCCACGGCCCCTGCGCACCGGCGGCCACGCTCACACCTCCCACGGCTGGTACCGGTTCCAAGACGCCAACAGCCCTAGGGCCGCTGCTGCTTGGGCTGCGGCCGGCGGCGTGGTTGCCGGCTGCTGCCGCGCTCCCAGCCTCGTCACCGCCGGCGCCGCTGCCACCGCCACCGCTGCCACTGCTGTTGTTCCCGCAGGCCGCTGGGTCGTACAGGTTGTGGATGCCGATCGCCTTGATGTGGCGCAGCCGGCGGGCAGGGCGCTGTGCAGCCAAGGAGAGGCGATGGATTAAAGGGAGGGAGGTCGGGGCTCGTCCCGGCACGGTTTATCGTGCAGGACTGCGCGCAACAGCAGCTCGGGCGTTCCAAGGAGACCTCTCGGCTCCGTTCTCGCTACGTGCATGTATGGACATCCATGCCACAGTGAAAGCTTGCACGGCCCTCTCCTCTTACCCAGCCGAGGGCTTCCAGCTGCTCCATCGCCAGGGCGTCTCCCGCTCCACGGCCCTCCGTCAAGCTCCAAGCTTCTAGCTATGCATGATTGAATACATAATCACGTGTCGGCCTTCACAACACAACTTGCAGAGCTGCTTGTGAAGCAGGAAGCCTAAACGCCGAGGAGCATTCTTGCGAGTGTCCTATTGTTGTTCCACGCACCTATCAATTCACGTACAATTTTGTGTCCATTGACAGCCAGGGTCTTGCGATTTCCGGCGGTTTGCATGGCAGTGCAACATGCAGCCCACCTACTTGCCCAAGCTTTTTAGGCCCATGTATCTTTAATTACAGACACCTAATTTCACAGATAACCAAACCAACTTAGAGGAAACCACCACCATCCTTTGCACTCTCCTTCCTGCGACCTCCTGTCTTTTTCTCCCGGCGCCCTAGTCACATCGGCGCCTTTTAGATAGAGAGAGACGGCGTCATGAGCGCGGCCAGCCCGCCTGGCGTGCTGCACCTGTATCGCCACATCCTCAAGGTATGCGGTCGTCCTGGTGCACGCCCGGGGCCCTCCCTGCAAGCCCCTCGCTGCTGTTGGGGCTGGCATGTCCACCACACACCGATTTGCAGCCGGATACTGATGCTTTGCAACACATGGCGATGCAAGTCCCACCGCCCGTACTGGTTCGAGGCACTGAACCCTTGTGTGCCGAACAGGCCGCCAAATACTTCCCCAGCAAGAAGCGGACCTCCATCATCCGGGAAATCAAAGAAGAGTTCCGCTCAAATAAGGTAGAGATAGGTGGGGACATAAAGGATTAGCATGGTGTTTAGCATGGGCGCTCCCAGGGTGCTTGTTGTGCCTAGGGGCCGGCAAGCGGCGATGCACAGGCCGCGGTGGCCGAGCGGGCATGCTGTGGCGCGGGCCATGGATATGCACGCCGTGCGTGATGGTAGACCTTGTATCCGCACAGCTCGGGACGTCACATCTCACCGTGTAGTTGTGGATGAGGCAGCCAAGCTGCAGCCAAGCTGCGCAGCCCCGCCCTCCCTGCCCGCCACGCCGCCCTCCCTCTCCCATCTCTACCCAGCCCCACCCATCCTTTCTCACCCACCTCTCGCTCCCTCCCCTCTTCCCCTTTCCCACCCTGCAGACGCTGTCTGACCCGGACCGCATCGCGCACTGCCGGGTGCTTGCAGAGCGCGGGCTGTCAGACCTGCAGGCCTACGTGCCAGCCGGCGCTGGGGCCGGCGCCGGGGCGGGCGGGCACACGCACTCCATGTTGGGAGGCGACATCTCCATTACGCTCAAGGGCGCCACCACCCAGAGCTGGTAGTGAGTGGCAGTGTGCTCAAGTGCAAGGTGGGAGGAGGGCAGTGTGTGGAGCTGGGGGGGGGAGGTTGCTTCGAGATTGTTGAGGCAGGCTGACACGGCAGCAGTGAGACGCGACGGCTGTGGAGCAGTAGCCCGCACCTGCGCCGGCGCCGAGGTTACGAAGGGGTGCGCAAATGCATGTCGAGTTCAGCAGTTGTGAATCGTAGGCGGGGGCGCGGGGCTGGGAAGTGAGGACGAGAGAACCTAGTTGCGGGTATTGGAAGTTGGCGCGGCTGCTGCTGATGTAGTCTGGCTGGGCGAAGTGCTCAAGCGTGGCCAACATGCTCAACGGTTGGACTTGGCATGTCGCCTTCGATTTGGTGTTCGCAAGCATATCAAGTCCGAGTCATGGCCAAATGATGTAAACAAATATATCACGCTGGTTTCCTTTTGGTGTGGGCTGTTCACGGGATCAAATGCGACCGGAGGAATTCCGGGATGGGGCCCCATGCACACCAACTCCCCGATAAACAAAATCTCTTGGCCCGTTCGTGTTTCGCTAATACCTACTCAGCTGCTTGTTCCTCAGAAGGCAGTTTCTTTGAAGCTCGACGCTCTTTCTCGCACTCAAGTCAAGGGCGACACGCGCAACACCTTTTGAATTAGGGTTGTTTCGAGACACCACCGCGGACGCTCCTGAGTCTTTCCAAATGCAGACAAACGTGTTGCGCGCCCCCCACGGCCGGGTTCAGGCCCGTGCGCCCTGTGCGCGTCCCCAGCGTCGCGTTGCTGTTGTTTCGCACGCGACCGGAAATGGAACTGCTGCATCTGCACTGGGTCTAGACGAGCCGATCGAGCTTGTCGATGGGCGCGTTACGAGCGGCCCGGTGAGCAAGTCTCCTCGACAACTAGGGCCATGTCCCGATCTTGCTGAATTCCTTAAACTCCGCGCCAGACCCTTCCGGTGCTAGCCCTTGCATGATTCGATCACTTCATGACCACATAGTCATGCTTTCCAAAGCGGTCAAATATGCTTTGGCAGCTGACGGGGTTCTCGTGCCACGTCGACTTCCGCGTGTCAGCTGAGTCGAAGTCGACTTCCTTAGCCCGGCCCTTTCACCACCGCCCCTTCCTTCCTTCTTCCCTTGCCACCCTCCCTGACCTCCCTCTTCAGGACCTGTCTGTGGAGGTGAACGGCATGAAGCTGCCCAACCCCTTCATCATCGGCAGCGGCCCGCCCGGCACCAACTACCAGGTCATGAAGAAGGCTTTCGACGAGGGCTGGGGTGGCGTCATCTGCAAGGCAAGTCCGGTAGCGACCCCCCCCCCCCCCACACACACACACCACCACCACCACCACCACCACCATCACCACGCTGCCGACATCCCATCGGCCCGTCCTCTACCAGGACCCCTTTGAAATTCATATGCACCTGTGCCAGCGCCCCTGCGGGGCCGCGTCCCCTAGCCACCTTGCCCACACCGGCACCCACACCGCCCACACCGCCCCGCAACCCCACGCTCTCCCCTCTCCTCCATCCACCTTCCCACCCCTCTGCTCCCGCCACTTTCCATCGCCACCCATCACTTCCCCGTCCACCGACAGACTCTGTCTCTGGACTCCTCCAAGGTGGTCAACGTGACGCCCCGCTACGCCAAGATCCGCGACTACTCCAACCGCGTGTTCGGATGGCAGGTGGGGGATTGAGATCGAGCGAGTCCCGGGTTAGAGCAACTGGCATGAAGTTAGGGTGACTCCTGCTCTCGTAGCTGTAACGTCAGGGCCGTCACCTACGCTGCTGGTGCTGCTACTGCTGCCGCTGCTGCTGGGTTGGCCTGCCCTGGGCTGCGGTCTGCCGCCTTGGCCAGTTCCTGGCAGCCCACCGGATCCGCCCTGACCCACCGCCCTCCCTCCCCTGCCTCCCTCGCCTCCCTCCCCTCCCTCCCCTCCCCTCCTCCTCCCTCCTTTCTTCCTGCCCCCGGCACAAGCACAGAACTTTGAGCTCATCAGCGATCGGCCCTTTGACGTGATGCTGGCTGAGATGAAGCGGCTGCGGGAGGAGTACCCCAACCGCATGCTGATCGCCTCCATTATGGAGGAGTACAAGTGAGTGATGCGGCAGTAGCAGTAAGGCGGTGGTGGGGTTTCATGTGCCCAGCGAGCCCAGCGAACTGGGTTGGGGTGTGGGGGTGTGGTAGCCACGGTGTGGCACGAGCAGTGGGGGTGCCGGTAGTGGTGATGGAAGTGGTAGTGGCGGTGGTGATGGCAGAGGCGGTGGTGGGGTGGGGGTAGGGGCGGTCGTATGGGCGGAGGCGGAGGCGGTAGCAAGGGTGGGGAAGGTGTGGAATACATGCTGGGGGGGGGCAGGGACACGGCAGCGGGAATGAAGCAGTTGTCCGGAGGGCTCGGAAAGCGGAGTAGGTGGGATCAAGGCCTGGGACACAGCATGCTGTGCTGTGCAGGGGTGGGTTGGTGGCTGCGCAGGAGTGGAAGGGCAGCGGCTAGGGCACAAGCGGGTCGGAGAGGTCTGGCAGGTCAAGAGCGCCGCATGTGCGATATGCCCCTAGGAATTCCGCCCTGGTCAAATGCGGCGCGTGTCTGCGTTGCCCGCGCGCCTGACCTCACCTGCTTGGTGGTGCCGCGCGCTCACGCGCTCCCCTGTGCCGCGCTCCTGCCTTGACAGCAAGGACGCCTGGGAGGAGATCATCGGGCGGTGCGAGGAGATCAAGGTGGACGCGTTTGAGATCAACTTCTCCTGCCCGCACGGACTGCCGGAGCGCAGGTGAGACAGGCGCCATGGGGCAGGCGCCACGGGGCAGACGCCACGGGGCAGGCCCCGGGCAGGCCCCGGGGCAGCCGGGGCCCCTAGGCACAGTGGAGTTTACAATGTGGCAGCGGGAATCAGTGGGCAGTGGGCATGCTGGGAGGGGGTCACAGCGTGGGGTCACAATGTGGGGTCACAGGGTCGCACGGGCATGGTGCGCAAAGCGGCTGGGGGCTGGGAGTCTTGCATTCTGCCACGACACACGCGGGGCAGCCTCTTTCGCGACCCTCTCTCGCCCGCGCCTCTTCCCGTCACGACACGCCCCTCTCTCCCTGCTCCTGCTGGCTCCCTTTCTGCCCTTTGACTCTCGCTACCCACTGCCCCCTTCCGCTCCTCTTCCTCTCTTCCTCTCCTCTCATCTTCCCTCCTCGCCCCGCCTCTTCCGACTTCAATCCCAGGATGGGCATGGCCATGGGCCAGGACCCCGAGGTGCTGGGCGAGGTGTGTGGCTGGATCAACAAGGCCGCCACCGTGCCGGTGTGGGCCAAGATGACGCCCAACGTCACCGACATCTCCTTCCCCGCGGACGTGGCGCTAAAGGCGGGCTGCGAGGGCGTAGCCGCCATCAACACCATCCAGTGCATCAGCGGTGAGCGGGAAGGGAAGGAAAGGGGCGGGGGGGGGGGGGCGGCGGGGAGGTCTGCAAGCCCGACTAAAGGGGGAGGGGGCAGGGGGGTTGACGGTGTGGGGGGGGGAGGGGGAGGGTAGCTGCTCATGGAGAACGGAGTGAGGAGGGTGGAGGAGAGGGAGGGCTGGGAAGAGAAACGCTAGGAAGTGGCGAGAATGGCGAGGTGCAAAAGGGTATTTTGTAGCCCTTGCGCAGTCTGTGCCCAAGCGTCCGGACCCCACCTGCTGCGCCACTTCGCACCCCCTTCCTGAACATATCATGAATGCAACCCCCTTTCCACCGCCCTGCTGACCTGCCTCAACCTCCCTTGCACCCCGCCCCCGCCGCCGGTCCCCCCCTTCTAGCTTATCATGAATGTACCCCCCCCCCGCCTCCCTTCAGGCGTGAACCTGGACACGCTGCGCCCCGAGCCCTCGGTGGAGGGCTATTCCACCCCCGGCGGCTACTCGTGGAAGGCGGTAAAGCCCATCGCACTGGCCAAGTGCACCTCCATCGCCAAGCTCATCGCGAAGGACTACGCCGGACAGGTGGGGGCGCGGCGGAGAGTGTGGGCCGGGGGAAGGGGGAAGGGGTGGCCCGGGGGGGGAGGGGTGGCCGGGCGGGTGTGCGCTGCTGCCAGGGCGGGCTTTGGGCCGGGGTAAGGAATGGGCGGGTCGGCGGGCGGGCGGGTGGGGGGTGGGGGCCCAGGGCTGGGCCCGTGGGTGGCCGGTGGATGCGCTGCCAGCGACGCACTACATTGGGGCGGGGCACGATATGCGAATGCTGGGCGGCGGACCACCAGTCCACCACCCACCGGGAATTGGGTGGCTGCGGGCTGCTACGGCCCCTGGACTGGCTGCCGCCTCTGATGTTCATTTGTCGCGGCGTGTTGCTGCTGCTGCTGCTGCTGCTGCTGCTGCTGCTGCAGGGCAAGTCGCTGAGCGGCATTGGCGGTGTGGAGACCGGCGGCGATGCGGCCGAGTTCATCCTGCTGGGCAGCGACACAGTGCAGGTAGATGCGTGTGTGTGCGTGTACGTGTGGGGGAGGGGGAGAGGAATCTAGTTCGCACCGATGTAGAATTGTGCAAGGCTGCACCCACTTTGCCATCTCGGGCCTAGCAGCCGAGCGCAACAGCATACCCGCGGTCGCGAACCTGGAAGCCGGCCGCCTCAACCTGCAGCAGCAGACGCACAGCGGCCGCCTCAACCTGCGGGAGACGCACAGCGGCACACAGGGCAAAGCGGTTGACGAGAGCGGTTGCACAAATGGAGGCGAGAGCCCCAAGCTCTGCCAGCGGGGAAAACTAGCCAGCGGGGAAGCCGCTTTCCATCAGGTCGCACTGCACTGCACGCATTGCTTGTGACTGGCAAAAGGCCGGTGGATTTCAGGATCAGAAGAAGAGGAACCCGTGCCATATGTAACGCCACTGAACCCAACCCTTGCAATTGCCCCTACAGGTGTGCACGGGCGTGATGATCCACGGATACCCCGTGGTCAAGAACCTGTGCGGCGGGCTGCAGAAGTTCATGCAGAAGCACGACTTCAAGTCCATCGCCGAGTTCAAGGGCAAGTCGCTGCCCTACGTCACCGTGCACAGCGAGCTGGTCAAGCGCCAGCGCGACGCCATCAGCGCCAAGAAGGCGCGGCAGGGGCTGGCCAACGACGCCGAGTGGAGCGGCGAGGACTTTGTTAAGAACGCCGACAGCATGGCTGTCAACCGGTAATGCGTGGCTAAGCGTGTCACACGTGCGGCCGTGCCGGTTTGGCGGTCACGAGTGTCGATCGGTGGAGCGCACCCCGGCGTGGCGGTAGAGAGCGCCTAAGCTTGGAAGTCGGGCTCCCGTTGGATTGCGTGTGAGAGGGCTTGGACGGGGCTTTGTGCGGATGTGAAGCGGGCTGCAGCTGGCTATGGCAGCAGCCGCGGCAGCGGCGCCAGCGGCGTGCGGCTCGGGGCGCACTCCTGGAGGTGCGGCGCGGTCCTCAGCTGCTCTTGGTTGGTGCCATCGAGCCATGTGTTTGGGTCAGTCGTCGGGCTTAGGTTGGAATGCATGCGACGGCATGGATTGGGTTGTGCGCGGCACATGTGCGCCTGCGGGCGCAAGCATGGAGGTCAGGGGTCACAGCAGGTTACCACATACAGCAGTTGCAAGGTTAGCCCAGGCGCGTGTGGGAGGAAGCACCGCCTTAGGTTTTGACGGATTGCCGGCTGCAGCAGCTATACGCCGGCGGTGGCGGACCTCGCTCGTTCAGTTTGAGGCGTGTGCAATTGTGATTTATGTCCTCGGACCGCCTGGAGACAAGACAGCGGCGTGAGCTGCAACGTGTGTTGTGCGTGCCATTGCCACGTGATGTTCGTTGCAGTCGTGTTTTTAGACACACGAGTTAGTTGCCGCGTGACCCATGCCCAGTACGATGGGCATGGCCGCAAGTACGCGGTTGTGCGTACATGTACGAATACGGTAGATGGGGTTTGCGGCCCTGACAATGCTTTGTATTTTTGCGTTGTGTACATGCTGGCTGTAAAACTGAGCCCCAGCTCTCTAATTCAGGGGAGCTCTCTAACTCCCCTGCTCTAATTGTTTACGCAGTGCATTGGTTTGTTATGAGGGTTCGAAGCCGGGACGGAGGCAATTCCCTGGCGTGTGCCGCGACCTGTGTGCTTGAAAGATCCTTTCAAACTTCGTATCCGTCGTTGCTTCCATTACCTCCGGCTGCTGAGCCAGCTGTTGCAGTGCAAGCGCCTCCCGTGACGCACATAACCTGACACGCGGCATGCAGTCATAGTGCCATGACTGCCATTTCGCCACGCAGTCAACACCTGCTCATGCAGACGTTCAGTTCAGCCCCGCCATACAAAAGCATGTGCCGTATGACACATTGCCAGTTCTGCCGGGAGTTGGAATTAACCTGGTCGCCACCTGCACGGCAGCCAATGCTGCACCTCGCTACGGGCACTAACCTGCGCCGTGTCCGGTCACCCGTCCTGGCGCAACATCAGACGGTTGGTACTTTCAAGGATGGGATTGCACACTGAATCGTGCGCACCAACTCAACACCACATCCATCCATACACACACACATACGTACGCTCACACGCACACACCCACACACACCCACACGAACACACACACATGAATGCATCGCCTATGTCCATTGGTCGGCCGCGATACCTGTTGAGACACAAAATTGTCGCCGTGCAGCAGTGCTGACGGCGGGGAAGATTTGCCGCAAACTTTCCTCCAGCTGCAGCAGCAGCAGTACGCTGCAATACCTACTACTCTGCATACGATACAATGCCAGCCGGGGCAAGGGCTTGTTGCTCCAGCCCTACTGTACAGCTCTTCAGAAAATCAGAGGTAAGATCAGGAAGTCGTGCTTCCCCCATCCCATGCGACGCGACATCACACAATCACGCTGATGGCTCAACAGCCAGTTCCTCCGTCAGCGCCTGCTGGGCCTCAACGCCACCGTCGTTATTATTGCAGACAGTTTCAAACCGCTTAATGAAATGTTAAATGGAAAGTGAGCAGACGAGCAGACGAGGGGCACATGCTGCGGAAGCACTAGCAAAGCGCTCCACGTGCAGGATGCGGTCTGCTGTGCTGGGTTGATGCGGAGTTGCGCATAAAATTTGGTAATACACAGTGGAGGGGCAGCAGTCCTTCCCAATGCCATTTTCTTGGGGACCTGACGTCGCTCACCAGGCATAGCAAATCAGAGCTCACGTCTGCTGGCGGCAGCGCACCACCCCTGACCGCCTGCAACACATGCACAACAAACTCGCACAGAGACAATACCAACGGCCAGTTCTCATCGAGCCGGGGGAACACTATAGCAGTACAGATGGAAAGCGGGACCCACACCAAGAGCCACAGCGGCGCCCGCACTGCAAGCCGCACAGCCCTGATAACCGCCATGTGCCACATCCGCAATGAAGCCATTGAAGCACCAGCAGCCCACCGCGCCAAGCAACAGGCTACCCACGCCGCTGCCAGCATTTGCATAGCCGCCATATGCATGACTGTAGCGCGGCAGCACCGTCGGCCGAGCAGCAGTATGACGGCCAGCGCCACAGGTGCGTGCCGCTCCGATGGCCGCTCCGAAGTTCCAGGCGCGCAGCCACACGCTGCTGCGAGCACTAAAATCATACTCAGTCACAACACCTTCTTCTGCTTGGGCACTGCCGCCGTGCTCTGCTAGGGTCGCAGTGCATGGGGGGGGGGGGCGTTGCAAGGATGGTTAGGAAAGCGGCACAGGATCAATCCGTCGTGCAATGTCAGAGTCTACCACCGAAGCCTGGCAAAACCTCAAGCTTACCATAGCCCACTCCCGTCGAACGTCGGCCCAGTTGGGGTGGTGATGCCGCGCCGCGTTGTCAGCCAGCACCTCCTGCAATTTGGACATCAGCGGCCGCATCTGCTCCGCCAGCGCGTCCTTCAGCATCGCCATGTCGGCGTACGGCTGCTGCGCAGTGGGCGCGCGAGCTCCGACAGCCGGCGCCGCTGCAAAGGGCCACAGACATAGGGGGTGGGCGCATGGGCCCCGCCCTTGCCGTGCAGTGAGGCTGCTGTGCAGAGCTGCTGTGCAGAGCTGCTCAAGATCCGTAGTTCCGCACCACACACACACACCCGTCCATTTCTGACATTAGGCGCCTTGCAACCTTGTCTTGTTGCGCACACGACGCCACCTTGCCACCCCCCACAAGCCCAGCCCCGCGGTAGCGCCCCACAGTGACCCTGCGCGCCCGACGTTTGATGGAGCTGGCTGACCCAAACTCACTCGATATGCTCGCCCTGTTGTGAGAGCCAAACCCCACACCTGCGCAAGAGGCACGCAGAGCTCAGCACCAAGGCCAACAAAACCCAGACAGCTTGACGGTAGCGACACAGACGGAGAGCCTACCTTGAGCCTTGTAACGGAGTTGCACGTACGCAAAGACCGCCTCGGGGTCATCGGCTATTGGAAGAATGAAGGCGCGGTACTCCTCAGCAGGTATCGAGGCCAGGCAGGCCATGAGCTGCCCTAACTCCACGCCCTTCACGCCGCGAGAGGCAGCAGCAGCTTTGACTGCTTTGACAGCGGTGATAACCTCCATGCTTCCAGTCGAATCCTAAATACCTGCCACTCCCGGAACAACAGCCCTAGCAGCTGCAATGAGCACTCAAGGCTGCGCTAACCTGCTATGTAAACGAGAGCACACTAATGGGGGCGCCACCTCAACCCAAATTTTGGACATGGGTCGCCTGCATTCACCGCGACCCCGCAGCCCCGCAGCGGGGCTCCGAGCCCCGCTTGCTGCCGTCGTTATGACCTCCATATCGAATTCTCTACTCCATTTATGGTAAGTGGAGTAGCTCACGTGGGCGGTGGGCACGAGGAGCAGCGTAGGCGCCAGTACACTCTCGATCCTGAGGCGCCCCCCAAAATCCGTACGAATGGCTCCCGAAACCTCCCGGCCGCCCCGCAGCGCAACACCTCACTCAGGGTTGCACGGTACGTAGTACGTACAAGCGTGTACTCGTACGTGCTACGTACTAGTTCGCTCTTATTGAATGGCAGTATGTGGGAACACACGCTGTCGTGCCACTAAACATCCCGTGCGCAACATCCCAACATCCCGACACCTGTGGGTTTGGCAGCGCGTACTATGGCACCATTCTAGCCCTTGCACCGCAAGTATAAGGAACCCCAGGCCCCGCTCACCGCTCACCGCTCACCGCAAACGCTAGCGCTGCTCACCTAAGCCGTGGGTCGGCGTCATAAGACTACCTCTTGCGAGTCCCTAGCTGACAAGCTAGGGTGAGGCCGGTGGGTCCGCTGCTGGCCCCACAAGCCCGTTGGCTTGTGCCCAACGTTGTACGAGTTGAACACAGGGTACCCCTTATCTAGGAGAGCACGCATGCGCGAGTGCTGGTACATGTGCGGTGTGTGGCTGCGCTGTGTGTGGTGCGGCCAAGTCGGGCGTGCTGGCCACGACTGACCTCCAGCACGCGGGGGCAGCAGACGCGCCAGCGCCAGCCGGCACCCAGCCCATCACCTACATCCCCTCCAAGGAGGCCGACCTGAACAAGGAACGACAAGGATTACGTCAACTGCGCCCATGCCGCATGCTCTTTTGAGCCGTCCTCACACCTCAAATTTCCTTGGATATGTCATGAACCTCACGGCACTCCACACAATCCCTCCATAACTCGTACCCATGCCAACAATCTCGCACGCGACGCCTTTCCCCATCAATCCCGCATAGAATGTGTAAAGTGCCATAGCCTCAGCCATCATCGAAACAAACAGGTACGCCGCATTCTACACCGCCGCGCTGCAATGGTATGTCTCCTGGCTCCGCAATTGCCATGCGCTACCTTGATGCACAGCGGCTCTCTCCCAACTTCTCTGCTGCTTTATGTACGAACCACTCGGCAATATTCTGCAACAAGGACTTGCAGTTTTCCAATCATCCAAACATCCTGCATACAGTGCCCTCCACGGGTGAGACATGCCCCCACGGTATAGCAACACCCGTGGCTCTCGCCAACGCGGCGTCCCCACACGCCGAAGTAATGTTTTGAGCTTACGCCTAGAACAGACGACCACTCAGGACGGTGTCAGAAGGCTAGCGCTGAGACAGGATCAACCTATCTAGCTCCTCTCATCACGGACCTAGGCCGGACGGCTGGGGAGGACAGGCTCAACCTGCAGCACACACGCTGCAGCACACACACCCCCACGCTGCAGCACACACACGCTGCAGCACACCCCCCCGCCATCGCTAATCTGGACGCCACTGCCACTAATCCAGCCGCGCCGCTTGGGCGGCCTGCTCAGCGCAGCTGGATATGGCGTGCCGTCCTCCACGCACGCGGCGATGAGGCGGATGTTCGCCGCAGCGTTCAGGTCGCGGTTCCTGTTTCACAGGGGACAACAGGGACACGGATGCTATGTTATGGCCTTGTCCTGCACCTGCACCTGCCCAAACCTGCACCCGCCCAAACCTGCATTAGCCATCGGATGCCCACACGGGCACATCTCCGCACGCCCATCCGCGGCCAACGCCGCAAGCATCCCAAAGCCCGTTACTCCATTGACTGCCAGGCGCCAGAGCGGTTCGCGGCTTCGCGCGTGCCCGAGCATCCTCGCACCTTCCTCGCACGCTCAATCACGCCCAGTCCTCTCTCCGATGTAACGCAGGAGCGAAATGAGCGATGGTCGAATTTCTCATCTTTCAAGTGCCACTGGGAGAGCTGCCGTGCGCGTTTCAAGCTGCGCTTCTAACACGGAGGTGGCTGCCTTAGGGAGGCAGGAAAAGGGCTGAGCCCTCCCCTCCCGGGTCGTTATCAACCCAGCCACCTTGACGCGGGCGCCTACTAAGCACACACAAATTGCACACGCCTCTATGTTGGGGGCCTTTGGCATCCCCGCAAATCCGGACGTGGCCGGTTGGGTGGGGTGCACAGTCCGTGCTAACCCGCAGCTAACAAACTAGTCACGTCACTCGCCGCCAATCGACACGTGCACCCTCAGCCCCACGCCCTGCTAGCGCCGTTCAGGCTCTCAGCCCGGCCCCGCCGCCGGCGGCGGCCATGGCGGCCGCTGCAGATTGGTCGGCCGCTCGAAGCCCATCAGCTTCAGGCTTCAGCAGGAGGAGCACACGGATCACGTTGGCGGCGGAGACGTCGCGGTTCTGGGGATGGGGAACGTGTGCTACGGCTGGGCGGTGCCTTGGCCTGGGCTTGTGGTCGGGGTTCCCTTTTTGCACTGCGCTTCTAAAAACGCGTGCGACACGGCAATCCAATGCTACCTCACAGCCTCAGCTCCACGCTGCCCCCCACATTCGCCCCGCACCTTCCCATGACTCCATGCGCTTTCCACCGCTCGGCTTACGAACCCAAGCACAGTTACAGTGTTCCGTGCCTCACTGCCTCAGGCCGCACGCCGACGGCCCGTGTCTCGCAAGCAACGCGCGTGCACCGTTTAGCAAGGCGCCTTCCTGGCACGCTTGGGCCTGGAGCCCGCAAGACGACACGATGATGAATGAATACGCGCAAGCCCCTGGACAGCACTTGCGGCATTCCTAAGACCCCTCTTCATCCAAGCCAGCCCTACCACCGCCCAGTCTCGCCCAGAAAGGGTTTCCATGTGCATGCCGCGACACGGGGTCCCCGGCTTCCCAACCAAAATCACACTAGCGGCAACCCTCGCCCCTGGCAACCCTCAAGCCCCCAGCCCAAAGCCAAGCCAGCAGCCCACAACAACTCACGCCGCTGCAAACAATTATACGCTTGGCCGCCCCCTCCTGGTCGGGGGCGTGGTTTCATAGTTTCAAATATGAGTACAACAACCGGGACACAAGATCTCTTCTCAGGGGTTTGGGAAACACCAGCGGCACAACGACTGCAAAAAAGTGGTCCTGCGGCGTGCTCGTCAGGCGCGCTGTCCGTCCGCGCAGCCTTATGTGTGGCCTTGCTCATGACGGCACAGCAAACACGCCCTGAGACCAAAATCGCACACGCAGCCAACATGCGCGCTCTACGCTCCGGTCCTTTCCCTAGATGACCTGCTTCAGGAGTTCTCTTGCTCTCAAACGACGTCTCTTAGAACCGCGCAAAATAAGGGCCACACAAAGCACCCAGACGCAGCTGTCAGCAAGCCCGCAAGCAGGCCCTGCGGTGACTTCGTGCTTGCGCCCGCGGGGCCGGCCATGCCTGCAGCAATCAACGCCCTCACGTCTCCACGACCCTTCCAATCCCCCGCCTGTCCCTCCCTCCCTAAACCTCTCACATAGCCCACCGCACCCGCTCGCAGCCGTTGCTAGGCGGGCGGCATTTACCGTACGATGCTGCACACCCGCGTGCGCTGTGCGGACGTCGCCGCACGCGCCACAAACCCGCCACCGTGCGCCGACCTCCGAACGCCTGCCTGACGTGAGTCTGTATCGCTCTCCACTGGCTCCCCTCACAGCGCCACAGCCTTAGCGTCGCAGTCGCGTTGCGCTGGACGGCTCTATCCCGCTGTCACGAGGCGCCGCAGCTCCGGCAGCAGCCGCTGCTCCGCCTCTCCACGTATCTCGCCCCGCGCCCTTTGCATGCTATCGCGCCCTGCGTCAGTAAGCTCCCCTCCGCAGACGCAGCGGCCTCCGCTGTCACCTCCGCCTCCTCGTTCGCTGCCGAATGCCACTTGTCGCTGCAACGTCGCGCGCTGGCGCCTCCACCGCTGCGGCGCCCACGCCACGCGCCACACAAATCGCCGCTGCCGCCGCTGCCGCCTGGCTCTCTGCACCCCGGCCTCCCTGGCCAGCGCCAGCCCCTAGACTCCACTACAGCAAGCTGCTGCCGCAAGCTCAGGTACCAGCGGCTACAAGCTACTGCCCAGCTGCCGCCAGCTACTGCTGCTGCCGGCTGCTGCTACTGCCGGCTACTGCTCTGCTCTAGGTGTTCTTGGCGAGCGAGGCCACCGCGGCCCGAAGGTAGTTGTTCTTCTTGTCGGGCACGTGCGCCACCAGCTCATACATGGCATTGTCCTCGTCAGCCTGTGTGGGGGCGGGGGCGGGTTACATTCATGATTAATTAAGAAGTGAAGGCGTAGGCGGCAGTTGGGTAGCAGGAGTTGGACAGGAGGGGTTACATTCATGATTAATTAAGAAGTGAAGTCGTAGGCAGGTACAGTTGCAGCGTAGACGCGGGGGGGGGAGGCGGAGGCGGAGGGGGTTGCAGGCATGACTGGTTATGAGACGGCGACGCTGGCGGCGTTGCAAAGACTCTCGGGGAGCGGTGCAAAGACTCCAGGGGAGCGGTGCGTGCAAAGTGCAAGAGAAGAGGTCGAGGACAGGTCGTGCAGCCTCGCGAAGCTGCGGGTGATCGGGTTGCGGGGCCACCCACCTGGTACTCGTAGCACACGTCGAAGGTCTTGTTCCGGCCCTCGGGCTCGTGCAGGGCGCGCAGGCAGATGTCCGCCACGTCAGCGGCGGCGATGGACTCCGTGATGCGGTCGCCCTGTGGTGGGCGAGGGGGTGGGGGATTACATTCATGATTAATTAAGAAGTGAAGTCGTAGGCAGGTACAGTTGCAGAGTAGACGCGTTGTTACCGATGTCCGTGAAGTCGGGGAGCGGTGGCTACGACTGTGAGTTGCTTGAGGTGAAGAAGCGGAAGCGGTCTGCAAACCAACGCACGTGATGCAATCCCAGGCCCCTCCAGCCCCGCCCCACGCAACAACGACGCCTTTCAACCCCCATGGTTCTGGGCTTCTATTGGGGTTGGAATGAACTTTTCAAACCCCCCCAGTCTGCATTTATGTACCGCTTTTCCTCCCTCCATACACACCTGGTCGAACACCAGTGCGCGGTAACCGCCGGGCTCATCCAGCAGCGTGCCTGTGCGTGTGCGTCATGGCAGGGCAGCGAGTGAGTTCGGACCCAGTTTCGGTTGGGAGTCACGAGCCAGCCGCTCCATCCGTACGGCACCCTCCCCCCGCATGTGCGTAGTGGGCGGGCGTTGTGTTCAGGTAAATGAGCGAGCCTAAAGTCTCTAAGGGCCCGCATCATCCTCCCGCCTCCAGCGGCGCGCTGCACGTCGGTCTCACAGCCCCAACCACCTCCTGAGTCCTGATGCCTGAGAGCCAAAGACCAGCCGCCACCCCTCGTTCCTGCGGCCTCCCCTCCCGGGCCTGCGAATCACAAACCCCCCTTTCCCCACGCCCCCACACCCCTCCACCCCCAGCCCGCCACCCCCGTCGCCCACACGCCCCGCCCCCGTCACCCATCCCGCTAACCCCCACGCCGCACCTGGCCGAATGATGCTGTACCCCAGGCCGCTGGTGCGCAGGTTCTCCTCGCCGCGGCGCTTGGCGTCAATCACCTTGCGTAGGTCGGCGGGGTCAATGCCAGGCCGCGACTTGCCGGCGCAGGACACCAGCACGAAGTCCGGCTCGCTGCCGCCTGCGTTGTTTGGTGGTCCGGTGCTTGTCAGGTGGCAGTGGCGGTGGCAGTGGCGGTGGTCATTGTCGGGTAGTGGTGGTGGTTGTCAGGTGGGGGTGGTGCGCGTGCCGTTTACCCGTTGCCTCTCGTCGTCGTCCCGCCCGACTTGCTCCGGGCCCTCCCGGAACCCCTCCAATCGATGCCCTCCGTTCCCCCTCCCTCCCTGCCATACCCTGCTCTGCGCCCTTCCCTCTCCACTGCTCCCCCACTTTCCACTCACTTTCTGCTCTCTCCACTGCCCTGCCCTCCGCCCTCCTCTCTGCTTTCCCCTTCTGCCCTTCTCGTCCCCCTCCTCTCCCCCTCCTCCCCCCCTCTCCCGTTCGTTTTCGTTGGTTTAGGTGTAGTTTGGACTTGGTATTCACAACCCCCTCTCCCCTTTCCCCATCCTCCTCCCCCCTCTCCCGGTCTCATCCCGGTCTCACCCGGCACCGCCTTGATCCAGTCCACCTCCAGGCTGAAGCGCTGGTCGCGGGCCTGCTGCGCCGCCAGCGCCGCCATGTCCGTAGCCGCCAAGCCCTTGGCGGCACGCAGCGCCGCAACCTGTTTGTATATGGGTGCGTGCGGACACGTTCGCGTGATGAATAAGTGAGGGTTGGGGGTTTGGCACTGGGGTTTGGCTGCGGTTTCGCTGGGGCAGGTGAGGAAATGTTCGCTAGGTTTCGCTCGCACCGTCCCAGCCCAGCGCCGTGTGTCTCCAAGACGTCATCCTGCCAACCCACCGCCGGGGCTTGCCGCCCTCCGCCGCATCCCACGTGGACCTTTGCACACGAACGTGTCGTGGCGCATCCACGTGGGCCCCGCCCCAAGCCAAACCCAGCATCCACGCCCCGCCCCAAGCCAAACCCAGCGTTGCCAACCCCGTTCCCCTCTCTTTCCCCGCCCCTGTTGTTGCCCGCCCGCCTAACCGTGATCGGCTCGCTGCCGCTCTCCCGCCCTCACCTGGGAGCTGCCCTGCCGCCGGTTCTCGTACCGGATAGCGATGGTTGAGAGCTTGCTGGGGTCCAGAGGTGGCTGATCCTGTGGGCGCGAGAGGGACCCAACGGTCAACTGACAAATCCCCAGGCTCCCCACGCACGAGACCAGAATCATCACCGAAAAACCGGTCTAGCAAGCACCCCAAGCATCCCCGCCCCCGACCATCTCTGTCCGACCGGCTTGGGTGCGCGTCGCGGGTTCCTGCAGGCTCCCCTCCCCTCCCCTGCCCTCCCCTCCCCTCCCCTCCCTCCCCCCATCCATCCCGCCCGCCCGGCCGGCTGCTCCAGCAGCTCTGCTCGCTGGCCCCCGACCCCCGCCCACTGCTGCCCGCTGCTGACACCCACATGCGACCCAATGCTGCCCAGCCGCCGCCGCCCGCCACCGCCCGGTACCCTTGGTCTCCTTGGGCATGCATATAACTTCCTCCCCGCCCCTACCCCAACACCCCCAACACCCCCAACACCCCCAAGGCCCCACCACACCCAACAACACCCCCAAGGCCCCAACACCCCCAACACCCCCAAGGCCCCACCACACCCAACAACACCCCCAAGGCCCCACCACACCCAACAACACCCCCAAGGCCCCACCACACCCAACAGCACCCCCAAGGCCCCACCACACCCAACAGCACGCCGCCGCACCTGGTACTCGGAGCGGAAAGCGGCGTACGGCAGGCGAACGGTGAGGTATCCCTCCCGCGTGGGAAAGCGCGCGCCGTACCGGTGGCCCTCGCTGGTCTCCAGGATGAGCAGGTAGCTGTGGGCGTCGCCGCGCACGCGCAACACGAGGCCCTCCGTGCCGGCCGTGCGGTGCTCGCCGCCCGGCAGCTTGGCCGCCAGCTGCGCGCCCACCTCCGCCAGCGCGCCGCGAGACATAAGCGTGCCTGTGCGGGTTTTGTTTGGCAGTTTGGAGGGCGGGGCGTTGTGAAGTACATAAAGCGAAACCCCTGTTCCCCTCATTGGACATTGGGAGCCACCCTGCCCCAAAACACAAACACACACACACACACACACGCACACACACACACACACACACGCACACGCACACACACACACACACACACACACACACGGACACGCGCACACACACGCACGCTTGTCCCCACCAGTGAACAGCAAGTTGTTGTCATCAGTGATCACCGCCTCCGCCACATTGACGCGGCCGTAGGCGTCGCCGGCGTCGCGGCTGGGCCGCCCCTCGGCCGCGGCGGCGGCGTCCTCGGGCGTGCCCACGAAACGCACGTCCCAGCGAGCCTGCGTGCAGGCAGGAGCAGGTGCGGGTGTGGGCAAAGGTTGAAGGACAACATAAGATGAAGCCCATCAAGACGGCGCCGGAGTTGCTGAGGTATAGGTGGGTGCGGGCGGGATATGGACGGGGCTGATGCCTGGTTGGCAGGTGGTGTAGGTGTGATGGAACCCTGCTTTAGCACCCAGCACTGGCTCTGTCCGCGCACCTGACCGGATAGCCCATGTGCACCGGTACTCAAAGGTCTATGCGCCCCCCGTGCCCCGTACTGCGAAGTTTGACATTTGGCTCTCCCAGTGCATGTGCGGCACTTGTACTGGCTACATTGGCAAAATAAACACAGCAAGCCCCTGCCCAAGCCCCTGCCGCCTCCTCCCCACCTGGTGGAATCGCGAGTTGAAGTCCGCCAGCTCCTTCTTGGCCGCCGAGCTGAACTTGGAGCCGGTGCGCTTGCTGCGGCGGAACAGCTCATCCTGCAGAGCGTGTGGTCGTGCGGTGTGGGGGTTGGTTGGTAGGTCGGTGGTTGGTCGGGATGATGGCTCAGTCAAGACCCTCACAGCGCCCCCCTTAACCCCCAACCCAACTCCTGACACAAACAATGTGTAACATCCGCACACCCATATGTAACGCCCACATCCACCAGCACGACTACACATGTGTCATTTCCCTCCCTGACACACAAACGCACACGCACACACACACACACACGCCGGGGTCGACGCGGCAACACGACGCTCGGTATTCGGTAGGTATCCGTAAGTAACTCCGGCGCCGCTTGGGCGGGCTTCGTTTTGTTGTTTTTTTCTAACACACACACGCGCGCACACACACCTGCATGGCCTTGACCATGTTCATGACGCCGCGGTCCTCCACGCGCAGCAGGTCGGCCGTGAACACGGAGCGCGCGGCGGCGCAGAAGATCACCTGCGCGCGGCCAGCAGGAGGAGGAGCAGGAGGAGGAGCAGGAGGAGGAGCAGGAGGATTAGGAGGGCGAGCTGGGGGATCAGGCGAGAAGGGCAGCCGTCAGCCCCGTCACAGTGGCCTGACAGGCTTTCACACGTAGCTATCATGGCTTCATATGACTGTTGTGGTTTCATATGGCTGTTATGGCTTCCGCACCGGACACGTGCCGGTTCCACCCGCACGCCCGGACCCAAGCACACCCGCTTGCTGTGCACACGCCTTCCGTTCCTACAGTTTAGAACCACCCATTTCACTGACGTCCCCACACAGTCAAAATGCTCAATACAGCGCCGGCGCCCTCGTGTGCACTCCACGTGCGCTCAACAACCTTGCCCTCTGCGCCTGCTTCCTGCTCCTCCCTGCTCCTCTCATTCCGCTCCTCCCAACGGCACCAACCCTACTCCACTGAACCCCCTCTCTCAACCCTCCAGAACCCATTTCGCCATTTCCCCCTCTCTCCCACCTCCCACCCGCCTCACCTTGCTGACGCCCTGCACAGCCTTCTGGCACGTGGCCATGTCTCCCACATCGCCCTCCACAACCTCCACCGCGTCTGGGATGGCGTCCTTGCCCACGCCGGCACGGTTGCGGAACAGCGCCTTCACCTTGTAGCCGCGCAGCAGCAGCTTGCGGACCAGGATGCGCCCCACGCGCCCCGTCGCTCCCACCACAAGCACCGTGGTGTAGGCGGCCTGCGGCGCCGCGAACTCAGCGTCCGCCCCGACCCCGACCTCGAGGACATCGTCGATGATGAAGCTGCGTGTGGGCGAGCTCACACGGGAGAGCTGGCCCCACACGTCGTCGAACGCCTTGCGCGTCTGTCGGCCCAGCTCATAAGGGTTGATCACGTTCAGCAGGTTTGCGCCGTCGGCGTCCTTGGCCGGGCCTTGCTGCTGCTGCGGTGAATTAGAGCTGCTTGCGCCCTCGCCGCTGCGAAAGAAGCGCTCCCGCAGAGCCTCATAGTTTTCAGGCTCCTCATCGCCAGGTTTACCGGTCGCGCGTGCGGGCGGCAGACGACTCGGAGCAAAGGGCACTGGGCGACGAAGCGTGTGGCCATGTCGCAGGCCAGTCCCCGCCACGGACCGGCCGCTGCAGGTACGTCCCAATAGCTGCTTGTTCATACTGATCAAGGGCAGTCCGGATAGCGAGTTGAAAAGAAACCCCACTCAGCAAGTAAAAAGACGTCGCCCGGAGCGACTGGTGGGAAAGGAGCTGCGCCCTTTAACTTGCGCACGACCTATAATCACTACTTTCCTAACGCCACGCACATACACTCGTTCCGGGGTCGAATAATGACGGAGCCACTCAGAAAACGACTGGCCCGGGCCGAACCAATCCTTCCCCATGCACGGAAAAACTTCCAAAGCTCCCTTGGCCCCGTTCTTTACATATTTATCATTTGCTTTCGTAACTGTTTGTCACTTGTAAGGAAGGCAGCCAGGAGCTCTATTGCCAACAATATTGATTGTTCCCGCCCAAACTGGGGCTTAGAAGCCATGTCCTGCTTATTGTTTTAATAAAGGAAAAGCAGAAAATTAAAATGCGAGCACTCTTTGTCGGCATGCTGCTCGCTGTGGCCTTGAATGGATCGCATGCAGTCAGCGCCCCCGCCACGCAAGCGATAAGGGAGCCAGAATTTGCGTGCGCAGACGTGAATAGTGCCGGGTCGTGCGAATGGACGGACTCAACGGCGCAAGGTGTCAAGCCCAGTTCCGACGTGCAGACGTGCACAGCTGCGGATGCTGCAGCCGACAGTGCGGCAGCAGCCGCGGCGGCAGTGCCCGTGTCCTCTACTTCGGACAGTACACACGAGGAAGGCATTTCACAGGCAGCTGCTTCAGCAGCTGCGTCGGCTGGCTTGGCGCCTGCGGCTGCGGCGCCTGAGGCAGCGCAAGCGCAGGCTGGTAGCGCAGATGCGGCCGCGCCGCCTCCGCCTCCGCCTCCTCCTGCGGCACCTCCTGCGGCACCACCCACATCACCTACACCTGCGCCCGCGAATCCGCCGCCAGCGCCTCAGCCTGAGCCAGTCGCAGCGCCCGCCCCTGCGACTGCTTCCACCCCTGCGGAGCCGGGGGCCGCAGCCGCTGATGCCTCCCCTGCTCCAGCTCCGGCACCAGCTTCCGACACCGCTGCAAACGCCGCCGTCGACACCGCCGCAGCCGGCATCGGCGGCGCAACCGCCGGCAGCGACGCGGCCCTTGAGGAGCTGCGTGCACTGCTGCTGCAGGCCCGACAGGCTGTAGCAGCTCTGGAGGCGGCTGTAGCGCAGCAGGAGCGGCGGTTAGGTCTGCTGGCGGCTGGTGGCGGCGGCATCGCCGCCGCCGCTGGCGGCGACGCCGTGGCTGCGGTGCTGCGGACCCTGGGTTCGGAGCCCGCCGCCACCTCCCTCGCCGTCCGCCAGGCGCTGGCGGCGGCGCTGCAGCAGTTGCTGCGGGAGCGCGGCGCGGCAGTAGCAGCGGCGGCAGCGGGAGCCGCCGGGGCGGCGCCAGGCGCCGCCACCAGCCTGGGGGGCGGCGGCGCCGGGGTGTGGTCGGTAAGTCAGCCACTTGTAGGTGGTGGCAGTGCCGCCGCAGACGTGGCAGACATCCTGCCGTCGCTGGCTGGCGGCGCCGCCGCCGGTAGCGACTGGCTATCACGCCACTTCGGAGTGCGCACGGCGCTGCAGCTGACGCCGGCGGCGCCGGCAGCACCGCCGCCGCCGCCGACGGCGGCAGAGGGCCAGCCACCACCCCCGCCGCCTCCGCTGCTGCCTGCAGCGCCGGCCGCCCTGACCTGCGCCTTCGTCCACGAGCTGCCGCACCCCAACGCCGCCTCCGCCGGCGGCGGCGCGGTGTCGTACCTGGTGGCGGGCGACGCCGCCGGCATGCTGTACCTGCTGCGGCCCGCCGACGGCGCCGTGCTGGCGGCGGCGCCCACCGGCACCGACTCCGCCGTCACCGCCTGCTCCGCCTACTTCGTCCGCAAGCTGGAGAGCGTGGTGGTGACGGGGCACGCTAACGGCCAGACACGCAGCTTCTCCGTAGTGCTAGCGGACCTGGCCGGCTTGAATCCGCAGCATCCGCAGCATCCGCAGCACCCGCATGCGCAGCACAAGCCGGGTCAGGGGCATGCGCACGGCGGTGCGGCGGGCGGCGGCGCGGCCGCCGCCGCGGCGGCAGCGGCTGCATCGGGCGGCGCGCACCCCAGCCATGGGCTGGGTCCGGGGATGCGCGTGGCGGCGCTGTCGCTGAAGCACGTGGTGCCGGGCATGCCGCCGGGTGCGCTGCCCTGGGCGGCTGTGGAGGAGCTGATTGGGGGAGGCGGAGGGGCGGCCGCAGGAGCAGGCGGAGTAGGAGGAGCGGGAGATGCAGGAGCGGCAGCACGGGGAGAGGCCTCCGGCGTGGGCGTGGGCGCGGGCGGAGGCACGGGCGCGGGCGGGCGCACCGGCGGCGGGGGGCTGCATGGCGGCTTCGGCGCGGGCGGGTCGGGTGCGGACCTGGAGGCCGGGGCGTACACAGGGCCGCCGGCGCCTGTGATGCACATCCTGCCGTACAGGTGAGGTCTGGGGGTCTGGGGGGCTGTGGGGATTGGGGCTGAGGGGATTGGTGCAGCGGCATTGGAGACGGGTTGGCAGGGGCTTGCGACGCTCTGGTGTGGAGGCGGGTCGAGGAAGGCGGGGGAGGGGGAGGAGTCATGCATGTTCTGCGACCACACCTAACCCCACACCTCAGGCCCTTACCTTCCGCTTTATCTCCGTGCGCCGCTCCTCCCACTTGCCCCCGCCTTCCGCCAACCCCCGCCCAGGCTGGGCCACAAGGTGGGCGGGCGGCGGCACGTGATGGTGCTGGACCGCGCCGGCAACGTGCGGCTAGAGCGCGACAATGGCACGGCACGGTTCTGGGGGCGCACCAACAGGACGCAGCTGGCGGTGCGGTTCGGTGAGTGGGGGCCAGGGGGTGGGTGGGATGGGATGGGATGGGGTGGAGTGTGGGGTGGGTGTGGGTGTGGCGGAGGCAGGGGCCCATATGAGACAAGGGTGGGCCATGTGGGTCATGTGTGGGTCATGTGGGTCATGTGGGTCATGTGTGGGTCATGTCGGTCATGTGTGGGTCATGTGTGGGTCGTGACAGCCGGCAAGGGGCATGTGGCGCTTGAGGGAAGCCGCCGGACGACTTGGAAACGCCGCAGTCAGTGTGCCGGCTGGGGGCGTGGGGGGTTACGTGGGGGCGTGGGGGGGGGGGGGGGGCTGGAGGGGTCTGATGGCGAGCCTGGTGGTGAGGGCACGAACCATGCGCGCGGCTCAACCGGATACCTGCAGTGTCCGAGTGCATCTGCACAGTTCACACGTGCACACCGTGCACGTCCTCGACTTGGCTTGCTTTGACTTTCCGCCGACGCCGCCGCCTCCTGCTCCGCAGTGGGCACGTACGCGGTGATGCTGTCGGCACACCACACCACACTGCTGAACACGCTGCAGCCCAGGCAGCCGCGAGCATTCCCGGTGAGCGGGTGTGCTTGTTGTCCACAAGAACAGACGGCGTGTGCGTGTTGCTGTTAGCGGGGTGCCATGCAATGCGTCCGCCTTTGCCCTCCACCATGCACCACCCACGTCTCCATCCCCCCTCCTTAACTAATCATGAATGTAGCCCTACATACATCGGTAACAACGCGCCTGCTACACTACTGTTCCTGGCTACGACTCCATTCCTCAATCTAACATGAATGTAAACCCGTCCCCCTTGTCTTATCTAACATGAATGTAACACACACACCCTCCCCCAGTGCCACCACCTGAACGGCTCGCGTCTGGTTGCCGCCGCCTTTGACACCACCCGCGCCTTCCGCTCCTACGGCGTCAACGCGCGCGGAGAGCTGCTCACGCTGGTCACGCCGCACGAGGGCCGCCTCACAGCCTGCAAGGTGCGTGCCGCGCCCGCGTGTGTGCTGTGCGCAGTGCGCCGTGTGCGTGTGACTGGACAGCTCCTCCCACGAATCCTTCCTCAAAATAATCCCATACGTACCGTACGACCAAAGTACGACCAAGCATCATTACCGGCACTCACATGCACACACGCACACACAGGTGCACCGTGCCACCCCCATGCCCTGGCTGGACCCCACCTACTCCTCCGCCGCCGCTGGGGCCATCCCGGGTGTGTTCCCCTCCGCCCCGCCCTCCGGCGCCGCCGCCCCGCCTCCCCCGCTGCCTGCCTCGCTACTGCCCAGCCTGGCCCTGACGCCCCTGCGCGGCTACCTGCTGCTGAGCGCGGGGCGGCGGCGGGTGCTGTTCAACGTGACGGGCGTGCCGCGGGCGGGGCAGGGCATTCCTGCCATTGCGGCGGTGGCGGATGGCGACCTGGGTGCGTGGCGGGGGCAACTGATGTGGGGCTCGGGTTGGGGTTAGGGCTGGGGGTGGATTTTGCCGTTCCCGATAAGGAAGCAGCGACACGAGGGAGCGGATGCATTGGGCTTTGCGCTGTGAGTGCGTGTCAAGCTACCATGGGGTTTAGTCTGGTTCTACAGGGTGCCGGCCTGCCGGGCCCCGCTCACGCCGCCACCACCATACCATACTCATGCTCATGTTGCCATTGCCATTGCCATTGCCATTGCCATTGCCATTGCCATTGCCATTGCCATTGCCATTGCCATTGCCATTGCCATTGCCATTGCCATTGCAGTCGCCGCGGCGCCCTCGGTGGTGGCAGCGCCGCCGCCCCCGCCGCCGGCGGCATCCTCGGCCGAGTCCCCGGCGGCGGCGCTGCCAGCCTCTGCTACTGCCGCCTCCGGCAGTAGCAACAGCGACAGCGCCTACCTGATCAACGGGCTACTGCCCACGCCGCCGGTGGTGGCGGTGGGCCCGGGCAGCCAAGTGCTGCTGTTGGGGCTGCAGCTGCCGCCGCTGCCACCACCCGCGGAGCCGGCGCCGGCACCGGCACCAGCACCGGCACCGGCTGCAGAGGGTGCCGCGGGTGCCGCGGGTGCCGCGGCGGAGGCTGCTGCAGCTTCAGCCGGTGCAGCTGTTGCTGCTAGGGCTGGTGCAGGGTCAGTGGGTGTGGGTGCGGGGTCGGGTTTGGCGATGCTGGTGGTGTTGGACTCGCACCTTCCCAAACCGCCCGCCGCCAACGCGGGCGCCAAGATGTGGGTGCAGCCGCTTTTCATCGGTGAGTGGGCGTGGGGCGCTGGGACCGTGCCTGCAAGCACACACTCTCTGCGGGTTTTCCCTTGCCTCAGCAAAGTCCCCACATACACCACTGTCCTACGCGTCGTAGTGTTTTACTTATGCTCTTTAACACACCAATGTCCCCACGATGCGCAGGCGGCATGCTCCTGGTCGGGCTGTACCAGTTTTGGCGGGTGAGCTCGGTGCGCAGCCAGCGCCGCGGCGGCCCGGGGCCCATGGGTGGCGGCGCCGGCGGCGCAGGGTTCGGTCGCCGCGCGCGCAGCCGCTACGGCGGCGGCGGAGCGGGAGCGGGGGCAGGAGCAAGCTATGATGGGGACCCCTACGACCGGGTGCGTGTGTGTGTGTGTGTGTGTGTGTGTGTGTGTGGCTGCGTGCGTGTTCGCTGCCTCTTGCGGCTGGTTCGGGTTCGGGTTCATTCGGGATGTGGGTTGGAATGGCGCATGCTGCAGTGGCGTGAAGAACCGCCGAAAGGCTGATTGTCAGCAGGTTGCACCGCCCACATCACACCGGCCACCGCCGAGCACCACATCACCGACCCACATCAACGCAACCACAACAACCTACCCACCCGGGGGCACTTCATACTTGCGATTAACTCGCTCGCTGTTCTCCACATGCACGGCTACCCACTCGCACCCCCACTCAACAATGCGTCCCTCACACCCAGGTGCCGTTACAGCCGCGGAGTGCGCTGCGGCGCGGCGGCGGACGCGACCGGCCCACGGGGCGAGTGACGTACGCGCCCGCGCCCTCCTTCGATGACGATGACGACTTCTAGGGTAGGTTTTACAACATGTACCGGGAGTGCTAGGCAACTAGGACTAGGATAAGCAATAGGAGGCGCGCGTAGGCATCTGAGGTGCGGTGCCTGCTTTTAGATAAGTTGCTTGCGGCTGTGCCACCAGCTTGGCACTGGGCACGGGCGACAGGATTATTGGCTAGATACATAGGCGCGGTTGGCTACAGGGCATGGGGATGCGCGGGGCTGGGTACTGCGCGTGCGCGCAGTATCTGGTATCGTGCGTTGCGGTGTGTGTGTAACGGGTGGGGCATGGGTGCTTGAGGGATGCGTGGCTCGGTCGTGACTGCGAGGTTGCGACGGCGATGGCGATGGCAAGAGCGACCAGGATGTCGCGTGGGGGTCGAGAGGTGAGGATGTCGCGTGGGTGTCGGGGGCACCATCCTGAAAGTGCGCAAGGAGCGGAAGGCCAAGGCGGAGGCGGCCAAGAAGGCCCGCATGGAGGCCAAGACGGAGCACGCGGCGGCTGGCGAGGAGAGCGAGTGAGGAGATGGCAGTGCGCTAGCAGTGATGATGGTGGGACGGTTGCTTGTCGGAGCAGCGAGCAAGTCCAAGCGATGGAGGCAAGGGATGGCGGCCAGCAGGTGGACATTAACACTTTCGCACAGCACAGTATGGGCGATTGGAGGAAGTGCAGGTGTGGATAGGATGATTCGCCAGCGTGCGGGTTTGCGTTCCAAGGCCGCGGGCTAGCGCGCTCGTGTTTGGGCCGTGGCGTGGGGACGGCCCCGCGCGTGGAACCGCGTTCCAGGGTTCAACTTGACTGGACCGATCGACGATGAAGCGGCAGGTTCTAAAAGCTACTTCCTAGTGTCCAAGCATAATGCTAGGTGATTGAATAATTGTATCGCATGTCAAATCAGTTTAGAAGGCCTTAGGCCGACTTGAAGGCCTCGACCAGGTTCTCCATGGACGGCGGGTAGGTGTACTCTGCTCGCGACTTCCAACTTAAAGACACTAAACATCCAATCACGACACCCGTTGAATTGCGATGCCCATGTGAGTTGAACTCTGCCACCAAGCCAGACTTGCTGTTACACATCGTGCTTTTCAGTTCGAGTCAGTGACCACAAAGTGGCGGGCGTGGAGCGGGCATACCGCGCGCGAGTGTTTGGGCGATAAACAAACAACCAATTTGTTCTTCTCGCGACTTCGGCGCTGCCACCTTGCTGTCCCCCTTCCGGTCGCTGCATGTACGACGACGCAACAGATGTCCGCCCGTGTCGCATTCCCAGGCCGCGACCAGGCACAGTTCTCAGTCGATTCTGTATTTTCAATCTAAACTACACATATTTAACAACCTTCCACTTCTTGCTGAGGTGAATTGACGCGGACCCGAGTGCCGCCTTTAGTTTCTTAGTGAGCAATTTGGAGCTCCGCTTGCCTAAGCTAAATCTCTATTGCAAAGCCGCTCGAATGGCGGCTAAAATACAAGCGATGGGCTTGAAGGCCTTGGCCGGGTGAGCGGGATTCCCGTTCGCGTGTAACGGGCCTTCACCATTTCAGTTCAATCGGTGCCGCGGGAAGACGTTCACGATAGGTATAATGTATCTGAGCTGACTGGGCCTTCAGGGGCGCTGTTTTGAGGGCGGGGCGGGGCTAGGCGTAGGGTCAAACCCAGGAACGGACTTTCGCCATTTAACGACCGATTGAATCACTGTGCTGGAATTTCTAGAGTGTAAATTACGCACAGCCTCATGAGCCCTTGGCTCTGGCGGTTTGTGGAGGGACCTGACTCCGCCGGCTGTGCGCATTTCTCCGATGACTGAAGCAAAAGGATACGCTCGCTCGCGCGGTGATGTCGCATTCACTGACCATCTGTTGCATCAAAATGGTACTTTCTGCAGGTGTGGAGCCACGGAGCCACCTCAAGGAGGAGCTGCTGTGCGTCCTGCTGTTTCTCCTGCTGTGCCACGGCTGGCCCTCGGCGCTATTACGGCAAGTAAACACATCTTCAGGGAGCAACGGATACATGGGTTACCACAGGGGGAAGTGCATGGATTAAGCCAATAACGGTTAGATGGTTGCGATCGACCGCCGACGCACACAACGGCTTACGGCGGGAACCTGCATTTCGTAGAAAGCCCTGCTGCACGCACGACCAAGTAAGCCCGCTGACAATGCATGTGACATGCAATAATGCGCCATCGATCCACAGGGCTTAACAGCGGCCAAGCCCGCCTCACCGCGTCCTGCTGCCGAGCTGGGCGCCAGCGCCTGCGCCTGCCCAGCCACCAACTCGTGCACCGTGGACTTCGCCACGGTTGCACCGCACAACATCAGCGCGCCGTCGCCGGTCACCTCGCCCCGCCTGGGAGCTGATGATGCGCCCGCCGCCGCCGCAGCCACCGCAGCTGCCGCCGCCACTGCCGCCACCACCACCGCCGCCACGGCAGCCTCGCCGCCCTACTCGCCCCATGAGCAGTGCCAAGCCCTGCGCGACAGCGTCGCCTTCGTGTCGAAAGGCTTCCTGCAGCGCCTGCCGGCCAGCTGCCACATGACGAACCACGTAGTCCTTCAAGACACAACCAACAGCAGCACCAACACCGGCTACCTCCTGGTCCGTGCCGAGGCCACGCTGCCCACGACGCCGCCGCCAGCCGCCGCCGCTGCCGCCGCCGCCGCCGCCGCGACCGCTTGCGGTGGCCTCGTCACTGCTGACCTGATCATCTGCGCCCAGATGGTCAAGGTGGCGGCGCACGAAAAGACGGTGCTGGAGGCTGGCGGCGGCCTGCCGCCCGTATTGCTCAAGGAGGCGGTGACCGAGGCGCTGGCACTCCACGTGGCCAACGGCCAACGCCGCAAGCAGACAGAGCAGCAGCAGATGCAGATGGCGGCGGCGGCGGCGGCGGGCATCGGCCTCAACGACCTGATGCTACTGGCGCCGCTGCTGGGGTACGAGGTGGAGTACGTGTCGCCCGGCGTCTTCAGCTTTGTGACGTTCTGGTGAGTGCGTGATAAAGCCAGCGAGCCAAGAGTGCGCGCGTGTGTGAGCGTCTTATTTCGGCGGGTAGGGATGGAGCTCTTTCTCCCTCTCTCCCTCTCCCTTTCTCCCTCTCTCCCTCTCTCCCTCTCTCGCTCCCTCGCTCTCCCTCTCTCCCTCGCTCTCCCTCTACTCCCTCTCTGTCCCTCTCTCTCCTCTCTCTATCTAGCTCCCAAGTTCTTACACGCGCGTGTTCTTTTCCGTATCCCCTCCGACCCGCACTCCACAGGGAGCTGCTGCCCGTGGCGTCGCCTCCCCCGCCGCTACAGCCGGCAGCCGCCACCACCGCCGCCACCACCACCACCGCCACCGCCGCCACCACCAGCACCAGCACCAGCCTTGACGCCCTGGTCGCCTGCATCGAGCAGACACAGACCTACCTGCCCCCCCGCCTGACGCGCGCCGCCCTGGTCGAGACGGCGCCGCGCGAGACCGTGCACTCTGTGACCGCCGCCGATGCCTACGACGCCAGCGCGCCCGCCGCCGTCGTGCGGCAGGTGGAGAAGGTGGCCACCGCCGCTTACGGCAACGTGGCGTGCAAGACTGCGAGGTTCCAGGTGACGCCGACCAGTCAGGCGGAGCTCGCGGCAGGCGCCTGCAGCGAGGAGTTTGTGATCGACGTGGACATGCACAAGGTGCTGCGCGAGGTTGTCTTCGCCGCACACCTTGAGAACGACTTTGCGGCGGCGGCCGGCGGCGGCGGCGGCGGCAAGCAGCGGCTGCCGGCGCTGGTGGGCTGGGACGTGGAGGAGGTGTGCGCGGCGGACGGCGTATACAACTTTATCACCTACTGGTAAGTGGTGCGTGGTGGTGGGCGGGTGGCCGGGTGGCTGGGTGCTGGCTGGGTGCGTGGCTGGCTGGCTGGCTGGCTGGCTGGCTGGCTGGCTTGATAGGTAGGTAGGTGCGTGTGGCAGTTGTGACCGCGCGCCGGCGGGCCTTACTTGCTCGGTGGTGAGCAGTTTCCGGCGGCATGCACGCAACCCGTTGCTTACTTGCGGTCTCGACACCACTCAAGTCGCCCTGCGGTGCAGCGTTATTAACCGCACCCCCCCTCCCCTCCCCTTCCCTTCCCCTACCCTGCGTGCACGTACAGGGAGTGGGCGGAGCAGGGCTCAGCGCTACAGTACCTGTGGGACTGCATGGTGACGGCGCTGCCGGTTGATGACGGCAGCCAGAACCGCAAGGTGCTGGACTGCATGGTCCAGGTGCGTGGGTCGGTGGCGCGTGTGAGGCGGGTTAGCTAGGGCCAGGCACGCCCCGTCATTCGTCAGCACGTCAGACGAGTTGTACGCCTGGCTTTCATCCCGGGGCGCCCCGCCGTGCGTACATTTGCCCGGGAAGCAAGCAAGCCCCTAGAATACACGGGGACGCAGTACCCCACGCCGGTAGAGTAGAAGGGGGCAGTTCCCAGATAGCTAGGGTGGCAGTCGCACCTTCGGGCGCGCACGTTCGTGTAGTCCGCGCGTGCTGCACCCCGCACCCGCCCTACATCCGCACGCACACACACACACGCGCACACACACACACACACACACACACACACACACACACACACACACACACACACACACGTACGCACACGCACATGCAAACACACTCTCTCTCCCCTCCTGCTTCCGATCCCCCGCCCAATTCACAGGTCATTGACCACATTGAACAGCTGAGCCGCACTGGTCGCGTGCTGGGCGACCTCAAGTTGGATAACCTGCTTGTGAACGCCCGGGGTGAGCGAGTCAGAAGTGGTGTGTGATGGCAATGGGACTGAGGGAGGGAAGGAGGGAGGGAGGGATTGCATTGGTGGATGGGATGCCTGATGCCAATAATGGTGAGTCTGGTGAGGGATGCGGCAGACTTGCTTGAGTAGTGGGTGCGTGACGGACTTGTACTGCATGGATGATAGACATGCCCCTTGCACGGGTCCCGCCCTGCCAACGAGCGAGCCCGCCCTTTCCTCACGCCTCAACTAAGCCCTTCCCTCCTTCCTTCACCACGACGCGCCCACACGCACACAGGTGACGTGCTCCTGAGTGACCTGGACGGAGCCGGCTCCCACCCGATCAGCACTCTGGCGCCCGTGCAGGCGGAGGCCGCCGCCGCCGCGGCAGCCGCCGCCGCCGCCTGCGCCGACCCCAGCCCCGCCGCCAAGGCCGCCGCCGCCGCCGCCGCCGAGGCCGCCGTGTTCGCCGCCCGGCTCGACACCGTGGCGGTTCCCACGCGGCCCTCCATGGCGACTTGGGCCTACGCCGCACCCGAGATGTTTGTGGGGCAGGTGCTGGAGCAGCTGCAACACAAGAGCCTGGCGGTGGTGGCGGCGGAGGCCAAGGCCGCGGGCCTTGACGGCGCGGTGGCGCTGCTGGCGCGGCTGTATCGCGAGTGCCCCGGCGGCGCCAGCTCCAAGGCCGCGCAGCTGGCGTGGTTGCGCGGCATGAACGGCGGGCGCGACAGCATGTGCGGTGCCAGTCACCTGTACCTCTTCGGAGCGAGCACGACCCTGGCGGTGTCGATGATGGAGGCGACGCTGCAGCCGCAGATGCAATGGCTGCAGCAGCAGGAGCAGAAGCTGCGGGCGCAGGGCGCGGCGGAGGCGGACGTGACCGCGGCGGCCGAGGCGGCGCGGCTGACGGGGCTGGGGCTGGGGTTCCTGGTCGAGCTGCGTGCGGTGATGCGGCCGCTGATGGCGGCGGCGCCCGAGGCGCGACCCAGCCTCCGGCAGGTGCGCGCGGCGCTGGCGCAGCTGCAGGTGGACTGGTGCTAGCTAGCTTCACACCGTACGTATAGCTGGACAGCTAGCTAGGCAGTTGATGGCTAGGCCGTTAGCGATAGCTATCTAGGCAGGCAGGTGGTGCGTGGTGCGCGGTGCGTGCACTGGTGTGTGCTCACCGGGTACCGGCTAGATCGATATAGGCAAGCAAGCAGCAGCTGCTGTGCGGCTGATGAGATGAGGTGAGATGAGATGAGATGGGATCAATGACAGATACGGCCTATGAGTGGCAAGTGCTCATTCAGGCAAGCAATAAGGAGACGGTAGGCGCCACGGGGCGCCGGATAGTAGTAGTCGGGTATCAGCTGGTCGGTTGGAAACAGAGCGCTGGAACGAAGGCGTACACGCGTGTCGGCCTGCTGAGATCAAGCAAGGCAGGAAGCGTAAGGGTTGTCCTCAGAAGTTTACTTTGCGGTTTGTGGTTTGTGGTTGTGGGCGGCCTGCTGCGGAGCGCACGCACGCGCGTGGGGCCGCCTTACTTGAAGTGTTTGTGTTTGACGATTGTGTTTGCAGTAGACATACGTGGTTAGTTTGTGTTGTGCGCGCGGTGAGCGAGACGGACGCGCAAGTCAGGACGGGATGTATGCTGAGAGCGTACGGTATCCGGACTTCAAGACATGACCTAGCTGACGATGTGCAGCGCAATTCCCAGTGCAAATAAAAGCCCATTTGAGACGCCAGGACTGCAAGAGGTGGTGGAGACGGGCCATGCATTGGCCCAACTAAATGTTGAGCGAACCATGTGTAACATCACGCACGGAATTACAGACCCGCGCTCCCAAGCGATGGGGCTGCATGGGCGTACCGTACTTGCCGGTGATGAGGTCCGGCGGTGTCTCACCACGTGCCCAGCCACGATCCTTCCTAATCACAGCGTGATCCAAATGCCTATTCACAGACGTCCAGTAAGCAAACAGTACTTAGTTTCCCGTTATAAGGGCCCACCGGCCCAGGCCACTGGTACTTACGGGGACAGGATAGCACGCACACCACCTTGTAAACCAACAAGAACAACAAAATCGCATGAAAGGCAGCACAGCTAGTATGGTATCCGCTATGCATATGCACATCCTGCAGCAGTCCGCCAGGCGCTCATCATGGTTTTCTTGCGGCATCATGGATGCATGCATGTGCGACGAATTCATCCATCACGGCCAGCAACAGCGGCTCGACCTGCTCCCACCGGGCCCGGCTCCCAAACCTGCCCCTGCAACTGTCAGCTGCGTTTCCCCCGCCTGCGCTGCCAGCTCCGCCGCTGACGGTGTCACTGAGCCGGCGGCGGTAGGCAGGGGCGCCGCCATCGCGGCCAGGGCTCCCGCCGCCGGCGCCGTCCCATTCCACCACGACTGAACGAACCTCCGCCACTGCCACACTGCTGCTACAGCCACTCCCCACACCACCCCGCGCCCGCATCGCCAGCTCCTTGCCCCGCCGCCCCAGCCACGTCACATGCTGCGGCGCGACCTCACACAGCGCCTGTGTGAAGCAGCAGGGGTGGGGGAGGAGGCGTGAGGAATCGCTTCTTGGGTTTTCGACATCATGTTCTTGCTGGTTTCCCCTCCAAGCCCCACACCCGTCATGACCCGCCCCACGCATACGCACCCCTCCTGGGCTCGGGAGCAATCATGATACACAAGCAAGAGCAGGCGCACGCCACAAGCCGCATGCAAGCAAGACCAATGGTGTTGCAAGCAAGAGCAATAGAACGCCACGTGCAAGGAAGCCCGCGGCCAGCCTCGCGCACCCGCGGTTGCAGGCCCTGCTGCTGCATTGCGGTGCTGCCGCCGCCGCCGCCGTGAGCGCCGCCCTCGCCCATCAGGCCAGCTGCTGCACACTGCCGCTGAGCGCGATGGTGTCGAAGGTGATGGAGGCGCCGCGCCGCTCGTGCAGGCACCTGCACACGCGCACACAGCACCCATAAGCTTTGTTTTCCTTGTGCGTGTTAACACCGTCACTTGGCTTGATGCATTGTTCCTGCCCGCCCGCCCGCCCGCCCGCCCGCCCGTCTGCTAGCTTCACGTACGTCTGCCCCCACCTGAGCAGTTCGAGATCACACGCCGCATGCACCGCAGACTTCGCGCTCCGCGCCTGCTCGTTGTTGTTGCGCATGTGACAGGCACGCTTTCAGCGCCAGCTCCATCACAGCCGCCTCCACCCATGAGGCCATGACTTCACGCGCACCGCGGCACGCCGCCACGTAATATGCCCTCACGAGCAAGCTGGCGCCGCCGCCTGCTCCGCCGCGGCTCCAGCCGCCCAAGCAGCCACGGCCGCTGCCACAGGCACCACTACTGATGCCAGCCAGACCCGAAGCGGTGCCGCTGCTGCGGCTGACTTGCAACGCTTGCGACACCAGGTCTCCCGCCGCGCTGCCGCCGCCGTCTGTCAGGCCGCTGCAATTCCCGCTTTTGCTCCCGCCGCCGCCGGCGTTGGCGCACCCGTCGTGCTGTCCCTCCTACCAGCCGCTGCTCCTGCCTACCCGCCCACTTGCACCGCAGCTCCAGGTGGCCTGCTGTGCCTGCTGCTGCTGCCTGCAAGAAGGTGACGACAGAGCCGCCGCAGCCCTCACGGAGGAGAGCGCCACAGGCGGCGGCGTCGCCCGCGGCAGCGGCCGCTGCCAGCAGGTCGGGTGTGAGGCTGCGGGCACAGTGCGCCAACGCCGTGCGCAAGCTCGCCTCGTCACCGTTGCTCGCTGCGCACGAGACGACGTTGCGATGCTGAATGGAGGTGAAGGGAGTTCCATGATTCGGGCCGACTCCAGTGCTTGCAGAAAGCCTCGCCGGGCCAGGGGCCTTTGTGATGCTATTGACGCACTTTCGGTTTGGGGTGAAGCAGCCTCTGCTCACATGCCTACTAAGGTTTGCAGTTGATTTAAGTGCTGACCGCAAGGATACGCGGTTTGGACTTGAGCGCGTCTGCACGCAGCTGTCAGTAGTCGGTTATCTATGTCAAATTGGTACATAGTGTTTAAAAGGAGGTTAGTATGCATTTCGCTTACGGCGGTGGGAGGAGGCGAGGCCGGACGCCTCGGGATCGGCAGGCCGGCGATGGCCAAGCGGTGTCACAGTGGTCCGGTTGACATTGCGCCCGACACGGCCTGCGATATTACAAATGCCCTTCAGAATGTCTCGCAGGGATTCATGAACATGTGAATTATGATCATGAACCAACACACCTGTTGGCCAGAAGCGCGCTCAAGGTTCGTGTGCAAACAGTACAAGTTCCCGGCCCCCGACCCCCAAACCATCGCGAAAGTGGCACATGTTCAAGCCTGGCCCCTCAATCCTACGTCTCAAGCCTGCATAGCGTTGCTCCCCAACAGCACTACCTTATCAACCTGCTTGCTACCTGCCTTCCAAGTTCCAACGCTTCTGTGTGCACTCTTCCGCTCCACCCTGCTAGCTCACGCCTGTGCCCTGAAAGCCGCACCTCTCAGCCTGTTCCCAACCACACCTACAATCCCCGCCTCCATCCACACACACACACACACACACACACACACACACACACATCGCCCCCCCGTAAGTAACTCCGACGCCGTCTGGGCGGGCTTCATTTTGTTGTTTTTTAAACACACACATCAACCCCGCCCCTCCCCCCCCCCACACACACGAGAACACTCAGCACATGCCCTCCAGGCACAGCTCCACCGCCCGCTCGCAGTCGCCACGCGCCATCCACAGCGCCCGCTCCGCCTGCGCCGCGCTGAAGCCCATGCCCTTCAGCCGAGCCACAGTCGCCGCCTTGGCAGCCGCACTCACACCGCCTCCGCTTTTGCCGCCGCCTCCGCGGCCTCCGCCGCCGCCGCCACCAGATTTGCGTTTGGCGACGCCGCCGGCCGCCGCGCCAGCCTTGAGCTGTACGACGCCACCGCGCCTGCTGCTAGCGGCGGCGGAGCCGCCGCGTGCGGTGCCCGCGCCTCCTCCTCCTCCTCCTCCTCCCGTTGCGCCTCTCCTTGCCCGAGTCACCGCCTCTTCCTCCTCCTCTTCCACCACGAAATCAAAATCAGCATCGTCGTCGTCGTCATCACCCTCTTCCTCCTCCGCCACCTCCTCCATGCCCTCCTCCTCGTCTTCCGCCGCCTCTTTCCCCCCCACCTGCTCCTCCTCCTCCTCCCCCTGCTCCTCCTGCTCCTCCCCCTCCAGGTTGACGCCCTCATTGGAGGCGGTGGGCTCGGGCTGCTGCGTGAGGTCCTCCACCTCCCCCACCTCCTCCTCCTCTCCCATCTCCTCCCCAACTTCCATGGCCGCCGGCGGCTGGCCCTGCGGCTGTGCCCGCCGCTGCGGGTTCCGGCGGGGAGGCAGCGGCAGCTGCCACTGCGCCCCGGAACCCCCGCCCTCGCTGCCGCCTCCTGACGCACCGCCCCTCGTCACCGTGTCTTTCCCTGGCACCGCCGCCTCCGCCTCCGCCTCCGCCTCCGCCTCCGCCTCCGCCTCCGCCTCCGCCTCCGCCTCCGCCTCCGCCTCTTCGTCATCGCTACTGAGAAGCATCACAGAGTCCTCCGCCCCCTGCCTTCCAGGCGCCCGCACCGCCGCCGCTGCCGCTGCCGCCGCCACAGGCCGCGAGGATGCGCCGGCGCCGCCTGTCACGGGCCGCCTAGACGCGGCGCCACCCGCGCCCACTGCCGGGGTGGCGGTGACAGCGCCATCAGAGCAGTCGATGGAGATGACGCTGACAACACTCACAGCGCTGGTGGCGCAGGGGCGCGCGCTGCCCGGCGGCCCGCCGGCGGCAGCGGTGGCAGCTGTAGCAGCCGCCTTGGAAGCGGGCGCGGTACATAACGGCGCCACCTGCCGCTGCTGCTGCTTATGTTGCTGCTGCTGCTGCTGCTTATGCTGCTGCTGCTGCACCTGCGGCCTCGCGGTCCCCAAGCCGCCACGACCGCCTGCCGCTCCGCCGCCCGGCTCCGCCTTCACAGCCCCTGCCGCCTTCGCTGCGCCCGTCGGCGTCGCGCCAGCCGCCGCCGCCGCCGCCGGTTTTGGCGCCGCCGCCGGTTTTGGCGCCGCCGCCGCCGCCCGTGCAAACGCCGCCATGATGCCGCCACCTGTGGACGCCACAGCCGCAGCCGCCGCCGCAGCCGCCGCTGCTGCTGCCGCCACCGCCGCGGGGTTGGCTTGCTGCGCCTTGGTACTCTTCCCGCCCGTGCCGCCGCCGCCGCCGCCCCCTACGGTTACGGCGCCGGCTCCAGCCGCCAGCCGCTGTTTCTTTGCCGGCGGCGCATCGCGGTTATGCCCGTGCTGCTGCCGCGGCTGCAGCGGCTGTAGCTCCGCCTTCACTGCTACTGCCGCCGCCGGTGCTACAGCCGACGGCTGCTCGCGAACCGTGGGCACCGGCGCGCGCGGCCCCAGCGGCAGCTGTAGCACCAACGGCCCGCGGCCGCCGCCGCCGCCGCCGCCGCCCATGTAGCCCATGATACTGCCGGGTTCGGGTTTGACCGTGGCAGTAGCAGCTGCGGCGGCGGCGGACGCGCACGCCTCGGCGCCGCCGGCGGGCTTTTGAAAGTAGTTGAACAGGTTGTTGGGCGGCCTGGCGGTGGGGAGGGTGGGGGGGGGCGGGGTAGGGGGTGCCGATTAGTTGGGGAACAGGTGGCGAGCAGGCGGCGAGCTCATACTGAGTCAAAGTTCGATGTGTAAACACTGCTGCTACGTGGCAGCTCCTCGCGCACCGGTAGGCAGCTGCCAGGGCCTTCTTGTCGATGGGGGTGGGCGACTCCGCCACCAGCCCACCACCGCCGCCGCCGCCGCTGGCTCCCGCCGCTGCCCCCGCCGGCGGCCGCAGCCCTATCTGGCCGTTGGGCAGCCGCGTAAGTGTGCTCTGCTGGGCATTGCTGGTGAGGGTGGCGATCTGTGGTGGTGGGTGGTGGGTGGTGGGTTTGTAAATACCAGCCCCAACCAAACCACAACACCGGAGAACAGACAGGAGGTGGGAGGCGGGGAGAGGGCGGCAGGCCAGGTCAGGTCAGGCCAGGTCAGGTCGGGTCGGGTCAGGCTGGTTGTGAGGCCTGATGGCTGAGGCGGCTTTGACAGTGGACAGGCAGCAGGTTGGGAACCAGTGGGTGCGCAGTGAGCCACGTCTGCCTGTCCCCCTCACCCCCTCACCACCGGGCTCGGGTACATACCCCCGTCCATCTAACCACCCCACCCACTCACCCCACGCGCCCACACAACCACCCACTTCGCATCCACTAACCCCCACCCGCTCCCCCCCTCCCCTTCCATTGCCGCCGCCGCCGCTGCCGCGTCTCACCACCTCATCCAGTAGTGCCACCGGGTAGCGCACTCCCACCAGGTGCTGCTGGGGCGCCCCGCCGCCGCCGCCACCACCACCACCTGCTACTCCTGGCCCTGCTGCTGCTGCTCCTCCTGCCGCTGCTGCTCCTGCACCTGCACCTGCACCTGCTGCTCCTGCACCTGCACCTGCTGCTCCTGCTCCTGCTCCTGCTGCTACTCCCTCGTCGGACGCCCTCCGGCCCCGCTCCTGTCCCTTGACTCTTGTCCCCGCCTCATTTGTTGACAGCACCTGCCCAGCACCGCCATCCTCCTCCTCCTCCTTCCCGCCACCAGTGCCGCCACCGGCCGAGGTCACTACCATGGAGTCGCCACTCAGGGTCATCTGCGGCGAGCTGGGAGCGGAGCCACCACCACCACCACCACCAGCCGCCGCCGCCGCCGCCGCCGCCGCCGCCGCCGCGGTGTCGTCTTCGCCGCCGCCCTCCTGCCACTCCACCCGCACCTGCACGGCAGACATGCAGGCGCTTGCCTTGGCTCCCTGCTGCAACACTACAATGTCGCAAGGAGCACACATACACACACACTCGTGCCGCCCCGTAGTCCCCACATTGCCACCTCGCCCGCCCCGAGCCCCGCCCCTCCGCATCTCGCTATGCACACAACCCCTCAAACAAAGCCTGCACGCTCTTCCCCCTCTTCCTGGGATTGGTGAACCCCCACCCCCTGCTCCCCGACCTCCCCCACTACCCCTCACATATATACACACACACACACACACACACACACACACACACACACACACACACACACACACACACACACACACACAGGCCCAGCCCTGCTGCCTCACCACCCTCAGGCTGCGCTCCATCTTGGGCAGCTCGTCCTCCCTCCGCGCCAGCACCGCCTCCAGCACGCCCCACAGCCGCACCACACTGCCGCACAGCACATTGACAGTGGTGATGCGCCGGCCCACCTGCGGGGCAGGAGGTGGGGGCAGCAGTGGAGGCAGCAGTGGAGGCAGTGGAGGCAGTGGAGGCAGTGGAGGAGGCGGAGGCAGTGGGGGCAGTGGGGGCAGGCAGTGGAGGAGGCAGTGGGGGCAGTGGGGGCAGGCAGCAGTGGGGGCAGGCAGCAGTGGGGGAGGAGGCGGCGGAGGCGGTAGAGGAGGGTGTGGAGGAGGTGGCGGCAGTGCAGAGCGGCAGCAGCTGAGACAGCACCGCAGCATTCATCAGTATCACGTCCTTATTGCGGCAACACCCGAGAACCCGTTCGCCGCACGGCACGGCACGCTCCTTCCAGACGTGCAGCTGAGCTCTGTGCGCCGCCCCGCCTGCCCTCTCGTTTCCTCCCCCGCATACCGTACACACACACACACACACACACACACACGTACAACACCACACACACACATACTCGCCTACACGCCTCGCCTTGCCGCCCCCCTGCCCTCTCCTTTCTCCTCCCCCCCCCGTACCGTAGACACACACACATACACACACACACACACACACACACACACAAACACAAACACACACACACACACACACACACGACCACCCTAACCCCGCCGCCACCCACCCCGCACTGCGGCCCCGCCCTGCAGGCGGGTCCGTGCATGCATGTGTCCAGGGCCGCCCGCCACGCCGCCCGCCACACCGCCTCCAGCGCCTCCTCCCCCGGGCTGCCAGGCTCCGGCGGCGGCAGGTACTTGGCGTCAAGGTCGGCACGGTCCATGTCGAAATAGCTTGCGCCTGAAAGAAGATAACGTTTGATGAGATGACAAGGCAAGATAGGAGGTAAGAACGGCGATAGGAGGTAGTAACGGTAGTCAGCAAGTGCAAACGTGAATAAGGGAGGGCCGGTGGAAGGCATTGCTGGGTGTTGAAGGAGGGCCGCAAACACCATGTTGCATTGTATTACTCCTACCGCTCCTACCGCCTCACACGAGTACGGCTTCCCTCCCCCTCCTCCAGAGACACGCCAAACCAGGCCACACCAAAAACACACAGGCCCTCATCACGCCCTCATCACGCCCTCTGCCTCCTTCTCCTCCCTCTCTCCTCACACCCCAGCCCACTTCCTTGCAACCCCCTCGCTCCATTACATTGGTTTCGGTTTAGTTTGGGCCGGTATCTACAACCCCCACCTCGCCTCCCCTCCCCCTCTCCCCCCTCTCCCCCACCTTCCTCCCACCTGTGTTGGGTCGCGCGATGCTGAAGGTGTTCCTGCTGCCGGGCTGCTGCAGCGCCAGAAGCACCAGGTGGCTGCCGCCGCCCGCACCCAGGGGCCGACGGCTCATGCGGAAGCCGGACGAGTCGCCGGGAACCCGCTCGCGATCCAGGCGCCGTCTGGCGGCCTGAGGGTGCGTGTGATTACGTGCAAGCACATTATATATGTGGGTGTATGATTGGTGTTGATGTTTGGGAATAGAATAGTGAAGATGGGGCGTGGGCGTGGGTGAGGAAAGAATGGGTGGCTGTTTGGGCTGAGGAGGTGGGCGGGGCGGGTGGAAGACGGTGTGGGAATGGGTGATGGTTGAGGAATGGGTTGCAGTTTGGGATGAGGGGAAGGGCGACAGAGCTGGTGTGTGGCGTGGGTGAGCGGGGCGACATGCAACCTCGCTCCCCACATGCAAACTCGCTCCCCACATCACCGCCTCCACGCCACCGGCGCACCTTCCCAGTCCCCACCCACAACACGGCCGCCCGCCCCCCACCACAACACCCGCGCCCTCACACACGCACATACCCCCCCGATGTCGGCTCCGTTCTTTATGAGCGGCTATGTCCGCCTTACCTCCCACGACGCCTCGGCCCACATCCCATAAGTATTATCGCTTGCAACTAACGCATCTGCATGTGCTCTGCTCGTTTATCTTGGTCTGGTTCAGTTTGGGCTCGTATCTACAACAACCACCCCCCCCAAAACACACACACACACACACACACACGCACGCCCCCTCCCTCACCTCCCAGCTGAGTCCGCGATCCACGCTGAATGCGGTGTTGGTGGTGGTCAGGCCGCTGAGCGGGTCGCGCCACAGAGTCATGGACGACTGGGGCGGGGAGGAGCGGGAGAGGGGGAGGGAGGGCAGGAGGTGGGTGTGGAGGGCGGGCGGGGGGGCCAGGAGGGGCGTGTGAGGGAGGGGCAAGGTGTGTGTGTGTGAGGGAGGGGGGAGGTGGGAGGGGGGAGATGTGAGGAGTGAGGGGCAATGGGGACCGGCGGCGGGTGTCGCCAGAGGTTGTTGGCTGCCCAAGGGGCGGTTCGAAGCATCGCTGCCCTGCCCACCAAGGATTGGTTGTGGCAGAGGCAAGTGTTGCACCTCTCTCCCCCCTTACAAGCAACGCCCCCCTCCTCCTCCACACACACACACACATGAACACACCTGCAGCTGGATGTGTGTGCCCGCCACGTCAGCCAGGCCCTCGCTGTACTTGCCCTCCGCCCGGGCCTGTGAGGGTGTGAGGGATGGGGGTTCCATCAATGATTCATGACGCCGCAAAGATGCTGACAAGTGGTTCCATGATTAACGGGGCGGGGTGGGGTTTTAATGACTGAGCACGGAGGGGGGTGGGGTGCAGCGGGGTTGATTGCGGCGCCGTGGGTGGAGTGGGGAGATGGTGCTGGTGGCCGGGTAGTTACACATACACACACGCGCGCGCCCCAGCCCCCCACCTTCTGTATCTCTGCCCCCAATACGGCGGCGTAGTAGGCGAACATCAGCGCCTGCTCCTCCACCCGCAGACCCAGCAGCCGGTTCAGGAAGCGCCGCACGTCGCCGCCGCCTGGTGTGTGACGGAACAGATGGGACGAAGAAGTAGAGGTTTGCAAGAGGCTTGATTGGAAAGAGATTGATTGGGAAGGGGTTGACGAGTCGTCTCCCTTGACCTCTAATCGGCGGGGCGTTGCGCTTGGTGCGTCACTAGTAAAGAGTCGGTGGTGGGAGGGGGTGCACGCGATGAGGGAGATGGCGATACAGGCCCGGAGCTGCGCCTTGCAAACCTTCGCAAGCACGCACGCACCGCCGTCCTTGCCGCCACCGCCGCCGCCGGCCGCCTCCTCCTCCCGCCCCGCGCCGCCGCCCGCCGACGCCAGCGCCCCCGGTTTGGGCGACGGCAGCTCCAGCTGCATCTGCTCGCAGTAGCCGCGGCAGCTCTCGTGCAGCGCCGCCACGTGCTGCGCCACAACCGCCGGGTCGTCAAAGTCAAAGGGCAGCGCGGAATTGTAATAATCGTCGCCCTGGCCGGGATTCGAACCCGGGGTGGCGGCAGAGGCCCTGCGGCCGCGGCCGGCGGCGGCAATGGCGGCGCGGCTGCCGCTGGGGGGCTTGTGGGTGCGCGGCGTGCCGCCGTGGTTGATGATCCCCTAGGGGGAGGGGCAGCGGCGCGGCGGTTGGAAAGGGTTGGGGAGGGGTTGTGCGGCCGTTGGGGAGGGGTTGCGGCTAGCCCTAACGTTGCCTAACGGATTGCCTTCACCCGTCCCCCCTCTGCCCCTCCTGACAAACCCAAGGGCCTCGGCCCCCCTGTCCCCTCCTCGTAATGCCCCCTCCCCCCCCACACACCCTCCCCCATCTCCTTCCCTCCCACACCTCCCCTCCCCCCCATCTACAGCCCCCCTCGCCCCCCCCTTACCGCCAGCATGGGGTGCTCCTTGAACACGTCCGCCAGCGACACGCCCGGCGGCAGTGCGGGGGAGGCCAGCACGATGTGGTCGTACAGACGCCGGAGCGACCTGCGGTGGGTGGGTGGGGGGGAGGCGGGGGAATGGGGGATTGGGGGACAAAGCACCATGCGTGTGCACGTGCGTGTTCTTAACTCTGCCGCCGCTGCAGCCCCCGCGTGCAGGCATCCCCTCGTGCTGTGGCCTCCCTCCCGCCCCCCCCCCAAACACACACATACACACCCCACACACATACACCCACACATACACACGTCACCCACTTGCGGCCGATGGGGCTGTCGAAGTTCTGTTCGCTCAGGTCCACGCCGCTGGCGGCGCGCCGGTCGCCGCGGGTCAGCGCGCCCAGGCTCTGCAGCCGCCGCGCCACAGCCGCCGCGAAGCGCTTCTCGCCGCCGATACGCGTGGAGATGAGCCTGAGGGCGAGGGGGGGGAAGGAGGCGGAGGAGGGCGAGGAGGAGGAGCGTGTGGTGCGTTGACTGTGCGGCGGAGGCGGCGGAGGATGATGATGATGAGGCGGAGGAGGGCGGCAAAGGGCAGGAGGACGAGGAGAGGTTGAGTTGGCAGGACCGGTGAGCGCGGTGGGCTTTTCGTGCGCCGACTGCCTGATGCGTCGCGCACTGCTTAGTCAGGTGCAGCCTTGCACGACGGTGAACACCGAAACACACGCCTTGAGTCGCAAAACACGTCCGCAAAACACCTCCTCCCACTCCTCCATCCTCTCCCCACCCCGCCCTCACTTGTACACGGGCGCCGACGCCTGGTTGGAGCGGTGGCTGCGGCCCAGCTGCTGAATGGCCTTGTCGGCAGACCAGGGCAGCTCAATGGTCAGGTGGCGGCGCCGGCGCTGCGGACAACAGAAGGGGGGGGCGGAGTGGGCAGGGAGGGGGGATTGAGTGTGTGTGTGTGGGGGGGGGCGGGCAGCAGCGCGGCAGCGGTGCCGAAAATCGTTATGGGACTGCCGGATTGAAGGGTCGTGCTGCCTGCATAGAAAACAATTGCACACAGACGTCTTCGTTCCGTTGCACAAAACACACATGCGCACGCTCCCGCCCCGCCCCCGCCTGGGTTCGCCCACCTGGTTCCTGGCTGTGCGGGAGGCGTGCAGGCTGATGCCGGTGGAGGCGGCGTCGCTGATGACCGCCACCCGCTTGGAGCCGCGCAGGAAGGCGTCCTTCTCAGTGACTGAGGAGGGAGGGCACACACACGCGTTTGCATGAGTGATCGTGCAAGCATCACAAAGTGTGTGCGTGTCCGTGTGTATATCGTATGTAACACAGCAACTGAGGGTGCAAGCGTGTGAGAGTGAGTGTATGTGTAAAGCATAAAGTGAAATGTGGGTGACGTGTGTTAAGAGCGCAAGGAAAACAGTACGCCTAGGACAGTGTATGCGATGCAGAGTTATGTGTCCCTGTGTGTATCAGTGTATGTGTCTATGTAACACGGCAAAACGCGTTTCAGCGGCCTACCCCAGGCCCCAGAGCACCCGAGCAGCGCCACACTCACTGTTGAGGGAGTCCATGTCGTTGCTGTCGGGTTTGGCACGCAGCTCGTACACAAACCGCTGCCGCCCCCCGCCCCCGCCACCCCCGCCGCCGCCGCCGCCGCCCGACGGCTGCACCCGCACAATGCGGCCCTTGCGCCCCGTCATCTCCGCCACCTGCAACCACACACAGGCGATGATGAAACCACAGACACATTGCCGTGCGCGGGCGCGCGCAAGCACACCCATCGGATCGGCTCTGAGCCATTCCTCTTTTTCCATCCCCTCGCTCGTCCCATCACTTTTCCACGCATGACTGTCCCTGCCCGGTGCGCTCTCTAATTCCTCGTGTCCCTCTAAAACACACGCAGACGCCCTCCCCCACACGTCCTCCCCCTCTCCCCCTCACGCCCGCACCTGCCCCGGGCCGCCCAGCTCGTCGATGATGAGATCCAGGAAGTTGGGCGGCAGCTGCAGCCCAGACACCGCCTGCAGCAGCTCCTCACGCATGGACACACACTCGGGCAGCTCCGGCTCAGCCGCCGCATCCTCTCCCTTGCCACCACCGCCACCGCCGCCAACGCCAACGCCGCCGGCGGCGCCACCGGCGCCAGCCTTGCCCTTGCCGGCGGCGGCGCCCCTGCCCACTGCTGCCGCAGCGGGGCTGTGGGACTGGGGCGGCGGCACTAGCGCGTCAAACGCCTCGTAGCCTGTCGCACGATCGCGATGACATGAGGATTTGTTGAGCCGTGTTCGATGTCCTAGCAAACGAACGGAGCAAAACGCAGGAAAACCAGGAGAGCATCATTTGGGGTGTGTCTATGTGCTTGTATGTGTACGGCACTACGGCATTTGTGTCTCACCGTACGCCCCGCCGCCCGCCGCCGCCAGTGCCGCGTATTGCGCCTCGTCCATGCCCCCCGGCGGGCCGCCGCCGCCCTCGCCGTCCTTGGGCTTGGCTCTGTCGCTCGAGTGAGCGCATGTGCACAGCGACGTGTGTGCGAGCCAGAACATGAGGAGCACAGCGGTGATGGCGGCACGTAGGCAGGGCCGTGGGGGGGATTTGGCAAGTGAGGCGGGTAGGTGGGCCACCGACACCGACACAGACACAAACACGTTTTCGTTGTTCTGTTAGCACACACACACGCCTGGCACACCCACGCCGCCCTGCCCCCCCCCCCCCCGGACTCCCACACGCCTGCCCTGCACCCTCCCCGTGCATCCTGCCACGCTGCCTCAGCCTGCCACCCCTCCGCCGTCCCCTCATCTCATCGCAGCCTGCTAGTTCCCCCCAGCCCCAACCCGCAGCACATGTAACCACGTGAAAGGGCCCTTCGAAGTTGTCAGGAACGGGAAACACCCATGTCACAGCGCACCTCTACCTAGCAGCCCACCTCTACCCCGCCAGCCCTCTGTGGGTGACTGTTTCATTGGGCTCGGGCACATAAACCACCCCACCCCACCCCCGCCCACCCCCGCCTGCCCTTCCGCCCCCTGCCCTCCCCCTCTCACTTGGTGACCGGGAAGTTCTGGCCAATGAAGCGCAGCAGCATTTCCTTGGTGGGGCTGACCCAGCCCGCCACCGCCTGGCCCGCCTCCAGTCCGCACGCGTCCGCCGCGGCCTCGCCCGTTGTCTGCGCGTCAGGGGAGGCGTATGTGTGTGTATACGTGTGTTAAAGAGCACAAGGAAAAGATTACGCGTAGGACAGTGTACGTGTGTGTGTATGTGTGTGTATGCGTGTGTGTGTGTGTACATGTGTGTGTTAGGCGTTAGGTACGGGTCGGTAGGCGTCGAGCAGTTTGGCCGACCTCACAGTCCCCACCCCTCAGTCCCCACCCAACCTCCCCAATCCCCAGTCCCCACCCCCCTAGCCCCCACCTGCAGCCCAATGACAACGCAGTCGCCGGCCTCCAGCGCCGCCCGCGCCTCCGCAACCACCGTGGGCACCTTGTGTTTGGCGCGAGCGCCGAGAGAGGCAAGGGAGGCGAGCGAGGATGTGTGTAAAAGTGATTGACGCAGGCGACGGCGGCGGCGGTGGTTGTGGTGCGCCTTGTGCACAGGAAGGCCACAACGACAATCCTGTTTGTAGTGGTGATGTGCTACAGCCGCGCCGCCCTGCCTCCCGTGCCTCAGCCCCCGTTGGCTGTGCTCGGGCATGCAGCACAGCTCCCTTCCCCCGGTTTGATTTAGTTTTGGCTGGTAGCAAACCCCCACTCCCCCATGCACACGCACGCGCACACGCACACGCACACGCACACGCACACGCACACGGCGGCCGTAATTCTGCATCGCATACACTGTCCTACGCGTAATGTTTTCCTTGTGCTCTTTAGCACACGCACACGCACACGCACACGCGCACACACACCTTGAGGCTGACGCACAGCAGTTTGAAGAAGCGCTGTTGTGTGGACCAGAAGCCCTTCATCACCTCCCGGCCATGGCCCGTCACCACCAGAGCCGACTCCAGCTGCAGCCGCAGCCGCTGCCACACCTGCACACGCGGACACACACACACACACACATGATCATGCAAAGCTCCCCAGTTCTGCAGCCACACGCCCGCACCACATCCACAACAACAACTCAACATCATCCACACACAAACACACACGCACGCAAACACACACACACACACACGCAAACACACACACACACACACACACACACAAACACACACACACACACACGCAAACACACACACACACACACGCAAACACACACACACGCAAACACACACAGGCACGCGTTCACTCACCCGTACGGCGTTGTCGTACATGCGGATCTGGTCCTCCGTCAGCGGCGTCTCCACCTCCATGAACTCAGCCTCCCTGGGGCGTGTGTGTTGGGTTTGGTTTGGGATGGGGCGCGGTGGGGTTGCAGGGATGTTAAGGGTGGGGTGGTACCCCTTTGTACCATCTTTGCAACCCCACCTATCCATGTTCCCCTCCCTGTTCCCCTCCCCTGTTTCTCCCCCCTCTCTCTCACACACACATACACACATATACACACACACACACTGACTCACCTGAAGCTGAGCCCCCGCGCCACGTATTTGCCCTCCGCCTTCATCTCCATGGCCAACAGTTCCAGGAACGACACGCCACGACGCCGCATGCTGCAGGGCCGGAGGCGAAAGGGGAAAGGGAAGGGGAGGGGAAGTGGGAGGCAGGGAGGCCGGGGCCGGTATGTGTAGGGGAGAAGGGCGTGGGGGTTGCATTCATGATTAATTCAGTGAAGAGTGCATGCCCGAGCCCAACGAAACAGGTCCCAATAGTTGAGGAAGCGGCGCTCAATCCACGAATGGAGGGGAGGGGGTAAGAGGTGTGGGCCCATGGTGGTGGGCGGCGGGAGGTGCAGTCGGGGGGGAGGGGCCAACACGGGCGAACACGGGGGAAACAAGGCGGGGTGCTTGCAGTCAAGGACCAGTTTCCCCCCGCCTCCTCCGCTTCACCCGCTCCCACCTGTCCAGGAAGGTGGGGAAGCTGTCGAAGGCGGTGCCGGGTCCCCACAGACCCATGCGCGTCATGTAGGCCATGTTGCCCACCTGGGGGGTGGGGGGTGGCGGGGGGGGGGGGTTACATGTCGTAGCCAGGGGGGGTGATGTAAACCTGGGGGGATGTAACCTGGGGGGATGTAACCTGGGGGGAGTAATACATTCATAGTGATAGTTACAAGTGAAGTTGTGACCCGGCACAGTGGTATAGCAGGGGGGGTGTACATTCATGATTATTTAAGAAGTGAAGGCGTACGGCGAGGGCGAATACCCAATCATCCAGGCATGGCTAGTCAGAAACGAAGGCGATATATTGAAACGGGGAATGGGGGAGCGGAAGCGCGTGTACGTCATGCCCGGGAGAAGGAAGAGTGCATCGCCAAACCGCCACCATCCTCCTACCCCGGGCCTGCAGCCTGCGGGGCAGCAACCCCACGACAGCTGCCACGCGACACAGCGCCAGCGTATATGCATGCATGTGGCTCTTCAGGACATGATGAATGCACCTCTTTTTGAACATGAACGCACCTCTTTATGAACATGAACGCACCTCTTTATGAACATGAACGCACCTCGCTGACGCCGGTTGCGGAGCAGTAGAGCACCCGCGCCTTGGGCAGCCGCTCCTGCAGCGCTATGACGGCGGCGGAGACCTTGGTGGAGGCGGCCTCCTTGCCGGGCACGAAGTTCTTGGCTGCGAAGTGCGAGCGCGCACATGAAAGCTTGAAACATTCAAGAAGATATTTGCAGGTTGCAGGTGCTTGGGTGTTTTGGGGATAGGTAGGGATTGATGTTTCGGCGGCTGCAGCAGCTCGTGTCACGGCTGTGTGTCAGGGCGCGCAAGGACAAGGGAAGGGAGCAGGGCTGGCTGATTGGCTCTGTGTGCATACCGGTACCGGTGTACAGCCTCCGCCCGCTCTGGCCCCGGCGACCACACGGTCACACCACCGGCGCTACACAGCCACACCGTCCCAATCCCCCACAGTCCCCCACTTCCCCATTCCCCCACAGTCCCCCTCTCCCCCACTCCCCCACAGTCCCGCACTCCCCCACTTCCCCACAGTCCCCCACAGTCCCCCACTTCCCCACTCCCCCGCTCCCCCAGCCCACCCTTGTGACACCCACCCACTAATCATGAATGTAACCCCCCAACCCACCCTTGTGGCACTCGTCCAGTACGATCAGTCCGTCCCACGCCGCCTGAGCCGCGCTCATGGCGCCGCCGCCGCCTCCCGCTCCTGCTCCTCCTCCTCCTGCTCCTGCCGCCCCCGCCTCCGCCTCCGCCGCGGGGCCGCCGGCAGTGCTGGCGGCGGCCGCAGTCATGTTGGTGCCGGCGCCCGCCACGAGCCAGTCGATGACCTGGAGCCGCCGCCACATCGGTAGAAATTAACCGTGATTGACCGTGCTTATCACGGCATCGTGCTTTAGAAACTTCACATTGACCGTGTTGCTAACTGGTTGGCACCGGGTTGTGGCGTGGGAGGGTGCTGGTGCCCGAGCTCTGCCCTTCTTGCGGCGGCACCCGCTCATGTGTGCTATGTGTGTGACACGCTGCCGAGGGCCCCTCCCCCCCCCCCACACACACACACCTGCTGCAGCCGGCTGCGGCCCTTGACCTGGGAGATGAGGGTGGAGTAGGTCCTGCGGGAACGAGCGCAAACAAGGGCCTTAAAGATGGGTATGCTGCAGGAATAGAACAGTAGCACGAGTTTGCCTGATGGCAGCTAGCAGATGGCAGCATACACCGGTCCCCGTTCAGCACACTCCTGCACACTCCTGGACCGACCCCCACACCCACAACCACACCCGCATACCCACAACCCTCCCGCCCCCCCCTCTGGGTTGGCTTGACTCTTGGGACTCATTGGGCTCGGGCACATAACCCCCCACCCCCTCCCAACCCCCCGCACCCACATGAACAGCACCCCCTCCTGGAACTCGCGGCTCAGCCCCAGCGCCTTGCTCTCCTTGTCCAGCGCCGCCACGTTGTTACTGTGGCCGTGTGGGGCGCGAGTGGCGCGCGAGTGATGCATGACGTGAATTTTGTGTTGTGTTGTGGTGAAAGCAATGAGAATGAGAATGGGCGCCAGATGGTTCGACACAGCAAGCGGATTGCATTTGTGTGCCGCAGTCACAGCATGGTCGCGATCTGCTGCAACACTCGCAAATTATGTACAGCCCAACCGAAAGCCCGCCCTCTCTATCTCTCCCTTCTGCCTAGCCTTTCCCCTCTTCCCCCCTTGATTTCTCCGCGAACCTGCCCTCCCTTCCTCCTGCCCTCCTTTCCTCCTGCCCTCCTTTCCTCCTTTCTTCCTTTCCTCCTTTCCTCCGTTCCAGCTTCCCTCCTTTCCTCCTTTCCTCCTTTCCTCCTTTCCTCCTTTCCTCCTTTCCTCCTTTCCTCCATCCCCCTTCCCTCCCTGCCTCCCCTTCCCTGCTCACATGACGTTTATGTGGGAGCCCAGGTCTCTCAGATCGCGTGTGGCGTCGGCGTGCAGGTCACTGGAGGTGGACAGCCACAGGGCGCGCCTGGGGGGGGTGGGGGAGTGGGGGTGGGAGTGGGGGTGGGAGTGGGGGTGGGAGGGAGGGAGGGTGGGGGACAGGCGTGGAGCAAGGGATTTGGAATGGCCGCGTGTGTAACGCCGCTGTACACGGGCGGTAGGGCAGTGCGGCATCGCAGCAGTTCCCACTGCTAAACACACACACACACACACACACACACACACACACACACACACACACACACACACACACACACACACACACACACGCACACACACAAACGCACACACCTGCGGCCGCGCGCGAAGTTGTCCAGTATGACCCCCGAGATCTGGCGGCCCTTGCCCACACCCGCGCCGTCGCCGATGAAGAAGCCAGCGCCTGCACGGCAGTGCGCGCGGTTGCAGGTGCGCTTGGATGTGAGGGAGAGGAGCTAGCGTGAGGGTTGCATTGGAGGATTGGGCAGAGGGCCGGCGAGGTCCAGAAGCGGCCCCCACAACCGCAGCGCACGACCGCAGCGCTGACCCTATCCCGGCACCCCTCCTTCCAACCCTCCCTGCGCCTCCCTCTCCTGCCGTCCCAGCCTGCCCTATCGGCCTGCTTTCCCGGCCCCTCTCTTCCCGGCCCCTCCCTTCTCGGCCCCTCCCGCCGCCTCCCCCCCGCCCCCACCTCCTTCCCCCGCCCGGCCCACGCCGCCACTCACGCTCCCCGCTGGGCAGCATCTCGCAGTGCTTGGTGCAGGCGTACAGCACCCCCTCCAGCTGCAGCCGCGACAGCTTGCCGCCCGCCACCACCTCGGCAGGCAGCGAGTCCCACAGCGGGTAGCTGCTGCGAGGCAGCGGCACGGCGCTGGAGATAGAGAGGGGAGGGAGGGGAAAGGGGCAGAGGAGCGGGGGAGGGGAAGGGGAGCGGGGGAGGGTACAGGGGGGCGGTGATCAAGTGGTGGATACACGGAGAGGTTTGTCTCTTTGCAGCACCAGTATCCACACACCGCCCATCGCCCCGCTGAGCAGGAAAAAATCCCCCGCTTCTCTGTCTCTGTATCAAGCTGTGAAACCATATTGGCATGGAGTCAGCAATCCCGTCTATGTCCCATACTAGGACTGATGTCAACAACGCCTGCCCCTCTTCTTTCCTTCCCCCGTCTCACGCCAGCGAGGCCGCCTCCGCCACGTCTCCCGGGTGCGGCAGGCCGCGGTCCGTGATGGTGCGGCACTCATAGCTGCTAAACACCTGGTGAAGGGGCAGCGATAAGGCGGAGAAGGGTGGGGGGAGGCAGCAGGAGAGGACGAGAGGCAGGCGGAAGAGTAGCGGCGAAGCGACATACGGGAGTGACCGTTCGGAGCAGGGATTGGGTGTTGCGTTCTGGGGCTTGCGCTCCCCCATCCGCTCTCCATTTCTCTTGCAGACTACTGAGATCATATCTGCATATCCAGCACGAAGAAGGGGTGCGGGAATGGCACCTGGCCACCAGGCAGTTCCGGCGCGGGAGTCTCGAGGCAAACCCTCGCCACGCGCCGCTCACCTGCTTCGTCGCCGCCTCGCCCGCGCCCTCGTCTCCGACGTCCGCCATTCTCGGAAGCCTTGTGTGCGTATTCACTCAAGCAGCGGGTCTATGTTGAAGTGCAAGAAGCATCTCGCGCCATTCTTGCAGCTGTCCAGGGCCGCGACAGTTCCAGCTTTACGAGCAAGACTTTAAATGACAGTGCATAATTTATGTTGCCCAGATGAGCATGTGCTCATGCTATGTGCAGAGTTTTGTTTTCTAGGCAAAACGGGGCCCATTTCACAGCACCATGCAACCACCGCTCGACCCCAAATTGGGCCAGTGAAAACATTGTCGTTGTCTTCATTTTAGTGACTACTTAGATAGCTCACCCAGAGGCCCGGTTGTTGAGGGCAAAGTTTCGCTTGCTTTCCGGCCACACCGACCCACTCCACCAAACACCAGCCATGTCGGCCCGGCTGGTTGCCGAGGCGTCATGCAGCACCTCCTCTTCGCGCCTGGCCATTAAGCCGGGCAGCACGCCGCTGCTGCGCCCATGCACGCTCCGGTGCAAGGCATTCTCGAGCAGCTCGACTCGCGTCAGCTCGCCTGTCTCAGCCGCAATCCCCAGCCGGCGCGTAATTCGGCCTCTCAAGGCTGTGGAGACTGTTGATGCGCCCTCGGCCGCATCGACCGGTGCCACGCCCAGCGCACCTCCCCAGGCGTATCCTTTCACGGAGATTGAGGCCAAGTGGCAGGCGTACTGGGAGCAAAACCAAACTTTTCGCACTCCGGATCAGGTGGACACCAGCAAGCCCAAGTACTATGTGCTGGACATGTTTCCTTACCCCAGGTAAGGATGGTCAGCAGCTCGGCCCAGCCCGGCCTGTAATTGCCGACATTGGCCTAGACTCCCTGTCTTGCAAGAGGCGGGGATGGATAGGACGGAGCGTGCCGCACGCATGGGGGGCGCAACACCCATTTGGGTTGGGGCTCGGGACCACCAGTCAACGCAGCCACGCGTTTCGTGCCGCGCCACGCCACGCCAAGCCACGGTGCACACGCCGCGTCGCTTGGCTTGGCGTTGCATGAAATGAAACACGTCGTCGCGTTCACCGCAGCCCTGTCCTCGCCAACCTCAGCGCACGCACGTGCCCTATGCTCCCTCCCCGCGCCCCACACACAAGACTGGACCCCCAGAAACCCCTGTGTGCGCCGCGTCTCTCCCAACCTACCCACGACCCCCCCCCCCTCCGCCCCACGACCCCCCCACTAACCCCCCTCCCCCTCCCCCTCCCCCCCCCCGACCTCTTACTCCCACAGTGGCGCGGGCCTGCACGTGGGCCACCCCGAGGGCTACACCGCCACCGACATCCTGGCCCGCTTCAAGCGCATGACCGGACACAACGTGCTGCACCCCATGGGCTGGGACGCCTTCGGACTGCCCGCGGAGCAGGTGGGCGGGGGAGCGGAGGAGAGGAGGGGGGTGGAAGAGGCAGGGGGGAGGGAGAGGGGAAGGGGGAGGGAGAGAGAGGGGGAGGGGGAGGGGGAGGAGGAGGGGGAGGGGGAGGGGGAGGGGGAAAGGGAGGGCAACGGGGAGGGGGAGGGGGAGGGGGAGAGGAGGCGGAGGAGTGGGCGGTGGTGAAGCAGGTCGGTTGGGTTGGTCGGGCTGGGAGGCCGTGGCGGTGGCAAATCGTACCACAACGTTCGGGTGTAGGCACGAGCCTGACCAGAACGGGAGGACGGGGAGTGGAGCTACTGAATGGCGATGAGGCGGGGGGCGGGGCACCGGACAACATGCCGCAGGGCCGATGTCGCTGACTCCGCCACGGGGGCAGGCTCCGGCTCTGGCCCAGCTGGCTAGCGGTGTGCCTAACCCAAACGCCCGCTGCCGCCGCCCTCCTCCGCCTCCACCTCCTGCCCACACCCCGCAGTACGCGATCCAGACCGGCACGCACCCAGCCGTGACCACGGCGCGCAACGTGGACCGCTTCCGGCAGCAGCTCAAGGCGCTGGGCTTCAGCTACGACTGGGGCCGAGAGATCTCCACCACCGACCCCGAGTACTACCGGTGAGGGGGGAGGGCGGGAGGGGCGGGAGGAGGGGCGGGAGGGGAGGTTGCGGGAGGGAGGTGGCGGGCAGAGGGTGGGGGGCGGGAGGGAGGGAGGGTTAACTTTGAACCAATCCCGTAAGAGGGGGAGGGGGGGAGGGAGGGGGGCCGGCGGGAGGGAGGGAGGGGGGAGGGAGGGGAGGAGGGAGGAGGGAGGAGGGCGGCGGGAGGCGGGGTACCGTAGTGCATACCAACTTCCAAATGAAATGCCTCTGCCGGGGGGCGGAGGGAGTGGTGGAGGTTGTGCTGGTCTGGGCAGTGCGCGGACAGGGCGCGGAAGTGACCACAAAGCGCGAGAGGGAGAAAGAGAGAGGTTGTAGCTTATGGGGCCAAAACAGACGCCCTAAACCTCCCGTCCCTGCCTCCCTCTCTACCTCCCCTCCACCCGACACAAACAACCTCACACATGCACACGCACGTACACAGCCCTTACCTTATCCCCCGTGCCCATACACACACGCGCCTCCTCCCCCTCCCATTCCCCCTTCCCCGTTCCCATCCGCCCCCAGCTGGACTCAGTGGATCTTCCTCAAGCTGTACGAGCGGGGCCTGGCCTACCAGGCCGAGGTGCCCGTCAACTGGTGCCCCGCCCTGGGCACCGTGCTGGCCAATGAGGAGGTCATCGACGGGGTGAGAGAGGAAGGGGCGGTGGGGGCCGGGGGGGTTAACTTTGAACCAATCCTTGAACCAATATGGGGGGGGCAGGGGGGTTTGGAAGGGGGCAAGGAGGACACGAGGTGAGGCAGCAGGGGCCAGAGGAGCAGGAGCAGGGAAACGCCTATGTGTGCGCCTCTCACCCACCCACCCTCCAACCTACCGCACACACCCGCCCGCCTACTCCCGCCCGCCCGCGCAGCTGTCGGAGCGCGGCGGGCACCCTGTGGTGCGCATGCCCATGAAGCAGTGGATGCTGCGCATCACCGCCTACGCCGACCGCCTGCTTGACGACCTGGAGGGGCTGGACTGGCCGGACAGCATCAAGGACATGCAGCGCAACTGGATAGGCAGGAGCGAGGTGCGGAAGGAGGGGAGGGGGAGGGGGGGAGGTTTTGGGGGGGAGGAGGGGGGGATGGAGGAGGAACGGGGGAGGAGGGAGGGGGGGTGGGAGGGGGGGAGGGGGGAGGAGGGGAGGAGGGAGGGTTGGGGGGGAAGGAGGAGGAGGGGGGAGGAAGGAGGCCCAGGAGGGAACGGGGCTGCCCCATGCTCCGCCACCCCGCGGCCCCTCCTCGCCCCCTCCCTCCTGTGCCCTGCCATCCCGTCAGACCCGTCGTTCTGCTTCGCCTACCAGCCACCGCACACACACGTGCGGCCTCGTTTCCGAATACACACGCACGCACGCACATACACACACACGCACACAAGCACACACACAAGCACACGCACACACACACACTCACATGCACCCCACTTGTCCCCGCACAGGGCGCGGAGGTGCAGTTCGACCTGGCCGCCGGCCCCGGCGCCGCGCTGCCCTCCGGCTCCTGCCTGCGTGTGTTCACCACGCGGCCGGACACGCTGTTCGGGGCCACCTACCTGGTGGTGGCGCCCGAGCACCCCCTGGTGCAGCAGCTGGTGAGGAACAGGGGGGAGAGGGAGGGGGAGGAGGGGGAGGGTGTGGGGGGTTGTAGATACCAGCCCAAACTAAACCAAACCCAATGCAATAGAGCGAGGAGGAGAGCGTGGCCGATGCGTGACAACGGAGTGGGGGAGGGGGGAGGGGGAGGGGAGGGTGTGGGGGGAGGGTTGCGCAAGGGGTTGCGGGTGCGGGTGCGGGTGCGGGACTGTTAATCTGCATCGAGGGGCTGGTCTGGTGGGGGCAGGCAAGGGCAGCCCCGGCCGCAGGACACGTCCATGCATGGCGTGACCCCGCGCCCACACCCACTGCCTTCTCCTCCCCCTCCTGCCACCCCCCTCCAGGCCACCCCGGAGCAGTCCGCCGCGGTGACTGCCTACGTGGAGGCCGCCAGCCGCAAGTCCGACCTGGAGCGCACAGAGCTGCAGAAGGACAAGACGGGCGTGCCCACGGGTGAGCAGCGGGGTGGGGGGGAGCAGGGGGAGGGGCAGGGGGGGGGCAAGAGGGCGGGAGGAGGGCCGCTGGCCTCTGTGCGCGTCCGCACACGTCTACGCACACGGCTAAGCACACACGCACGCGCGCACATGCATGAACAACCACACACACGCCCTGACACATTAACACACACACATACACACACTCTCTCTCTCCCTTTCTCCCTCGCAGGCAGCTTTGCGGTGAACCCGGTGACGGGCGAGCGGCTGCCGGTGTGGGTGGCGGACTACGTGCTGGGCAGCTACGGCAGCGGCGCCATCATGGCGGTGCCGGGACACGACACACGCGACCACGAGTTCGCCTCGCGCTTCGGACTGCCCGTCAAGCAGGTGGGCGGGTTGGGAGGCCGTGGGGTGGGTGTAGAGACTAGACCAGACTATACCAGGCCAAGCAATAGTACTGGAGAGGAGGGCGGGGGGAGCGAGGGCGGGGGGCTGAGGAAAACGAGGAGGGCGGGAAGGCGAGGGCGGGGGACGAGGGGGCGAGGGGGCGAGAGGGCGAGGTGGCAGCAGCGTGCGGGAGATGCGAAAAGGGAGCCGACAAGGCGGTGGAGCACCACCGCCGAGCCTCGGTCTTCCCGCCACGCCCGTGGCTTGCCTGTCCTTGCTTGTCCCGCCCACCCCCCAACCAAGGTTCCTCCCGTGCCCCCACTCCTCCCACTCCTTTCACTCCTCCCGCGCCCTCAGGTGGTGGCCCCCGCTGCGGGCGGCGAGGTGGCTCTGCCCTTCACGGAGCCCGGCGTGGCGGTCAACAGCGCGGGCGCCCAGCTGTCCATCGACGGCCTGGCCTCCGCCGCCGCCAAGGCCGCCGTCATCGACTGGCTGCAGGCGCAGGGCAGGGGAGCCAAGCAGGTGGGGAGACTAGGAATCAGGGAAGGTGTGTGTGTGTGTGTGTGCAAATACCAGACCAAACCAGACCAATCCAGACCAAACTAAGCTGAAGTAGGGGAGCACAGGGAGTGGGGTGGGGTAGGGTGGGGTGGGGGCAGGTGTGACGCGGGCTGGGGATGACGCCCTGGCTTGTCTCCGCAGTTGGCCCCTGCATGTGATTGCTATATTCTCATGCCCATTTCTATTTCGGGGACTGCTTTTAACTCGTTGTACGTATGCGTGTGCTCCCTCCCCCCAAAACCCCACCCCCCGCGGAACCCGCAGGTCAACTACAAGCTGCGCGACTGGCTGTTTGCGCGGCAGCGCTACTGGGGCGAGCCCTTCCCGCTGGTGTACCCGCAGGGTGAGTGCAGGAGGGGGGTGGATGCAAGGTGGGGTGGGTGCAGGAGGGGAGTGGGTGCAGGAGGGGGTGGGTGCAAGGTGGGGTGGGTGCAGGAGGGGATGGGTGCAGGAGGCGGGTGGGTGCAGGAGGGGGGTGGGTGCAGGAGGTGGGTGGGTGCATGGGTGGGGTGGGTGCAGGAGGGGGGTGGGTGCAGGAGGGCGTGCATGAGTGGAATGGGTGCAGGGTGGGTGCAGGAGCGGGGTGACGGCACGTGGCTTGCAGCGCAGTGCGGCTTTGAGAGTACTCCCGCACTGCGGCCATCCAAGCTAGGGCCTCGCTGCTCACACACAAGAGCAACTTGGAACTTCCTTTGCTACCCTAGTCTCATCACGTCATCCTAGAGAGCAGACCCATGACCAGACACACACCCATGTCTTGCACATGTACGGCTAACCCCCATGCGCCACCAACGTCCCACCAACGTGCCCACCACCCTCCCCACCCTCCTCCCCTTCACCCTCCTCCCCACCACCCTCCTCCCCACCCTCCTCCCCACCCTCCTCCCCACCCTCCTCCCTCCCCTCCTACCCACCCTCCTCCCTCCCCTCCTACCCACCCTCCTCCCACCCTCCTCCCTCCCCTCCTACCCACCCTCCTCCCACCCTCCTCCCTCCCCTCCTACCCACCCTCCTCCCTCCCCCTCCTACCCACCCTCCTCCCCTCCCCCTCCTACCCACCCTCCTCCCCTCCCCCTCCTACCCACCCTCCTCCCCCTGCTCCTCCCCCCCAGGCTCGGACGAGGCGGTGCCCGTTCCCGAGTCCAGCCTGCCGCTCACGCTGCCGGAGACGGACAACTTCAAGCCCTCGGGCACGCCCGAGAGCCCGCTGGCCGCCATCACGGACTGGGTCAACACGGTGGACCCGCGGGACGGCGTGACGCCGGCGCGCCGCGAGACGTCCACCATGCCGCAGTGGGCAGGCAGCTGCTGGTGAGAGGAGGGAGAGGGTGGAGCGGGTAGTGTGTGTGGGGGGTTTACATGCATTAAGTTTACGAAGTGAAGTCGTAGCCAGGTACAAAGGGGGGGGGGTTGCATGAATGGTTATGGGTATGGATGGCGTAGCGAGGAACCGTAGCAAGTAGTGGGGGGGTGCAAGGTTGGAGCATTGGGGTGCAAGGTTGAAACATTGGAAGAGGATACAAGCAGGGGAGTCAGGGGAGCGGGTGAGGTGGGGTGGGAGAGGGGTTCAGGCGTTCGTGAAGTTACGTGTTGGAAGTGCCGGGGGAGGTGGAATGGAGGATGGAGGTTTGCAGAGTGTGCTATGTGGGTTGGGGTCGGGGTGGGCGACGGAAGAAGGGCCGCTAACCTGTGGGCGGTCGTCGTGTGAAGCCCAAGCCTGCCCTGCTGCTCGTGTATCTGATGTCCTGTTGGGAATGCTGTGAACAACCACCCTCCAATCCCCTCCAATCTTATCCCTCTCCAATCCCCTCCAATCTTGTCCCTCTCCAATCCTCCCCAGGTACTACCTGCGCTACATCTCGCCCCGCTGCCACGAGGCGCTGGTGGACCGTGAGGCCGAGAAGTACTGGATGCCGGTGAGCGGGGAGTTTGGGGGGGAGCGGGGGGCGGGGATGGGGGGGAGGGCAAGGGAAAGGGGGGCGGGCTGGGGGCCCTGGCGGGGGGCAAGGGCGAGGCAGGGAAGGGGGGCGGAGGGCAGCAGTGCCGTGCCGGCTGTACCAACATGCCTGGCTGAGTGTACCATGCGATGTATGGACCCCCCCCCCTACGCCTTCTCGTCTTGTTTAACATGCATGGAACCCCCCAGTGTACTTCGCTACACTCCTCTAGTCCTCGGTACCAATCCTTGCAACCCCCCAGTGCATTCTGCACCGCTTTCCCGACCGTCTTTGCAACCAATATGCCAGGCTGCAACTTCGCTTCTTATGTACAGATTCATTATTGTGCTGTTACACTCCTACGTAATCATCACGGCAATGTGCAGATTGTAACCTCCTCCTGCCCCCCCTGCTGCTGCCAGGTGGACCTGTACGTGGGCGGCGCGGAGCATGCGGTGCTGCACCTGCTGTACGCCCGCTTCTGGCACAAGGTGGGAATGTGTGGGGGGGGGGTGGCGGGGTTGGAGATGTCAGCCCAAATTCGACCGAACCTAATGCAAAAGGGCGAGGAGGAGGGGGAGGAGAGGGGGGTAGGCAGGGGAGGGGGGGTCAGGCGTAAGTGTACTTCAGTTCCAAGTAACCCAAGACCCAGAGGGGTCGAGGTGATGGCATTCGGGACAGGGGAAAGAGCAACGGGTTGGAATCGATGCCCGAGCCCAACGAAACAGGGCCCAAATGTCAAGCAATCGTTCCCATCTCGCCCCCCCCCCCGGTAACGACTACGTGACATCTGTACCATTGCTCCTGGCTACGCCCTCTCGTATTATTTCACATGCATGGAACCCCCCAAAACATCCTTGCAACCCCCAGGTGCTGTAAGACCTCTACAACTCTCCCCAACCTGCCCCCCATCCGCCACCCAAACCACAAACCTGCAGCCCCCCTCCCACCACCACACACATCTCCCCCCCCCCCCAGGTTCTGTACGACCTGGGTGTGGTGTCCACTGTGGAGCCGTTTGGGCGGCTGGTGAGCCAGGGCATGATCCTGGGCGAGGTGGAGTACACCGCGTGGAGGCGGCAGCAGGCGGACGGGGCGGAGCAGGCAGACGCCGGCTGGGCGGAGGAGGGCGCGCCGGGGGCTGTGCCCGTCAAGGTGAGCAGGCGGGGGAGGTGGGCGGGGGGGGGAGGTAGGAGGTTGGAGGTGGGTGGGGTGGGGTGGGAGGTGGAGAGGGACAGGGACAGGGACAGGGAGAGAATATGGGGTTGGCTGCTGTAGTCAGGGTAAGGCTGCACGAATGTTGGCGCGCGGTTGACTGTGTGTGTGTGTGTGTGTGTGTGTGTGTGTGTGTGTGTGTGTGTGTGTGCGTGCGTGCGTGCGTGCGTGCGTGCGTGCGTGCGTGCGTGCGTGCGTGCGTGCGTGCGTGCGTGCTTGCTTGCGTGCGTGCGTGCGTGCGTGCGTGCGTGCGTGCGTGCGTGTGTGTGTGTGTGTTTGTGTGGATTGGGGTCGACTGAGCGGCATGCAGCCCGTTGAATTGCCGCCGCGTCGGCGGTCCTGCCTTTGCACTCCCTCCAACAAACCCCATCCCGAACGCCCGCCCGTTGACGCCTCACCGGGTGTTGTTGTTGTTGTTGTTGTCCGCAGCTGACGGATGCGGAGGTGGACAAGCGCGGCGATGGCTACGTGCTCAAGGCCGACCCCAGCGTCAAGGTGAGGCAGGGGGGCGGGGGCGGCAGGAGGGGGCGGGAGCGGGGGCCGGGGCTTGCGTGTGCACGTGTGCATTAGGGTTTCGGGGTTGGTTGCAGCTGCACCAGGGCTCAGCAGAAACCTGCTCCCGCGGCTGCCATGCGCCACACCCACCACCACCTTCGCCTTGCACTGCCGCCCAAGCCCACCACTCATCTCTGGCACTCACCTCTGTCCCCTCCACCCACCCACCCACCCACCGCCCCCCACCCACACCCTCACAGGTGTCTGCCCGTGCGCACAAGATGTCCAAGTCTCGCGGCAACGTGATCAACCCGGATGACGTGGTGGACCAGTTCGGTGCGGACTCACTCCGGCTGTACGAGATGTTCATGGGGCCGCTGAGGGACACCAAGGTGGGGAGGAGGGGCGGGAGGGAGAGGGGGGAGGGGGGAGGGGGATTCATGGCTAGCTGAGGGAATGGTATAACCCTTTGTGTGGTTATGTGCTGTCCCGTACAGGTGTGGAGCACTCGCGGCGTGGAGGGCGTGCACCGCTTCCTGGCCCGCGCCTGGCGTGTGTTTGAGGGCGGCGTGACCGATGAAGAGCCGACCAAGGAGCAGCTCCGCCTGCTGCACCAGACCATCAAGAAGGTGTGTGGGAGAGGAGCGACACAGGGGAGCGAGGGGTAGCCGTTTATCAGAGTGGCTAAATCACAAGTGTGAACCGGCGGCGTGTCTGGGGGGGCTATTGTTCCCACTAAGAAACAAGGAGGAGACAAATTAAGGAAGGAGGCAGTCAAGTCCAAGCCCTACGAACAAGGGGGGGGGCAGTGCTATCCGCATCCCCATTCTGTACCTCACGCCCACGTCCTCACATTCCCTCCCACCTGCTTGCACACCGCCCCCTTTACCCCTCATGGTATCCTGTCCACCAATGTTTTTTACCTTGCAACCACTCCCCTGAGCAGGTGAGCACGGAGACTGAGGAGATGCGCTTCAACACCGCCATCGCCGCCATGATGGAGTTTGTGAACGGCGTCACCAAGTCCTGGACCAACAGGCCGCGCAAGGCGCTGGAGGTAGGAGAGCGAAGGGGGGGAGAGCGAAGGTGGGAGAGAGAAGGGAGGGGGGAGGGAGAGGGAAGGAGAGGGAAGCAGGGGGTCGGTGGGGGTTGCTGCTTTGCACCTGTGCCTTCTGGCTGAGCTGAACGTGGCCGTGTCCGCGCCTGTCCCTACCGCTCTCATTTCGGCTGCCTCCTCCGCCCCCGCCCTGCACTCCCGCTCTCCCGCTTCCCTGCTTCCCCACGCCCCCCCTTGCTTGTATCCTGTTTCCAATGTGTTACAACCTCACAACCCCCCCCCCCGCCCCCTCGCCCCCTCCGCAGCCCTTCATCCTGCTGCTGTCGCCCTACGCGCCCCACATTGCGGAGGAGCTGTGGGCACGCTGCGGCCACACAGCCTCGCTGGCCTACGAGGCCTGGCCGCAGGTGGGGCGCGCGGTTGCGTGGTTGCGTGGGTGGGGTGGGGTGGGCTGGGGCGGAGGCGCTGGGGTGGGATGGGGCTGCAAGGTTCGCAAACCGTTGGGAACAGGATGCAGGCAGGGGATACAAGCATGGGGTGGGATGGGGTGGGTCGGGAGACGGTGTGAATGTCTGATGCGCATGGGGTGGGGGAGGACGGATTGCATTGCTTTGCAGGAGCGCGCGGCGGCAGTGGAGCCGCGGTCTTTGGGAACCGCACGCCCAGGCACCGGCGCAGGGGCGGCTTAGCGGTGGGGCCTTAGCGCGAGCCTGCAAGCACATACTGGTGGTCGTGGTGATTGCCGCCGTAACTCACCGCGCACGCGCTTAATGCCCCCTTCCTCCGAATATTGCTGTTCTTTATCAATCATGAATGGCTAACCCACCACCCACGCGCGCCCCCAACAGGCGGACGAGTCGCTCCTGGTGGTGGACACCATCAACCTGCCCGTGCAGGTGACAGGGCGCAGGCGTCGCGGAGGGGGGGGGGCGAGGGCTGCGGGGCTGGGCCGCTGGGGGGTTGCTCAATGCCACCTGCTACCGTAATGTTCAGAATCCCATCGGGGCAACTGCGCCTTGGACTTCGATACCCGTATAGGCTTGCCTCTCTCCCTTCTGACCTTTGCCCTCCCAAACCAACCACCATTCTCCCACACACACGCGTGCACCTGTCTACCTGTGCTCCGCTAGTTTGGCTTAGTTTGGTTTGGTTTGGTTTCGTTTAGTTCGTGCTTGTATTTACAAACTCCCTCACACACCGTGCCGTGCCGTCCAGGTGAACGGCAAGACGCGCGGTACGGTGGAGGTGGCGGCGGCGGCAAGCCAGGATGACGCACTGGCGGCGGCGCTGGCCAACGGCAACGTTGCCAAGCACGCGGGCGGCAAGGAGATCAAGAAGATTATCTACGTGCCCGGAAAGATCCTCAACCTGATTGTGCCCGGGAAGTAAAGCGGGCAAGGCTGCTGATGTTGGTCTTGAGGTTTGGGGTTGGGTGATGATGGTTGGTGGTGGTGCATGATGGTTTGTGGTGGTAGAGCAGAGGGGAGGCAGCCGAGCATTGAAAGGGAAGCGTGCTGCGGGTGCTGATGATGGCGCGCGTGCATACGTGGTGCGTGTGGCGGCGGGTTGGTGCCAGGCGGCGACTCAGGTTTGTATTGTAAGCGTTTGCGTTCGGGATGCCGTATGTATGGTTGTTGGCGTGCCGCTGACGACGGCGTGCGACGGTGCTGGTGACATGCGCCGGTGGCAGTCGATGCCGCAAGGAGCATGTGGAGGACAGGGGAGCTGAAACACTCTGGCGGAGGCCCCGGCAGGGCCGGTCGGCTTGGGGCTCTCAGAGTTCAGTCTAAGTGTCGGCGGCAGGCAGATGGCAGGCAGATGGCGTTTCTAAACACGTGATGATTCATGATTGCCAGCTTGGAGATATCGAGGATGGAGCAATGCTGAGCGTCTGTGCGGCTTGGATCGGATGCAAGGCTGCGGCAGGACATGGGTCTGATGGGTGGCGGACAGGCCACGAGGGGCAAGTGGACGGGTGTGTGCTTGTACATGCCCACACGGAGTCTGACGGGGGCACGGGGCTTCGCAGATGCAGGCATGCAGGGCCCTGCAGGGCAACCGGAGTGGAGAGAGGTGCCGCGGCCTGTAAGATGACTAGATGAGCTGTAGTAGCTTCCCCCTGGGCCTACCTGGGCTCGGCCTCTACTGGGGCGCACCAAACAGCGCACACAGAGGTTACTGCGCGGGGAGTGTGGAAGCGTGGGGCTCGAGATGGGTGTCGCTGTCAGCGAGCGTGCCCATGCCAAGGTCCGGCCATGGGCACTTTGCCAGCACTCTGGCCCAATCAAATCTTCTTTCGACTTTGAACCCCATACATGCATGCGCACAGCTGTGTCTACTGTCCTTGACTTGTGTGAATCACATCGCGTTTACTGTTTAGGAGCGAGGCTTTAGCCTATACTGCTGAAGCCGCCCGCCTACTTATCATATCACATAGTATCTTCAATTATAAACCAGTTTTGCTCAACATCCGCCAAGTGAACGGTTCGCGCCATTTTGACACTGTTGCGCGATGTCGACTGCAGATGTCAGCCCTGGGCAGAACAAAGCCAAACGGCAGCGATATGATGAGCCTCGTACAGAGCTTGCGCTTGCGGCCGGCGGAGGAAGCGGCCCGCGCCAGGAACTGGCCTCCTCTCGGCCCAAGTCAACACTAGAGGCGCTCCCCACAGACCTCCTAGACCGCATAGCTCAGACCCTGTCACCCAACGAGGTGGCATGCACGCTGCGCCTGCTCAGTCGCACGCTAGCAGCCCACTTCCGCAGCCACACCGCCGTGCAGCTGTCGCAGCCGGTGCCGCACCACGCCTTCGTGCGGCGCTTCGGCCGCTGGTCCTCGGTGCGCTCGCTGCCGCTGGCTCAGCGGCGCAAGCTCATCGCTCTGACGGCGGCCAGCGGCAGCTTGGAGAACCTGCGCGTGGTGGCGGGCGGCCCGGATGTGACGCAGGCGGTTGGCACCGCAGGCTGCGCGCTGACGGAGGAGGTGTTCACCGCCGCCGCGGCGGCGGGGCACATGCACATGTGCAAGGCACTCTTTCAAATGGGTTGTCCCTGGGCCACGTCCGCTGTGGAGGCGGCCGGCTGCGCCGGCCACGTGCGTGTGGTTCGCGCCCTCGTCCGCGGCGGCTGCCCCTGGAAGTTCCCGGAAGCCGCCATCCACTGCAGCAGTGCTGAGGTGGTGTCAGAGATGTACCGGCTGCACACCGCCGGGCGCGGCTACGCGCCGGATGCGGCGGCCTTTGAAACACCTTCCAGTGCCAGCGGCGGCGCCAGCGGCGGCGAGGGCGGCGCGGAAGGTGGCGACGGCGGTGCAGAGGCGGCGGAGGAGTCGGGGGAGGAGCCATCCGATGAGGAACTGGAGCCGGAGCCGGCGGAGGAGGAGGGCATGGGGGCTGAAGCGTTTTGGGGGCCGGCCGTCGCCTCCGCGTGGGATGACGACGACATCTGCACACGGAAGTGGGTCACGGCCGCCTATCACCTGCCGCTGGCGGGTCTGCAGCAACTGGTGGCGCACGCGCACGACTTGCAGTCCTCACGGCCCGGCCAGACCGTGCACATCCCCTGGGAAGGCATGTGGGAGGCGGCTGTCTGCGACCCCAGCCCAGGCTGGCAGTCCAAGGCAACCTGGCTGCATGGGCGGCAGCAGGAGCAGCGGCAGCGTGCTGAGGCAGGAGCGGCTGCGGCGCCAGCAGGGACCGCACCTGAGCCGGCACAGACTCTTCAGTTGAGCCGCTGCGTACGGGACATCAGCAAGAGTGGCGCGGCAGTCCGGGGCTGGAGCGCCGACGGGCTGAGGCAGCGGCTGGCGTGGCTGCGGGAGAGGTGAGCGGCTCGAGGTGGGCGGGTGCTTGTGGTGCCACAGGGCGGCAATCAGCAGACTGACGAGGTTGGGTGAGGAAGCGGCAGGTGGTGATGGAAAGTTCTGGGGCGGCAGTCGAAGGCTGGATGCTAGTCGCCGAAGCTCGGGGTGAAAGCATGTTGGAGCCGTAGCCATGCGTATGTGTTAACCTGCATTCGTCACTGCGTGGTGTTACCTCTGAGTGCTTATGCGACGGATTGCTCCCCGTGCAGGGGTTACCAACTTACGATGCCGCCGCCGGAGCTGCTGCCGCTGCATGACGCGGCGGTTATCGGCGAGCTGCTCGAGGAATGCCTCAAACCTGTTAAATTTGACACCACAGAGCGTTGGGACGTGTGGCGACAGCTGTGGGAACACACAGCGGCCGGCGGGCACGTCGACACGCTGCACCTGTTGAAGGAGCGACAGCCGCAGCTGGAGGAGCGGATAGCGGACTGGGAGCGTTGCTTTGTCCAACACCTGATGCGACGAGCGTCTGCGACGGACGAGGCGCGTGCGTGGCGGGTTGCGCGCGTGGGTGCTGTGGCGCCGGCGGCAGTCGTCGGCGCCGCGCGCGCTGGCCGGGCGGACGTGCTGACGTGGCTGCTGGAGCAGTACCCGCCTGCGGACGTGTTGCAGGAGGGTCTGTGGGAGGCGGCGGCAAGTGGTGGTGGCAGCCTGGCGGTGCTACTGCTGCTGGCTGAGAGCGGATGCCCGGGCGAGTTTGGGAGCAGTTTGCTTGGCACCGCTATGGCAGCCGGGTGCGCCCTGGAGGCAGTTGAGTGGGCGGTGCGGCAGCGCGGGTGCAGCGTGGCGGAGGGCGCGATGGTCGCCGCCGCGATACGCGGGGACGCAGTGCTGCTGCAGAGGCTGCAAGCAATGGGCGGGCCGCTGACGGCAGGTGTGGCTTCTGCCCTTGCGAGGCACGGCCGCACAGAGCTTCTGGAGTGGGCGGGCGGGCAGGGCTGTGTGTTTGCGGAGGCACAGCTTTGCGAGGCCGTGAGCGCCGGCCGCGCAGAGGTGGTGGAATGGATTCTGCTGCGCGCTCAGCAGACTGGGCGTGAGCTGACATATAAGGTGGACGGCCTGGATTCGTATGGATATGTGAGCGGCATTTGGCGGTCACCAGTGCAGCAGGGTGATCTCGGCACCCTAGCGACGCTGCTGCAGTACCGCGGCGGGAACACGGCACTGGGGGCTGCTGGCTACGGGTTGCGTGATGCCGCGTACCACACCTACAGCCTGCCCTTCGTGTTCTATGCGCTGCGGCACGGGGAGCCGCAGAGGAATCACGACACCGGCGAGCGCTGGGACTTTTGCAGTGAGGTGCAGGTCGTGCTCTCGGCTGATGAGGAGTCAGACTCGCGGCGCGGGCCGAGAACGCGGGGGCCGAAGGCGCGTGACGCGGCACCGGAGTTTGGCAGGTGGGCGCGCGAGGCGTGTGCCCTGATGGAGCAGGGGTACGCGCTGGCCAAAATGCTGCGCAGTGCGGCGGCGATGGATGAGCAGCAGGATGAGATGGGGCTTGCGGTCGGTCGGTCGCACCTGCTGTGTGCATTGGCGGAGATGCGGGCTGCGTACAATAAGGTGGCGGAGGAGGTCGACGCCCGGCTGGCGAGCGTGATGGAATGGGACCCGGCTGCAGCTTGAGGGCGCCGGGGCGTTTGCAGGTGTGGGGGTTATATTATGAATAGCGAAAGAAATGGTAGACGGTAGACGATCTTGGGGGCGGCGGTGCACGTGCATGCGGTGTGTGTGTGTGTGTGTGTGTGTGTGTGTGTGTGTGTGTGTGTGTGTGTGTGTGTGTGTGTGTGTGTTGGTGTGTGTACGGTGTGTTGGTGTATGTGTGTGTGTGTGTGTGTGTCGGTGTGTTGGTGTGTGTACGGTGTGTTGGTGTGTGTGTTGGTGTGTTGCTGTTGCTGTTGGTGTATTGGGATCGACACGGTAGCTCTCCAAAGTTGTGCGGTGGCCCGAAGTGCCACGGGCAATGGAGCGAAGCCAGTAATGTGGTGACTGCGAGACCGGCGCTGCCGTAACGTACTGTATATCGTGACTACATGTAATAGATCCCTGCACCCCTCAGCTGGTGTTGACATGCACACACATGTGTTACTTGGCTGAACGTCAGGATCACCGGATTACGCGGCAGTGTCACTGGCTCGCTGCTAGCCGGCTCAGCTCAAAAAAATCCCAGCAAGTAAGCAAGCACGCGCAACAGCAACCACAGAAAGTGCCGTGACGAAGGGCTGAAGCGCGCTTACTCGCCCACTGCCTACTGTGTCCGGATTCGCGTGTGACCCACAAAGATAGCAATAAACCGCACGCCCCAAGCAAACAGCACCCTACGTCTATCGGTATGTACATACGGCATAACGGCACGTGCGGGAGCGTGTCCTTACTGGTCCCGATTGACAAGTTTGTACGTGATTCCTCAAAACTGCATCAGCTCAGACGCCAATACACATCAGTCTGGTCATCACGCAGAACGCTTGAACGACTGCTTGCTGGTTGCTTACGCCGACATCATGCGACGGCCCATCATCATCTCTGAGCTGGGCATGCGCGAGGCGCACGCGCCCAGGCGCTCAAGAACCACATCATCCATAGACACCTGCACACGTGTGGTTGCGTTGAAATAAAGGGTTGCCTGTCAACAATGTGTGTGTGTGTGTGTGTGCGTGTCGTACGTGCCGTGCGTACAGCAGTAGCACATGCAGAGTGAAGCGTGCGGGCATGGTTGTGTCCATGTGCGCGGCGGGTGGCGACACACAACATGGGTGCGTGGGGCCAATCCATGCGGCACACACGGGCTGCGGCACGCCCTCACGCCCCCGCACTGCCTGGCTCGCACACCCACCGCGTTGCCCTCCAGGTTCTTGTACCAGCTGAAGCGTGCCACCGAGTCCGACTGGAGCTCCAGGATGGCATGGCCGAAGCTGTGGCGGTTGCGGGGCGGGGCGGGGGATGCACGAGGCAGGGGGTTCAAGTAGAGGCGCGGGACACACATGCAGTGATACCGCAGACACGCACACACGACGCTGCTTCCTTGCGCATCCGCATGCACGCACATACCGTGCATATCATACAGTGTCGACACATTCCAAACCAAATCCGCACTCACCCACACGCACATGTCAACACATAGTAACACACGCGCACGCACAGCACACAGCCACACACACACACACACACACACACACACACACACACACACACAGCCACACACAGCCACACACAAAACATTTGCACACACACACACGCGCGCGCGCTCACGCACCTGGGGTCGCGGTGTGCGCTCCAGGTGGGCTGGCTGTTCTGGCAGAAGCCCATGGCGGGCTGGCCGGCGGCGGTCATGTTGGAGGGGACCAGGATGCCGTTGTCCACGGAGGTGGCGGGCTGTGGGGGCAGGGCGGTGGGGCGGTTGGGTGGTTGGGTGGTTGGGGCAGTTCACTCCCAGTTCAGCTCAACGGGGGTGGGGTCAGTGGTGTGGCGGGGAAGGATGCAAGTCGTGGGAGGAGGCATACAAAGAGTAAAGTGCCGGTCAAGAGGATCTGGTCCAGAAACAGAGATGAAGCAGCGCGCGAACACGCGACGCGAAGGGGGCGGGCTGCTGAGGGACGCGAAGGGAGGGGCATTTGCTCGTACATCGGATTCGCATTCGGATCCAGTTGGGCAGAGCGACGCTGTGCCCGCATATACGCAAGGCCACACACGCGCCCGCAAGCGACCGCAAGGCCTGCCGTACGTGTTCAGATCTGCTGAGCCCAATCATGGTACCATGCATGCACCAGCTCGCCATGCGCCATATTAGATGTGCCATACTTGACGTGTGATGATGTCGTTGTAATAACACACCTGGAAGGTGACGGTGGGGCAGCCGGGCGCGTGGGCCTGGCGCTGGTAGCCGGGGCCCCAGCCGGAGGGGTTGGAGGCCGCCAGGGCCACCGGGCTCTTGCCACCGGTCTGCAGAGCCTGTGCGTGGACGCGTGGAGCCGAGGGGCGGGGCCGGGTGAGAGAGCGCGTGAGGCTGCTCGTGTGAGGCAGAGGCAGGGCTCAACGGGCTCAAGGCCAAACGCGCCCGGCATCCGGATGTAGGATGGCACCGGAAGGTGGCGCGCGCGCTTGTTAGGGCCGGTCGTACCTCGCAGTAGGTCTTGTTGTTGTTGGGGTTGATCTCATCGACAAAGTTGCTGCGGGTAGGAACCGGGAGGGGGGGGCGCACACGCGTGCAACTTGTCAGCCGTCCGTCGATCAAGCGCCGTCGGAGCAGGCCCGTGCATGCCGTCCGCCAATCAAACGCCAATCACTCTCTCCATACGGTAACATACATGTAGGACAGCCATATAAGCAGAAGAGAACCGTGGCGAATACAGATGGCCGCAATCGGTGCCGGGAAGCAGGATGAAGGCGGAGGCTCGAACCCCTTGCCCCAACCCCCAGCCTCGCAGCCCCCCTCGGCCCCCCTCTGCCTCCAAGCGTGCACACAGCAGCTCACCGGTAGGGGCCCTCCACGTTGCCGCCGTCGCCGATGGTGATGTAGATGGGACCGCAGCTGTCGGGCTTGTACTTGTACATGGGGTGGGTGCGCTCGTAGGCGTGCACGTGGCCGTTGAAGACCAGGTCAACGCCGTACCTGTCGGTTGGTTGTGGGGGGTTCGTTGGTTGGTGACATGTGCGTGCGTTGTTTACGGCGAGTAAGCGGCAGGTATTCATCATTCTTCATAATATGCATCATCCAAGCAAGCAGCAGCTCGCAAGGACGCTTACTCGTAGAACACGTCCTCCCAGATGGACATGAAGCAATCCATCTCCTTGTAGTGGGTGAAGTAGGTGTGGTAGGGAGGCGCGTGGAACTGCGGGGGTGGGGGGTGGGAAGCAGAACGCGGGGGCGCAGGGGCCGGGGAAGGGGCGGGAGGGGCGAATGAACGGGGGCGGGGGCGGGTTGTCACCATTCCGTACATGAAACACGGAACGAGCAATCATCCACATGTTCACATTGCAGACACACGAGGCATGTCCTGCATGGCATACCCAGTAACCGCCGCAGCAAGTGGTCACTTCAAGTCGCCGTTTCTCCGCCGCACTAAAATGTGCACTTCACGCACCTGCACGAACAGCCAAGGGGTCATCTTGCGGTCCACGGAGGCGAACTCCTTCATGGCCCACTGGTACTGAGGGGTGCCCTTGTGAAACGGCACGTAGTTGTTCATGGTGATCAGCTTGACCTGCACATGAGCATTCCCGTGCCGCATAGGGAGGTTTCATTCAGACAGCAGAAACTTGACGTGACGTGCGCGAGGGTTTCAAAAGTCAGCGTCAGGAGCTCATTATTGAAAGCTAGCTAACACACACAGCCGCATTTGCACCATGCACGCTCGTTACCAACCCGCCGCACGCAGCGTAACCATGAGCGCACAAGACATTTCGCCGACATTCGCCGTTTGTTTCCTTACCTTGCCGGCGATGATAGTGGAGTAGTACAGGTTCTGGGTGATGTCGCCGAAGTTGGAGGTGGTGCCGGGCACGGGGAAGCGAGCCGAGTAGGACTGGAAGGGGTAGTTGGTGGGGAAGGAGAAGCTGGTGGTGGTGTTGTTGATCACGGCGGGGATGCCCTCGGTCTCTGTTGGAGCGTGTGGGGGTGGGGGAGAGCGAACGCGGGCGGCGGCACAACACGTTAGCTCGCTGGAGTGGGAAGGCAGTGCGTGCATGGCTAGATGCAGCAGCTGCAAGCAAGTGCCCGATCGAGTGGGCGGGTCCATTGGGCATGCCGCATGCCGCATGTCACTCTTGAGGCCAGCAGACATCGATATGTGCACGCAAAATCCATCCTTCCAGCCTGCCCTTCCCGCCTGCCCTTCCCACCCTACGCACCCAGCTCGTGGTTGGCAGCGCAGTTGAGGATGGGCACGGTCGAGAACAGCGGCTGCCACAGCTGCTGGTAGGTGTCCCAGCGCCTGTTGCGCAGAGCAGGGAGGGGTGCAGGGGCCAAGGGGATGCAGCAGGGTGAAGGGATGCAGGTGATGGATGGAGTTGATGGAAGTGCCACGCCTCAGCAGTATCAGGTTCGCAAGGCCTGACTACCTCCCCATCGCTCTTTGCATTGGGCTCGGTTTGACTTGGTCTGGTATTCACACTCACACACATACACACACACACATATTCACACACACCTCCCCCACACACACATGCAACACAGCGCTGCCGCAATGTGCGTGGCCAGCGATCTATGCGAGTAGCGGACCACACCCGCTCCGCGAAGTGCTGGGCACGTGTCCGGGCCCTCGCAAACTCACTGCTGGTTGGTGCCAGAACCGTCAAGATCATCGGGGCTCAGGGCGCCGTAGTTATCGGCGTAGCTGTTGTCTCCCACCAAGATCACCACCTGGGGCTTGTTGGCCATCAGGTGATCGCGCGTGTCGCTAGAGTTGACAGTCTGCGTGTGTGCGTGTGCGTGATCACAACGAGATGTATAAGAAGTCAAGCATGAGGTCAGGTCAAGAGTTGTGGGGATGGGGGGGGAGGGGAGAGCGAGACGGCGTGGTGGCGGGAGTCGGCGCGTTGACCCGAGACCCGAGCTGGATGGTTGCAAGCATGAGGGTGATGGCGAGGTCACATGGGGCGAGACAGCAGATTGAGAGGCCAAACGCGGGATGGATGTTGACATGGAGCCCAAGCAGATGGAGATGTGGGCCGACAGCCCGACAGGATGGGGCCTGGCGGGATGTATGGGGCCTGGCGCGGCGGGCACGCACACACACCCCACCTGGCCAACATCGGCGATCAGGCCGACGCGCAGGGGGTAGACGGACTTGCTGCCAGGGCCCCTGTACGGCGTGTGGTGGTGAGAAGAGGGAGGCGTGCACGGTTGAGTTAGGGAGATACGGAAAGGCAGGCAGGACACGGGGGAACCCGGGGGAAACCGAGGATGTTCATGCATGCATGCGCGGGGCGGCAAGCACAGGAAGTGTTAAGTGCTTTCCCGAAGCCCACGGCACCGTACGGAGCAGACCTACCTGGCGACCACAGTACGACACGCACGTGACACATGTAGTTTTCCCCCGGACAGCCCCGGGCAGCCCCCTGGACACGCACGCACGCGGCACTACGGTACTCACGGCAGGGTCTTGAAGCGGTACTCGCCCATCAGTTGGCCGTTCATGTCAGCAACCTGTTTGCGGTGGTAGGTGGTGGTGGCAGTTGTGGCGGTGGTGATTGCGGCGGCGCACACATGCGCGGACGGAATGAAGCAAGGACTGTAATACACACACGTTCAGTAAGGTGGCAGCTCACCATGTCACCCTATTTAAGGTACCGCCTCCTCGCTGCCCAACAACATTCCCAAACCCCCGCCCCACCCCACCCCCAAAAAACCTACCCCACAACCACACCATCCATCGAGACCCAGCACCCCCGCCACACATCCAGCCCTCCATACGCCCGTCCAGCCCTACGCCCCGCAACCCTTCCACCCTTCCTCTCTTTTAGCAGCTCCCTAAGCAATGCACGCACTACACGAACTTCACGGTACGAGCTGTAACTGCCGTACGGACCTGGTAGTAGTAGAAGGTGTTGGGGTCCAGGTGGGGCAGGACGACGTGGTGGATCTGGGGCGACAGGTAGGTGCCGTTGACCAGGGCAGGGTCGGTGTAGGCACGCAGGTAGTTGACCACCGATCCAGTGTGCTTGGTCCAGCCCTTGGCTACGGGGCGGCGGCGGTGCGGTGTGGTAGGGAGGGAGGGAGGTTGGGGGCAGGGAGTGGGGACGGGCGGGAGCAAGGCTTGTTGAGAGGCGGGAGGTAGGTAGGCGTCTGCCTCAAGTGAGCTGCTGTGCTTCCTTGTGACCAGGTGCATGCAGAGTTTTAGGCGGGCCAGGCAGCAGGCAGGCATCCGGAACATGTGCTAAAAGGGAAAGGAATTTGGCCAATGTGTGTGTGTGTGTGTGTGTGTGTGTGTGCGTGTGCGTGTGCGTGTGTGTGTGTGTGTGTGTGCGTGCGTGCGTCGCTCACCTCCAGCCTTGCGCACCGCGGCGTAGGTCTTCAGGCCGCACACGTCAGGCCGCATGACAGAGGCGCCGATGGTGGGAGCGCCCACGTACCTGTGTGTGTGTATGTGTGTTTGTGTGTGTTTGTGTGTGTATTACAAGAGTAAAACTAAAATTGAAAGCAACGGCCGACTGTGCATGTGATTGTGTGTACATGCAAGAGGACACCTGCTCGCAGGTGCGGCAATGCTTCCCAGCCACGCAGCAGAAGCGAGCCCTTGAATGACGTTGACATCAACTCCACTCCCGGGGCGCTCGCTCGGGGACTCACCAGGAGACGAGGTAGGTGCGGCCATCGGGGTAGGGGCCGGTCAGGTGCACGCCCCAGGGGCTGCCATCGGTGGGGTAGGAAACCTGCCAAGTCAAAAACACATGCGCATAATGAAGTCCGGGGCAAAGCTTTGGTGTGGTGTCGGGCCGCCAGCCAGACCGGAGTGAGGCGCACACACGCGCACGCGCATGCTGCGAACGGCCCCCGAGCCGCTGCCATGCGACGGTTCATCAACCTCGGTGTGGGTCATAAAGCTTGAAACATTGCAGGCGACAGTAGAAGTGCTTTCGCTCGATGGGGCGACAGAAGGCCGCGCGCAGGCTCCAACCCCGAGCCATTGCCTTATGCCAAGCACCTCTGATGCCAAGTAAGTAACCCCTTCCCCAGACAACAGCCAGCCGCCCTTACTCCCCCCTAAACAAATTGAGGCTGCGCAGGGCGGGACCACAAACAAAGTCGCGCCCCAGCCAAGGAACACACCTGCGGGGCACCGAACTTGTAGTCGATGTTGCCGACGGCGGGGATATTCTGATCAAAGCAGCCAGCCACGCTGCCCACAGCTTTGGGGTCGCAGTGCACTGTCAAGGAAGGGGAGATGAACGGGGAAGAGAGGCGGGTCAGACACAGGTGTGGGTCCCGCGTCGATCGACACTGGGAATTGCGAACGGCACGACGTGCGCCTGTCTATGGGAAAGCCTGTCTCCCATCAGCCGCGCGGGTAGACTCACCAGTCTCGTGCTTATACGCCGCATTGCCGGCCTATAAGCATGCGGGATCAACGAGAGGTGGGCTCAGCACTCATCGGCATGGACAAGGTGCATATGCCTTAGCAATGAGTTTACTCCTGGTGCAGCCAATTGTGCACCTGCCATGCCCAGTGCGTTCTTACCTCAGCAATCATGTTGCGGCGAAAGTCCTTACGAAGCCAGGCGTCGTCATCGTCCGCGTGCAGCTGCACGTCGGCGTTGACAACCACGCCGGCAAGCGCCAGCGCGCTGAGCGCCAGCACAAGACGGGAATACGCCATTTTGAGTAAAGATAGAATCTGAACTTGAATAAGTTGAGAGAGCCCTGTCCTCTGAGCGCTGCTATTTGTGCACTCTCGGTTGTGGCGGTTGTGCCATCCTGGATCCGGAATTTCGGGTTCGTAGGGACATCGCGCGTCCGACACTGGTTCCCTTCCTTTTCCGATGGTAAGTGTTTTTGCGACAAGATGCCGTGCAGCAGTGCGACTGAGCGGCCGTATGATAGTTAAAGAAGGCTCTGAAGGATGTTCGATTGTGCTCCCATTCCAGCAGCTCACCGTGCACTATTGCGTTATAATTGCAAATTTAATCGGGTCGCGTACAGCACGTCGCGCTGGCACATCCCGAAACGTTTTGAGGCGGCAAAGTCCCGCTCCCGCCGTTCCATGTGGCGCAACATTCGCCTAAGGGCGCTGGTCACTAAATCAGAAATACATTAAGCAGAGGAAGGATGTTTGATGCGGGTTGTTTGATGGGAACCTGAAGGTCGACAAGGACAGGTCTGGGGACCAGCCACCAGGGTACTCAGGAGCGTGCCCACATATCCCTCCGCCCACAGCCCAAACCGGTCCAGATAACCTCAAATGGTATCTCTATGCTAAGACATGTTGTTGTATGCTCTGGGGTGACCTGTCCGCATGTCGAGCTCGCGAAATGCAGCCCCGTGCGCCAAGAGCTGCTTTTAGCCCTCGTAGAGACGCCCTAACCGCTACTTATATTCAAAAATAGACACGGCTTCGATCGAGCATTGAAGAATTGGCTGCTCGAGCCCGGTGGCCAAGGTGCCGGTCGACACAGCCTCAAGTTCTGAACAGGAGGTGCACTCAAAGTATTCATAGGTATTTAAATGCCATGTAGAGTGAGTTGTTGCTCGCCCCATCGCAATTCGGCTCGACCGTAGCCGCACGTACACCGTGGCTGGCCAAAACCCGCCCATTTCGGCCCCAGGTGAACGCAGACCGCCCTCCCACTCCAGCAGCAGGTTACTAGTATACATATGAAGGGACTGAAAGCGTGGGGTTCTGGGGGAGTCAGGGGCAACCTGTTTGGCGGCGGGGAGCGCCCTTCCTGCTTGCTCCTGCCGGCTCCTGCCCCCAAGCCCCCACCCCCCAGGATGGTCTCACCGGGCCGCACCGGGCCGCGGCGGCGGCGGCGCTACAGGCGGCAGTTGAAATCTGCGCGGGAGCGGCGGGAGGTGCAACAGAGGGTGGCGGGGGGGCGTGAGGGCGTATAATGAGGCGTGGCCCAGGCTCGGGCGGGGGGTGGGGTGGGGTGGGCTGGGGTGGTGGCATACAAGCATCCGCGCGCGTTCTTAACTTTAAGAAGGCCTTTACCCTTGCTAAATGCTAGAACATCCTGAAATACCACATCCATGTATGTAAACAGCGCGCAAGCTGCAAGAATTCCGTCAGCCACGATATTTTACACTGCCAGACACTGCCAGGGCTAAATAGCAATCCAGTGTGTGCAACAAAGTAATTAAATATACGCGATATAGTATGCACAAACATGTAGCGAAATGCAGCATTGCTTTGGGGGCCGCCTTGCTGAATTGAGGTCGCGGGGCTCCGAATTGCAAGGGCTTCGTCGGGCCTCAGAGTAACCCAACTAAGCATGAGTATCACAATGCTCATGCAAACTCGGCGAAGCGGCGTTATCACTGCGGCTGCGCCGCGCGACCGGCCGGCTCGTGCAGGGCCCCACGCTCACCGCCGTCGCCCGCCGGCCCCGGGCGTAGCTCCCCGCTCCCATGGTTCCGACGACCGGCCCACGACGTCCGACATCATGGAGGACTCTGACACGCCCTCCACCAGCGCACCCGCGGCACCGCAGCGGCTGGCTGTGGGCCGGCCCCAGGCTGTCAAGGATAGCAACAGCCCTGATAGCAACAGGCGTGATAGCAGCAGCCGAAGTAACAGCAGCCGAAGTAACAGCAGCAGCAGCAGCAGCAGCAGCAGCAGCAGTAGCCCCAGCAGCAGTGGTGAGGCTAGTGGGCAGAGGAGGCCGGGGCGATGGCAAGGCGAGGAGCGCAGCGGTAGAGCAGGCGGCACGGCGGCTGCTGGCAACGGGCCGACAGACAGCAACTCGACGGGTGCTGGGCTGCGGCAGGGCGGGCGCGGGCGCGGGGCGCCCCACCTCCCCCTGCGCAGCCGTGCCTCTGCCTCTTCTTCAACCGCGGTGACATCAGCCGCCGCCACCACCGCCACCGCCGCCGCAGCAGCTGCTGCAGCCACATCGGCAGTAGCAGCAGCGCGGCCTGTGGCAGTGGCTGACCTGGGCTCCGAGCTGGGCTGTGCCCATTTCGGCGCCTGCTCCGGCTGTAGCCTGCAGGAGGGCCTGGCGGCGCCGCCGCTGTACGGCGAGGCGGCGGCGTTCTTTCGGGGACTGGGGCTGGAGCACCTGCCGGCAGTCATGAAGGTGGGCGAGGGAGATGCTGTGTGTGTGTGTGTGTGTGTGTGTGTGTGTGTGTGTGTGTGTTGTGCGGTTTGTGTGTCTGTGTCTGCACAGCATGCGCACATACACATACACATCCTTGTAGGGACTTGCGTACGTGCGCCCTTGCTTACCTTCGATGCTTTCCAACACACGCACACATGCATTGCCAACCGCCCTCGCAGACGGCGCACGGCTGGCGGTGTCGTGCCAAACTGGCGGTGCGCGGCGCCCCCGGCCGCCCCCTGGTGGGGCTGTTCCGCGAAGGCAGCCACGAGGTGGTAGACATCGTGGGTGGAGGCAGTAGCAGTAGCAGTAGCAGTAACAGCAGCAGCGGCAGCAGTAGCAGTGGCAGCAGCAGCGGCAGTAGCAGCCGGGGCAGAGGCGCTGGCGCTGGCGCCGGCATTGCGGTTGGGGCCCGCGGGGCTGTGCCTGTGGGTGCGGGCACGACGGCGGGGGGCAGTGGGTACGGCGGTGACTGCCGAGCGCACCACCCGCGCATCAACGCGGCAGCGGCGCTGATAAAGGAGGTGCGTGGGTGGCGCGAGGGGCGAGGGGCGTGGGGGCGAGAGGCGAGGGGCGAGGGGCGAGAGTTGATAATGTGTGTAGTCATGAGGGCGAAGCAGGGACTGCGACCGCATCTGCGCAGCTGGGATTCATTACGTCGCGGCAACGCGTTACGTGATGGAGGTGTCCACAACGTCACCGTGTGCCGTGTCGCAGTTGGTGGCGCAGCTGCGCATTCCCCCCTACAACGAGCCCACCGCCCCGGCCTCCGGCTCGGTGCCGTCATCGCCGCAGCCGCCGCCGCGACCGGACGGCGGCGCCGCCGCCGCTGCCGCCGGCACCCGGGCAGCTGGTGGTGGCGGCGGCGGCGCCACTCGCTTGAAGTGGCGTGCCGCGCGCCGCGCGGCCCTGGGCACGTCAGCAGCCCCTGCAGGCCACGCCGGCAACGGTGCCGTTGCACCACCCGTCCCCGTACCCGTCCCCGGCCCCGGCTCCGGCTCCGGCTCCGGCTCCGGCTCGGGCTCCGGCTCCGGCTCTGGGTTGAAGTTGGGGTCAGGTCCGGGGTATGGGTCGGGTCCGGGGTATGGGTCGGGTCCGGGGTATGGGTCAGGTCCGGGGTATGGGTCGGGTCCGGGGCATGGGTCGGGTCTGCTACGATACCTGCAGCTGACGGCGGTGCCCTCGCGCCCGGGCGGCAGGGCGGAGGAGGACGCGGGCGCGGGCGTGCAGGTGTGGCTGGGGCTGGGGGGCTGGGGCGGGGGCGGGGGCTGGGGCTGTGGGGCTGGGGCTGTGGGGCGGGGCTGTGGGGCTGGGGCTGTGGGGCTGGGGCTGTGGGGCTGGGGCTGTGGGGCTGGGGCTGTGGGGCGGGGGCTGTGGGGCGGGGGCTGTGGGGCGGGGGCTGTGGGGCGGGGGCTGTGGGGCGGGGGCTGTGGGGCGGGGGCTGTGGGGCGGGGGCTGTGGGGCGGGGGCTGTGGGGCTGGGGGCTGGGGGGCTGGGGCTGTGGGGCTGGGGCTGTGGGGCTGGGGCTGTGGGGCAGGGGCTGTGGGGCGGGGGCTGTGGGGCTGGGGCTGGGGGGCTGGGGCTGTGGGGCTGGGGCTGTGGGGCTGGGGCTGTGGGGCGGGGGCTGTGGGGCGGGGGCTGTGGGGCGGGGGCTGTGGGGCGGGGGCTGTGGGGCGGGGGCGGGGGCGGGGGGGAGGTGATATGAGTGGGGCGTGCGTGTCGGGGGATGGGCGTTTCAAGGGCTGGGGATAGTTTGAAAGGAAGGGCAGGGAGTGCTGGTACCAGAGGATTGCGGATTTAGAGAAGGAGGGTGAGAGTATGTTTTTGTGTTGCTCCTTCGTAGGGCTTTGGGTTGTAGTGGAGGGCTAGCCGCCCCAAACACCAAGTGCACTAGCTCCGGACACTGGTTGCCTTAACCTGCCCCTGCTGCCCCCGTGCTGCCCCCGTATGTGCTTGCTCCCGGCGCAGTGGATGTGACACAGACGCAGTCACCGGTGGCGGCAGTGGACCTGGCGGGTGCGGTGCCGGCGGTCAGCGACGCCGAGTTCGCACAGCGGCAGGCGCGACTGCGGCAGGCGCTGGCGGGCCTCAAGGCGGAGAAGCTGGACCTGTGAAGAAGGCTGGGATGGGGCGTGGGATGGGGCTTACGAGAGGGGAAGTGAGGGCTGCATGTAAATGAGTTGGTGAGTTGGTGACAGGCTGCGCTAGTTGGGACTTGTAGCTGCACCATTGCGCTGTAATGGAAGGCTGGGGCGCGCAAGGGCTGTAGCACAGTGCTATGACGATGTTGCCCGGGACGACTTCTCAAGGCCAGCTTCAAGCAAGCGTGCGGCCGAAGCTAGAGTGTCCTTCCGTTGCGCAGGTGTACGGTGCGAAGGTTAGCTGGCCAGGTGGATGTGACCCCTGTGCTGCGGGCCGGTGCGCTGATGGGAGACCCGTTGAGGATAATGCGTGTGCGATTGGAACGTGGGCGGGGGGACGTGGTGTGGCCGCTCCGTGCTTGTATCATAAAAATCATATAAGAGCTATGAAATAATATACTGTAACATTCTGGATTAGAAATGCGAGCGCACAGGAGTTCAGTTCACAACCGCAAGCTCGTTGGCTGGCGCACCAGCGACTTTCACCCAATTGTTTCACACAATGCGTATTCAGTTCATAGAAGAATAGAAGCAAAGGCTTTTGCGAAGCCCTGCATCATAGTTGCGGACGCAACACCGTCCACAGGCGCTAGTGTGTGCAGCCCGCACCTGCAGGAGCTCGGCCTCAAGGTGAGGCGTGAACTACTGACATAGTGCATAAAATTAGGTCGAACCTATGTGCCCGTCATGGATTCAACCCTGGCCTTCAGCTCACAAGTCGGCACCCTCCCGCACGTAGTTCACCCCATTCGCCCTCTCCCCTGAACGCGCAGATCCAGGAGCTGGTGCCCGGAGTGGAGGTGCTCGTCATCGGCCCTGAAGCCACCCCCTCCGGCACGAACCCCAGCTCCAACCCCAGCCCCAGCCCCTCCAGCCCCATCACCACAGCCTCCAGCAGCGGCCTCCTCCATTTTGACGCCGAACTGCCTCTGCGCCACCACGCCGGCGCGCAGCTGCCGCTCACCTTCTCGCTGGGTGGCGGCGCCAGCGCGGCGGACTGCGTGCTGGCGGCAGCCGACCCCAGCGCCGGCCTGGCGGCGGGGCTGGGGTTGAGCCCCGTGCTGCTGGTCAGCGGCGTGCACCGCGGCCCCGCGCTGGGAGCGGGTGAGACAGCGGGGTGCTGGGCTGGGAAGGAGGTTGGGAGGGCCGGAGCGGTTTTTTTTGAGACAGGGGAGGTTGGGATCCTTAAGTTAAGGGAAGGTTAAATCGGGTAGAGCTGTGGGACATGTGTGGTCGCCGGCTGCCAGGCACCTCATGCGAGTCGGCCGGATGCGAGCAGCACAGGTGGCCGTGTGGTGCTTGGCTGTGCACACGCCATGAGCCGCTTGTGAACGCGTCTGCTCATCTCGACACTCGTCACCCTTGATATTTTTGTCCCTAACAGCTGCCTTTCAACCATTTGCAGATTTGGCCGGCGGCTCGCACCCGGCCCTCGCGCTCGCCCGCCACGCCTCGCTGCTGGGCTTGCCCTCCATCGCCGCCTGCCTCGCCACCCCCACCCCTAGCGCACCCCTGCAACCCGCCGTCGACGCCACAGCAGCCCTGGTCGCCGCCGCGGTCTCGTGCCTGCGCCGCAGCGGCGGCTGGCCGCGCGCGCGCAACATGCCGCGCTCGCACTTCCCCTTCCCCACGCGCGGGCGCTGGAGCCTGGGGCGAGAGGTGCCCATGCCCAGGGCGGTGCGGGACGCGGCGGCGGCCGAGGCGGCGGCGGGCGGCGGCGTGGGTGCGTTTGCGGCGGCTGACTGCTGGGCACTGGGCGAGGACAGCGGGTTTTGGGCTGGAGGCAGCGGAAGAGGCGGGGGGTCCGGCAGGGGTCAGGGCTTGCGTGATACGCAGTCGGAAGGGAGGCAGGCCGGGGCGGCAGGGGAGGCGGCAGTGGAGGCGGCGGTGGAGGCGGCGGTGGGCGCTGAGGCAAGGCAGCTGCTCCGCGACGCTTTCGCGGAGGGCGATGTGCTGCTGGTGCTGAACACGCCGCCCACCTGGCCGGCTGTAGCGGCGGCAGCGGGCAGCAATGGCAGTAGCAGGGGCGGCGGCGGCAGTAGCAAGGCATTCGCGTCGGCGCGGCCGGGCGTGCTGTGGCCCTGCTACCAGGTAGAGCCGCGCGGTGTGTCAGCCCCGGTGTCGTACCCCTCCACAACGAGGCCTGGAGGCGCTGACGGCCGCGGCAGCAGCAGGGGCGGGAGCATTAGCCGTGCAAGCAGCAGCGACGGCAACGGCGACGGCGACACTGCATCGGTGTCGTGGCGCGTGCAGGAGGACGACCTGTACGGCAGGAGCCTGCCGCGTGCCGACTTCGCCACCAGGCACGACCGGGCGGGCGCCTTCGTCGGACAGGACAACACGGCAGCGCTGGTGTCATCAACGTCGCCGGTGCCGTCGTCGAGATCGGGTTGGAGGTCAGGGCAGGCTGTGGTCGAGGGCACGGCGGCGGCAGGCGCAGGGCGCAGCAGCGGCAGCGGCGGCGGCGGCGGCGGCAGCAGCTACAGCCGGAGCAACTGGCGGCAGGCACTAGAGGAGGACAGCAGCGACGGCAGAAGCAGTAGCAACAGCGGCGGCGGTGCACCGTATCGTCACGACCGTGGGGCTGCTGGGGCGACCGCGCATGGGGCACCCCAGCCGCACGCATCCACGCCGCATGAGCCGGGCATCCACGGCCGCCCGGCCGCTCGCAATCGCGGTGGCTTGCCTGACGCGTCGCTTGCAGCTGTTCAGGCCACGCCTCTTCCGGTGTCCCTGCCATCGCTGCCGGCGTCTTTCGTGCTGCGTCGCGGCACCACACTCACTGACAGCGCGCTCGCCGGTAAGGCTGTGGCACTCACACAGTCGCCATGTAAGGGAGGGGTACGATAGGCAACGTGCTTGTGCCCGTATCTTGTGAATGCCCTGAGGCCCGAGGCGTCTGTGCAGCGTAGATGACTCCTTCCACAACATCTATGCCATGAAAAGCTCCTAGGGGCCAGGCCCCGTGGGCATGCCCTCCCTCAGCCCCCCAAAACGTTTACGCTCCGTAGCTAGAAGCTCCCCAAAGTGTTGTCCGCCCTCAGCGGAGTTGGGCAAACTTTCTACGGAGTAGATGGAAGATGCGGGCACTGCACCAGTGTTGCGCCATGCATCCTCTGAGGGCGTGCTGAAGCCGCGAATCACACCGCCACTTGCCCCCCGCCCCGCACTTCAGCAGCACGGCAGAGGACTGCTTGCTCGCTCTCCTTCTACGGCATATGATCCAGACGAATTCCCTTCCTATCCCTGCTTCCTACAGGTGACGTTGAGGCGGTGATGGCGCGGCGCGCGGCGGTGGTTGCGCTGCCAGCTTGGCCGTACGGGCATCCCTTCAGCCCTTCAGACCGGCTTGGGGCGGCGGCGCTGGCCGAGGGCCGGGAAGGGTTGCCGCTGTGGCTGGTGGAGGGCGAGGGCGAGGACGGGGGCGTGTAGGCAACCTGTCGCTACCCCCTGATATACCTTTTGGGGGGCAGGTGTGGGGGCCGGATAATTGTGTGTTGCGTGAGTGCGAGGTCGGGTGCGGTGCGTCCATGCAGCCGGATGGTGCGCATCTGGCACGGTGGCACCAGGCCAGCGGCGTTTGCGTCCGCGTCACGCACATGTGCACAACTTCTCGCTGTCACAACTTGGATAGCATCGGACTCCAGATAATAAGTCAGCCCTTGGCTCGTTGCCTGTTCTGCTGCTTGCACTGGATCTGCTTGTCAACATATCGCAAGAATGATTCACCACCAGGCTTGAAAGTAACCACCTAATAAGTACCAATCAAGTTTCGCGCCCTTGTCGCCATGGCGCGCCAGACATACTTCGCCTACAGCGGTAAAACAGGGCGTGTCGCCCTCTCGACTTCCAGTCGTATAGGTGGGCATATAGATGGCTCAGGACAGCCAGCGGCCAAGCGGCGGCGACTGGACTCGGCCTGGGCTCCCACCGAGGAGCACAGCTCCTCCTCCTGGCGCTGCGAGTGCACGGCCTGCTGTCGGCCCAAGTCAGCACTGGAGGCACTCCCCGCAGAGCTCCTAGACCGCATCTCGCAGACCTTGTCACCTAACGAGGTGACATGCACGCTGCGCCTGCTCAGCCGCACACTGGCAGCCCACTTCCGCAGCCACACCGCCGTGCATCTGTCGCAGCCGGTGCCTCACCACGCCTTCGTGCGGCGCTTCGGCCGTTGGTCCGCGGTGCGCTCGCTGCCGCTGGCTCAGCGGCGCAAGCTCATCGCGCTGACGGCGGCCAGCGGCAGCTTGGAGAACCTGCGTGTGGTGGCGGGCGGTCCAGGCGTGACGCAGGCGGTTGGCAGTGCGGGCTGCGCGCTGACGGCGGAGGTGTTCACCGCCGCTGCGGCGGCGGGGCACATGCACATGTGCAAGGAGCTATACAGCATTGGCTGTCCCTGGGACACGAATGCGGTGGAGGCGGCGGCACGCCGGGGCGACGTGCGCTTGGTGCGGGCCATCGTACTCAGCGGCTGCCACTGGGATCACTCGCGCGCCCTGTCAGCGGCGGCGGAGGGCGGGAGCTGGGAGGTGCTTGAGGAGCTCATCCACCTACACGAGAGCGGCCATTTATGGACTGTTGGCGAATGGCGGGACTACAACGAGGACGGCGAGACCGAGGAGGAGGAGGAGGAGGAGCGGGGCCCGGACGAGAAGGCGGGCGGCGGCGGTGGCAGTGCCGGAGTGCGCCAGCTGGCAACCCCAGTGGCAGCAGCACCCGCACCCGCACCAGCACCGGCAAAAGCGTTCACAGGAGCAGCAGCGTCGGCTGCAACGGATGCTTCAGCTGACGCCGCCGCCAAGGCGGCTGCTGCTGCTGTTGGCTTGTCGGCGCTCCGGGCGATGCCCGGGATCAGGGACGTCCGCTCCAAAAACGAAATCCTGCTCTCAGCGGCGTACGGCCTGCGGCTCAAGCACATGGCAGAATTGGTGGTCAGGAGCGGCGCCGTCGGAAGCCGCGCCCCGCGGCACCAGTTCCTGTTGTGGGCAACAGGCGAAGCACTGCTCAGCCCCACGCCCGACTGGCGAGCCAAGGCCCAGTGGCTGCTTGATCGCTACACCGAGGCAGCAGCAGGCGGCGCTGGGGCCGCAGCAGCAGGGGATGACGGCAAAGCAGCCGACGACCGGCCCGTACTGGACTGGTCCCTGGCTTCAGTGTTTGTTAATCCAGGCTACCACCAGGGCCTCACGCTTCCGTCCTACACGGCGGATGCGCTGCTGGAGCGCCTGTCTTGGGCCAGGCGCAGGTGTGGCTGGGTGCCAGGGGCCGCGGGGCTCGGTGCGGTACGGCATCATAGCGGGTGCGGCATAGGCGGTGGCCCGCGGCATTGTAAGGGACAACCTTGCACGCAGCTCCGTTGGCTGTTGCTTTTTGTGTTTGTCAGGGCCTGATTCCTTCCATTGCTCGGCGGCGTGTCGCCAACATGCCCCTGCTTACTCGGTGCCGCTCGCGCAGGGGCTGCTGTGTTCGCACGCCGCCGGAACATGTCCTGCCCTGGGCTGACGTGGCTGGCATGCAAGGTCTGTTTGCGTGGCTGCTCGCCGATCAGCGCGCGTATCCGCTTTCGGACTTCTTGTCCGCCGACGCTTTTCGGAGCATGATATGCGGCGCGGCACAGGGCGGCCACGTCGGCACGCTGCAGGCGTTTGCGACCGAGCACCAACGCGCTCTGGAGGCCATTGGGGAGCAGGCGGTGGCAGAGGCGGCAAAGGCGAAGCGGGCGGAGAGGCGTGCGCGTTGCAAGGCCCTGGGCCTCATTGTCAGCAGCGAGGAGGGAGCGCAGGCGGAGGAGGGGGGAGCGGAGGAGCAGGCGGAGGAGCAGCAGGGGGAGGAGCAGGGTCAGGGGCAGCAGGAGGAGCCGCAGGAGGAGGCGGACTGGTTTGTGGAGGTAGAAAGGGATGCGGAGGAGGATGCGGGCGCAAGTGACGGAGGCGGCGGCGGTGTATCAGCGCAGTCATCAGGACCGGTATGGCTGCCGCTAGCCGCGAAGCTCGCGGTGAAGGATACTCAGCTAGGCGTGCTGCGGTGGCTCACTGCCGCTTACGGCGCGGCTGCTGTGCTGCAGGCGGACATATGGAGCAGCATTGAAATGTGCGGACATGGCAACCCGGTGGCTATCCTGGAGTTTCTGTCTTCTCAACTCGGGTGCCCGCCGGGCAGGCTGACATACGACCAGATGCTGCACGCCGTGGCGGAGGAGCCGGAGGATGTGGCTTTGCGCCTGCTGGATTGGTGGCGGGGGCAAGGCGAGGAGAATGACCTACAAGGCATGGGACAAGCGGCGGCGGAGGCGGGTCGTGTGCGGGTGATGGTTCGGCTCAAGGCCAGCGCGGATGCGCGGGGCGGCGACGGGGGCCTGACGCCGGCGCTGCTGATGATGGCCGTGTCCAACGGCCACCTGCCAATGACCGAGTGGCTCCTGCAAAACCGGTGTCCGCTACCGATGACTGCGGGGAGCTTGCTGCACAAGGTGCGATCGTGCTCGGCGGACGGTTTGTTAGTTACCGCGGCCCGCAATGGGGATGTGGGCATGTTGAAGCTGCTATGGTTGTGCACGGACGATGGGCCCGACTCGTTGCTGAGCGTGCCGCGCAGCAAGCGTGAAACGCTCAGGCGCACGCTGCTGGACGCGGCGTGCGGGTCGCATTGCCCCTGCCTGCCGCTCATATCGTTCGCGCTGCGTGCCACGGGGGGGTACGTCACGGATGCGGGGGCGCCGTATGGTGACGGGTGGAAGTTCGTGGCTGCCAGGTGTGCGGCGGCTGTAGCCTTGCGGGAAGACGGTCATGTGGCAGTAACCGCTGCCATGTTTGAATACTGGTGCGAGCGGCTGAGTTTCTTGGTGAAGGAGGCCCTGGACCTCGACCGGGCCGCTGCTACGGTTGATGGCAAGGTGCAGTGGCGGGAGTCCTTGTTCCGCACCTCCCCAGATGTGGGTATGCTGGAGCGCCTCCAGGCATCGAGGAAGGCGCTGAAGGCGGCCGCGGACACCGCCAGGGCCTGCATCGCGAGAATGAAGGAGGGCGTTTGGACTTGGTGCCTTGATGAGCTGGAGGCTGCAGGGCGCAAGAGTGCGGGGCAGGTGGAGGACGAGGAGATTGAGGAGGAGGAGGAAGCGGAGGAGGAGGAGGAGGAGCAGGGGTGAAGAGTGAGGAGGCGAGGAGGTTGGCGTATGGGGTCTGTGCTCACACGCTGCTGGGACGGCGAGATCGGAGACACGAGAAGTCGTTGGACGGACGGAAACATGCCGCTACATTTGCTTTGCTGCAGAGTCTACCGCAAGCTCATGACCGCTGAACAATGCGGCAGTGTGTGTTTCGGCTCGTGTCGGTGTTTCAGTCGATGTGCGGTGGCGAAGCGCGCCGCTTGCTTCTCTCTGTGTTTGTGAGCTGGTTCCTCGCCTGCGTTTCAGATTGGATGGACGAGTTTCGATGCTTGCGGCGTTGTGTGCAACCCTGTGCTGTGGCTGTTTGCGTGGTCGCAGGTAGGCCGAGTGTGTTGAGGCCGAGCAGTTGCCGTGGGAAGCCGGAGCAGCAGGGCACGGCAGCAGGTCCCTGGCAGCGTGGGCGGGCTTTTGCTTAGATTGGGTATCGACGTATCGTGCGGGTGTGCTGTACGATAACCGCCTCACCTTGCTGCCAACAGCAATCAGGAAGGCGCGTCCCGTACCGTAATAGTCAGGGATCCCCGGTATTGTTTGCTAAGGTAGTCTTCGCTTGCTTGCTTGCCGCGGGATTGGGTCTAAGACTTGTTTGACGGTGCCCTTCACTGCAGTTTCGTTGGAAGACTGGTGGGGCTGCGGCGACCGTGTGTAGGGCGCGAGGTAGTTGATGAGAGATGGGTACGATGCTACAAGGTAAGGGGCAGGTTCGCGCAGTCCGTCGGTCAGATGTGGGCCCACAGCTGTTCACAGGACACGGGCACGCGGCGCTGCCTGCGTGTAATCACTTGCGCAAGTTGAAGACCAATCACGCCCTGGGTTTGTGCCAACCAATGGGGCTGAGGAGTTAGGACACCGCGGGGGCGTGCACGGCTCACGTACGCGCGGTGCTCAGCCTATGGCCAGGAAAGCTGGATACGTGATGGCACCGGGGAGGCCTCTCATGGCCTCCCCGGTCATGGCCTTGTCCCATATTGCAAGGTATTGCTTCTTGACTTGAGACGATGATGTTGTATAGAGTCTCTTTGGGCAGCCCTCGAGTTACGGTGGCTTGTCTCATTGTCTGTGCTGGTCTGTGCGAGGAGTTGCTGAACTCTGGTACGGCATGCAGCCGCTCAAGGACGATATCCTCATCTTGTGGAGGCTTTTGTCTTTTGAGGCCCCGGCGTTGGCCCCGGCATTTCCTCGCGCGCAGAAAGCCCTTAAACTGCCACTTACACAGCGTGGATGGCCGCTTCCGACTCCACCCACGTAAGAATCCTGCAAAATTGCCTACGCGAAAGCTGGTTTCGGGCACAACTTATATCGTCTTGACGCACGCCCATCGACACACAGCGCCATCCTCACCGACGCCCGCAACGTGGCGCACACCTGCACCGTCTATGAGCGGCCTGCCGCCACTGCTACCTACCGCTACACGCCTCCAGCACCCCCCAGCACCCAAACCCAATCTTTCGCTCTAGCGCCCCTACACACACGCACACGTGACTCATGGACTCAGCCCCCTAGCCCCTCCACCCCACCTCCAGCCGTCCCGCTCCAACATAACCCCCAGCCGATCAATCAGCTCCTCGAGCAGTACATTTTGAGCGCACGGACCATCATGTCAATGCCCTCCACCGGCTGCTGCTGCGGCTGAGACGCAGAGCCAAAGGCATCCAGCGAGGAGCCCCAGCCCACGCCGCCACCAACACTCGGCCCCCCGCGTCCCGCGCCGCCGCCACCCGCCGCCAGGCCGCCCAGCGGCAGGCCCGCCGCCGAGCCGCCGGCGGCGCCCGCCTCCGCCGCCGCGTCCGTGAGCCGCGTCAGCAGCTCCTCCGCGTGCCGGCACGTGTCCTGCACATGCGCGCCACATGCGAGAGGCCACGTGACAGGGAGTGCCGCTCGTACAGCGCCTGACACACGCAGCCGGGCCGAGCCAGCCCCGGCCAGGGCGGCGTGACACCCGCAAGTGTTGCAGTTGCGCCAACCGCTGCCCAGTCCCGATGCCTCTCCAGCAAAACCCCCACCACCACACCCGCCCCCCTCCCATCCAGCCGCTCCCACTCGCCTCCCACTTGGCCCCATCCCTCCCTCCTTCCTCTCTCTCCTCCCTCCCCCCTCTTCACTTCTGAAACAATCATGCATGAACCCCCCCCCCCGGGCGAGCGCGGCCGCCCGGACGGCCGCTTATGTGGTTACGACTTCGTCTGCAGTCTTCAGTGCATCCTGTACCGCTTTTCCAAACATCCTTGCAACCCCCTCACCTGCAGCTGCACCATGAAGTTGGACAGCTCCTCCGGCGAGCCCAGCGCCCTCGCCTCCGCCTCGCCAGGCGCCGGCAGCGCCCGGCCGCCGCCGCCGCCGCCGCCGCCCAGCGCCCCCAGGTCCAGGTCCAGACAGGCGCTCGCCGCCGCCAGCACTTCGTCAGTGTCCATGGCGGCTGCGGGGTAATTTTGGAGTTATTCGTGGTGTTGGGGCGCTAATTTGTTGTGTTGGCATTTCGTGCGGAATGCGGTGCGGTATTGTGAGCAGCTAATGCCAACGTTGTGCCAGGGTGTTGGTGTACGTGTTGCGCTCCACCCACCCCGGCGCGCCCCCCCTCAACTAATCATGAATGCAACCCCCCGCCCCCGCCCGCCCCACCTGCTGAGTCCTTGCCCGCCGCCGCCGCGCCGGCTCCAGGCCGCGGCAGGCACCGCAGGAAGTGGATGGCTATGGTGCTCAGGCCCGCCTCCAACACGAACAGCGCGCGCGACAGCTGCCGGTCCAGCGCCGTCGCCGCCAGGGCCCAGAAGTGCCGTGCCAGCCGCCGCCGCGCCGCCAGCCCCGCGGCGGAGGCGCCCGCCGCCACCGCCGCCGCCACGGTGGCAGAGCCGGGCGGCGCGTAGGCTCGCAGTCGGTCCGACACTGTGGCCTCGTCCAGGTGGGAGTCGGGCAGGCGCAGCAGCGCCAGCAACTCGCACAGCTCGTCCAGCGCGGCGGAGGCGTCGTGGCAGGCCTGAGGCGAGCGTCACAGGGGGGCGGTTTGGATTTGGTTTGGGTGGTTTGGTTTGGGTGGTTTGCTTGGATGGTTTGCTTGGATGGTTTGGTTGGGTGGTTTGGTCACGCGGTTTGGCTTGGTTTGGTTGCAGGGCGAGAGAGGAGTTGGACGTGTGCCTTGAGAGACGGCCCTGAAGGGAGCCGTATGCCCTCTCCCTGCCCTGCACACTGCCGAGCTGCCTGCTGCAGCGTGCTGCAACAACAGCCGCTCCCTCTCTCTCGCTCCCCCTCCCCCGCTCTGTCTTCCCCTCCTCTCCCCCCTCTTCCACGCCCTCTCTCACCTGCTGCGCCATGTCTCGCACCAGCTGCAGTGTGGGCCGCCCCGTCAGCGGGTCCAGCTCGCGCCGTTCCGGCGGACCCACAGCCCGCAGCAGGCCCGCCGGGGCCGCGCCGCCGCCCGCACCCCCGTTGGCTGTAGCACCGCCGCCGCCGCTGCCCGCCGCCGGCGCATGGGCGCTGGGCGCTGCTACAGCCGCCGCCGACATGTCCCGCAGTAGCCGCGCAAGGCTGCAGCGCACCGACATGATGCGCGCGCCGCGACTGGCCGCCTCACCGCGCCCGCCCGCCGCGCCGCCACCCAGCCCTGCCCCCGCCGCCTCCTCGCCGGCAACCACCATCGCGCTGCTTCCGTTTCCGCCGTTCGCGTGCGGATGCGCAGCACCCGCACCCCCACCCGCGCCGGCGCTGCTTGCCTCCCGGCGCGCGGCCCTCAGGGATTGCACCAGCGGCGAGGCGGAGCGCTCCTCCAGGCAGCAGAACTGGAACGCCAGTTTGTAGGCGGCGGCCTTGAGCGGCTCCGCCACCAGCGGCGGCAGGCTGGGCAGCGCCGGCACCAGCCGCACCAGTAGGCCTAGGCCCAGGTCCGCCAGCTCCAGCTCTGAGTCGCCCGGGACCCAGCCGCCGCGGGAGCCTGGGCGTTTTGGCAAGGCGGGGAGGTTGCGATCATAATCAGTTAAGGAAGTGGTAGGGGGGGGGGGGTATAAAAATGATTGGTTGAGGAAGTGATAGTTGGTAGACCATCTTGGGGAAGGGGGGGGGTGCAAGGTTGAGATATCGGGAACAAGACATAGCGGGCATGAGAAGTCGGAGGGGAGGTGGAAGAGTTGGGGAGTGTGCAGTACAGGAGGAACCGCGGCCGCGCTGCTGCAGACACACAGAGACAGCAAACCATGGCACGTGTGTCCCGCCCTTCACTGCTTCCTACTGTTGCATCACGGTGGATTGATACGGTAGCACACGCGCGTGTGCGCTTCGCCCGCACTCCCCACCTGCGGCCGCCGCATCGCTCATGGCCCGACACAACAGCCCGTGGTGCGCGGCCGCGAAGGCCGCCGCGTCCGCACGCACCGCCGGCGAGTCCGGCAGAGCCGCCAGCACCGTCAGCAGCAGCCGCAGCAGCGGCGCCGCCAGCGCATTCAGCCGGTAGCGCACGCCGTCGGCGCCGCAGCCGGGCAGGCCGGGGCGCGGCTGCGAGGTTGTGGGGTCGTCGGGGACCACGTCCAGCGCCGCACACCTGTGGAGATTGCGGGCCGGGGGTGGAGAGGGGTGGGGCGGCGGTGGGGCGGGGTTACATGCATGAGGAATCAAGGAGTGAGGTTGCGGGGCGTGGAGCAGGATGCGGGCATTAGGAGGAAGCTGGGCAATCCCCTAGTCAACTACCGCTTCCCAGGAGTGACCGATGCTGGCACGCACGAAAAGGACCCTCACGCACCGGTTGAGCGCGGTGAGCGCGTTCAGCGAGTAAAGCTGCTGCGCCGCCGCCGCGCGCGCCGCCGGCGGCCCCGCCGCCGCCAGCGCCGCCAGCAGCGCCAGCGCCGCCTCCAGCACGTGCACGCTGCGCCGCGCGCGCTTGCCCGCCGCCGTCAGCGCCGACGGCGGCAGCGCCGCCAGCTGACCCAGCAGCTGCTGCGGCACGCCCTGGCTGTACGCCGCAGCCGCCACCACGGCGCCGGCGGAGCCGGCGGCCGCCGCCGCGGCGGCGGCGGACGCCGCCATAGACGCCGCGGCGGCGGCGCCGGAGCCGGGCGCGGAGGACGCGGAGGAGGCGCCGTAGTGCGCCGAGTCCACGGCGAGGAGGGCACGGAGGAGGTGCAGCGACACAGCCTGGCCCAGCGGCGGCGCGGAGCCGTTGAGCGCGTCCGCCGCCAGGGCCTCCACGAGCGCGGGCCCGGCCTCCGCCACCACCGCCGCGTTGGCGCGCTCGATCAGCTCCTCAGACTGTGTGTGTGTGGAGGAGGTGTTGGTGCAGGCGGCGAGGTTGGGGAGCGCTGGGAGGCTGCATCGGGGATGTGGGTTGGAAGCCCACCCGCCCATGCGGCCATCCCGCACCCAGCCCTTAGCCGCATCCAGCCAACCCACGTCGCCTCGCTGCTTCTTCCCCCCTACCACAACAACTGATAACAACACCCCCACCCCGCTCCACCACCCCCCCGACCCCGCTCGACCGCTCACCTGGTCCAGCACCGCCACGGCCTCTGCGGGCGTGCCCCAGCCCTGCAGCAGCGCCGCCAGCACGGCGGGGGCGCAGCTGGTGGCGAGCTTGGAGCCGCGCGACAGCTGCAGGTACTGCAGCGTGGCAGCGTACAGCTGCAGGGAGGGAGCAGGGGAGGATTGCATGGATGATTGAGATAAGGAGGAGCGATTAGTTGAAAAGGAGAGGAGGAGCGGGTGGGGATGGAGGGAGCCAGATCAGGACGGAGGTCGGAGGGGCGATGAGTGATGTAGGTGCGGTGGTGACGAGGATGCGCAATGTATGTGGCATCCCCGGTGTGCCGCATAAAGCTGTTGCACAACGCATTACCACATGACGCAATACAGGCCACTGAAAAACCGCTCACAACCGCCCCCTCCCCCTTCTCCCCCGCCGCCTCGCCCGGCCCGCCCCGCCCACCTGCAGCCTGACCGCGGGTGTGCGGCGTGCGTGCGCCGCCCTGATCAAGTCCACCAGCAGCCGCAGCAGCGCCTGGCAGCGGCTGGGCACCCGCACCGCCGCCAGCGGGTCGGAGGCCTGGCCCAGGCTCACGTGCAGGATGGCCTGCTCCTGCGGGGCGAGGGGCGAGGCGGGTTGGGCAATGAAAGTGGCTTCGATGAACGTGAGGATTTTGTATAAGCCGTGAGAGGGAGACTACGCGGCTGGGAATGGCGACAAAAACACACCCCGGCCTCTCGTGTTCCCGTCCCAGGACCGGCAAACCAACCCCCCCCCACATCTCCGTACCTCCCCCCCCTTCCTCCTCCTCCTCCACCTCCCCACCGCCACCACCCCAGCACGCGCCTGCAGCTTGCTGAGCAGCACCCGCGCCGCGGAGCACAGCGGCCCCGCCGCCCGCTCCGCCGCGCCGTCGTGCCGGCCCATCAGCCGCCGCACCGCCTCCAGCGCCGCCACCAGCACCTCGTACAGCGCCTCCGCCGCGCCGCCGCGCAGCAGCCCGTTAAGCAGCTCGTAGGAGCGAGTGAACACAACCTGGGGGCGGCGTGGCGGCAGGGGTGGCAGCAGGGGTGGGAGGGGATCGGTGTGTAGAGCGCGCGTGTTAAAGAGCACAAGGAAACGCAATAAGCGCGTGTGTGAGCTGGTTCAGAATGACAGGGTAGAGGCGCAGCAAGCGCCCAACCAGGCCCAGCCCAGCCGAGCCGCACCCACCTGCACCAGCTGCTGCCACGCCTCCACCGCCGCCGCCTGCGCACCCGCCAGCAGCACGTACGCGTTGTGCCGGGCCGCGTGCCGCAGCGCGCCGCGCGCCGCCTCCGCGCCCGCCTCCGCCGCGCCGCCCAGCCCCGCCACGCCGCCGGCGCGCGCCGCGTAGGCGTCCAGCCGGCGGCGCAGCAGCCCGAACAGGGCGTCCACGCTAAAGAGCAGGTCGCCCGTGTCTGAGGCCATGGCCACGCCTGCCGCCGACATGAGCGCGGGGTTTGTGAGCAGCTGTTCCAGGGGCGGCGACTCGCCTGCGCCCAGGTCCTGTGGGAATCGTGGTGAGTGAGAAGCGGTGAGAAGTGGTTGCGGCGTTGCAATGTAGACTTGAAAAGGGCGACTTGAAAAGGGCGCAGCATTGCTGACAGAAAGGGCGCAGCATTGCTCCCTATACCTCCCTACTACAATTTCGTAGGCACCTCCCTTGCCCCCTCTAACATGGCCACCTGTGCCCACCGCTCCAGCCGACCGCCCGATGCCCCTGGCACCTCCCGCCGCTCCCTCCACCCACGGCCCCCCCCCCCGCCCCCCCGCCCCCCCGCCCCACACACGCGCCCCCCCCCCACACCAACCCCACATGCCCCCCCCCCACACGCCCCCCCCACCAACACGCCCCCCCACCCCACCCACATGCCCCCCCCCACACACACGCCCCCCCACACATACGCCCCCCCCCACCCACACACGCCCCCCCCAAACCCTACCTGCAGCATGCGGCGCTGCTCCTGACTCAGGTCCGACAGCTGCGGCTCCGGAAAGACCAGGCCCGAGGCCGCCCGCATCGTGTCCAGCAGCGTGCTGGTACCAGCAACCGAGGAGCTAACCGCCGAGTAACCGCCGTAACCGTTACCGTTACCGTTGGCGGCGTGCGGGTCGGTTGGCAGCGCGGGGGCGCCCGGCGGCGCGAACAGCTCCGCCAGCAGCTGTCGCGCCGAGTCCTCGTGCTGGAGACGCAGCAGCAGCAGGCCCTGCGGGTGGAAATGGGATGTGGGGATTTAATTAGGTGTGATATGGTGTGAAGTGTGAATGGGCGGGTGGATGGGTGTGTGGGTGAGCGCCAGGCGTTTGTGCTGAGGCGGGCGGGTAGCAGGCAGGGAGCAGCCCAGCACCCATCAAGCATTTTACCCACCCATACAACCCCGAAACGCACCCCGCACCTCCAACCCCAATGCCCGGCCCAACCCCCCGGCACGCACCGTGATCCGCATGTACCAGGAGCGGCTGTGCAGGGCGGCGGATAGCTCGTGCGGCCGCGCCTCCGCCGCCTCGCCCAACACCATGCCCGCCAGCCCGCCGCCGCCGCCGCCGTGGCCGCCACCCGGCAGCTCCAGCGTCAGCAGCCCGCGCAGGCTGGGGATGAGCGGCTGCGGGGAAGGTTCATGGCATGATGAAGATTGTGATGATACTATGTTGACAGGTGGTTGCATCAGGTCAGGGATCGTGGCGGGGGAGGAGGCGAGGGTCCCAGGCAGGTCAGGGGGGCACGGCGGCCGGGCAAACATGACATGGCCGGAATGAGTGTCTTCTTTCTGTGCGACAGCCGCCAGTGATGTGCAAGGGTGGTGCGCAGGACCCGCCACCAGTGCCACTCAACAAAGCACATCCCCCACAACACATTCCCCAGCCCCCTGCATCGGCCGCTTCGCAACAGGCAACCACCAGGCCTCCGGCTCTTGCCCCTCCCGCCTGCCCCTCCCTAACCCCCTCCCCCCTCACGTTGTTCTTGGGGCTGAGGTACTCGAGCATGGGCAGCCCCGCCGCGGGCGATGCGGCCAGGCGGTGCAGCAGGCACAGGCACTGGCTGTACAGCTTGGGCTTGGTGAGCGCCATCCTGAAGTGTGTGTGTGTGTGTGTGTGTGTGTGTGTTAAAGAGCACAAGGAAAACGTTGCGCAAAGACACGTGTGTGTGTGTGTGTATGTGTGTGGGTGTGTGGCGAGAGGTGCGGGGTAACATTCAAGTTTCAGAAGTTTGAGGGGAAAGGCGGGGGAGCCACGTGGGAAAACCAGGCGCGGATACCTAAGCCACCCAGCCACACTGTGCAGCCACACCCGCCCTCACCCCGACGACTCCTTGACAGTTGGGACCTGTTCGAGTACGTCGACTGACCCCCGTCGACTGTCCCCCGCCTCCACACATAAGAACCCCCTTTCCTCCTCCTCCTCCTCCTCCTCCTCCTCCTCCTCCTCCTCCTCCTCCTCCTCCTGCTCCTCCTCCTGCTGCTGCTCGCCCGCTCACCTCATGTCGTGCTGTGTGAGCAGGCGCTCCAGTATGGTGAGGCAGGAGTACTCCTGGTGCGGGATGAGCAGAGACTCGTCCAGTCGCCCGCCCAGAGCGCACTCCATGTCGTAGCTGCGGGAGTGTGTGTGTGTGTGTGTGTGTGTGTGTGTGTGTGTGTGTGTGTGTGTGTGTGTGTGTGTGTGTACATTCATGATAAGGAAGTGGTAGACGGGGGGGAGCGGGTCACAAACGATAAGAGGTGGCGGTTGCAGTGGTCGGTACAACAGTAGTAATAATGGTGTTAGCACAGTGCAGCTGATGCTGATAGGAAGGATAAGAAGCATCGTATGGAAGACCTGGACCGCAAACACACGCTCAAGCGCGCCGCTCACCCCAGGAGAAGGTGCGCGAAGGAGGGAGTGGGCAGGCTGGGGGCGCTGGTGGCCAGCATCAGCCGCAGCACCAGCGCCGCGCGGGGGTCGGCGGGCGAGTCGGAGCCGGGCGAGCCGCCATAGGGGCCTGCAGGCGGGGGTTGCAGGGATGGTTGGAAAAGCGGTACAGGAGGGGGGGGGTTGCAAGGATTGGTACAACCCAAGTGAAGTCGTAGCCAGGTACAAAGGTACACAGTAGGGGGGGTTACATTCATGATTGGTTAAGGAAGTGGTAGACGGGGGGGGGGCGCGGTGGGCAGCAGGGCAGCGGCAGGGGGGTTGAGGAGTGGGAATGGGGACGCGATGAATGGTCAGGCCGGGACCAACAGGTATGGCAGACACGGCACCTTGCCCGATTGCGGCCTTGTGTAGTGCGCGGTGCTACGCCAACGTGCGCAGGACAGGAACACGGCCCCACCCACCCCACCCCCACACCGCCACCCACCCAGCCGCTCCGCGGGCGGCGCATCCAGGTTGTCCAGCGCATTGGGACAAGCCACGCCCGCCGCCATGGCCTGAGCAAAGCCGCGCCGCAGCGAGCCAAGCACGTCCGACAGGTCCTCAGCCGCCGCCGCCGCCGCCAGGCCGGCCGCGCTGGCGGCGGCGCCCACGGTGCCGGCGGCGGCGGCGGCGGAGATGAAGGGCACGCCGGCGGCGGCGCCTGCCCCGCCCGCGCCGCCTCCGGCTCCGGCTGTGGAGAGCAGCTCCACCAGGTGCGGCAGGCGCGCCGACAGCTCCAGCGCCAGGCGGATGGCCTCAACCTGTGTGTGTGTGTGTGTGTGTGTGTGTGTGTGTGTGTGTGTGGCAAGAAAGGAGAGAGGTGTATGTGTTAAGGAGCACAAGGAAAACAAAGCGCAAAGGCAGTGGTGTGTGTGTATGTGTGTGTGTGTGTGTGTGTGTGTGTGCGAGAGAGAGAGAGAGCAGAAAGGCAGGAAGTACAAAGGATAAGCTCGGTGGTACACACTCATGAAGGCTGACTGCGCCCACTGGCCCCCGCGGCCCACGCCCACCCACGCCCCCACGCGCCCACCCACCTGTATGTCTGCGCTGTCGGGGTAGCACACGTACTGCAGCAGCGTGGCCGCCTGCCGCACGCCGCCCGACAGCAGCTTCTGGTGCAGCGGCTGGTACCTGCCGGGGGGGGAGCGGGGCGGGGGGTTGCAAGGATTGGTACATAGAAGTGTAGCGAAGTAGACAGCGGGGGAAGGAGCGTGGGGAGGAGGAGGCGGAGGAGGTAGAATGAGGAGAGGAAGGACGTGGGGGTTGCAAGGATGTTTGGAAAAGCGGTACAAGATGGGGGAGGAGGAATGACGAAGGGGTTACATTCATGATTAATTAAAAAGTGAAGGGGAGGGGGACGGGGATGAGGAGACAATGCGATTAGACGCGACACGAGACAGGAGACAGAGGGACGCCAGGTAGGAGACGCTACGAAGCACTAGATATTCAAGGAGGAGGAGGCTGCCAGCCACTTGCGATGGACCGGACCGGCAAGCATTACCGAAGCCCTGGGAAGCACTGGGACGTCTGGGTTCGGCCGGACCGTAAACCCGCCAGCAGTACCGTAGACCCGTGCGCCTGCTGCTGCTGCGCCGCCTCCGCCTCCGCCTGCGCCGCGCCTACCTGTTGCTGAGGTTGGTGGCCGCCAGGGACTCCACAAAGGGGCCGTCCAGCTGCAGAGCCGCGTTCAGCAGCCGCAGACCCGCCAGCACCGCCGCCTCGCGCGCACCCACCTGCGGCCACGGAATCCACACAAGCACAAACACATAGCACAGATACCGTACGGTACACAGGGTTGCCGGCACGTTGAGATTCTTAGCAGCAGCAGCAGCAGTAGCGGCGGCGCGCCCTGTGCCCGGCGCTGACACCCTCCCCCTGCCTCGGCTGTTGCTATGCTTCCTCTGCCGCACATCACATAAAAAAAACTGCTCTTACGGCCTGCGTCTCATGCTTTAACTCGGTAATGTGGAACCGATGAAAAGAACACCCACAAAACATACACGCAAGCACACGCCAGCACACGCGCCCACCTCGTCGCTGTCTCCCGCCAGCGCCGTCAGCGCCGCCGCGTAGCCGGGGCTCAGCACGTGCAGCAGCGCCGCATAGGCGGGGCCGCCGCCTGGTGGCGAGACAAACAGGTAGGGGTTGGGTGTGAGCGGTGGAGGTTGGGCTGGGGAGGGAGAGCCGTGGGAACGCGGCGCAGGCTGCGTGCTATAGGACGCACGGGCCCCGGCATTGGGGGGCTTCCATGGTTTACAGAAGGTCAGGAATATAGACCCCAAAGGAACCTCTCTGCCCACGTCGTGACTGCCCCCTGCGCGGCTACATCCCCAATCAGGCTAGCGGGGTTTGGTTTAGTTTGGGCTGGTAATTACAACCCCTCCCCCTCCCCGTACCGCTTTTCCAAACATTCTTGCAACCTCCTCCCCTCCCCATCCCTACGCCCCCGCACCCGCACCCTCACCCAGCAGGTCGTGCATGATGAGGTACCCGGGCGGCTGCTTGGCGCCGGTGGCGGCGGCCTCGGAGGCGGGCAGCGGCGGCGGCAGGCCGGGCCGCGTGGCGAGCTGCAGCACCTGCTCCAGGTGTGTGAAGGCCGCCGCCGCCACCTCCCACTTCTGGGCGGCGATGCGGTAGCCGCGCGTCCACAGATGGCCCAGCACGTGCTGCGGGGGTAGGGGGGAAGCAGAAGCAGAGTTGTAGCCAAATGGGCGGGCGCGGATTGGGAGCGCGAGGTGTTCAGATAGATACACGGATATGAATGGGAGGATGGACGTGGGAGGCGTTCATGACTAGTTACGGAAGTGCAAGACGGTAGACCATCTTGAGGAACAGCAAGTGGGTGGGTACCGTACATTCATAATGGATTGCAAAGAAGCTGAGTTTTAGCCAGGCACAGTGGTGCAGCAGGCGCGTGGTGAAAGGCAGGGTGAGACTGGACGCGTGCCTGGCACGCGTCAGGATGTCAGGTGTTCACTGCTCTCTGATTCATTCATTCCTTAAAGCCCAAGCGGCCGCTTGCTTCCACGACCACACACTCCCACTCCCACGCCCCCCCCCACACACACACACACACAGACACCCACACACCACACCCACGCCCACACACACCCACGCCCACAGACACACGCACCTGCTGGATGAACAGCGTGAAGCTGCTGACGTCGGCGCCGCCGTCCGGCAGACCCACGCCGCCCGCACCGCCGCCGCCGCCGCCCGCCGCGCCGGCCCGGGCCGGCGGCGCCGCCAGCGGCCCCAGCAGCGCGTTGAGCAGCCTCATGAGCGCCAGTGTCTCGGGGTACTCCTCGCGCCGCGCCTCGATCTCGTTCAGCTGCTGCACGATGTCCAGGCGGGGCACGGCTGTGGCGGGGGAGGGGGAGGACCGGGGAGAAGAAGAGCGTGGAGCGTGGAAGGGTGGGAAAGTGGGGGAGGAGCGTGGAGGAGCGGGGAGGAGCGTGGAGAGGTGGTGAGGAGCGGGAAGGAGCGCGAGAGGCGGGGAGAACAAGGCTAAGGCACGCTCCCTGCCAGCCCTCCACCCCAGAGCCCCGCCCCCCCAGTCGCCACTCACTGGGCAGCACCGCCGCGGGCGCCTTGACCACGGTGCACTGCAGCAGCCGCTCCAGCAGGCGCGGCGCCAGGTCGGGCAGCGCCGCCGCCAGCGCGCCCAGCACCTCGTCCAGCGCGGCCTGGCGGGACACAGAGAACGAAAAGGCGGGAGTGATTTTATGGGACAGAGAATGCAATGCCGGAGTGATTCGACAGAAGCAGGCATGGTGATGTCCGTTTCTCTCTAGTGTGCAAACCGCCGGTCCGGGCATGCCACCATGCCCTTGATTCAATTGATTCCTTGTGTAAACAGCCGCGACGAGTACTCAGTCAAGCATCCCTCCCCCTTGCAACTCCCCTTTTCTGCCTCTCCTCCCCCGCTCTCCCTCCTCCACTCCCTCCCTCCCCCCTCCGCCCCTCCCCTCCCCTCCCCTCCCTCGCCCTCCCCTCCCCTCCCCTCCTCTCCCCTCCCCTCCCCTCCCCTCCCCTCCTCCCCTCCCCTCCCCTCCCCTGCCCCCACCTTGACGCTGTTCTGCACCGGGTAGCACATGAGCTGGAACAGCGGCTCCTGCAGCGGGAAGCCGTTGAGCGAGGGCGCCAGGTCGGCGGAGGAGGCGGCCCAGAAGGCGGCTACCTCGGCGGGCCGCCCGTGGCACAGCACACGCCTGTGGTTGCATGCATGATTTTTTAGGATGTTACTTATTATGACGAGATGAAGTTGACTTCAACCCGACCCCCCCAACCCAACCCCCCCGCCAGCAGCCTCTGCGGTCCGTCATGCTGGCGCCAACTGTTCAGTACCCGATGTGATAGCTGGGCGTCATCAATTCATCGGTACACGCACACCCACGCATGCCGTCTACTTCGCTACACTTCTCTGTACCAATCCTTGCACCCCCACCCCCTGCCTACGTCTTCACTTCTTAATTAATCATGAATGTAACCCCCACACCCAAACCCCCCCTCCCCCTCCTCCTCCCCAGCTCCCCGCCTCCCTCTCCTTCCCAGCTCCCTCTCCTCCCCCCTCCCCCCCCTCCCCCTCCTCCCCCGCCTCCTGCCCGCTCCTCACTTGAGCAGCTGCAGGAAGGCCACCAGGATGTCGGCCTCGTAGGGGTTGATGATGGACTCGTAGGCGGACAGAAGCGAGGAGCCGCCCTGTGGGGGGAAGGGGGAGGGGAGGGGTTGTAAATACCAGGCCAAACTAAACCGTAACCAACGAAAACGAGCGGAGCACAGGCAGAGGCGTTAGTTGCAAGCGATAGGGGAGGGGAGGGGGTGGAGGGGTGGAGGCACGGGGCGGTGGTGGAGAGTGAACAGAGCATGAACATAGGGTTTGCAGGGGTTTGCCACACGAGGATGCAGGTGGGACGAAATGCCAGGCTATGTGAGATGTCTGACTCGAGTCTTTCCAACCCTAAGCCTACCCTTCCTCCACCCACACCACAATCCCGGCGCCCCCCTCCCCATCCCCATCCTCCTCACCACGCCACGCCACGCCACGCCACGCTCCACCCCACCCCACCACGCCCCACCACACACCCACTGCTAACGCCACCCCCACACCCACTGCTGACGCCACCCCCACACCCACTGCTAACGCCACCCCCACACCCACTGCTGACGCCACCCCCACACCCACTGCTGACGCCACCCCCACACACCCACTGCTAACGCCCCACCACACACCCGCTGCTAACGCCCCACCACACACCCACTGCTGACGCCACCCCCACACCCACTGCTAACGCCCCACCACACACCCACTGCTAACGCCATCCCCACACCCGCTGCTAACGCCACCCCCACCTGCAGCCCCGCCGCGCCCATGCCGCCCTGCAGCTGCAGCTGCTGCTGGCGCTGGATCTCCGAGGTGGTGGCGAAGAAGCGCAGGCAGTAGGCCAACACCGTGTGGAACAGCTTGCGCAGCGTCAGCACCTCCAGCGCTGCGGGCGTGGGGCGGCCGTGCGGGTGCGGGTTGTGGTGGTGGAAAGGAAAAGGATCGACTTGTAAGCAGCAGAGGACGGGGGTAAATGGACTGGTGAGAAGGCAGCGCCCCACCGCAGCGGGTGAGGAGTTCGCAAGCCCAGCCTCCCACCCTGCTTCCTGCTCCTCGCTCCTTCGCTCACAGTCTCTTACGGACGGCTCCCCCCACCCCACCCTAGCCCCCTAACTAACACCTCTGCCTGTGCTCCGCTCGTTTTCGTTGGTTTTGGCGTAGTTTGGGCTGGTAGTTACAACCCCCACCCCAGCCTCCACCCCCTCTCTTAACTAATCATGATTGTAACCCCCCCTCCCCCCCCTCATCTCCTCTCCTCTCACCCGGCACCGCTGCCATGGCGTCCATCTGCCTCAGCACCAGGTGCACGCCGCGCTCGCTGCCCGCCAGCGCCGCCAGCAGCTGCAGCAGCGGCACGCGCACCTGCACAGCGACACAGCAGCAGCCGCAGCAGCAGCAGCAGCCGCAGCGGCATCAGAACCGACGAAGGGAGGAGGTACTGGTGCTCTGTAACACATACATTCCCACATCTCACTCCCCATCTCCAACCTCCCCACTCACCAACCTCCTTCCCCCCCACCCTGCCCCCCACCCCCCACCTCCGGGCTGCTCCTCATGACGGGCGAGTTGATGGCCCGCTCCAGCAGCTCGCGCACAGGCCGCGCGCCCGCCTCCTGGTCCGCCAGGTTGGACAGGTACAGATCCGGGTAGGCCTGAGGGAGGAGCGGGAGGGGGAGGGGGGTGACAAGCATCATTAGTTATTCAGCATTAGCTAAGGGGGACGGGGGTTACAGGCATCAGTAGTTATTCATCATTAGTTAAGGGGGAGGGAGGGGGGAAGGAGGTGAGGGGAGGGAAGGGGGAGTGGGGGGCAACCCGTTGTGGAGAACGGGGGAAAGGGAGGGGAGGGGAGAGGGGGGTTGCAAGGATGGCCAGTTGGAAGATGGCGCTCGGCGAGAATTACAGGTTTGGTGAGAAGAGCAAGCAACCCCAGCCCCAGACCCCCAGCCCCACCCCTGGACCCTCACCGCAACCACAGCCCCCCACTCTTCTGCACTGGGCTCGGTTTTGTGCGGGCTGGTCACTACAACCCGCACCCCTAACTGCCGCCGCCGCACCTCGAAGCAGTCCGCCAGCAGCCCCAGCAGCGAGCCCAGCTGGTCGGCGCGCGCCTCGGGTGACTCGGGCGGGAAGGGCGTGTAGGCCAGCACGGCTCCGTGGCCGTGGCCGGCGGTGGGCCGGATGGCGGCCTCGGAGCGCTGCAGCAGCTGCTGGTAGAAGCTGCGGGGGGAGGAGGAGGAGGAGGAGGAGGAGGAGAAGGAGGAGGGGTTTCCGTGCATGATCAAGATGGGATGATGTTACCAGGTTTTTGCAGCAGGGGGTGAGGAGGAGGTGGAAGAGAGGAAGCTTGGGTCAGGTTAGGACAGAGATTGCGTGTGGCCCGTGTGCGTGCATAGATGTAACTTGCGCTTGACTGCACGGGCCTCATACTCATATTCATAGTGGCTGCCCGCGTGGGAAAAACCGCGTCGGCGTGTGTACCACACAAGAGCGCATGTCAACGGCCGCCGCCATCAGCACCGTGTAGCTGTGCGAGTACGTGTGACAAGCCCCCCACGCACCCCTAGTCCGCCCCCCTCGCCCCTCCCCTTCAGCTCTCCCCCCCCCCCGTGCCTCTTGCCCGCACCCCCAGCCCCTCCCCTCTTCCACCACCTGCCCTCCCCCCCTTCTCAACCTCCACCTTCCTGCCCTGTGCTCTAGATCTACACCCACCCCCCCAAGAGTCCACTCACGCGCCGGCGGCCCGCTCCGCGTCCGTCCTGAGCAGCGCTGCCAGGATGTGGTGCACGGCCGCCGCCACCACGTGCGAGTGCGTGACGTCGTCCAGCTTGAAGTGCGGGTGCTGGAACAGCTGCGGGGTGGGGAGGTGGGTTGTAACTAACCAGCTCAAACTAAACCAAACCCAATGCAATAGAGCGAGCTAAATTGAGGAGTTGGGGAGGAGGGGCAAGGCGGGCGCAGCAGGCGGAAGGTCAGAGCGAAGGGAGCGCAGGTTGACGGGGGTTAACTACACAGTACCGAACCCGAAAGGAAACAGGTTGACGGGAAAAGAGGAGGAGGGCAGCAGGATGGAGGAGGGGGAAGTCGGCAGGTTGAATGGCACGCGAGAGGTGAGGCCGGGTTGCGCCGCTGCCCTCCCACCCAACCCCATCACGCCCGCAATTTCCAAGCCACTCATGCCTGCGCTCCCGGCCCCACACGGCCGCAAGTTTATCCCCTTGTCCCGTCATGCGACCTCATGTCTCAAGCCTCCTATCCGGGAATGGTGATGACAACGCCCCTCTGCCTGTGCTCCGCTAGTTTGGCTTGCTTAAGTTTGGTCTGGCTTGGTTGAACTTGGTTTGATAATCACAACCCCCCATTCCCTAAGCCCCGAGCCCCGAACCCCACGTGCCCCAGCCGCGTACGTTGCATTGTGTCCGATTCAGCCTGGGCTGGTCCTTATCACCCCCACTCCCTACAACCTTGCAATCCCTCCTCCAGGCCAACCCACGCACCTGCCGCATGAAGGCCAGCGCGCCCGCCTTGAGCGCCTCCCGCACCCAGTGCGCACCGTCCTGCGGCGCCGCCTGGCTCACCAGCGCCAGCAGCCCCCAGCACAGCCGCAGCGCAGCGCCGTAGCCCGCCTGGCCCACTGCATCGGCGAGCCGGAGGAGGAGGAGGAGTTGGAGGAGCAGGAGGTGGGGGCGTGGGGGCGTGTGGGGTGTTTGTATGAGGTGGAGGCGGGGTTTGGGGTTACATTCATGATCATTTCAGAAGTGAAGGCATATGGGGTATGTGCGTGTGCGTGCGTGTGCGCACGTGACGCACCCCGCCAGCCCAGCCCACCCGGCACCCGCCCGAGCGCCTCCCTGGCTTACCCGACTCGACCTTGCTGCGGGTGGCCGTCACCAGCTCCTGCGTTAGGGCGTCAACAGGTGCACGTGTGTCACAACAGCAGACGACGTGCGTGAGGAGCTCGGAGGCGGGCTCCGCGACAGTATGAACGCACGCACAGGTCCCAAGAAGGGCCGCGACCAACCACGCCCAAAGCCCTAGGGCTCACCACTCACCCAACAAACAGCCTCACCACCCGCACTGAAACCATTCCATCTCCCCCATCACCCCTCATCACACAACCACACACACACACGCACACGCACGCCCGCACCTGCAGCGCTGTCTGCTGGAACGCCCTGCCCTCATGCGGCACCAGCACGCAGCAACCCGCCAGCAGCACCAGCTGCGCCTCCTCCACCAGGAACAGGTCGCCCGAGCCTGAGGCGGCGGAGGGGAGGAGACGGGAGGCGGGGGAAGAGGGTCAGCGAGGAAGTTCAGGAGAAGTGCAAGTAGCGGTGCGCCTGCCCGGACTGCTGCGTCAGCGGCGGTGTCTTGTGCCTGTCGGACCCTGGTGACGCAAGTGACGCGGTGCCCTCTGCTGGACCCAGGTGGACGCCAGCTGGTGCACTCGACGGACTCCTCCGCCGTGCGATGGCAGTGGCCAGTGGATGCATGCATGTGGATGCAACTTGCCCCCTCCCCCTCCCCCTCCACAAACCCCCACTCACCCACCACCCACCTCCCGCCTGCCCCCTCCCCTCACCTGTGCCGCCCATGCGGCTGAGCAGCCCCGCCCACCTCCCGCCTGCCCCCTCCCCTCACCTGTGCCGCCCATGCGGCTGAGCAGCCCCGCCCACCTCCCGCCTGCCCCCTCCCCTCACCTGTGCCGCCCATGCGGCTGAGCAGCCCCGCCAACAGCTCCAGCAGCTCGCCCGCCACCGCCGGCGCCAGGGCCGGCTCCCGCGCGGCCGCGTACAGCAGGCAGCGCGCCGCCTCACGCCGCTCGCGCTGCAGCAGCAGGCCGCGGCCCACCGGGTTGCCGGCCTCGTCGCGGACCAGCGGCAGCGCCGTGCCCGGCCGCGGCTCCAGCGAGGTGTCCTGTGCGAGAGAGAGCGCGTGCATGCGTGCGTGTTTGTGGGCGTATAACATGTTACTTGTGTGTGAAGGACTGGGTCGACGCAGGTGATACATGAGAAGCCCCTGGCAGGACAAGTGCACACGCACACACAGATGAGCAGCTGCTGCGTGCCACAGCTGCCGCTCTGCCGGCGGCGGCCCTGGCTGCCTTTGGCATTTCCACGCGGCAGCAATAGGGCTATTCGCTATTACGCTTCGCTACTTGACCAGGTACACAACTCACCCGCAGGATGGCGATGAGTCGCGACACCAGCACCTGCCGGCCGCTGGCGTCTTTCTCGCTCAACAGCTCGCTCACGTAGGCGGCGATAGCCTGCAGCGGGCGGGGGGACATTCCGCGCATACCGGAATTAGCTAGGAGAAAGCAATGTTGGAAGGGCGCAGTGCTGCACAGACTCGATGCAGATTGGGGTGCGTGCCCCCAGAGCCCCAAAGTTCCTGGAGCCAGCAAAGCCCTCCACTCCCCTCCCAGGCTTCCTCCTCCTCCTTCCCCGCAAACACGTGCAGCCCACCTGCGCGTGCGGCGTGCGTGTGCCCGCCGGCCCGCCCCCCGCCGCGTGGTGCTGCGCGCTCTGCTGCGTGCGCGCGTCCTCCGCCAGCAGCCGGGCCAGACAGCGCAGCGCCACCTGAGAGAGGGTTGAGGTGGGGCTATCAATGCCGAGACCCAAGAACTGAGCCGAGCCAAGCGCAGAAGAGTGAAGGGAGAGGGCACGGCACGATAGGGCACGGCACGGTCAGGCTCGCACACAGCCTTTCAGGCATGCCCACTGCGTGCGCGGATTGCTTAACGCACATGCCAATACGCCCGCTGCTCAACAGGCCCCCACATCTGCATTTCAACTATCCAACCGACTATCCTACTCACTCGCGTCTTCACATGCACGGCTGGCTACCGCTCCCCCCCCACACCCACACCCACACCCATACCCACACCCACACACCTGCCGCTCCTCCAGGTACAGCCCGGCCGCGTACTCGGCTCCGAACACTCCGCGCTGTGGTCGGGCCGCAAGGCGTGATGCAACAAGAACAAGGGCGGAGAAGGCAGGTGGTCAGCCGCACAGGCGAGCACACAGGTCCCGACACGGTACCCAGCTCCAGCCCCGGTTCCGCGGGCTCGGGCTTCATCCGACGGCCGCTTCACCCGTTCCCCCATGGCCGTTCCTCTCCGTCCCGGCCTTTGCCATGCTCAAACACCCCTCCACTCCCTCCGCTGCCCTTCACTCCCTCCTCTGCCCTCCAGTCCCCAGCCGAGAGCCCGGCTCCCGTCGCACCTCCTCCAGGGCCGAGGTGAGGTACTCCACACACAGCAGCTCATCCAGCCGCAGCTCGTCACTCAGCAGCAGAGCCTACAGGTCCATGGCGCGAGTCCAAGGAAGGAAGGTGGGTGAGGTGGGGGAAGGCGCGGCGGGAGGAGCACGCAGCGAGCTGAGAAGCATCAGAAGCACTCAGCAAGGCCGGGTGCGCGTGGTGCGGTGGAGGTATAAGAGCGGCGCCGTGCGCAGCGGTGCCTGTTCCATTCCCGTGCAAGCGTGCATGCAACACCCTATGAAGCTTGACGGCATCTTAGATTCAAGAATGGTGTGCTGGGTCCGTCCATGCACGGCCTGGCTTGCCGCAGTCTGCCCCTTGTCCGTACCTCTCGCCGTAGCCCTCGCTTTCCAGGCAACCAACCCCGCCCTCCCTACACGCCCCCTTCAAACCAAATACCCCACAAACTCCCCCTGCCCGGCGAGCTCCTCACATGCTGCACGTCCGGTACCAGGTCAAGCTCCTGGACCCCGAACTTGGCAGTGGTGACCTTGCGCGACTGCACCTGGCGCCGCGACTCCGGCGAGGGGCCCTGTGGAGCCCGGCAACATGCGTGTGAGCGATCTGACAATATATGCGCATACAGGGAGCCGCAACGAGCCAGCCTGTGCAGCGCCGGCCGGCTGCGCGCGCAAATTGGCGGAACGGACCTTGAAGTCGAGCAGCTTCAAGAACCCCTCCTTAAACTGCTGCAGATACAGCAGGATCTCATCGCTCTCGACGCCTCCAGCCGAGTGCAAATTTTGGAGCAGCTCAAGCAGCGTCGCGTACTCCATGGCTGCCGCGCCTTGCTTTACAGCCTACTTTCAGATTTGCATTGCAGTAATGGAATAGAGATGCGTCAAAATTGCAAGCGTACGTGCAGCCAGCTCGGGGAATTTCCCGCGCCGCTGAGATCTTAAACGTATCTTCCTGCTGAAGCAAAGATTAGCAATAATAGACAAGCGAATGTAAGCTTGATACTGGTTGGCTCGTTCGCCATGCAGCCCGGCCAGGCGTTGCTGGATTGGGCATCCATCGCGGGGGCCCCGCTCTTCGGGAGGGGTAGGGCACTCGGCACGCCCAGCATTTTGTCAACTTGTCAACCTACGGTTGTCGACGTCAGCGCTGCATTAGCCTTACGCAACCTACAGCAGCTATGCTGCAACCAGCGCTCGCCTCCCGCATGCTGCTTGCGCTACGCGCTTCGGCATCTCCATTCGCGCTTGCGCAACACTCTTCCTCGCTCGCAGCTGGCCAACGACTAGGCGCCAGCGTCGCGTCCATGTCCTCCAACGCGACGCCTCCTCCTGACGCCAACCGGATGGGCACGGCGGACCTGACTGATAAGTACCTGCCCGACCCCGTTGACAAGGTGTGCCATCGCCAAATTCAAGTGGTCTCGCCTACCGCGGGCTTCAGGTGAGCGGCCAGGCGCGAGAGCTCCGAGCTTTAAGGGGGTGCCTGTCACCAGAGGGAGAGGTTGGGGGGAGCGAGCCATGGAGCGCAGGAGGCGCGCAGCAGGAGCACACGATCGCATCGTGCATGGCGAAACCCCAGGCGTTACTGACGCTTAGGTTAAACGCCTTCAGGAGACCCAATGATGCCCATGTATCGCCCAAATGCCGTCTGTTCCAGGGTCGAAATGCCTGCTGCACATCAGCATCAGCATCAGTGTCAACGCCAATTTCAGCGTTGCCGTGTGCTTTTCCCGCCATACTCATGCATGTCCGCACACAAACACACACTCTCTCTCTCTCACACACACACACACACACACACACACACACACACACAGGGACTTCGGCGGCAAGCTGCGCTTCAGCGGGCAGGTGTCCACTGTGCGCTGCTACGAGAACAACCCGCTCGTGCGCAAGGTGTGGGGAGGGAGTTGAGAGGGCTGGGAGGGAGCTGCTGGGAGGGAGCTGGGAGGGAGCTTGGAAGGAGCTCGGAGGGCTGGGTGGTCGGGAGGTTTCGCGAGCGGATGGGGCAGGGACCGGGCGGTTCACGTGCCCCAGCTCGAGCCTAAGGCCGCGGAGAGCGGCGCCATGCCGGTACAGGGCGGCCCCAGCGTGACACCGAGGCGCAGTGACACACACGGACACACTACTCGCGCATCGGCACGTTGACACGAACATGCCCGCGGTCTCTGTTGTACGCACCTGCCCATCCCCACACATCGCCTCAGGCGCTGGAGGAGCCGGGCATGGGCCGTGTACTGGTGGTGGACGGCGGAGCCTCCATGCGGTGAGGGAGGGTGGGGGAGGGCGGCGCCTGCGTGTGTGGGCGGGAGTGGGAGGATGGGTGGAGGATGGGTGGGGGAGGATGGGTGGGGGAGGATGGGTGGGGGATGGGTGGGGGAGGATGGGTGGGGGATGGGTGGGGGAGGGCGAGCCTGCGTGAGTGGGCGGCCTCTGCCGCGTGTGGGCTCGCGCGAGGGCCAAGTGTGCGTGCGTGGGGATTCGTGCTGACTGCCTACTCTCGTGCCACCTGCAAGCCCACTCCGCCTTCCGCTCTGGTCTGCGTACGTATTAGTTCCGCAACACTCGTCATGCTGGCCTCGGGCTGCCTATCTATCTGTGTGCACCTGCTTTCCCGTGCGCCGTCCAGCACACACGGATCAGCCATTTTCTTCTTTGTCTTTCTGCTGGTACTGTCAATACGCGCACTTGTTTTGCTGACAGTTCGCATGAGTGGCTACCCGCCGCCCCCCCCCCCCGCGCCGGGACCTGTTTAATTGTGCTCGGGCATGTTCATTCACCCCATCAGCTGCGCGCTGCTTGGCGACATGCTGGCGGAGAGCGGCGTCAAGAACGGCTGGGCCGGCATCATCGTCAACGGCTGCATCCGCGACTCGGCTGACATCGCCAAGTGCGTGCGTGTGTGCGTGCGTGCGTGCGTGTGGGCGGGCGGGCGGGCGGGCGTATGTGTTTGCGGGCGGCGCCTGGAGGTGGCAGGTCTAGGCAGCTGGCAGACGTACGGCGGTACACACGACCCCTTCCGTAGTACTTCTCCCGCCGCACCCCTCCCCCCCCTGCCCCCGCCCACCACCACCTATCTCCCCGTACCGCGCCCAATCCCAACCTCGCCCCCAGGATGGCCCTGGGCGTGAAAGCGCTGGGCACGCACCCGCTCAAGTCCAGCAAGCGAGACCCCGGCCTGCGGGATGTGCTGGTGGCCTTTGGCGGCGTGGCCATTGCCCCCGGCGACTGGGTGTATGCCGACGCCGACGGCATCCTAGTGTCCAAGGAGCAGCTCACACTATGATGTTGATGATGATGTTGATGGTGATGATAATGATGATCCGCTGATTGGGCGGCCGCTCACCGGTTTTAGGGGAGGTTGACAATCAAGTTGATTGACCCGCTACTGAACATCTGCTGTTGCCGACCCGTCCCGAGGTGTAAGTAGGTTGCAAAGCGTTTGTGTTTGGGGTGCCTGCATGCACGAGTTGCATGCATACATGCCTGCATGGTGAGTGCGAGCTGCAGCTCCGCGGGTGAAAGCGGTGGGGGGACTGACGCGCTCGAGACACTGGTGCTGCGAGCGTAGGACAAGGAGGAGGAGGAAAAGGAGAAGGGGGAGGGGCTGGGGGATGAAGCAGTTTCGGGATGGTGTTGAGGCTCAGTGCTGCTGCTGAGAGTTGCAGCCATATGAGCATAAGGGGCGTGTGTGAGAGGCGGTGTGTGGCCCAGGGGTGCGGCAAGGACCTGGCGAGTGATGTCATGCATGAGGAGAGACGACTCGGCAGTTGCTCGGCTTGGCATAGCTCATTCCGGTATGTATGAAGGCTACGAGGAAAGAGCAACACGCACGCGACGCGGCCAAATGCATGACATCGCGCTGGCGATCAGGTCCGCTGACGTGCAGACAGCCTTGTTAACACTTGGAATACAACATGAAGCTTATTATATCATTAGGTTGACGTCAGCGCCTTGGATAAACAGCAATTCGGCAAGCTGCTGCAGCAGCAGAGTTTCTTGATTTCCCTTCTCTGAATGTTATGCGTAGAGTGAGCGGCACTGTTTCCGGAATTTATGGCAAACAATTAGCGGACAAGTCTCAAGCGCTGAGGCGGCTTATCCGCCAGCAGGATAGGCTTCCATAACCTGCAATCACTATCTGTTGGCGAGTGGCCAGCGAACCGCTAAGAAAATGGAGGCTGGAGACTGTGTACCAGAGGGCCCGCAATGCGGTGCCACCCTGACTTCACACGTTCCGCCAGGGCTCGATCCCGCGCGCCCCTGCCCCGGCGGCATGTCCCAGCTAGCGCGCCTCCCGCCAGAGCTCCAAGATCGCATCGCAGAGGCCCTGCCACCCAACGAGGTGGCATGCACGCTGCGCCTGCTCAGTCGCACGCTAGCAGCCCACTTCCGCAGCCACACCGCCGTGCAGCTGTCGCAGCCGGTGCCGCACCACGCCTTCGTGCGGCGCTTCGGCCGCTGGTCCGCGGTGCGCTCGCTGCCGCTGGCTCAGCGGCGCAAGCTCATCGCTCTGACGGCGGCCAGCGGCAGCTTGGAGAACCTGCGCGTGGTGGCGGGCGGTCCGGACGTGACTCAGGCGGTTGGCACCGCAGGCTGCGCGCTGACGGCAGAGGTGTTTGCGGCAGCGGCCGGGGCAGGGCACATGCACATATGCAAGGAGCTTTACAACATGGGCTGTCCCTGGGACACGTCAGTACTGTCGGCGGCGGCCCGCGGCGGTCACGTTGCCCTGCTCCGCTGCCTCTGTGCCAGCCGCTGCAAGTGGAGCTGCCTTGGGCCGGTACTGGTGGCGGCGGCGGCGGGCGGGAACCCGGCTGTCGTGGAGGCTGTGATGAAGCTATACGGCTCCGATGGGCACCACCATTGCTATGTCGCGTGGAGTTGCAAAAGGCTGTTGCAATATTTTGGGAAAGACGAGATGTGGGGCGAGGCGCAGTGGGACGAGGACGACAAGGATGCCCGTGAACTGGTTCTGCGTAAGAAGGAAGATGCTAGCTCCTCCCAACAGCAAGCGCAAACGCAGCAGGAGCAAGAGCAGCTGCAGCAGAAAGAGCAGGAGCAGGAGCAGCAGCCGCAGGGTCCACAGCAAGCTTCAGCTGTGACCGGGCCAGATAGCGCCGCGGCCGTCACCGCGTCCGCCGCCGCCGCCACGTCCGCTGCCGCTGCCGGCGGCGGGGTTATTGTGAGTGCAGCAGCAGCAGCAGGAGCCGCGGAAGCCGCGGGAGCAGCAGGAGCCGCGGGAGCAGCCCCAGCCTCAGTCCCAGGAGCACCAGCAGGAGCACCCTCCGGAGCCACCGCGGCCGACGACGCGGCAGCGGGCGCAGCGGCCACTGCGGCGCCTGCCGCGCCCGCCGCCGCCGCCGGCGACGACGACGACGGCGGCGGCGCCAGTATAGGCTTCCAATCCTTACACGTGCTACAGCATGGAAGGGACCTGTCGCAAGAGGAGGCGGCGGCGGTCTGTGTGGTCGCCGCGTATGCGCTGCCCTTCCGGCCCATGGCCAGGCTGGTGTACCGGTGCGGCGGCTTGCAGGCGCGCATGCAGCCGGCACTGGCGGCGGCGCTGGCGGCGGCGCTGCTCAGCCCCACGCCCGACTGGACAACTAAGGTCCTGTGGATAGAAGGGATGGTGGCTGAGGACGCTGGCGCGGGCGCGGCAGCAAAGGTCCGGCTGACGTGGCCGCGGGGCCTTGAAGGCGCGCTGTGCGCTGGACTGACCCTGGGCCGCCGCCCACCGGTGGTGCGGGACGCGACAGGGCCGCTGGCGCGACTGATCTGGGCGCGGAACAGGTGCGCTGGAGAGCGAGAGAGAGCACAAGCGAAGGAGACGCAGAACCGTGTGCGTGTGCGTGTGTGGTAATGCGCAGGTGTGCAGGGGTGTCTGTGTGCATATGTGTGTGTGTGTGTGTGTGTGTGTGTGTGTGTGTGTGTGTGTGTGTGTGTGCGCACCGCGGTACACACGCTGGCGGCCATGACTACCCTCGCTCATATGTGTGTTCGCCTGCTGCTTTCGTGTTTAGGGTGCTGCATGGTACCATAGCACCTATCGCGCTACAGTAACTCCCCCGTCATACCAGCCGCGCAACCTTGCCTTGACGTTGAAAAATGATTTTTGGTGTCTGGGGATACGCTGTACACTACGGGACTACGCCAACCTGCCCCTGTCCCATTGCATCTATCGCGCTAGCTACCTGCCCGTCCTTCCCCGCCCACCGTATCCTCCCTATCTCCCCACCGTGTCTACCAATCTCCCACGAACAGGGGCTACCGCGTGTCCAGCCTACCGCCGGCGTGGCTCCTGCCGCTGGCCGACGTGACCGGCATGCAGGCCCTCGCGACCTGGCTGCTGGAAGTCCCACCACCACCACCATGGCAGGGTGCCGCCGCGGCCGCGCGGCGGAAGCGCCCCGACAGCCCCCTCACCGGCGCGGCGGTGGCGGCCGCACGCCTTGGGCACCTGGAGACGCTGGAGGCCCTTGCCAGGGCGCAGGAGGAGCACCGGCAGGCAGCGGGGGAGGCGGAGGCGGAGGTGGAGGCGGAGGCGGAGGCGGAGGGGGCGGCACAGCAGGGGGCCACACAGGAGGCGGCACAGCAGGGGGCGGCAGGTGTGCGGCCCCGCCCGCCGCAGCCTCCGGCCTGGTTGCGGGCTGTTGTCAAGGAGGCGACGGCGCGGGGGCACGAGGACATCGTGCTCTGGGCGGTGCAAACCTACGGCGCCCAGGCAGTGCTGTGCCAGGAGCTGTGGGCCGCCGCCGCCGCCGCCGCCGCCGCTGCTGCGGGCAGTGCCGCCAGCCGTGACAGCAGTAGCAATGACGGCAGCAGCAGCAAGCCCAGCTGCGGTCTGCGGCTGCTGGACTTCCTGCAGCGCAATGGCTGCCCGGGACAGCTGCAGCGCGAGGGCGTGTGCTCCGCCATCGCCGCCGCCGCGACTGCAGCCTCGGCCGCCGTGGCGATCGGGGCCGGGGCCGGCGGCGGCGGCGGCGGCGCAGTCACGGGCGTTGCGGGTTTGTATGAGTGGCTGCAGCGGCAGGGCATGGCGTCACTGGTGAGTATGGAGGCGGCGGCGGAGGCGGGGGATGTGGAGCTGGCGACCCGGCTTGTGAGTGTGGGGGCCGGGCACGCGGCGCTGCACGGCGGCCTGTGGAAGCCGGCGGTGGAGAAGGGGCACGCGGCGTTCGTGGAATGGCTGGTGGCGGACACGCAGTGCCCGCTGCCGCCGCTGCCATGGACCTCCTCGAATGGCGGCGGCACCCGGGGACTGCCCCATGCGGAGTACCGTGTGGCGCTGAGTAACGGCGACCTAGGGGTCTTGCGGGCGCTGTGGCTGTTGGAGCAGGTGGCAGGAGCATCAACCAGCTCAGGAGCGGTGGCGGCGGGGGGATCGGCAGGCGCGGCGGGATCGGCTTGCAGGTGGCAGTCGTGGGAGCTTGACCGCCTGTATGACAGCTTGTGTGAGTCGCCGTGCCGCAGCCTGCCGGTGATGGCGTTCGCGGTGAAGCTCGCGGGGCTGGGCGGCGCGGCGCATGCACAACAGGTGTGGCAGGCATGGGAGGCCATCTTGGGGGTACTGGAGCGGCAGCGGTCGGACTCTGCTGCTGAGGTGCTGGCGCCGATGCTCGGGCTGTGGGCCGAGCGGTTGGGCTACGTGGCGGCGGAGGTAGACGAGCTGGACCGTTCATTGAATGATCTGCGGCAGCGCTTCCGCGAGGAGGGCTTCAAGTTGGCCCGACCCGCGTCGGACACGCTGCGGCAGCGCGTGCAGGACGCGGCGGCGGCGCTGGACGCCGCCGCCAACGCGGCCAGTGATCTATCCGGGCACATGCTGGACAGTGTGTTGGCCTGGGCACCGTAGGCGCGTGTAGCTGCGTGCTGCGTGCTGTGTGCGTGGCTGGGGCTGTGGCATAGCGGATGGTTGACCATCGGGAGCCATTGGTTTGTGATTACTGTGGCCTGTGGGACGGATACAGGGAGCCGTGGGTGTCGGCGCCTTGGCGGCTGGTGGCTGAGTGGCTAGTGGAGAGGCGGATATATGGGACCGGCCGGCAGCAGTGCGCTAGTGGCCTAGTGGGTGCGAGGCCGCCGACGTGCTGCTGGATGTATGGGGCTCACGACAACTGCTGGGCCTTTGCTGTACCGTATGTGGGCTCGCCTGCTGTTCCCTAAACCCCCCTTATCGCTTGCAACCAACGCCTCTGCCTGTACTCCGCTCGTTTGACCTGGTGTTTACACACCCCCCCTGGCTGGCTGGCTGGTAATAATTTGTTGACGCGCAATATTTCTCACGCTCCGTGCGGCCGGCCAGCAGGGGTTGCTGGTGGCGGTCGGTGGTATAGGTTACACACGCACGCTTACATATTGTAGGGACCGCATGCTTGCCCCATACTGTGCATGCGTGGTACGGCGCCAGCTTTGCTGCGGGCCCTTTCTGCAAACGATCGATGTAGGCCTACAGCACCAGTGCTTTGGTGCAGGCCGCGCCTACCGCTGCTGCCGCACATATGGTATTGCGGCCAGCACGGCAGGCATGTGCACCGCTCCATGCAGGGCTGCTGGCCGCACTAACGCGAGCACTGCGCCGTGACACGTTGGTGAGCATGCATCGGCAGTTGCGCGACCTAATTAACTAACGAATGGGCTGAGCGCGGCGACAGCAGCAAGCCGGCAGCGCTAGCTAGCTGGCTGCTATCTACAGCCAATAGCAAGCAAAGGGCAACTTGCTTGTGGAGATGGATAGGGGCATAGCTACATGCATCGCATGCAGCTTGACGCAGCCGGCGAGCCCACGTACAGCAAATAAAGGTCCAGCAGTAGTTGTCGTGAGCCCCATACATCCAGCAGCACGTCGGCGGCCTCGCACCCACTAGGCCACTAGCGCACTGCTGCCGGCCGGTCCCATACAAGGTCCCATATATCCGCCTCTCCACTAGCCACTCAGCCACCAGCCGCCAAGGCGCCGACGCCCACGGCTCCCTGTATCCCGCAGGCCACAGCTATCACAAACACCTACCGCTACGCAGTACTCCGGCTTGCCCCTCCCCCCTCAGGGCGCTCCATGCCGTGCGCCCCGGAAGGCGGTGTGGGGATGGGGTGGGGTGGGATGGACTGGCGGATGGTGGAAGTATCATATAGGTATGCTGGGGGCTGCGAGCAGCCATACTACCGGTCATGATATTGCCTTCGATAGCTCAGGGCGCCGCGGGCTGGGGGTGGGTAGGATGTGGGGGCTCGGACTCAGCGGGGGCACGGACTCAGGGCGTGGAAGCCAGCGAGAAGCGGGCGAGAGTAACGCCGATGTGCCGGGTGATGTGCGAGCAGAATACAGAACGCGGCATTCGTCATTACGGGGAAACTAAAACAGATAGCGCCAACCTTTTGCGCCTCGCGCTTTCGCGCGCAATTTCCAGGATCCTCCAACGCGTCGATTCCTCCGTCTTGCGTCCTTCCGTGCCGGGAGCCTTGATTATCGATACAATTTGTGATATATTGTCTGTTGCGCTGGAGCTCTAATGCAAATGCTGCGCTTGTGCGTTTACCCCGCTCTGGCATAGGGCTTGCGTTTTCATAATGTTACGCTTTGCAATACATACATAGAAAGGCGCACTATTTGCACGACAAATTTCGCTGCGCTCGGGTTTCAAGGTTATAACTCAAGTCAAAACTGGAATAACCGGGAGGGCCCCCCGCGGCGAGCTCGATGCGACCGCAATGGCTATTGCCCCTCCCCCTTCGGGGGAAGGGGCAAGCCAACCAATGGCTCCCGAATGGTCAACCATCCGCTATGCCACAGCCACAGCCACACAGCACGCAGCACGCAGCAGCTACACGCGCCTACGGCTGCCACGTCAACCACTACGCCGCAGCCACAGCCACACAGCAGCTACACGCGCCTACGGTGCCCAGGCCAACACACTGTCCAGCATGTGCCCAAGCAGATCATCGGCCGCGCTGGCGGCGGCGTCCAGCGCCGCCACCGCGTCCTGCAGGCGCTGCCGCAGCGTGTCCGACGCGGGTCGGGCCAACTTGAAGCCCTCCTCGCGGAAGCGCTGCCGCAGATCATTCAATGAACGGTCCAGCTCGTCTACCTCCGCCGCCACGTAGCCCAACCGCTCGGCCCACAGCCCGAGCATCGGCGCCAGCACCTCAGCAGCAGAGTCCGACCGCTGCCGCTCCAGTACCCCCACGATGGCCTCCCATGCCTGCCACCTCTTTTGTGCATGCGCCGCGCCGCCCAGCCCCGCGAGCTTCACCGCGAACGCCATCACCGGCAGGCTGCGGCACGGCGACTCACACAAGCTGTCATACAGGCGGTCAAGCTCCCACGACCTGCAACTGCCGTCTGCTGATGCAGAAGCCGATCCCGGCGCGGCCGCAACTGCCGATCCCGGCGCGCCTGCCGATCCCCCCGCCGCCGCCACCGCTCCTGAGCTGGTTGATGCTCCCGCCACCTGCTCCAACTGCCACAGCGCCCGCAAGACCCCTAGGTCGCCGTTACTCAGCGCCACACGGTACTCCGCATGGGGCAGTCCCCGGGTGCCGCCGCCCTTCGAGGAGGTTCTTGGCGGCGGCAGCGGGCACTGCGTGTCCGCCACCAGCCATTCCACGAACGCCGCGTGCCCCTTCTCCACCGCCGGCTTCCACAGGCCGCCGTGCAGCGCAGCGTGCCCAGCCCCCACACTCACAAGCCGGGTCGCCAGCTCCACATCCCCCGCCTCCGCCGCCGCCGCCATACTCACCAGTGAAGCCATGCCCTGCCGCTGCAGCCAATCATACAAACCCGCAACGCCCGTGACTGCGCCGCCACCGCCGCCGCCGGCCCCGGCCCCGATCGCCACGGCGGCCGAGGCTGCAGTCGCGGCGGCGGCGACGGCGGAGCACACGCCCTCGCGCTGCAGCTGTCCCGGGCAGCCATTGCGCTGCAGGAAGTCCAGCAGCCGCAGACCGCAGCTGGGCTTGCTGCTGCTGCCGTCATTGCTACTGCTGTCACGGCTGGCGGCACTGCCCGCAGCGGCGGCGGCAGCGGCGGCGGCAGCGGCCCACAGCTCCTGGCACAGCACTGCCTGGGCGCCGTAGGTTTGCACCGCCCAGAGCACGATGTCCTCGTGCCCCCGCGCCGTCGCCTCCTTGACAACAGCCCGCAACCAGGCCGGAGGCTGCAGCGGGCGGGGCCGCACACCTGCCGCCCCCTGCTGTGCCGCCTCCTGTGTCGCCCCCTGTGCCGCCCCCTCCGCCTCCGCCTCCGCCTCCACCTCCGCCTCCGCCTCCCCCGCTGCCTGCCGGTGCTCCTGCTGCGCCCTGGCAAGGGCCTCCAGCGTCTCCAGGTGCCCAAGGCGTGCGGCCGCCACCGCCGCGCAGGTGAGGGGGCTGTCGGGGCGCTTCCGCCGCGCGGCCGCGGCGGCACCCTGCCGTGGTGGTGGTGGGGCTTCCAGCAGCCAGGTCGCGAGGGCCTGCATGTGCATCGCGTCGGCCAGCGGCAGGAGCCACGCCGGCGGTAGGCTGGACACGCGGTAGCCCCTGTTCGTGGGAGATTGGTAGACACGGCGGTGGGGAGATAGGGAGGATACGGTGGGCGGGGAAGGACGGGCAGGTAGCTAGCGCGATAGATGCAATGGGACAGGGGCAGCAGGTTGGCGTAGTCCCGTAGTGTGCAGCGTATCCCCAGACACCAGCAATCAATTTGTCAACGTCAAGGCAAGGTTGCGCAGCTGGTATGACGCAAGAGTTACTGTAGCGCGATAGGTGCTATGGTACCATGCAGCACCCTAAACACGAAAGCAGCAGGCGAACACACATATGAGCGAGGGTAGTCATGGCCGCCGGCGTGTGTACCGCGGTGTGCACACACACACACACACACACACACACACACACACACACACACACACACACACACACACACACACACACACACACACACACACACACACACACACACACACTGGGGCAACATCGCCCAACGCGGAGCTCGGTAACCGGCGTAGGAATTGGTCCGTAACTGCGCACGCGTGTTCAGCGGCTTTGTTCCGTTTGTTTTTGTGTTTAACACACACACACACACACACACACACACACACACACACACACCAGCCGGACACGCGTCTGGAAACGCTGCAACCGCCGCCCGCCACGTCCCCCATGCAGCCTCGACCCCGTTTAGTCGCAGTGCCACCGCTAACTCGCCCTCTTCCAATAGTGTTATTGTACTTAGTGGGCGGGATTTGGGACGCGTGATACCTAGCTTGTCTGCTACACGCCGCCTCTCTTGTCGCCGTTGCCATTCATATGCCCGTGACACTTCCTCGCTGCCGCCCTATGCCCATGCTTCCACTTTTGCCTATAGGTGAGCTCGACTACGACCAGCGGGCGGGAATCCGGGAATTAGGCGTGCTGGGTCACCGTTGTTTAGCGCGCCCAGGGTGCGGAGCATGGACGCATACAGGTGCATCGCGGGGTCAGGCCGAATGGTCGCCCGTGGGGTTCCAGGCTTATCGCGGGTAAGTATGACTACCTGGGTCACTACAGTCACGCGACGCTCGGTAAAATGGTGGGTATCGGTAAGTAACTCCGGCGTCGTCTGGGCGGGCTTTCGTTTCGTTTTTTAACACACACACACACACACACACACACACACACACACACACACACACACACACACACACACACACACACACACACACACACACACACACACACACACACACACACACACACACACACACACACACACACACACATATGCACACAGACACCCCTGCACACCTGCGCATTACCACACACGCACACGCACACGGTCCTGCGTGTATGTCTCCTTCGCTTGTGCTCTCTCTCGCTCTCCAGCGCACCTGTTCCGCGCCCAGATCAGTCGCGCCAGCGGCCATGTCGCGTCCTGCACCACCGGTGGGCGGCGGCCCAGGGTCAGTCCAGCGCACAGCGCGCCTTCAAGGCCCCGCGGCCACGTCAGCAGGACCTTTGCTGCCGCGCCCGCGCCCGCGCCCTCAACCACCATCCCTTCTATCCACAGGACTTTAGTTGTCCAGTCGGGCGTGGGGCTGAGCAGCGCCGCCGCCAGAGCCGCCACCAGTGCCGGCTGCATGCGCGCCTGCATGCCGCCGCAGCGGTACACCAGCCTGGCCATGGGCCGGAAGGGCAGTGTATACGCGGCGACCACACAGACCGCCGCCGCCTCCTTTTGCGACAGGTCCCATTCAAGCTGTAGCACGTGTAAGGATTGGAAGCCTATACTGGCGCCGCCGCCGTCGTCGTCGCCGTCGTCGTCGTCGTCGCCGCCGCCAGCGGCGGCGGCGGCGGGCGCGGCAGGCGCCGCAGTGGCCGCTGCGCCCGCTGCCGCGTCTTCGGCCGCGGTGGCTCCGGAGGGTGCTCCTGCTGGTGCTCCTGGGACTGAGGCTGGGGCTGCTCCCGCGGCTCCTGCTGCTTCCGCGGCTCCTGCTGCTCCTGCTGCTGCTGCTGCTGCTGCTGCTGCACTCACCACCACCCCGCCGGCAGCGGCAGCGGACGTGGCGGCGGCGGTGGACGCGGTGACGGCCGCGGCGCTATCTGGCCCGGTCACAGCTGAAGCTTGCTGTGGACCCTGCGGCTGCTGCTCCTGCTCCTGCTGCTCTTTCTGCTGCGGCTGCTCTTGCTCCTGCTGCGTTTGCGGTTGCTGTTGGGAGGAGCTAGCATCTTCCTTCTTACGCAGAACCAGTTCACGGGCATCCTTGTCGTCCTCGTCCCACTGCGCCTCGCCCCACATCTCGTCTTTCCCAAAATACTCCAACAGCATTCTGCGACTATAGTCGTCATACGAATAATGGTGCCCATCGGAGCCGTATAGCTTCACCACAGCCTCCACGACAGCCGGGTTCCCGCCCGCCGCCGCCGCCACCAGTACCGGCCCAAGGCAGCTCCACTTGCAGCGGCTGGCACAGAGGCAGCGGAGCAGGGCAACGTGACCGCCGCGGGCCGCCGCTGACAGTACTGACGTGTCCCAGGGACAGCCCATGTTGTAAAGCTCCTTGCATATGTGCATGTGCCCTGCCCCGGCCGCTGCCGCAAACACCTCTGCCGTCAGCGCGCAGCCTGCGGTGCCAACCGCCTGTGTCACATCCGGACCGCCCGCCACCACGCGCAGGTTTTCCAAACTGCCGCTGGCCGCCGTCAGAGCGATGAGCTTGCGCCGCTGAGCCAGCGGCAGCGAGCGCACCGCGGACCAGCGGCCGAAGCGCCGCACGAAGGCGTGATGCGGCACCGGCTGCGACAGCTGCACGGTGGTGTGGCTGCGGAAGTGGGCTGCTAGCGTGCGGCTGAGCAGGCGCAGCGTGCATGCCACGTCGTTGGGTGGCAGGGCCTCTGCGATGCGATCTTGGAGCTCTGGCGGGAGGCGTGCTAGCTGGGACATGCCGCCGGGGCAGGGCCACTCGGGATTGAGCCCTGGCGGAACGTGTGAAGTCAGGGTGGCACCGCATTGCGGGCCCTCTGGTACACAGTCTCCAGCCTCCATTTTCTTAGCGGTTCGCTGGCCACTCGCCGACAGATAGACGTGATTGCAGTTTATGGAAGCCTATCCTGCTGCGGATAAGCCGCCTCAGCGCTTGAGACTTGTCCGCTATTTGTTATGTTTCATTCTTATTGATTCCGGAAATCAGTGCCGCGCACTCTACGCATAACATTCAGAGAAGGGAAATCAAGAAACTCTGCTGCTGCTTCAGCTTGCCAAGTTGCTGTTTATCCAAGGCGCTGACGTCAACCTAATAATATAATAAGCTTCATGTTGTCTTCTGTGAAGTGTTAACAAGGCTAGGTCTGCACGTAAGCGGACCTGGTCGCCAGCGCGATGTCATGCATTTGGCCGCGTCGCGTGCGTGTTGCTCTTTCCTCGTAGCCTTCATACATACTGGAACGTGCCAAGCCGAGCAACTGCCGAGTCGTCTCTCCTCATGCATGACAACATCACTCGCCAGGTCCCTGCCGCACCCCTGGGTCACACACCGCCTCTCACACACGCCCCTCTTGCTCATATGGCCGCAACTCTCAGCAGCACTGAGCCTCAACACCATCCCGAAACTGCTTCATCCCCCCAGCCCCTACCCCTTCTCCTTTTCCTCCTCCTCCTCCTCGTCCTACTCTCGCGTCAGCAGCACCAGTGTCTCCAGCGCGTCAGTCCCCGGGAAGAACAGGTAGGCTGTGGCGGACCGCAGCCGCCAACCGCCCGCCAGCAGCGCCCTCAGGTCGCCCTGCAGAGCCCTGAACCCACAGGACAGGTACACCAGAGCCCGGGGGCCGCCCGAGCTGCTGCCCGCGTCACCACCGGACCGCGGCGGGCCCGGCTGCAGCTGCTCCTGCTGCTGTTGCGGCTGCGGCTGCAGGTCTTGCGGCTGTGGCTGTAGCTGCGGCTGTAGCGGCTGCTGTCCCCCAGCCCCGGAGCTGGGCACCGCCAATGACGACGGTGGGGAACTGCCGCGGCAAGCCTCCTGCCCTGGGGTTGCCGGCGGGCTGCTACCGCTACCGCTGCTGCTACTGCTACTGCTGCTGCTGCTGCTGCTGCTGCTGCTACCGCTACCGCTGCTGCTGCTGCTGCTGCGGCTGTGTGCTGCGGTGAGCGCCTGCAGCAGGCTGGAGCCCAGGCCCTTGCGGGGCGGGTCCACCACCAACACGTCACAGCCCGCCAGCCAGCGGCCCGGGTCCGACCCCGCCTCTGCAGTCACGTACTCAATCTCAGCCGGCAGCTGCAGCCGATGCGGCGGCGGCGCCGCCGGTGCTGCTGCTGCGCCCCCCGACACGCTCCCGCCGGCTGCGGCGCCCTCGTTGTGCGGCTCTAGCCCTTGTGCCTGCCGCTGCGGCTCCTGCTCAACCACCTGATTCTGCTGCTGCTCCTGCTGCTGCTGCTGCTGCTCCCGTGCGCGCAGTCGGGCCAGGGAGGCGGCGAAGGGCGCCGCCGCCGCCGGGTTGATCTCCACCAGTCGTAGCGCCGCCAGCCGCCGGCCGGGCGCCGCCGCCAGCGACAGCCCTATGACGCCGATGCCTGCGTGCAGCTCCGTCACCCGGCAGCCGTCCGGCACCTGGATGGCAGCGATTACAGCGATGGATGCGGCAGTGTGAGTGTGTAGGGGGGGAGGGCGGGGAGTGTGCGTGTATGTGTTGGGGGGGGCGGGGGTTAGTGTGTGCGGGAAGTGTGTGGGGGTTACATTCAGGATGAGTTAAGGAAGTGGTAGACGGGTCGGGTGTGTGCAGGAGCAATGTGTGTGGGCAGTGGGGAACACAGACATGCAGCCAGGGCTGAGGGTGGGAGCGGGAGCCGGCGGCAGAAGTAAGGGGTTTCTAGAAGTGCGGCGCGCGTGCATGCAGTGGCTCCGGCACGCCGTCAACCCAGCAAAGGCTTCTTGCTGTGCATGTACTCTCCCCCATCCACCTAGTCAGCAGGCCCGCCTGCCCTCCGTACACAATCCTTTATCGAGTAGGCCCAACCCCAAGCAGCTAGCCACACACACACACACACACACACACACACACACACACACACACACACACACACACACACACACACACACACAGTCACGCGACGCTCGGTAAATGGTGGGTATCGGTAAGTAACTCCGGCGTCGTCTGGGCGGGCTTTCGTTTCGTTTTTTAACACACACACACACACACACACACACACACACACACACACACACACACACACACACACACACACACACACACACACACACACACACACACACATAGGTATCCGTAAGTAACTCCGGCGCCGCTTGGGCGGGCTTCGTTTTTTGTTGTTTGTTTTCGAACACACACACAAACCCAACCCAACCCAACCCACGCCGCCCACCATGTCCGCGATGTGCCGCAGCACCAGCTGCATGGCGCCGTAGTTGGCCTGCACGAAGGAGCCGGGGCCCACGCACGCCGCCACGCCGCCAAAGTCCTGCCACGCCGCCGCCGGACCCGCCACGTGCGCCCAGGCGTCACCCAGGATGGCGTTGCGGCTGGCGTCTGGTTGGAAGTTGAGCCAGATGGAGTGGACCAGCGGCGGCGGCGCCGCCGCCGGGGCCCTGGGGGAGGCGGCGGAGGAGCCGGCTGCGCCGCCCGAGCCAGGCGCCTGGGCTGCCGCCCCGCCGGGTGCTTCTTCGGAGAGGCACGGCGCCATGGGCTGCCCGGGCGGCCCCGCCAGGTTCCACAGCGCCCGACACAGCTGCAGCACCGACGCCAGGGCCCGGTCGGCGGCGGAGGCGGCGGCGGCGGCGGCGGGGGAGGAGAAGTCGGTGCCGGGTGGCGGCGGCGGCGCGTTCAGCACCAGGACCACCTGCGCGTGCGGCGTGGCATGCACGCACGTGTGCGGGGGCTGTGTCAGGCGTGGGGTTTGAGGGTGCGGGGGTGAGTGCGTGCGGGCTGAGCAGCGTGGGGGCTGTGGTCGGGTCACAGGGGATGGAGGCACAGCTGGTGTGCGGTAGCAGCCGCCGTTCATTGCGGCACAGCGCGTGGCAGTACCTCACATCGCTGTCCGGCCCCGCCCCTCACGGCCTCCCGGCCTCCCTGCCCGCCAGCCCCCCAGCCCCCGCCCCACAGCCCCAGCCCCACAGCCCCAGCCCCCCCCCCCACACACACACCTGCTCCGTCCACACGTGCAGGTCGTGTGTGGCCGCCAGCACCGCGGGGTCGTGTGTGGTCCAGGCGCCCGTTACCTCCGCCACGTACGGCAGCACCAGCACCGACTCGCTCTTGGGGTCCAGCTGCATGGCCTGTGAGCGCGTGCGGGCGTGAGCGCGGGCGTGAGCACGAGGGCGCGACGCCGGGCCTGTGGCCAGGAGTTACGGGTGGTGCCGGATGAAGCTGCCTTGCGTTCATGTAGACCCTCTCCTGCACAGTCCGTGCCCTTTACTACCGTTGCTACGGTATGTAGGCCTCCTTGACACGGTTCGCCTTCATACTGTATGGCCTCCCCGCTTTTGCATGCTTGCCGTACAAGCCCCGACGTGGCGCTGCCGCACACATGTGTGCGGCCCTCCCAGAACCTCAAGCCGTCCTCCTTTTCCCAGACATCCTAGTCCAAACCCCCCGCCCCCGCCCCTGCACCCTGCGACTCCCGGCGGCGCTGGCCCACCTGCGCGTGCCGCTCCGCCACGCCCGGCTTTAGCAGCTGCTGGTCGGTGTGGAAGGCGGTGGGAAACAGCAGGAAGGTGCCGGCCTCGGGCCGGAAGGTGGGCTCCTTGATGCCGCCCTTGCGGAACAAGACCTACAGAGGTGGGTTGCAGAGGCCAGGGGCCGGGGATGGGGGCAGGTGCAGGTGCAGGACTGCAGGTGCAGGGGAGGGTAGGCGGGGCAGGCGGCCCCGTCATCTGCGCCATGGCATGTCTGGGCGCGCTGCTTCAGGGCCACGCCTGGCCTTCTTTCAGGAGCCATGCGCTCTACAGCAAGTGGAGGAGGTCCTGCCCGACGTCCCGTCGGGTGCGGCAAGGAGGGGGCTTAGTCCGCCTCCCCAGCCGTGTGGCCTGCGCGTGCGGAGGCCAACGCGAAACCGCTCACCGTCTGCTCGCCATGCCCGAGTGCCTCAATCGTCGGAGCCCATTCCTTCAGTGCTTTAGTGACGCGAGCGCCCTGCGGGGCCGCCTTGCTCGATGGCTCGGCGACGCTGTTTGCGCTGCAACGCACTACGCGAGACGGCAGGTCCCGCGCACGCGTTGTCTGGCTGGGTCGCACTCCACGTGAAGAGCGTAGCGTCTGCATTTGCTTTAGACCGAAATACGCGACTGTCCTAGTCAGTCGCTAAAGTTTTACTCTCGTCGCACCCTCTGCTCAGTGTTTACTTGCTATTACTATCAAGCAAGAAACTGAAAATACAAAATCATATGTCAAGCGCGCGAAGTAGGCGTTTGGCTCTTTCGGCACAGTTGATGCTGGCGGAACAGGCGCGGCTCAGCAAATACTGCAGTTTTAACACTATCCAGACATATCGTCACTTAACACTTCAAATTTGAATGGCCAGCTCTTCGCCCAGATGGCGCCCGCGCAACACCTTGTGTGCTCCTCGCACCCCTTCCCGCCGCGCTGCCGCACCGCACCCTGCATGACCAATTCTTGCTCACCCGCAATCCTACGGCCTTTGTGCTGTGCCAGCCCTTCAAGAACAGCGTTGGCCCAAGCCTGCCTAAGGCCTCTCGTCAATTAAGAGCCGCATGCGATCAACGCCAACGCAGTGTCTCGACAACAGATCACCCACGAGATCGCCCCTGTGTACCCATGCACGCCAGCCTACAGTGTATCATATGTCCACATGCATGCCGCTCCCATCGGCCGCAAAAACCCGATTATGAACGCGCAAGGTAATCAAGCACCTGTCACGCCTCCTGCTCCGCCCGCTCATCAACAAGCGGTTGCTCCTCAGGTCTTGAGCGCCTCGGCCGCCGCCGGCTCCGCCTCCTTGGTGGGTGCCGCCGGCAGGTCAAGGTCGGGCTCCTGTACAAAGACACATGAATGCAAAACGCATAGTTTCAATGACACATGGTTATAAAGACATGGCATGGATGGGTGACCCCATGACCCGCACCTGACTGCGCCACAACGGAGACACCAGAGTACCGTACATCCTTTCCCGAAACCAAAACTATGCGCAGGTCCACTTCCACCCACCCCTTGCTTGATACGCTGCTTCATGCTCCTCGTCCGCCCACCCTCACCGCTTTGCTTCCCCTTCCCACTCGTGCCAAGCCCCCTCCCCCCGCTTCGACTCCCACCTCCACGCACCCGCCTCCCGCCCCGCCTCCCGCCCCGCCTCCGCCCCTTCGCCCCTGTCCCTCGTCCGGTACTCTCGCTGCGCATGGGAACGGCGCAAACAAAACCCTTCCCCCCCTGCCCCCCACCCCGCCCCCCCCAACTTACCCCGCCTCCCCGCCAGCCGCCCGCTCCTCCCAACCCGGCCCCCCCTCCCCCAACCCGCAGCCCCCCAAACCTCCCCCCGCCCCGCACCTGCAGGTAGCTGGGCCCCTCCTTGCCGGCGTCCTCCACTGCCAGGTCCGCCTCCAGCGCGTCCAGCTCCGCCATGAGGTCGGACTCGTCCACGTCCTCGGGCACCATGTAGGAGCGGCCCATGGCCTCGTTGATCTCGTTGGCCATGTCCTGTGGGCATTGTGTGTGTGTGTGTGTGTGTGTGTGTGTGTGTTAAAAAACGAAACGAAAGCCCGCCCAGACGACGCCGGAGTTGCTTAGTGTGTGTGTGTGCGTGTGTGTATGTGTGTGTGTGTGTGCGCGCGTGCGCGCGCGTGTGTGTGTGTGTGTGTGTGTGTGTGTGTGTGTGTGTGTGTGTGTGTGTGTGTGTGTGTGTGTGTGTGTGTGTGTTTGTGTGTGTGTGTGCGTGCGTGCGTGCGTGCGTGAAAAAAAAATACAAACATTGAGGGTGCGCGAGCGTGTGCGTGCTGCGAAAGAACAGGTGTGGATAAGGTTGTGCGTGTGTCGTGGCGAGGTTGGGAATGGGTGCGGCAGCGGACCGCGTACAGCCCCAGACTCGCACTGGCAGGCCACTGCCGTGAAACCAGCCCCGCTGTCAGGCATAGTCCCCGCGCGCTTGCACCTGGCAGCCACCCGGTGCCGCCCAGCGCTTCCCGGCACCAATCAGCGGCACACACACAAACAAACGACATCCGCATGCGCACGCGCACACACGCATACATCGTCGCTTTGCTGCATCGCATACACTGTCTTTGCGCAATGTTTTCCTTGTGCTCTTTAACACGTGCACACAGACACGCGCACAGCGCCTCACCATCATGTCGATCATCTCGTCCTGCATGTTCTCGATGTAGCCGATGTCCAACTCCTTGTTCTTCTTGAAGGCGGTCTTCATCTCCTTGCTGGCCTCCTTCAGAGCCTGGGGGTGGAGGCGACGCGGGACGGGTGGCGGGTGGGGGGAGGGAAAGGGCGTTTTGCCAGTCCCGGACAGGGCAAACCGTGGGGAGCGCACAAAGAATCTGGTGAAGGCGGTGTTCGGCAACACGCGCCACCCGCATCCGGCACCAGCCACGCAACCCCGCTCTTCCCCCGTGCGCCCATGGGTCCACTGCAGTTTCCATTCTTCCCAGCCGCGCGCTCCGCCCACACCGTACGTGATCTACTGTACGTGTCTCGCCACCCGCCGGTGCACGCGTCCCAGTTCGTCGGAAGCACCCTGCAGCCCATTCACCTGAGCCTCGCCCACGTCACGCGGCAGCATGTAGGCCGCTGCCGCGCCGGCAACCCAAACACCCCCCCCCCCCCCCAGTCCGGCCCACATTCCCCACACTCACTGGGAGCTGATGTTGGGATCTGCTCTCAGCTATTCCCGACAGGTTTGGGTATACGGTATGGCCCTGTGAACCGCGCAACCCCAGCCCCGAGCCCCGGCCCACGGGCCTTGCCTACCCACCTGCACGCTGGTGACTGTGTCCTTGATGCTGTCCACTGTGAAGCGCGTCTGCTCCAGGTTGAACTGCTGCTGGTACAGTTGCTCGCGCTGGCTCTCATACAGCTTGCGCTGCTTCAGAACCTGTTCAGCGACAGCCAGCCGTATATCGGCCGAGGGGTGTTCAAAGACACACAGACATACACGCGTCAACCCCTTCCCCTTGTGCTTGCGTATCAGATACAGACACGCTCGTCGGTGCGGCACGATAACGGAATGCGGGCGTGGTGAACAGCAGGGCGGCCTGGTCCGCGCGTCCCGGCGTGCCCTTGCTTCGGACCCTGAGGACCGTTTCCCCCAGTGCTTGCAGCCCAGCGCAAAGCCGTTTGGAGGCCATGGAAAGTTCCCCATGGGCACACGCGCACCTGCAGCGCTCGCCGCTTGATGGCATCTTGCGCCGGCCCTGGCCGCGTCTTCTTGATTTGCTCCTTGTACTTCGCTAGCTGCTCATCCAGTGCGCGGATCTTTGCATCGGCTCTGTCAAGGAGCAAAGAAGATGAGGATGGGCACACGCACGTTTTATTGTTCGAGGATTGCTAGGGGGACATTGGGACTGGATTGTTGTGCAGTGGTGGTGGTTGGCACCTTTGCTCCGTACGTGTACGGAGAGCAGCGGCCTTGGGTGAGCAAGAGCCACAATCCGTGTCCGACTGATACATGCAAACCCAATCAGCTCCTATCAACTTGGTATAAATGGCTGAACGTACAGCGTGTGACTGCTGGGACTGGATGGCAGCTATCGGAAGGCATACAAACATAACCCGCGTTGGACTTGCCCTCACGGCCCCAACCCCCACCCGCGCATCGCACTCACGTATCACCGCGTGTGTTCAGGCGGTCAGTGGTCTCGTCTAGTGTGGGCTTGGGAGCTTCCTCCTTCTTGGCCCCAAAGATTCGCCTCATGGCGACCACCGCGGGCCTTCACCGATGGGCGTCGGGGAGTCAGGTGTTGCGGAGGTCCACCGCCGGTGGTTGAGCGGGCCCCTGAACTTGTCGGTCGCGCTCGTTGCGCAATGCACGATAGCTATGTATGCTTGGTACGTAAGAAAGGATGCTTAGGGGTAGCTACGAAGCGCTACGACGCAGGGCAACTGGAAGCAGCTGCTGGAAGCGGAAATGTGAGGTTTCTGGGTTTGAGGAGCGACTGAGTGATTGGGATTAGACTGCAAGGCGTACTTGGTGGTCGTGTTGGACTGTAGAATTAATAAGAGGGGCTAGTTTTTCAGGGAGGGAAACCTGCCCCATCCCGCGTGGCCCCCAATCCTGGCCGAGCCTCCTGCAGCGTCAGGCCCGCCTCCTCAACGTCTAGATTTATAATTTTCGCATTGCACTGCACCTGCATTATTCACAAGAGCTTCTTCACCTCCGTTACTGAGTCAAAGCCTCGCCAGATCGATACTTGACTAGTATGGTGCGCGACGGTGGCAAGCCTCGCGGTCGCGGCGGGCCTCGCGGTGGTGGTGGTGGTGGCCGTGGTGGAAACCAGGGTGGCAACCGGCAAGTAGCTCGCGGTGGCGGTTCCGGCGGACGCGGTGGTCGCGGCAACGGGACGCAAGTTCGCGGCGGTGTGCAGAAGCCGCAGAGCGGGAGAGGGCGCGGGCCCGCTCCTCGTGGCGGTGGTGGTGGCCGTGGCTCCCAGGGCGGCGGTCGCCGCGGTGGCGGCCCTTCTCGCGGGCGCGGTGGACGCGGTGGTCGCGGGCGAGGCGATGGCAAGCCCAAGGTGCGCGAGACAGGCGACCGGAGGGCTAAAATGACATGCAGCTAGCCTTTTGAGTGGAGCTTTATTTTACCTGAACCCGTGTACGTTGTGCATGCAGAGCCAGGCGGAGCTCGATGCCGAGCTGGAGGGCTACATGCTGAAGGACCCGGAGCAGGGCAAGACCTACCTCGACACGGACCTGGAGAACTACATGAAGGGGAAGGGTTCAAAGCCCGCGGCGGAGGATGCTGAGGCAGAGGCTGCTGCGGAGGAGGCGCCCGCGGCGGAGTAGATGGCGCGCAGCGTGGACCGTGTAGCAGGAGCTCGGACCTATGACTTCTCTCAGTGACACTGTGACCGGATCGGACTTTGACTAGACGGGCGATCAGACGCGAGTATCGTTAGCTCAGGCGCCGGCTGGAGTAGCAGTCAGTGCAGCGGCATTTACAGCATCGCCGTGTGGCAGTATGCAGATGTCTGGCGGCACGCCAGCGTTGTGAGACTCTCAGAACTTGGGCCCGGACATCGGGACAACCGCCAGCCTGCCGCGAGCGCAGCAGCTGTGTTGTATCATCATTGTAACAGCTATCGACATGATACATCTCGTGACGCCGCCCTCCAACCGTCCGTGCGCCGTCACCAGTGGCGCGCGGTCGTCCGTACTTCGTGCGCACCCTACCACATTCATTCCATAGCTACTGCGCTTACTCGCAAACCAGATCCGAGAACATCATCACCTGGCGGCGCGTGCAGGTGCGCACCGCCAGCAGCTCCACGTCGAAAACCTGCGCGACGGGGCAGCGGCGAGGGGATGAGCATCATGGTGGGCACCGCAGCGCAGCGGCATTGGGGTGCCAACAGCCGCAGATAGGGAGTGTCACGGAACAGCCGCAATAAGAAGACGGGTGGCCGGTGAGCTTTTCGTGAAGGGTGGATACCTGGCTTTGGTATTGCGTATGTGTATGGTGATTATATGATCGTCGGTTGGTTGTCGGTGCTCGGGTCGTAGTGGGCAGCTGGCCCTGTGTGATCATGGCTCTACCCCTTCCTTGAATCCACTGACCTCGCACTGCTTGGCGCTGAAGAAGGTGGAGGGGCCCACGGGCGGCCCCAGGGCGGGCGGCACGATGATGCGCCGCTTGCCGCCTGGCTTCATGGTCTTGATGCCCAGCTCGAAGCCTGCCGAGTTAGTGACGCGGTAGTGTGTGAAGGGTTGTGGCTATCTTGTTGGGGTAACTATGGTGTTGTGGATTGTGTTGCCTGCTGCCTGCCATGGCGTTGGCGGCGTGCGCACCCGGGCACATGTGGAACCCGGGCAGAGCGCTTACCGGGAATCATGCCGTTGACGCCCAGGCGTGTCTGGGCGGGGCGACCTGTGCAGGAGGCAAAATCAAAACGTACATTGCGTTCAAGAAGGGCCTTAGCGGGGGGCACCACAACGGGTTAGACGGGTTGCTACCGGTTGCAGGGTGCTGCATACCTTGACGGAAAGATGTGTCAATGACGCTGCCCGACTCGTTGTAGCCCTGACATGCGTGCGGAGCAGGAAGACACAGTTAGGGCTTGCCAGGCACGCAGCAGTGCAGCGACGGCCAGGCAGCAGGTCTCCAACAACAGAACATGCATGCGCAGCACACAACTCGAGGCCTCAGTCCCGGCATCAGGCGGCGACCCCCGTGCCACCAAACACAGCTGACAGCTCATCAGACTAACATCGCGTGCTCTCTGACAGGCGCTCCCATATTTCGTAACGTGCACGTCTGAACGTGCTCCCGTCACCAGCACACGATCGGCACATCATCGAACCGCAGAGCGGAGGATCAGCGCCCACTGTCAACCAACTACGCACATCCCAACTTCCCGCAGCACCTCCACCACCCTCCGTGCCACTACCCATCCGACCAGCCCGCAGCCCGCCGGAGGCATGGGCTACACCGTATCCTCCTCGCCTGCGGTTCCTTAGGCGCGTGCGCCATGTCCCAATGTCCCCATGCCCAAACCCAGCCAGGTACTCACCGTGTAGTTGAACACCACCTCTTGCCCGTCCACAGGCAGGGGGCCGGTGCCCTCCTCGAAGTCCTTGTAGATCAGCCTGCACGTGACGGACAGGGCACGTTGGGGAGTTGGGCGTCCTGCTCGCCTCCACGCTGCCATACAATGCTCAGCCGTGACCCGCCCACGCACAGCCGGGGTGGCATTGTCCGCAAACGTGGTTTCCACTCACGGCCGACGCCCATGCGCCTCTAGCCTCACCAGCCTGTCAGCCTTGCCAGCCTAGCCAGCCTTGCCAATCGGACACAGTGGGCACAGTCACGCGACCATGCCCTGCCTCATGACCTCATTCGGTCACACTTGCCTCCCGCCAACCCTTGCCAACCCTCGCTGCTGCACTCACCCGGATGGCGCCACCTGGTAGCCCTCGCCCAACACCTTGACGTCGAAGCCCTCCCGGATGAAGCCCGGGAAGTCCACGGGCACACGGTTCTGGGTCTGGATGCGGCGGTTCAGGTTAAGCACCTGGCGGCAGGCGTGTGCGTTTGTGTGGAATGAGGGGAGCGGGGTCAGGGGTCAGGGGCACGGGGCAGGGGGGAACAGGACCTGGACCGCCGCGAGACTGACAGGGTGCCGGCACTTTGCGTAGGCCCATTACGTCCTGGGGATGGCGATTGGTGACCCCCGGAGGCCGCAGGGTGACATGCTGACGCACCAGCTTCTCCTGGGAGGTCAGCGCCGCCACTTCGGTGGCGCTGAGCAGGAATGCGTTGCCCTCCTGTGAAAGAGGTGGGGAGGAGCGGAGGCGAAAGGTTGCGGCAAACGTACCGGTCCCCACGGCCTCGCCAATAACACGGGCTACTCATGTAAGTTGAATTCGCGTAACGGCTGGAAACTTTTGAATACATAGATACAGCCGGGAATGCGTGGGAAGCGGTAGCACTCGTGGGCACTCACCGGGGGCCCCACCACGGACGCGCCGTCTGCCGCGGAGGCCTCCGACGGGGGCAGCACCACGCTGGCGATGCTGACGCCGGCCAGCGCCGCGAGCAGCTGACGCCGGCATATCAATCCCGTGGCACTTTCAGCACGCTGTAGCGGCTGCCCGCTGGGGCCAGCGCCCGCGCGGGCGACAATCGTGCATCGCCCGGACCTGAAGGCAGTGAAGGGCGTCAAGCGATGCATCAAGTAATGAAATTTGACATGCTCTGCTTGTCCTGGTACTGGGTACGTGTGTATCCATTGCACAAATGCTGACCTGCTGCTTTGCTTGCTCGAGAAGGGCCGCGCCGACGCCCGGCAAGTCCTCTGGTTGAGCATCATTTTTGTATTAAACAACTAAACAAAAAAGCAAAGGGGGCGAAGGGTCAGGTCGGGCGCAACCAAGCTTGCATGGAGACGTGCAGGCTAGGCTGGAGGGTTCAGGGTGATCCCAGCGTACGTGGATATAAGAAATTGAAAGACTGACTCCATGCTCCATCAATTCGATGCCACTGACCCAGAGGCCATAGTCCCCGCAACCAAATGGTGCTCCCTGGATTGGCTAGCTCGCACTAAACTTGGATGTAGCTTGGCAGCAGATGCGTATCATTTGATAAGCTAGCGCCAAGCGGCTATGTCAGTGTGGGGTGAACTGCCCCAGCGACGGTTGAAGGTGGATCCAGACGGCACCGTGCGACCAGAATTTAGTAATATAATACATTATATAATGGAGTTTGCCGTGGCGCTCGTGGTGGCCGTGGCGTCGGCCACCAAGCCTGCGGGCGGGCCCCCCTCAGCAACGTCGGCGCGCTGCCGCAGGTGGGTGGCCAGCCCGGCCAGCCACGGCCCAGCCCCAGCTGCCCCAGCTGCCGCAGCCCCAGCCCCAGCAGCCCCAGCCCCAGCTGCCCCAGCTGCCGCAGCCCCAGCCCCAGCAGCCCCAGCCCCAGCAGCCCCAGCCCCAGCTGCCGCTGCCCCAGCTGCCCCAGCCCCAGCCCCAGCAGCCCCAGCCCCAGCCGTGGTCCTCGACATGGACGTGGCGCTGGGGCTGGAGCTGGTGTCGGCGGCGGCGGAGGAGGAGCCGGCTAACTGGAGCCCGCGTTAGGGTGGCGACGGTGCACTGCACGGTGTCACTGCCGTCCAGGCCGCTGCTGCGGCCGCTGACGCTGACGCCGCCGCCCTTGCGGTGGCTGTCGTTGATGCTGCTCAGGTTGCTGAGGCCGTTTGCAGCGGCAGCAGCAGCGGCCCGATTGGCCGACGATGGGCCCGGTCCTGCAGCAGCGGCCTCATTGCCCGACAATGGCTGCCGCTGAAGCTGAAACTGCCCCCAGGCGGCGGCTGATCAGGCTGAGCAGGCACTGGCGCAGGCGCAGGAGGTGCTGGCACTGTGGGCCAATCCGGCCGCACATGGCCACCCGGGCTTGGATCTGAATCATCAGCCCGCAGCTCAGCCCGCAGCCCAGCACACAGCCCAGCACGCCGCCCAGCACGCAGCTCAGCACACAGCCCAGCACGCAGCCACCGCTTCCATCCACTTCTCGGATGGCACCTCGGCGCCGGCAGGGCTGTCAGCAATAGTGCCAGGCGGGACGGTGGATCAGACCCCAGATGTGATGACACAGCCCCGGCCGGCGTTCAACTCGCTGGCCGACTTCCGGTCATGGTGCGAGCAACAGCCCTGGTGCGAGCAACAACGGACACCCGCCACCGTCGCCCATTCGCATTCTGTGCTGCTGGTGTCCGTACCAGGGCTGTTGCTCGCACCATGTCTGGAAGTCGGCCAGCGAGTTGAACGCCGGCCGGGGCTGTGTCATCACATCTGGGGTCTGCTCCACCGTCCCGCCTGGCACTATTGCCGGCGCGGAGTTGCCATTTCGCGAAGGAGCAGGAGGAGGAGGAGAAGGACAAGAGGATGAACAAGAAGAAGGACAAGGAGCAGCAGGATGAGGAGGAGGAGGAGGAGGAGGACTAGGCGCCCACCACCGCCGCTTGGGAGTGTTGATGGGGGGCGCCTGCGGGTGCAGGTGCAGGTGTTTGGGGCTGCGCCTGCGGGTGCTGGGGGCGCCTTGTAAGATTCGAGCAGGGACTCAATATCCTGTGCCTTTTGCCTTTGGGTCTGGGGGGACCCACCTGGGTTACTCTAGTCTAGTGCCAAACTCCGTAACGATGCCATGAGGAACAGCTAGCTGAACTCGACAATCATGAGCCGGGCGTAGACCCGCGTTACCAAAGAGCTGCCAGTCCGCGGGGCTGATTCAGGCTGATCGCGTCGCCGTGGGGGCCGCGAAGTCCCCTGTGCACAAGCGTGGCACTACTGCTTGCGAGTCTGAGCTGCCGCATACTGTCGATTGTGACCGTCGATGCGGATTGCAAGATTCAGTATTGAAGTGAAGTATGGCGAACCTGGCTCTGGCTGACCATGGCTGGCGTCAATGCAATTGCGCTGCTTACCACCACCCCCTCACACACACCGACCCCGCTAGGTGTTATTGCAAACTAGGCAAGGTGGCAACTATTGCACGCGTGGGGCGTTGCAGTCTGAACTGTGTGGCAGGTCCCCTCCCCTGGCAGGGCCCGTTGAAAGTCGGTTGGCATGAGAGCCCGTGGAGCCCCACCTCGTGTAGATCGGGCGCTAGACGGCCCAGACGCCGACCGCGGCGATAGCGGCATGCATGTAACACAAAGCGGCCTCTCATACTCGCACTGCCTGTATTCTGGCGCGAGTATAGACTGCTCAAGAAGCCGAATAGCGCCACTAGCCCAATTCTTCTTGAACCTATATTATTGGCACTGATATTTTATAGTCCCTAGTGTCAAAGATGCGCTAGGACAAATACGCATTGTGGAAGCTTCGGCGACCAAGTTCCCGACACTTGCTCAAGCCCAAACCTGATAGAGGTTGACCCGTCAGCTTCTTGTCTGTGTCTATAGCAGTACATTTCTTCATCGCGCGAGATCGAGCCTCCAGCGTGCCACGCCAGACGGAGGGTTGCTGGCAGGTGCCCGAGGCAAGCGGTGCACCCGGTGCACGTATGAAGTCCTGACGCGCTTGGCCTCATCTGAAAGCTACTGATAGCGACATGTCGGAGCGGGGCAGGGGAGGCGGCGCGGGCGGCGGGGCCGCCCGCGGCGGCGGCAGGGCAAAGGCTGGCGTTGGCGGTGCTGCTGGCGCTGGCGGCGGCGAGGGCGCCCCCGGGTGGAAGAAGGCAGCTGGCGCGAACCTGAGCGCCAAGGCTAAGAAGGAGTATCTCAAGTGGAAGCGCGAGCAGAAGCGCAACCAGGTGAGGCGCACTGAGCACACATGGGTGAGGGCGTGTGTGCGCCGGCACTGCCTGCGGCCCCTGGGCCCGTGGCCGTTGGTGATCCTGCCTTTGCCGGGTGCCTGGCGGGCGGCTGAGGGTGGGCTCGAGCGCGGGAGAGGACTAAGGGAGGAGGAGCGGACGGCGTGCCACTCCCCAAGCACCTCAGCTGCAGCTGTGTCAGCAGCGAAAAAGCAAGCCGTCAGGTGGAAAGAAAGCAGCATGAACACACAAACCGCTCCCTTCCCACTGCAGGCGGACGATGACTCGGACGGCGACTGGGGTGTGGACGAGGAGAACGGCCCCGCAGCCACGGTGGCGGCGGCGGTGGCGGCCGGGCATGCTGCGGTGGCGGCCGCAGAGGCGGCGGAGGAAGACGCTGCAGGGGTGCCTGTAGCAGGTGGTGCAAGGCGGCGTGGGCCGGATGGCGGCGACAAGGGCCGGGCGGGAGGCGGCGCCGGCGCTGGCGGCGGCAGGGGCGGCGGGCGGCCAAAGCGCGACGGCGCCGCCGCCGGCACCGGTGACGCCACCGCCACTGCCACAGGCGAGGGCCTGCCGCGCCCGGTGCCGCCAGGCAAGGACGCGCGGCACCTGCAGGCGGCGGCGCACCCGCACCCGCACCCGCACCCGCACCCGCACCCGCACCCGGGCCGCCACAGCAACAAGCAGGAGGCGCTGCTCGGCGACTTTGCGGTCCCCACCGATGGCGGCGACGACGACGAGGCCGCCGAGGATGACGTGGCGCCGGAGGTGCGCGAGCGGGCGGAGGCGCTGGCGGCGGCGGTCGCCGCCTCGCACGTGCACTCCCCCGGACGCGTCACACGCCACGACGCCTACCTTGGAAACGCCCAACACGGAAAGGACCACGGGCATGCGCATGGACACGCCGGCACTCACGCGGGGCACGAGGGGCCCCGTGGCCACGACGAGCACCAGTTGGCGGCGGCGGCGGCGGCGGCGGTGGTTGGCGGGCGGCCGCCGGCGCGCAGCGGCACATGGAACACGCCCACCACGCAAGCAGTGGTGGCGGCGCAGGCGGCGGCGGCGCACGGGGCAGGGGGGCGCGGCGCCGGCGGCGGCGCGGCGGGCGGCGGGGGCGGAGGGGGGCGGGCGGCTCCTGACAGCCTGCCGCTGCGGTACGTGCCCATGGTGGACCTGCCGCCTGGCGACGTGCCGGCCAGTGAGTAGCGGAGCGTGGTGGCGTGGCGTGGTGGGAGTTTGGGGCGTTGAAGTGTTGGGGTGTTGCGGCTGGGGTTGCGCGATCGGGGAACCGACAGTGCTGGGCACGTGGGCACCAGGGGGCGACCAGGGAGGGAAAGGACATACGGTCGCATGGTACGTTGCGTACCCTCGTGCAGGTGTGCGACTGGGGCTAGCGGGGCGGGCAGCTCTGCTGCGTGTGTTCCTGTGCCTGCATCTGCACTTGGACCTTCGCCCGCACCTTCCCAACCCGTATCTCCCTTACCCCCGCATCCCCCTCTCGCGCCCTCCTCTCAGACATCCGCGAGGCCTGTCCGGAGGTGGAGGCGATGCGGCTGCCGCGGGTGCGCGAGGAGGAGGTGGGGTTCGGCGAGGAGGGCAGGCGGCTGGGCATGCCCAAGCGCCCCGCCTGGCGCGGCGTGGTGAGTGAGTGTGTGAGAGAGAGTGTGTGTGTGTGTGTGTGTGTGTGTGAGAGTGTGTGTGAGTGTGTGAGAGTGCGGGTACGAGTGCAAGAGCCAGTGGGGGCGGCCGAACCTGGGGCTGTGGGCTGTGTGCTTTGGGAACAGGGCGGAGGGCGGTTGGCTGTGGGCGGTTCGCTCTGCAACGTCGTGTGCCGAGCGGGTCGTGGCTGTGACGTCGGGTCGGGGGAGTGGCAGCCCAGTGCGGGGCGACCACACATCTCTCATGCCCTGGCCGCTTGGGCGGCCACCCGCCTACCTGCTTCTGCCTAGGTCATACTCACCTGCCCACGCACTCGCCGGCCGCCTTGCTGCCTGCCTCCCCTCCCTCACGCTCCTCCTCGCTCTTTTGCATGGGGTTTAGTTACTTTGGGCTGGTATCTTCCACCCCTCCACCTTAACTAGTCGTGAATGTAACCACCCCAGGTCCGCAGCGCCGACCAGCTGCACGCCCTGGAGGAGTCCAGCTTCCTGTCCTGGGCGGAGCAGCTGTACAAGGGCGTGGACAGGTGGGGATTAGCGCGTTCCGGATCCCAAAGCAAGCCAACCTTTTCTCTGTGTAAGAGACGCCGGAACGCTGCGAAACATGAGACGCGAAGACGCAGCAGGGGGATGATGGGAAGGCGGTGTGAAGGGGTGGTGGAGGCGGCTAAAAGAGGCCTGACAAGGAAAGGGGTTTGCGAGGTGGGTTACGAAGGGGGAGGACAATGGCGAGCACGGCCACACGTTATGGCGGAGAGGGTCAGGTGTGTGCGAGGCCCTGGCGTTCCGCGCAAATTGAAGCGATTCACCAGTCGCGAAATTGCGCTCTGCCGACCTCTACCCAACAGCAGCGCCGCTCCCTTGCCGCTGGCGACACCGTCTCCCCACCCCACACAAGCCTCGCGCCCTTCCACCCGCACCCACAACTTCCTCCCACACCCTCCTCCCTCGTCCCGCCCCCTCTCTCTCCCTCCCCCGCGCGCCAGGCCCTCTCGCGTGTCGTTTTTTGAGCCCAAGCTGGACTTCTGGCGACAGCTGTGGCGCGTGCTGGAGCGCTCAGACGTGGCGGTGATGATCGTGGACGCACGCAACCCGCTGCTGCACTTCTCAGAGGCGCTGGTACGTGCCTGGATGTCGGCCTGCGTCTTCATGCACATGTGTGTTTCAAAGCAGGGTCCTCGGCTCTCCCGCCGCCTCATTCCCTGTGCCCCGCCCCCTCTCCCCCTCCGGCCCCGGCCTACCCCCTCCTCCACTTAACACAATCCCCCTCTCCCCTCTTCGCTTCTGTGTTAATTATGAATTTAACTCCCCCTCCTCTTCCCCTCTCCCCTCTCCCCCTATCCCCTCGCTCCCTCTTCCCCTCTTCCCTCAGGCCCAGCACGTTATGTGCGACCATGGTATGGCCGCACTGCTGGTGCTCAACAAGGCCGACCTGGTGCCGGTGGCGGCGGCGGAGGCGTGGAGGGGCTGGTTCGAGTGCCGCTACCCGGGACTAAAGGTAGGAGGGCTTCCAGGGGGTGGGCGAGGAGAGGAGCGGGGGGTGGGAGGGTAGGAGAGGGCGGCGGAAATGGAGAGGAGATGGGGGAGAGGGTGGGGAGAGAAGGTGAAGGCAGTTGCGAGGGAGGGCACGGGGCGGGTCTGGGAAGATAACCTTGGGAAACACAGACACATGTATACACACGCCTGTGCGTTTTGCTGACACGCGCCGAATGCGATGCGTACATGCGTGCGCACGTGTGTGCCCGCCAGGTGGTGGTCAGCAGTGCTGCCGGCGCCCAGGGCGGCGCGGCGTCGGGCGGCGCGGCGGGCGCCATCTTGGACGCAGTGCTGGAGTGCGACATCAGCAGGGACGGCCGCCGAGTCAAGGTGGGCAGGGGCGGCTGTGCGGGGCCTGGGCACTGGGCACTGCTTGAAGGGGACTGGGGACGGGGGACTGGACACTGGGCACTGCTTGCATGGGGCTGGGGACTGGGGACTGCTTGCAGGGGGCTGGGCACTGCTTGCATGGGACGGGGGACTGGCAACGGGGGGGGGGCCGGAAACCTGGATCGGTGAGGCCAACCCGTACCGTAATCTCGGTGTTTGCGGGCTGTGTTACGCGCGTGTGCACGGTGCAACACAATGCGTGTCGCCGTCGCACCACACCGCGCACCGCCGTGTCCTGCCCTTGTGCCAAGCAGGTGTCGGAGGTGGTGGGCATGAGCCGAGACCAGATCCTAGCCGCCTCCAAGGCGCGAAACACACACAGCAAGCGCGACCGACCGCCGCCGGCGACGCAACAGCCACAGTCGCAGTCGCGCCATGAGAAGGCGGAGGCGCAGGAGGCGGGCGGCGGCGGCAGCTGGGAGAAGGACGGCGATGCTGACGAGGACGAGGACGTGGAGGAGGAGGAGGAGGAGGAGGAGGAGGCGTGGGACACGAAGGTGCGGCAGCGCCCCCTCAGTACGTCAGTACTGGTGGATGGGGCGGCGTCTGGGGTGTGTGGGGGGCAGCTCTGCTGGCGCACGAGCTGCGTCAGGCATTCCCGAATCCGACACGGTTCGCACATCTGTGGGGGGGCTACAGGCACCATCTTCTGCAGTGATAGCCTTGCTGCACCGTAGCTCTCTTGTCTGGCCTACCATACAGTAGTCTCTTTTGGTTTCGAATTGGTCTGGTCGCGTGCAGCTGACACAAACACAAACACACACACACACACACACACACACACACACACACACACGCACACGCACACACTCATACACACACACTCATTCATACACGCAGGGCACCAAGCAAAAGAAGAAAGCGGCTCTGAAGAAGAAGCGCACCGCGCGCATGCACGCCGGGGCCGCGGCGACCGCTGGCGGGGTGGCGGGCGGCGGCAAGCAGCAGGGCGGCGCGCCTGCCAAGGGCGCAGCCGGCGGTGGCAAGGGTAGGTCCAGGGCACTGGGTTTGGGTTTCGGTTCCCGGGGTCAACTGAGAGATTGTTGGGAGGTCAGTCGCCGCCTCGCGGGCACCGTGGAGAGAATGCTATGAGAACAGACAACCGTTCCAAAGTAGCAGTCCACTGAATGAAGCCTGCTTATGTGTGCCATGTCCTCGTGTGTGTGTTGCGGCGGCATCAGCAGGCCGCGGCTCGGCTCGCCGCGGCGCCGCGCCTGACGCCGAAGACGGCGACGAGTCGGAGGCGGCTGTTGAGGCGGAGGCGGCAGCTAGCGGCCCCAGCCGGGCGGAGACTGAGGGCGAGGAGGGTGAGGGCGAGAGTGCAGAGGAGGGCGAGGGCGAGGAGGAGGAGGAGGAGGCGGCGGGCGCTGAGGACAGCGACAATGACAACGCGGCCTTTGATGCACTGGCAGCGGATGAGGACGAGGAGGACTTCAAGCAGCAAGGAGATGAGGAGGAAGACGAGGAGGACAAGGAGAAAGGCAGGGAGCAGGCGGCAAGGAGCGGCGGCTCCGCCGCTGCCGCAGCCACCTCCGGCGGCTGGGGTGGCCACGGCGCGCGCGGCGGGCACGACCGGCGCGGCCGCAGCCGGCCTGTGGTGGTGTGTGTGGTGGGCGAGCCCAATGTGGGCAAGAGCAGCACCATGAACGCGCTGCTGGGCGCCAAGCGGGTGGCGGTCAGCAGCCACCCCGGCCGCACCAAGCACTACCAGACGCACGTCATGTGCCCTAGGTGGGCGGGGCGGGTGGGATGGGGTGGCGTGATGTGGTGTGTGGTGTGGTGCGTGCGGGCACGAAGGTGCGGACGCGCAGGTTTGCTGATGCTCTGTGTTGGAGAGAGCAGAAAGCCCACCTCTTTCACGCATTTGTGCTATCCTGGGCTGCCAGCGCCAACCCTTCTATGACCCATGCGCCCTGCCCTGCCCGGCCCTGCCCTGCTCGGCCCGGCCCGCCCTCTGCCCCCGCCGCCCCCACAGCCTGATGCTGTGTGACTGCCCCGGGCTGGTGTTCCCGCGTCTGGACGTGTCGCTACCTATGCAGGTGCGTCGGTGGTGAGGGCAGGAGAGGGCAGCGAGAGGGCGGGATGTGGGCAGGGATGTGGGCAAGACGAAAAGAGCATGGTACACTGCGTATCGGTTGCTGGCGAGGTGGGCACTGGGCAGGGGGCACAGTTTGCGTGCAGCAGTGTGTGTGTGTCTACGTTTGCCTCGCACACACAAGGAGGTCGGGCGCACATGCCCATGCTCACACACTGCTCCCTTCGCCCCAGCACTCAATACACACAGCAAACACACACACACGCACACACACACACACGCACGCACACACACACACACACACACACACACACAGTGCTGCGTATTTCTTGCCTTGTGCTCTTCAACACACACATACACACCTTTGCTGTGGTGCTTTCCTGGCACATACCCGTACACACACGCGCACAGGTCCTGTTCGGCAGCTACCCCATCGCGCGCTGCCGCGACCCCTACGCCGTGGTCCGCTACCTGGCGGAGCGGGTGTGGCCGCGCCTGCACCACACCCTGGCGCTCAAGCCGGTGGCGGAGGAGGACGCGGAGGAGGAGCGCGGAGGAGCAGGCGGAGGTGGAGGCGCAGGAGGTGGAGGCGCAGGAGGTGGAGGCGCAGGAGGTGGAGGCGCAGGAGGTGGAGGCGCAGGAGGTGGAGGCGCAGGAGGTGGAGGGGCAGGAGGTGGAGGCGCAGGAGGAGGCGCAGGCGGGGACCTGCAGGTACGAGGTGCGCGCGCGCTAGCATACGGGGTCCATTGCCGTGCCGCTTGCCGGGCTGCTTGTCTGGCTGCGTAATGCGGAAGGAGCATGCGGCTAGGTAGCCGGTAGGTGGAAGCATAGGATAGCTCGCCAAGAGGTTGAAATCTGGGCTCGTGGCTCGGCCGCCGCGGAGTCGGGCTCGACACTGGCGCCTTGGTGCCCATGCCTGCACCCGTGCACACACCCATGCCTATGCACCCATGCCTATACACCCATGCCTACACCCTTTCCCGCACCCCCGCAGGCGCGCGCTCGTCGCCGCCACGACACAGCGCCGCAGTGGTCCGACGACGACTGGACGCCGGCGGCACTGGTGGAGTCGCTGGCGGCCAAACACAACTGGCGCAGCCGCCGCGGCGGGCGGCTGGATGTGTACCGCGCCGCCAACTGGGTGCTGCGGGCGGCGTTGGCGGGGCGGTACGGGGTGGATGTCGCGTTCCTGCCGCCCGCGGCCGCCGAGTGATGTGGGTCTTGTGCGGTGTGGTGTGGTTTTGCGGGCGTGCAGGTGGAGGTGTGGAGCAGGCGGCAGAGTGCGGTTACGTCGGCGGTGTTGTTGTTGAAGCAGTTGCTGAGCGCACTGGGCCGCGGTTTGGTTTGTGTGTGGGGCAGTTTGGGCAGTTGAGCAGTTTGCGCTTCTGCGGTACTGTTTCCGGATGGGGTGCTTGCATGGGTGCTTGATGCGTTTTTGGCTGTGCTGGCCAATTGTGGCAAATATGAATCATGGTATACATAGAAGTGCCAGGCTCTGCCCCCCCTTCAATACCATCAAGGCGAAAAGTACGAGGATATTAGTGCTGAGGCCGTAGCTAGGGGACATGAGGCAAACCTTGCAATACTCTAACAAGGCGAAGTTGGCTAGCTGTTTACACGCTATTTTGGGCTCAACAAACAGAATTGTTGTAACAATGGATGGACGGTACAAATCGCGTGCCGGATACTGACACTGAAGACATGCGGAGAGACGAGGGGCCTTCGGGGCTCTCTTAGTCTCGTTACGGGAAAGGAATGCACACTTACAATCCTGTAACACACACACGTAACACACACATACGAGTAAATACAACCGAAACAAACTGCCCCACGCAGCCCCAACGCAGCTCCCTCACCGGCACAAACGCCCGCATGCCTCGGTGCACGTGCGCGCGCGCGTCAGCAAACTTCCAGCCAGCCAACAACTTATCGGTACAGTACCTCGGCGTTTGACCAGCCGCGCGCTCCTGCTCTGCCGTTGCAAATTGTTTGCCATCTGCTGGGGTCTGGGAATCAGCTGCACCCTGCGGGACTTGCACGTCCGCATGCCTAACCCTACTTCAGCACCCAGGGGATAACACAGCACAGCTATTAATCAGAGGCAACCTGACAGGCGAACCACTGACCACACGCCTAACCACCCGGCACAACCTGACACGAGAGCATGGGCCCAACTGTTCCCGCCAAAGTTCGCCTCTCACCCCAGTTCACACCTCCGCACCAACCGCCGGCAGTTGCCTGCGAAACGCACATGCCCACAATAATCATGACACGGCCCGAAAATGGCAAACAGTGCAATAATGCCCTGGTCTACCTGTATAAAGCACAGTAGCGTGTACCTTTTGTCACACACCAATTGTTTTTGGGAAGAACTCCAGACGGAATGTAACATGGTCAGTCAGACAGGGCCTCTGACAAGTGTTCCCCAGTCACGGGAAAAGGGGCTGAGCCCCTCCACAGTCTGAGGCCGAACAACCTCATCGCCCGGGCATAGCCCGGGGTCGGTTTCAACAGGCACATAGGCCAAACCAGGTGCAGTCGCGATGCCCAGCAGAGCCAACCGCAGCCAGACGCAGCGCAGTTGTCAACAGCCGCACTACTTGTCATACCGCTACACATGCCCTGCCAGCCCCACTGCGGACCGCTACCTAGACACCAGCCCGCCCTCAGCCTGCGCGCTTGCGCCGCTTCTTGGGCGGCGCTGCGCTCTCCTCCTCCTCGTGGCCTTTCCCGCCCCCTCCGCTACCAAGATGCGCGCACGCGCCCCTGCTGCTGCTGCTGCTGCTGCTGCCGCCTCTGCTGTCGCTGCCGCCGCCGCCGCCGCTGCCGCCGCCGCCGCCAGTCTGCAGCGATGCAGGTCGCTTGTGCCCCAGCAGCATCTCCACCAGCGCGTGCCGGATGTTGGTTGCGGAGTTGACGTCACGTCCCTGCACCGTCGGGAGGGTAGAGTGAGTGAGTCCCACTGAGCCCACGACTGAGCTGTCACCCAGCCGTCACCCAGCCACCACCCACTAAGCCCCACTGAGCCCTCACCCACTGAGCCGTGTCATCCACGTGTCAACCCCACTGAGCCCCACTGAGCCCACGACTGAGCCCCACTGAGCCGTCACCCAGCCATCCATCACCCAGCCAGCCGCCCACCCGCAAAGTGGACTCACCCACACCGTCCCGCAGTGGTTGCACACTTGGACTTGATGAGCACGTGAGCCCCCCCATGGTACGACCGCCTGCAGGCAGCGCTGCCCGTCGCCGAGCAAGCGCCGCCCGCACGTCGCACACACCTGCTGGGGAGGGAGGGGGCAGGAGTACAGTGTGAACCTTGCTGGCTACCCGGCTACCTGTACACGAGCCCCATCCTGTCCACCCGGCCACCTGTCTACTCATTCCAACCCGTCTGCTCTCATCTTGCCTGTGATGTGTAGAACTCGTCCACGTACACCACCAGGTGCGCGTACTTGTCCACCAGCAGGCGGAGCAGTGCCCGGTTTGGGCCCCGCCCCAACCAGGCAGGCAGGCAGGCAGGCACGGACAGGGGCAATCCTGGGGGGCTTCGGCCCCCCCCGGATCGCTTCGCCCCGCCTCTGAAAACATTGCCGAACATTGCCGGTAGATAACGGCGACTCAACACAGAACCTTGACGCTGCCACACACACCTTCTAGTCTTGGTGACGGCTGTGGTTCATGACGCCAGACCGTGGCTACCAAGCTATCCCTTCCCTGCTGCAAAAACCCCATGGAACGTGGCCTTTCTATTGCTAGCGATGAACCCACTAGTCAAATTCAAGAGCATGGCCCAACAGCAATGCTTCACCACCGCCACGCCCCCACAGGGGCCATCTGCACTTCTTGCATGCGCAGTATCTCCACGAACAGTTCCAGCTCTGCTACCTCAGCGTTTTGGGCCCAGCGAGAACATAATGCCCGGCCCGCCAGCCACCAGGACGAAGATGAGGGGGACAGCAAACCGAACCACCCACTCAGATTGCCAGTTCTGCAGCGACTGGCGATAGCCCTCGCCAGCTTGCGAGACCACCCTCCGCGTTGAGCTGGGATGGAGCCGAGCCCTCGCCAGGGGTGTCACCAGCAGGTTGCCCACGCTGTAGATCATCAGGACCATGTTTGCGTACGTGGAGATGAGTACGTTCGCGGGGTCGTTGTGGTTGGCCTACTTGGCCGCCAGCGCCAGCACCACACCCGCGCACATGACCAGGATGAATGCGACGGCCACTGCGCTGAAGCGGTCTTTCAGTCCTGGTGCTGGCGCCGATGTGGGCTGGGGTAACGATCTGCTACTGCAGCAAAGTGCTTGAAAAGCACCCAAAACCAGCTGCCATCATCTGCATCAGCCAACAGAAAGCAACCCATAATCAGTACACAATTTCAGTTCTAGCTACTGTATTGCTTGGGTAAGCAGGTGACGCACCATCTGTGCCCAGGAGAGGCACCGTGCCCTGGTTGGCAGCGCTTGCAGCTGGTCGGTGGGAAATGTGGGCTGCCGTGCCTGCACAGGAGGGCCAGTACAACGGGTCCGTTTCAGGCGGCAACTTGATGTGAGACTCGCGGAATACACGGTACACGGTGACCAGTGTCATGTTGTGCCAAGGCGCTGTGGTGCAGGTCCCATAACAACAACTCACCAGCTCCTGACGCGCTCCCCACGCCCAGGCCAGTCGCCGAGGCTGCACGACATGGTAGCGGTTGAGGGCCACAGGAAATGTGTTTTGCGGGGCTGCTGGGGGCAAGGCGCGCTCACACATGCGGGATTCCGCGCACCAATGCACGGAGCCCACGAGTGTTTCAAAAACGAATGCGGGCGTCGCAACGAGATTGGAAGGGCAGCAGTTTTAAAGCGGCACCAGGGGCGGACTCTCCTACCTTTCGCAGACCGCGCGAACGCAACGATTGCCGTATTGTCAGCACCTATCGGAAAGAAGTCGAGCTGCTCCTCCGATAGTTTGGACAAGACGAACAGCAAGTCGCCCCGCTCGTTCCCGTCCACGCCGAGCGCCTCCGCGGCAGCGTTGAAAGCCGCAGCCACCTCCTTTTTGCTGACCATACCGCTCGTCCGTGCGTTGCGGTGTTGGGTGCGAGAGTGCTGTGGCACAACAAGGTCTGAAGGACGGCTACACAGCTGTATGCCAAGGCAGGGTTTACTTGGAACGAGGCGGAAAGCGGTGTTGGTGAGACCTATTTACAGGATCGATTGATGGATGAATGTTACAAGTTCATGCTTGTAGATTGGTGCAAACGAGCCAGGAGGCGTTAAGCACGCCTTGTATGGCACGATACCGCTACAAGTCCTCTGCCACAGTGGATTTATGTTGCGAGCACCGTTTCGCGCCATCCTGCCCTGGCATGATGCCACACCAGACATACTTCGCCTACAGCGGTAAAACAGGGCGTGTCGCCCTCTCGACTTCCAGTCGTATAGGTGGGCATATAGGTGGCTCAGGACAGCCAGCGGCCAAGCGGCGGCGACTGGACTCGGCCTGGGCTCCCACCGAGGAGCACAGCTCCTCCTCCTGGCGCTGTGAGTGCACGGCCTGCTGTCGGCCCAAGTCAGCACTGGAGGCACTCCCCGCAGAGCTCCTAGACCGCATCTCGCAGTCCTTGTCACCTAACGAGGTGACATGCACGCTGCGCCTGCTCAGCCGCACACTGGCAGCCCACTTCCGCAGCCGCACAACCGTGCAGCTGTGGCAGCCAGTGCCGCATCACGCCTTCGTGCGCCGCTTCGGCCGTTGGTCCGCGGTGCGCTCGATGCCGCTGGCTCAGCGGCGCAAGCTCATCGCCCTGACGGCGACCAGCGGCAGCTTGGAGAACCTGCGCGTGGTGGCGGGCGGTCCGGACGTGACGCAGGCGGTTGGCACCGCAGGCTGCGCGCTGACGGCGGAGGTGTTTACCGCCGCCGCGGCGGCAGGCCAGCTGCACGTGTGCAAGGAGCTATACAGCATGGGCTGTCCCTGGGACACGAGTGCGGTGGAGGCGGCGGCGCGCCTGGGCGACGTGCGCTTGGTGCGGGCCATCGTGCGCAGCGGCTGCCGTTGGGACTTCCCCCGCGCCCTGTCTGCGGCGGCGGCGGGCGGGAGCTGGGAGGCGGTGGAGGTCTTGATGGACTTGCAGGAGCGCGGTCCTCACTACACGGGTGGCGAATGGCGGGACTACAACGAGGACGGCGAGTCCGAGGAGGAGGAGGAGGAGGAGGAGGAGGAGGAGGACGAGGACGAGGAGGGGGAGGAGGAGGAGGAGAAAGAGGAGGGCGAAAAGCAGGACTTGGAGTCTGCTGGCAAGCCGGCGGGTGGCTGCGCGGCGGCAGACACTGCAGCTCAAGGTGGCGTGGCAGCAGCAGCCGGTCTGTCGCCGCCAAAGCAGCCTGTCGCGCAGCCGAAGGCCACGGCAGCCGCGGCCGTTGAAGCAGACCCAGACGAGGGGTTGGCTGACGCTGCTGCAAGGGCAGCAGCGGCGGCCGCAGACATAGCGGCGGTGCAGAGGTATCCACCGTTTCCGAAATCGCGCGATTGGTCAGATGTGACCTGCGCGGCGGCGTGGGGCTTGAGCTTGGAGGTCATGGTCGAGCTTGCGGTGCGCTGCGGTGCTGCGGAGGGAGAGAACTCGACTGACATGCACGGTTTTGACCTGGCACATGCCATCGCTACTGCTCTGCTCAGCCCCACACCTGACTGGCGCGCAAAGGCCCAGTGGCTTCAAAACCACTGTCCGGACGTGGCGCGGGCGGCGGCGGAGGCGGCTCGGGCGGCAGAGGAGTCAGCAACGGTGGCGGCTCCGGAGTCGAGGGGGCGAGGCCGCAGTCGTCGGCACGAGCTGTTTTGGTTAGTGGTCCCGTACGCAGCCAAGGCGGGCTGGCACCCCATCAACGGCCAGCTGCCGCCGCTAAGCGCCCTGAGGCCGGAGCAGCTACTCCCGCGCATGGCGTGGGCCCGGCGCAGGTGGGCCTGAGTGGGGCAGAGGACGAGCGGTTTGCCCATTCTCGCGTGCACTTGGGGCAAAGAGAGGGTCACCCGGAACCTTTTGCGGCCGATCCCTGTTGATGTACGGTAGTAGCATTACTCTTGATCACGGGCCTGGCCCCCGTCTCTCCGCGTGCCCATACAGGGGCTACAGTGTCACCATGCCGCCGCCGGAGGTGCTGCCACTCTCCGACACGGCGGCGGTGCGCGCCGTCCTGGCATGGGTGCTTGAGGACGAGCAGCAGTGGCCGTCCCATGCTGGCAGCTGCTGCCACACGCACTTCTTCATCTGCGCCGCCGCGCGAGGCGGCCATGTCGGCGCGCTCCAGGCAGTTGCGGCCGAGGAGCACCGCGCGGCAGGGGCCGCAGGCAGGGTGCCGGCGGCTGGCAACGTGGCGGCGGCGGCGGGCAGCAGCGACGGTGCGCCGGCGACCGGCGGGGAGCAGGGCCACGCTGGGGCTGGGCAGGGCACGGCAGGCAGGCCGGTGTGGCGGCCCGGCTGGGCTGAGCGGGCCGCGAAGGAGGCGGCGGAGGCTGGGCAGGTGCCGGTGCTGCAGTGGCTGGTGGACACGTGGGGAGGCGAGGCGATCCTTTCCGAGAAGCTGTGGCGGTCTGCCGCGGAGGCAGGGCCCCACGCAGCTCGCGTGTTCGAGTGGCTCATGCGCGTGGCGTGCCCCGGCAGCCTGGGCTCGGGCGACGCCGCAGGCGCCGTTCGGCACGCGGGCGCTTCAGGCTTGGCGCTGTTCCGCTGGCTGAGGCAGCGGCGGTGTGCCTTCGGTGAGGGAGTGATGCAAGCTGCGGTGGAGGCGGGCAACGTGCGGCTAGTGGAGGCGCTGCGAGGTGCGGGCTGTGCGCTGGGACCTGCGCTTTGGAAGCCGGCTTTGGAGAAGGGGCACGTGGAGGTGGCGGATTGGCTGTGGCGGCGCGGGTGCCCGCTGCCCGAGGAAGTTCCGTACTGGAGGCCCTTCCTGCCCGAGCGGGTGGCGCTGCAGACGCCTGAGCCGCTGTACACGGCCGCCATCGTGAACGGCGACCTCGGGATGCTGCAGGAGCTTTGGCAGCGGGTCGAGGAGAGCGAGGCGGATGTCGCGGCGCGGCGGGGGCGCCGCGTGGCCCTGCCTCAGCTGGCGTACAACCTGTGCTCAGCCTTGTGGAAGGGCAGCGGCCCAGAGGCGTGCCGCAGCCTGCCGCTGATACGTTTCGTGCTGCACAAGACGGCGCAACCGCCTAGCATGGACTGGACGAAGCAGATCGTGTACAGCTGGCGCAATGTGAAGGCTTACCAGACGTGGGAAGGCCCCGACCAGCCGTACACAGCCGTGACGGCAGACGTGTACGACGATTGGGTCGCGAAGTTGCTGGCCCGGTTTGAGGAGTGGCGGAAGCTGGCAAAGCTGGCTGAGGGCGTCCGCGAGAGCCACGAGCTGCGTGTGCATGTTGACAAGTACGGAGGTGGCACGGGTGGCTCACTTGTGGCTGCGAGCCTGCACGCCTCCCGCACGCACTTGACAGCTGCCGTGGAGGCGTCTTGGGCCGAGATCTGTGCCACGGTGGAGCGCGTGTTGGAGTGGGACCTGTACAAAGGCGAGGAGGAGGAGGAGGAGGAGGAGGAGGAGGAGCTGGAGGAGGAGGAGGAGGAGCAGCGTGCAGAGGGCTTCAAGTGACGTTACGAAGGGGCATCGCCGCTCCGGCGTTTTGAGTGGTAATGTGCGACACGGCTTTGAAAGTTGGGAAGGCGGCCGATTGCATGATGGAATTGAGCGTTAACGGGAGGGGCCTTGCAGTGCATGCCAGGATGATAGGGACGTGAAGTTGTCCCGGTGTTTGAGGACATTTGGATCGGACTTCGTCCTAAGGGTGACGGTAGTCCAGGGTGGTCCGCTGCGTTGCAGGGATGAGTGGCGTGCCGCAATGGTGCCGTGCCAATTGCTGCCTTGCACTTTGCAGTCAGAGTGTAAAACTAGTTGGTCACGCATATTTATTCTGTCATATGCAAGTGTTGTACCTCGACCAGCGCCCAGCACTCACATCGCATCAGGACAGGCGTGCAGACGTAGCGAACACGCGGGTTGAAAACCGTCTATGATGCTCGCGGAACGCCTTGTATAGCACGCTACCGCTACAAGTCCACTGCCACAGCGGATTTATGTTGCGAGCACCGTTTCGCGCCATCCTGCCAGCATGGCGCAACAGACACATTTCGCTTATAGCGCTAAGTTAGGGCGTGTCATACTGTCGAATAGTCATCCAAGACACGTGCGCCGGGGCAGACTAGCACAGGCAGCGCCCAAGCGGCGGCGACTGGGTTACTCAGCCTGGGCTCCCATAGACGAGGACAGCCCTGCGAACAGCCTCTGGCGGTGCGAGTGCGCATCCTGTTCTTGGCGCAAGGCCCCTCTAGAGAAGCTCCCGCCTGAGCTCCTAGACCGCATCGCTCAATACCTGGCGCCCAACGAGGTGGCATGCACGCTGCGCCTGCTCAGCCGCACCCTGGCAACCCACTTCCGCAGCCACACAACCGTGCAGCTGTGGCAGCCGGTGCCGCATCACGCCTTCGTGCGGCGCTTCGGCCGTTGGTCCTCGGTGCGCTCGCTGCCGCTGGCTCAGCGGCGCAAGGTCATCGCTCTGACAGCGGCCAGCGGCAGCTTGGAGAACCTGCGCGTGGTGGCGGGCGGTCCGGACGTGACGCAGGCGGTTGGCAGTGTGGGCTGCGCACTGACGGCGGAGGTGTTTACCGCCGCCGCGGCAGCAGGCCAGCTGAACATGTGCAAGGAGCTATACAGCATGGGCTGTCCCTGGGACACGAATACGGTGGAGGCGGCGGCGCGCCGGGGTGACGTGCGCTTGGTGCGTGCCATCGTGCGCAGCGGCTGCCGTTGGGACTTCCCCCGCGCCCTGTCTGCGGCGGCGGCGGGCGGGAGCTTGGAGATGATTCAGGTGTTGATGGACTTGCAGGAGCGCGGTCCCCACTACACGGGTGGCGAGTGGCGAGACTACAACTGTTACACGGGCGAGTTGGGCCGTTGGTTGTTTACGGCACCACGGGTTCAGCAGCACGCCGCCACAGCCTCCACAGCCGCCAATGCCGCCACAGCCGCCACAGCCTCTTACGCAGCTTCAGCGCTAACAGCTGCGTCACAAGACGAAGCTGCAGCCGACGCGGCAGCCAGGGCGGCGGCGGCCGCCGTGGACGTAGACAACCTGATGTGGCGGCAGGGGTTGCGGCCCCTAGGAGATGACCAGTTGTTCCGCTTGTGGGATATTGTGCACAGCGCCGCTTACGGTCTGGGGCTGCAGCAAATGGCGGAGTACACGCTCGGTAGCGGCGTCCTGCAACAGGGCAACCGGAGCCTGTACAGGCTGTCGCAGGCCATTGCGTTTGCGCTGCTCAGCCCCACGCCCGACTGGCGAGCCAAGGCCCAGTGGCTGGAGACTCGCTATGCGGCGGCGGCGCGGGTGGCGGCGGGAGCGGAGGCAGGGGCAGCCGTGCAGCGGCAAGCGGAGGCGGAGGCGGCGAGCCGCCGGTGGGCTGGGGAGCCGGTCCATTGGCAGCCTGCCGCGCTGACCCGGTCGGTTGTGCACCTTGCAAACCGCCAGTCTCCCCACATGAGGCCGGACGAGCTGATTGAGCGCCTGTCCTGGGCCCGGCGCAGGTGAGGTGGGCCTGCAGGGAGCAGCCGGGGTGTGGGGGGAGGGGGTTGCATCCGGGCGGTGGCGCGGGAGCGGGAACTGGCCAACTCCCGGGGGAATCGCGATGTCGTTGCCGCTGCGGCGGGCCCCGCGTGGCGGCGTGGGTGCCACTTGCATGCATGCAGCAGGCAAACAGGCACGCATGTCGTGTGTGGCTGGGGGCGCGTGTTGCGCGCGTTTCAATTTCATTTACCGTTGAATCGGCGGCGTCGGTGGAGTCGACATGCATGCAGTCTTGCACGTCTCCATCCTCCTCCGCGCGCCCACCCCGTGTGACGGCGGCGCTTCCTTGTTACTACCGACCTGCGTGCAGGGGCTTCCGCTGCAACGTCCCACCACCAGAGCTGTTGTTTGAGACTGTACCCAGCAGCAAGCACGCGGTCAGCGGGGTCGCAGCGAGCGGCTGTGGCGCCACAGCAGCGGCAGCCGTCAGCGCGGTGCTGTCCTGGCTGTTCGCAGACCAGCAGGAGTTCCCTGCTGCCAGGCTGAGCGACGTGGGGTTCGCACATGAGCTGGTGGCCGCGGCCGCGTGTGGTGGCGGTGTGGCGGCACTGCAGGCGTACGCGGCGGAGCTGCAGCGGGCACTGGCGGCGGCGGCGGGCGGCGCCGCGGCGGCTAGCGGCAGCGCTGCTGGCGGTGACGGCAGGGGCGGCGGCCTAAGCAGCAGCGCTGACGGCGGCCAGCCCGGCGGCATGCAGCCGCCGCTGCAGCAGCAGGAGGCTGCTGGGAGCCGCGGCTGCTTGGCGCCGCCACTGCCGCCGCCGCCATCGCCACCGCCGCCGCCGCCGGTGCCTGCTTGGGCCGGGCGTGCGGCCATGCTGGCTGCGGAGGCGGGACAGCTGCCGGTGCTGCGATGGCTCGCCGACACGTACGGCGCCGCCGCGTTGTACGACGCCGGTACGGTGTGGGCCCACGCCGCGCACAACGCGCACGCGCTAGAGGTGCTGAAGCTGCTCCGGGAGGACGGGGGCCCGGGAGGGCTGGAGGCCGCTGCGCGGGCTGTGTCCCGTAGCAGCAGCGGTGCGGGCGACAAAGGCTTGCAGGTGCTGGAGTGGCTGCTGCAGCAGGGATTTGGGCTAGATGCCTGGGCGATGGAGGCCGCGGTGGCGGCTGGCAACGTCCCGCTAATGTCGAGGCTCCGCGACAGCGGGCTCTCGCTGAGCGCTGGGCTGTGGAAACCTGCGGTTGAGGCGGGCTGGGTGGAAGCGGTGCGGTGGCTCCAAGACCACGACTGTCCGCTGCCTCTGGAGTTGCGGGCCTGGCAATGGGAAGGTGGGGAGCCTGCTGCGGAGCTTGCGCCACGACAGTCGCGTGAGCAGCTGTACAAAGCTGCGATCCGGGCCGGGGACCTTGGCATGGTGCAGGAGCTTTTGAGCATGTCTGAGTTTGGGTACGAGGGAAGTCGTTGCGGAGTGGCCGTCGTCGGTGTGCGCGAGTATGGGCCTGCGCTGCGCTCCGCCGCGTGTGAGGCGGTGTGCAGGTGCGTGCCGCTCATTCGGTGTGTCCTGGCTTTCACGCGACAGCGTGAGACGGTCGTATTTGATCCGCAGCTGGAAGGCTGGGACGGAATCAGGCTGTACAAGCAGGGCAGCCACGAGCAACTGGCGTGGCCGGGGGCTGGCATGTTCCCCAGTGCAGCTATGTTTGATGACTGGGCCACCAAGGTCCAGGTGCTGATTGCCGAGCACGCCGAGCTCAACAAGTGCTCGCTCGCCATCTCAAAATGCCACGATTTGCGTCTACAGAATCGCCTGGACAGCGATGCCGCGGTGGGCCACAGCATGCAGGTGTCGGTACAGATGATGGCCGGCGCCGCGGCCGCATCGCTGGCGCAACTGCGCGACATGGTCGAGTGTGTGTTGGAATGGCGGTTGCCTGCGGAAGGAGCGGAGGAAGCGGCGGAGGGGGCGGCGGAGGAGGAGGATGATACGACGGACTCGGAAGCCTCACGCTGGCGGAGTGGGGATGAAGAGCAGGAGCAGGAGGAGACGCAAGATGGCTGCTGAGGAGGTGTGGGGTCACGCATTCTTCCGTCACAGGCTGTGGCACAGGTCGGGCCCGTACATAGGGGTGGCTGGGTGCACGGGTGTTTGCCGGTGGTGAGCCATGATGCGCGCATCTGTAACTGGGCATGTGGTTCAAGATGCTGGCGACGCGCTGAGACATTGCGGTGCAGTACTATGAAGGGGGTACTGGTGCGCAGACAGGGCTGACAGCCAGGCTTATATGCGCAGACAGAACTGACAGGACGTCAAGGCACATGCACGTCACTTATGTCACCAGGTAATTGGCTGTGTGGTGTGTCAGGTGTATATTCAAGCAATATTTTTGCGTGGGTGCGCGCCGCGCGCGCTTCCATGCCGGTAGCCGAGCGGATGAGGACGCAATGACGCAATGCTGCAAACTCGTGATGCAAAAAACTCGCAAGTTTAATGTTGCTGCTGCAGCCCTGCCCTGCCTTGCCTTATCGGGGGTCTGGTCACAGCCTTACGGAGTCACAGCCGGCAAGGGGGCACAGAGGCAGACGGGGGCAGAAGGGGTCACGGGGGCATACCGTACACATGCATGCTGGCGGTCTTGCGGAGGAGCATCATTGATAAGAATGTGTCTGATGCCGCAAGCGTCCACCTCAAATCCCGGACATAGCCGACGTGTCCACACACCAAACAGCAACCATACACCGTGCCATGCTAAGCTCGCCAGCAATAACTGCTAACCAGACCCCGGCCGAGCCTCAACCTGCGCACTGGCGCCGCTTCTCGGGCGGCGCCGCGCTCTCCTCCTCCACGTGGCCTTGCCTTTCCCCTCCGCTGCGCACATGCACGCCGCCACTGCTGCGAACGAAGATGAACAACAAATGCGTATGCGCACAGGTAGGCCCGGACCCGCTGCCGCCGCCGCGACCGGGCTCTCCCATTGAAAACAGGTAGGAAGACCCCAAGCGTCTTCGGCGGCACGCGCCCTCCTCAACTTGCGCGTAACGGTTCAATGCAACGTAGGTTTAGCAGTCCGCAGTCCCAAACCCCTCTACATGCACCTCACCCGGTGGCCATCGCACGTGTCAGCTCTGCGTCAATCGTCCGGCCCCGCAAATGCCCGCCCCTTGCCCAGCCGCCGCCGCCGCCATCCTGCGCCCACTTGCTCACCCATACCATACCCACACATTCCATCCATCCCGACGCTCCTCGCGCCCTGCACATCCTGCGTGAGTCATCAGCCATCTTTTCAGTTTGTTACATATCAGCCAACACGCGCACACACATACAGGCAGATCCTGCAGTGCAAACCCCTCACTTCACTCACGACCATGTTGGTCCACTGCCACACCCCCGCGCACCCTGCTCCCTCCGTCCCTCGCCGGGCCCTCATCGCCGCTCAATCGTCGTCGTCAAAGTCGGGCGCCGCCTCCTTGCCGCCGCCCTTCTTGCGCTTCTTCCCGCCCGCGCGGGCCACGCAGCCCGCGGCGCCCGAGCCGTGCAAGTTGCAAGGAGCCGGAGCCAGTGACACTCCCCCGAATCAAGGAAACGGGGCACCAAATACGCACCTGGCAAGGCGACGCGGAGATACGCCAGCGCAGATGGACCAGGGGGCCGTGCCTGGGCGGCGGACCCCAACGCAGTGTCACCTGCAGTACACAACAATCGCTCAGGGCCTCAGGCTAGCCGCCACAGCAGGAACACTTCGCAGCGAAACACACCAGAGGTTCGGGCGGCCCAAGATGCACGCTCACCGCCGAGCCGAAGGAGACATCCGCGCCGAGTAATGACGACCCACGCGATGGTGCGGAACCCAGCATGGCCGTCGCCCGTACTCGAAGGCTCAAAACCGGCGGAAGCGGTCTGAGGCTAGAGCGCTGTAAGTTTCTGCTGTGCTCTATACGCCAAGGCCCTTATGCTGACTACCCAACGGTTGGGTAAGGGCCTTGGAGTATCCCAACCTAAGTTAGCCCAAGTACGGACGGAGGCATGGAAGCTTCAGGAATCAACACATTTGAGACGGCATACGCTGAGTACGCAGACGCGGCGGGACAGCTAGGAGACGTGGCTGACAGTATCGACGTGCTTGAGCTATACTATTCAGATGCGGCTGGTCGAGCACGGACAACTGCAGTGGCCCTACGGTATTCGCAATACACACAGAACCCTCATGCGCCGCCCTAGGGCAGAGACGAAGCTGTGCACATGTACTGCGACATGATGCGAGCCGCACCTAATGCTGCTGCAAGCGGGGTGCAGGGCCCACCCCCACCCCTGCCCCTACCTGCTGTCGTTTCGTCTGTGCAGTTCGGAGCGGAACATCACGGGCAGACTGCACGCCCATCCCAACTGCTGCCGACAGATGAAGGCACACTTGATAGGTTATCACTGTAACCGGAGCGACTCCATGCTTCCCCTTTTCCCCTCATGCGGGGCGCCTGAGGGGGGAGGGGCAAGCCGGGGTACTGCGTAGCGGTTGGGGTTAGGAAGCCGCCGCCGCGCACGCTCGCTCCTGTGGGTGCGCGGCAGGCGACGTGCCGGCGTAGCAGCACATGCAGGGAGGGAAGGGAGGGCATAGCGACTGCATCAATGGGGCTGCCGGAGAAACAAGGCACGTACCCCCCATGCCGTGCCCCCATGCCCCGTACCCCCATGCCCAAAATTTTGGGGTTTGTGGGTAACCCGTGGCGCCCGCAAACAGAAATTCACCAATAATGTATTCGTCACAGCTACTTAAGTACTACTGGGCTGTGTGCTCTCGTGTACCCCGTGCTGCAGAGAGATTCGCATAGCTTGGCGCAGCCTCACAGCAAATTGACGTCCAAGTTGCTGACTGCAGCCACTAGGGCTGCTGTTCCGGGAGTGGCAGGGATTTTGGGGCAGCATGGACAACAACGAGGCTGACAACGAGTTTCTCATTGTTGTCAAAGCATTCAAAACTGCTGCTAAAGATCGCGGCGTGAAGGGCGCGAAGCTAGGGCAGCTCGTGAGCTTCCTGGCCTCGATGCCGGCGGAGGAGCGCCACACCTTCATTCTTCCGATGGCCGATGACCCCGAGGCACTGTTTGAGTACGTGCAGATCGGTTACAACAAGGCTCAAGGTAGGATCTCCGTCTGTGTCTCTATTGTTCAGCTGGTCGGACACTTGTTGGCGCAGTGTGCTGGCCTTGGTGCTGACGAGATGCAGCTTCCTGCTTGCGCAGGCGTGGCATCTGGCTCTCAGGACAGTGCGAGCATCTCAAGTGAGTTGTGGGTCGACCAGCTCCCAAAAAGCCTGGGGCGCTACCGCAGGACTTTTGGGCGGGATGGCAAGGTCGCGTTCTGTGCGCAACAAGACAAGATTGCCGGGCCTATCACATCAGGGATGGGGCGGTGTGCGGTGGGTGAGGAACTACGAATTTTGAGCAGGTCTGCATAGGCACGGCAAGGGTGGGGCCCATGCGCCCATCCCCTATGTCTGTGGCCCTTTGCAGCGGCGCCGGCTGTCGGAGCTCCCGCGCCCACTGCGCAGCAGCCGCACGTCGACATGGCGATGCTGAAGGACGCGCTGGCGGAGCAGACGCGGCCGCTGATGTCCAAATCGCAGGAGGTGCTGGCTGACAACACGGCGCGGCATCACCACCCCAACTGGGCCGAACTTCGACGGGAGTGGGCCAGGGTAAGCTTGAGGTTTTGCCAGGCTTCGGTGGTAGACTCTGACATTGCACGACGGATTGATCCTGTACCGCTTTCCTAACCATCCTTGCAACGCCCCCCCTGCACTGCGACCCGAGCAGAGCACGGCGGCAGTGCCCAAGCAGAAGAAGGTGTTGGGACTGTGTGGGATTTTAGTGCTCGTAGCCAGCGTGTGGCTGTGCGCCTGGAACTTCGGAGCGGCCATCGGAGCGGCACCTGTGGCGCTGGCCGTCGTACTGCTGCTCGGCCAACGGTACTGCCGCGTGACAGTCGCGGCGGCTATGCAAGTGCGGGCAGCGGCATGGGCTAGCCTGTCGGCGCGGTGGGCTGGTGCCGCATCGGCTTCCTGGAGGGCGTGGCTCATGGCAGTTATCAGGGCTGTGCAGTTTGCAGTCCGGGCATCGCTGTGGCTCTTGGTGTGGATCCCGGTATCCACCTGTACCGGCATGGTGTCACGGCTCGATGAGTACTGGCCGTTGTCAGTGTCCGTATGCGTCTTCGTCGTGCAGGTGTGTCGTGCGGTCAGCGGTGGTGCGCTGCCGCCAGCAGATGTGAGCGCTAATTTGCTATGGCTAGTGGGCGACATCAGGTCCCTAGCGGGCATTGCGCTCTTCTCCTGGAAGTCCCTGCTGGTGGCCCAGGAGCGTGGGGCTTGGATATTGGTGAATTGGTGCAAGGAGTGGATGGGGTGCGCCACGGTTGTGGCGTAACTGTTGAACGTTATATGGGCACGACTTCCTGGTCTTACTTGTGACTTGTAACACAGCTGTACAACAGAGCTGGAGTACCGAGCCCTTGCCTGGGCAGTACCAGCCATTACTTGTTATATGTACTTTGCTGCCGATACCGGCATACTTTGTATGATGTGTAAAGTAGTAGATGTGGCAGCGTCCTGCTGCTGCTGGTCGAGGAATGTCTGTGGCAATTCTTCCCCGCCGTTAGAGTCGCTGCACGGCGTCGATTTTGCGTCTCAATAGGTATCTCGGCTGACCCATGGGCATACATGATGCATTACTTTGTGTGTTTGTGTGTGTGCGTGTGTGTGCGCGCAAAAACGAAAGGAAAGCCCGCCCAGACGACGCCGTGTGTTCGTGTGTGTGTATGTATGTCTGTGTATGATGGATGTGGTCGAGATAGATGGTGCGCACGATTCAGCGTGCAATCCTATGCTTGAAAGTACCAACCAGGACGCCAGGACGAGTGACCGGACACGGCGCAGGTTAGTGCCCATGCCGCCGTCGGAGTTCGAGTAGCAGCCTGTGGGAAAAGCGCATCTTATGCGCTCCCAAACTTAGATAATCAGCGTCTGTTGCTGACTAAATATGTGTTTGCTTGATGGGTGCGTGTAGCGAGTCTGCAGTCCTTCTGCAGTTTATGCGATGCTTGTTGATGCGCGTATGCGGGTGAGGCAATTGCCCCCCTATGCGTCGTCTTTGTGCGCACGGCAGCTCATGAGGGCTGCTCCTTCTCGAGCTCTTCGGTTGTACTCCATCAGCGATTGCATGCAATCGGAGCCCCACTGCAAACCAGGGGAGGTCCGAACTTCGGCTGCCAGTGGAGAGCATTCGAGTATAAACGCCCTGAGGGGTTCCTCAAGAGTCCATTCGCATCAATTTGTGCGCTCTGAGGAGTGAGGAGCAGCCGAGCAGCAAGCCATGGATGCATGCAGCGGCTCGAGAAGGAACATGACACGGCAGGGGTTCGGGGTGTCCAACTCGGCGATTAGCTGTCGGTTGCCACCGACATTTAGTCCCGACTCCTGGAAGTCAGGGGCAATCCTGGGGGGCTCAGCCCAAAAACACGTAGGAAGACCCCAAGCGTCTTCGGCGGCACGCGCCCTCCTCAACTTGCGCGTAACGTTTCAATGCCACGTAGGTTTAGCACTTTAGCAGTCCGCAGTCCCAAACCCCTCTACATGCACCTCACCCGGTGGCCATTGCACGTGTCAGCTCTGCGTCAATCGTCCGGCCCCGCAACTGCCCGCGCCTTGCCCAGCCGCCGCCGCCATCCTGCGACCATTTGGTCACCCATACCATACCCACACATTCCGTCCATCCAGACGCTCCTCGCGGCCTGCACATCCTGCGTCAGTCATCAGCCATCCTTTCAGTTTGTTACATGTCAGCCAACACGCGCACACACATACAGGCAGATCCTGCAGTGCAAACCCCTCACTTCACTCACGACCACGTTGGTCCACGCACTGCCACACCCCCGCGCACCCTGCCCCCTCCGTTCCTCGCCGGGCCCTCATCGCCGCTCAGTCATCGTCGTCAAAGTCGGGCGCCGCCTCCTTGCCGCCGCCCTTCTTGCGCTTCTTCCCGCCCGCGCCCGCGCCTGCCTTGCCGCCCGGGTCCGCGTCAAAGCTGACGAACGTCCGCGACGCCCTCGCGCCCCCTCCCGCACCCCCACCGCCGTACGCGCCAGTTGACAGGCCCGCGCCGCCCGCCCCACCGCTCCTGCTGCCACTGCCGCCGCCGCGGCCCGCCAGGCCCGGCGCCTGCGCCCCCTGGCGGCCGGCCCCCTCCGCCTCCCCCTCCTCCTCCTGCTGGTCGTCTGGGGGCACGGGCGCCCAGCAGTACAGCGAGCGACTGCTCCCCGAGATGATAACGTCCCTGAGCGAGCAGACCAGGGCGGGAGCGTTTGCTTAGAAAAATAAAGCCTAACGGCGTGACGTGTAATTCAATGTGTGCAACGGTGTGCAGCAGTACAGAAAGAGCAAGAGTGTGACACGTAGCAAGCCACAGCCATTGCCCCCTCTGATTTTTGATCGGGAATGGGGGTGTAAAGCGAATCAACGGCTAACCCACCCCCAAACACACACACCCTGCCGCGCCCACCTGCGCGGGTGCGGCTTGTTGACTGGCGAGATGGTGGTGAGGTTGGTGTCGGTCAGCTGCCGCAGCAGTCCGCCGTCGGCTGCGCTCATCACGTCCACGGGGTGCAGCGCCACGCCGCCAAAGTCCTCGCTGATGTACCTGTGTGTGGAGAGGAGGGTGCGGCGGTGACTTGAGTTTGTGGATGGGATTGTAAATGGGCGTGTGCTATACAGATGATTGTGTTCAAGTGCGTGTTTGGGTGAAGGAGTGTGTGTGTGTGCTCATGGGTCAGCACGTGCGGGTTGCTGTGAGTGCGCAGCACGAGGACGTGCATGCTCTGGTACGCGAGATAGGGCGGGGCATCGTGTGTGCCGATCAGCACGCGCCCCCTGACCCCTGACACGACCCTGACACGCCACGCCCGTACCACACCCCATGCCCCTCCCACCACCCTCCGCCCGCCCCACGCCGCTCCCACCACCCGCCGCCCGCCCCACGCCGCTCCCACCACCCTCCGCCCGCCCCACGCCCCTCCCACCACCCTCCGCCCGCCCCACGCCGCACGCCTACGGCCTGGCCCCGCACCCGGCGCCCCTTGGATCGTTTGGGATTGGGAGTAAACTACCCCCACCCCACCCCCACCCATAGCTTGGGCTTGGGTACTTACAACCCGCCCCTCGCCCTGCCTGCGCTCTGCCACTCCGCTAGTTCGGGCTGGTATTTACAACCCGCACACACACACACACACACACGCACACACACACACACACACATACACTTACACACACACTTACACACACACAGTGCCGTACCTACCTGCCCACCACGAACACGGACTCTGTGGGGTCCTTGGCGTCCCACTCCGCCTTGAAGGGTGTCAGGTAGCGGTTGAAGTCGTGGCTGTGTACGATCTCCACGTCCGGCGGCGCGCCGCCGCCGCAGCCGTACGGCACGTTGTCGTACACTCGCAGGCGGTTGTCCTGGCAGGTGGTCAGGATGCGGCGGCCGGTGTGCGGGCTGCGCGGGGGGAGGTGGGGATCCCATGCAGATGATTAATTAAGACAAGATGATGTTGACAGGACGTGGCAGCCGATCAGTTTTTGGGAGGGGGGATTTCGGCGGTGCCGGGCGGGTTGGCGTGTGAAAGGCGGGGTTGCGTGTGAGGGGCGGGGTGGTGTGTGAAAGGCGGGGTGGCGTGCAGGTCGGCGTGCGCTCACATCCCACCGCACGGCTGGGTGGAGTTGTAATCCCGAGCCCAACGAGGTAAGTCCAAATGGCCAAGGAACGGGATGGTAGGGTGGGGTAGTTGTTCAGGTGGAGGTTTTGCACACGGTCAGACACATGTGGCTCCACAGCAACGACTCCCACATCGTCATCCCCATTGTTTAACCATTCCTCCTCGGGAGCCCTCCACCCGTGGCCCCACCCCCCGTGCCGCACACCCCCGTGCCGCACACCCCCAATGCCAAGGCCCCCAAGGCCAAGGCCCCCATTGCCAAGGCCCCCACGCCAAGGCCCCCAAGGCCCCAAAGCCGCCGTCACCTGAAGTATGCCGCGTTCACCACACGCGGGTGCGCAATCACCGCCAGCTCAGCGCGCGCAGCCACCGCATTGGCAGCCGCCGCCGCCGCGGCCGCCGCCGCCGTCGCGCCACCCCGCTTTCCGCCGCCCTTGCCCTTCCCCTCCGCCGCCTGCGATGCCCCCGCCGGCGACGGTGACGGCGATAGCGACCCTCTCCCTTGCGCGGCAGGGCTGCCCAACCCGCCGCCGGCGGCGGCGCTGCCCGCCGTCGCCAGGCGCGCGCCCGCCACGGCGGCGGCAGCCGCCGCCGCCGCGCCGCCGCCGCCATTCGCGGCGGTTGCGCCGCTACCGCCGCCGGCGGCGGCAGCGGCGGCTGAAGGTGCGGAGGACAGCTCCCGGATGTCGAATATGCGCGCGGAGTGGTCGTTGCCGGCTGTGAGTATGAGCGCGGGCTGCAGCGGGTGTACGTGTACGCTGACCACTTTGTTGCCGCGGCGGTGCAGCTGCAGGCTACACACGGAGCTGCGGGGTTTGGGGGGTGGGTGGGTGGGGGACGGAAGTGGGGAGGAGGTGGGGATGAGGCGGTTACATTAGTGGCTGATGTAATGAGGAAGACGCGAAGTGGCGAGGGGGCCGGGATGAGGGGTTTACAGTAAGGCATGAACATGGCTTGGATTGTAACGACCAGGAGAGGCAACGTCAAAGGCGGAAAACGTTTCAGTTTTGCCGAGTTGGGCAACATGGTGATGTGACACTGAGCGGCGGAGATGGATAGGGTGCAGGGATGAGGGGTTTAAAGACATCGTCCATGGCAGCCCCTAACCCCTTCCCCTCCCCTCCCTCATTGCCCCTGCTCACGCTCTACTGCTTCATCCAGCAACTACCAAACCCCTCCCCTCTTACGACTGTCTCTTTAATGAGCCCCCAAACCCCTCACCCTCCCGCTAGTTTAGCTTTGGTTTGGTACAGTTTGGGCTGGTATCTACACCCGCCTCTGACCCGCGTGTGCGCGGGTCCAGCAGGTGCACGCAG